>NC_079195.1:72672502-73272502 GCF_029499605.1 Hyla sarda
GAAACCAGTGATCGACGATTCTGCCGCATGACTGCTCATGCCTGGATCTCAGGCACTGAGCAGTCATTCGGCGATCGGACAGCGAGGAGGCAGGTAGGCAGGCTGTCCTGTAAGCTGTTCCGGATGCCGCGATTTGCCCCGGCTATCCCGAACAGCCCGACTGAGCTAGCCGGCAACTTTCACTTTCGCTTTTAGCCGCGCGGCTCAGCTCTGAGCGCGCGGCTAAAGGGTTAATAGCGCGCGGCGCCGCGATCGGCGCTGCGCGCTATTAGAGGCGAGTCCCGACTTCACTATGACGCCGGGCCCGCCGTGATATGACGCGGGGTTACTATGTAACCCCGCGTTGTATCAGGAGAGCAGGAACAAAGACTTACCGGTACGTCCTTGGTCCTTAAGGGGTTAATATACAGTGATATAACAGTGCAAGAATAGGACTCAGGAAACAGTATGTGGGGAACAGAGTCTAAATAATAAGGACAAAGGGGTCTGGAGAAAGGGACAGTGGAGTGATGAGGATCTCTGGAAGAGGACTGAGGGGTTGGAGAAGGAGGGAAGAGAGGGGTCTAGAGGAGGATGGGTGATGATATAGGGGTCTAGGGGGTGACTGAGGGATCTGTAGGAGGACTGAGAGGAGGAGCGGAAAGAGGGGTCTTGAGGAGGACTAGGGGTGACTGAGGGATCTGTAGGAGGACTGGGGGTCTGGTGAGAGGAGGGGACATAGGGGTCTGGAGGAGGACTAAGGCATTTGAGGTGACTGAGGGATGTGGGGTGACTGAGTGGCAAGGGAGGAGAAGACAGGGATCTGGAGGAAGGGACACAGAGGTCTGGGGGTACAAAGGGGTCTGGAGGAGGACAGTAGAGGGGTGGTTTTCAGCCAAACTGAGAAGAAACAGTGTTTGGCAATATTTTCAGGGGCTTAGGGTTTGGCAGGATTATATTCAGGGGGCACAGTGTCTAACAGGCTCATATTGATAATTTTTTCATATACAGGATAAGGAGGATCTTCTGACAAAGTTAGGAACCAATGATGTCTGGGCATCACACTCTGCCTCTATCCAAATCAGAGCTCCCGCGACGTCACTTCCGGTTTCGGGGCTCCCCTTTTTTTCTCTCTCTAGGCTTCAAAACAAATGTGCCTTGCCTGCACATGCTTTTTCTATCTCCTAGCTATGTCCAGGATAGCCGTGGGGACTCTTTTTCTCCCTATTACAATAAGCTTTAGTTATATGTTGCTGTACCTCCCACTTGTGGGCGGGGTCTAAGGTTTTGGCGCCCAGGAGGCTATTTAAACCTGCTGAGGCAGTCTGTAGGTCTCCTGGAGCGGTGCTGCAAATTCTTTGTTGTCACTTACCTGGAGTCCTTAGTGCTATAGCCTTGCTATTAACCCCTTAAGGACCCAGCCAATTTTCAGTTTAGGACCCGGCCATTTTTTGACCACTGTCACTTTAAGTATTAATAACTCTTGGATGCTTATACCTTTCATTCTGATTCTGAGATAGTTTTTTTGTGACATATTCTACTTTATATTAGTGGTAAACTTTTGCCGATACTTGCATCATTTCTTGGTGAGAAATTCCAAAATTTGATGAAAAAATTTAAAATTTTGCATTTTTTTTACTTTGAAGCTCTCTGCTTATAAGCAAAATGGATATTCCAAATAAATTAAATATTGATTCACATATAAAATATGTCTACTTTATATTTCCATCATAAAGCTGACATGTTTTTACTTTTGGAAGACATCAGAGGGCTTCAAAGTATAGCAGCAATTTTCCAATTTTTCTGAAAATTTTCAAAATCGAAGTTTTTCAGGGACCAGTTCAGTTTTTAAGTGGATTTTAGGGGTCTTCTTATTAGAAATACCCCATAAATTACCCCATTATAAAAACTTCACCCCTCAAAGTATTCAAAATGACATTCAAAAGGTTTGTTAACCCTTTAGGTGTTAGCAGCAAATTGAAGGAGAAAATTTAAAATCTTCATTTTTTACACTGGTATGTTCTTGTAGACCCAGTTTTTGAATTTTTGCAAAGTAGGAGAAAAAGCCCCCCCAAAATTTGTAACACAATTTCTATCGAGTAAGGAAATACCTCATATGTGTATGTCAAGTTTTCGGCAGGCGCAGTAGAGGGCTCACAAGGGAAGGAGCGACAATGGGATTTTGGAGAGTGAATTTTGCTGAAATGGTTTTTGGGGGGCATGTCGCATTTAGGAAGCCCCTATGGTGCCAGAACAGCAGAAAAACCCCTACATGGCATACCATTTTGGAAACTACACCCCTCAAGGCATGTAACAAGTGGTACAGTGAGCCTTAACACACGCCAGGTGTTTGACGACTTTTTATTAGAGTCGGATGTGTAAATGAAAAAAAAAATTTCACTAAAGTGCAGTTTTTTTTTACCAAATTTAAAATTTTTACAAAAGGTAATGGGAGAAAATGACACCCAAAATTTGTAACCCCATCTCTTCTGAGTATGGAAATACCCCATGTTAGGATGTAAAATGCTCTGCGGGCGAACTACAATGCTCAGAGGAGAAGGAGTCACATTTGGCTTTTTGAAAGCAAATTTAGCTGAAAGGGTTTTTGGTGGTCATGTCGCATTTAGGAAGCCCCTATGGTGCCAGCACAGCAAAAAAAAAAAAACATGGCATACTATTTTGGAAACTACACCCCCCAAGGAACGTAACAAGGGGTATAGTGAGCCTTAATACCTCACAGGTGTTAAAGTTGAATGTGTAAATTAAAAAAAAATTTTTTTTTTTACTAAAATGCTGGTTTTCCCCCAAATTTTACATTTTTAAAAGGGGTAATAGGAGAAAATTACCCCCAAAATTTGTAACCCCACTTCTTCTGAGTATCTTCTGAGTAATGGACGTCAAGTGCTCTGCTGGTGAACTACAATGCTCAGAAGAGAAGAGAAGCGCCATTGAGCTTTTAAAGAGTGGTGCCGTGGTGCCAGAACAGTGGACCCCCCACATGTGACCACATTTTGGAAACTACACCCCCCATAGAATTTAATAAGGGGTGCAGTGAGTATTTACACCCCACTCGCGTTTGACAGATCTTTGGAACAGTGGGCTGTGCAAATGAAAAATAGAATTCAACTTTAACGAAAATCCATGAAACACCTGTGGGGTGTTAAGGCTCACTATACCCCTTGTTACGTTCCGTGAGGGGTGTAGTTTCCAAAATGGGGTCACATGTGGGTATTTATTTTTTTGTGTATATGTCAGAACCGCTGTAAAATCAGCCACCCCTGTGCAAATAACCAATTTAGGCCTCAAATGTACATAGTGCACTCTCACTCCTGAGCCTTGTTGTGCGCCCGCAGAGCATTTTACGCCCACATATGGGGTATTTCCATACTCAGGAGAAATTGTGTTACAAATTTTGGGGGTCTTTTTCCTTTTACCGCTTGTGAAAATAAAAAGTATGGGGCAACACCAGCATGTTAGTGTAATTTTTTTTATTTTTTTACACTAACAGGCTGGTGTATCCCCCAACTTTTCCTTTTCATAAGGGGTAAAAGGAGAAAAAGCCCCCCAAAATTTATAGTGCAATTTCTCTCGAGTATTGAAATACTCCATATGTGGCCCTAAACTGTTTCCTTGAAATACGACAGGGCTCCGAAGTGAGAGAGCGCCATGCGCATTTGAGGACTAAATTAGGGATTGCATAGGGGTGGACATAGGGGTATTCTACGTCAGTGATTCCCAATCAGGGTGCCTCCACCTGTTGCTAAACTCCCAGCATGCCTGGACAGTCAGTGGCTGTCCCGAAATGCTGGGAGTTGTTGTTTTGCAACAGCTGTAGGCTCTTTTGTAAACACTGCCGTACGATACGTTTTTCATTTTTATTGGGGGGGGGGGGGGAGTGTAAGGGGGTGTATATGTTGTGTTTTACTCTTTATGTGTTAGTGTAGTGTTTTTAGGGTACATTCGCTGGCGGGTTACGGTGAGTTTCCCGCTAGGAGTTTGCGATGCGGCAAAAAATTTGCCGCAGCTCAAACTTCAAGAAACTTACTGTAAACCTGCCCGTGTGAATGTACCCTGTACATTCACATGGGGGACAAACCTCCAGCTGTTTCAAAACTACAACTCCCAGCATGTACTGACAGACTGTGCATGCTGGGAGTTGTACTTTTGCAACAGCTGGAGGCACACTGGTTCAGTTAGGTTCTGTTACCTAACTCAGTATTTTCCAACCAGTGTGCCTCCAGCTGTTGCAAACCTACAACTCCCAGCATGTACTGATCGCCGAAGGGCATGCTGGGAGATGAAGTTATGCAACAGCTGGAGGTAGGCAACTACAACTCCAAGCATGCCGAGACAGCTGCACAGTGATCTCCAAACTGTGAAACTCCAGATGTTGCAAAACTACAAATCCCAGTATGCCCAGATAGCAAACAGCTGTGTGGGCATGCTAGGAGTTGTAGTTTTGCAAGATCTGGAGGGCTACAGTTTAGAGACCACTGTATAGTGGTCTCAAACTGTAGCCTTCCAGCTGTTGCAAAACTGCAAATCCCAGCATGCCCAAACAGCTGTCTGGGCATGCTGGGAGTTGTAGTTTTGCAACATCTGGAAGGTCACAGTTTGGAGATCACTGTATAGTGGTCTCAAACTGTAGCCCTCCAGATGTTGCTAAGCAACTCACCAGCTTCCGTAGGCTACAGGGAGCCAGCCGCACGACATCTCCATCTCCACTGTCGATCGTCGCCTCCGCCACCATGGATGAGTAAGTGGACTTAGTCCCCGGTCTTCTGTTGGTTTCCCCGTTCTGACCTGCCTATTGTGGGTGGGCAGAACGGGGAAACCAAAAGTTAACCCCCCCGCCCCCTGATCTGCTATTGGTCGTCGCGTCTATATGACCAATAGCAGGGATAGGAGGGGTGGCACCCCTGCCACCTCACTCTTATCCCTTCAGTGGGATCGTCGGTGTCTTGGACAACCCCGATCCCCCTGATTTTCCGGGTCAACGGGTCACCATACCCCCGGATGACCTGGAATTGGGCAAATCGCAGGTGTGAATTCACCTGCGATTTACCGCGACCGCCGACATGGTGGGGTCTGATGACCCCCCTGGGCATTTGCACGGGATGCCTGCTGAATGATTTCAGCAGGCATCCCAGTCTGATCCCCACACGGCGGACCCCGGAATTCTCCATGATGTACGCGTACGTCATGGGTCCTTAAGTACCAGGGTGTAATGACGTACGCGTACGCCAAGGGTCCTTAACGGGTTAATATTACAGCAGTTTCCGTACTGTTGTTCGGTACAAAAAATTTCTTAGGGAATTTTTTTTTATATTTTTCAGTTTTACCCCCCCTCCTCTGTTAATTATTCTTGCTCTTCTTTTCAGAGCATGTCTTCTGCAGACGGGTCCAGGGATGCTTCTTCTAGAAAGACTACCTCTAACATATCCAGTGCCATGACTGCCTGGGGCTTCTGGAGGATGACTATCAATATTCCCGTTGCCCGTCTTGCAATGCTAGAAATCAAGCCCAGCAAGAGCCGACCATGTAGCAGGGACTATGTATAGTCCCTTATCTCGATGATTGGCTTCTAAAAGCCTCTTCTCAAGCAATCCTGTCCCAACATATTCAAACAGCTGTTTCCTTCCTCCATCAACTAGGATGGATAATCAATTGGAAAAAGTCCAATCTTCAGCCAGCCACCTCAGTGAGATTCCTGGGGTTCCTAATAGACTCGATAGCCAAGATTATTCCTCTAACCCCCGAAAGGAAGCTGCGAGTTCAGGAAACAGCCCAATCTCTCTAACGCTGGGTTCACACTACGGTTTGTAATTACGGTTCCCGTATATGGCTGGGAGGAGGGGTGGGCGGGGCTTAATCGCAGCGCCCGCACTCAGCCGTATAGTGAACCGTAGTTAATGTATGTCTATGAGCTGACCGGAGTGAACCGCAGCCTCTGGTCGGCTGCTTTTTCGGCCGTATGCGGTTTCCCGACTGCAAGCAAAAACGTGCGAATACGGCTGAGTGCGGGCGCCGCGATTAAGCCCCGCCCACCCCTCCTTCCAGCCGTATACGGGAACCGTAATTACAAACCGTAGTGTGAACCCAGCCTTAGTTCCCAGGAGGGTAACCCTCCGTTATATAATGAGAATGTTGGGACTAATGTCAGCAACTGCGGATGCGGTTCGTTGGGCATTATGGCACCTACGTCCGCTTCAGGCGGAAGCATTAGCCAAGTGGAATCACAGTCCGGAGGGACTAAATTCCATGCTTTCCCTGCCTCCTCTAGTCCAGTCCTCTCTGAGATGGTGGAGTCATCTACAGGACGGCAAATCCCTGATCCAACCCGATTGGATCATACATACCACAGACGCATCCCTTGTAGGCTGGGGAGCACACTTGTTGGACTAAACAGTCCAGGGGTCTTGGTCACCCCAGGAGAAACTGTTATCTTCAAATCTCCTAGAAATCAGGGTCATCAGGTTAGCCCTATTCCACTTTGCACCTTACATCCAAGGAAAGGCGGTGAAGGTTCAATCAGACAGCATGACGGCTGTTCTACAGGGTGGGCTATTTATATGGATACACCTGCGGTGTTGCTATCAGTGTGTGAAGAGTGGGAGAAGAGGGTTGCATTGACAATCCAACACAATGGGCAGCACATTGAACACATTTTATAAGTGGTCAGAAACTTGTAAATAACTCATGAAAGAATAAAGTTACATTAAAACCAAGCACATCATTGTTTTTCTTGTGAAATTCCAAATAAGTTTAATGTGTCACAGGACCGTCTTCCTGTAAGGAGATATGATCTTTTCTAGGTACCCCTGGTACCGAACTTTGGTGGTTAGCTTGATTTAAGTGTTTATCTGGATCAAGGAGAATGAATCTACCAGAAATAACACGTAACAACAGTTTGTCCGATCAAATTCATTCAAATTTATTCAGCAGTATGTAAGCACATATTATAGGGGGTTGCACCCCTCCTGCCATCACTCAAATATTTGGTATAATCTCTAGCCTATAATATTAGGTATACGGAGGTTTCTGGGAGAATTCATGGGAGAGACAGATGATTGCAGCAGTCATAACACTTGTAGAATAGGAAGTCCTAATATGGTTAATTAACCTTTGCAGCTACATTCCTAACAAAGAGATAACATGAAATGCTGACAGGATAAAGAGACTGTGTGATGGATGCATACAATACAGTAAACCCTTCAATCCCCTCTTAGAACCTTATATTATTTTATACTAGGGGTGTGAATCGCCAAGAATTTGGCGATTCGATTCGAATCGCGATACCAGTGTGGCGATTCGATATATCGCGATATATCGCGATACCGTCTAGGTGACGATACATCGCGATATATCGCCCACCTGGGAGCATTCATAGATCCCAATAGACGCCGCTGTCAGCTTTGACAGCGGCGATCTAGTACTCCGGTGCTCACTTTTCTCATGTTATCCCGTCCGGGCTGCAAAATAAAATAAAACGCACTTTATCTTACCTGCCAACGAGCCCCCGGAGCTCCGGTACAGTCCGGTACAGGTGTTCGGTCCCCGGGCTGTATTCTTCTTACTTCCTGTTAGTCCGGCACGTCACATGGAGCTTCAGCCTATCACCAGCTGAGGCGGGACATCGCTGCGGCCAGTGATAGGCTGAAGCTCCATGTGACGTGCCGGACTAACAGGAAGTAAGAAGAATACAGCCCGGGGACCGAACACCTGTACCGGAGCTCCGCGGGCTCGTTGGCAGGTAAGATAAAGTGCGTTTTATTAAAAATTCCACATCCCTAAAAGAATCGATTCAAAAATATTTTGAATCGATTCTGTATCGGCAAATGAAAAATCGCGATTATCGCGAGAATCGATTTTTTCTTACATCCCTATTTTATACTATACGGTTCTCCTTTTTTTACCTTCCTTTCTCTGTACAGTTTTAGGTATGGCATGTATCCACTGGGTGTAGTGTCTTCATTAGCCAATGAGGGCGTGGCCTGGTAAAATGCAGCCGTGGCATTGGCGGCTCCCTTTTCTAGCAACCTTCTAATACATGGTATGAACTATAATGATTACAAGATTGATAATACCTAATTGTTTTAATGCATGTTTCCAGTTAGTAAACCATCCGAAATATTTATCCCAGGGATTTGTAATACCTGAGTTATTTTTTAGTTCAGCAGACAGGTCCTCTAACTTTTGTATTGCAATAGTTACTTTGCCATTGGGACCAGTGTTGCTAGGTATGAAGGTGCAGCATGATGTAGGATCCACAAGCACTTTGCACACCCCACCTTTTTCTGCCAGGATTTTTTTTTTTTTTTTTTAAGTTTAGAGGTGAAAGCTGGACCCTGATCAGACTCGATTACAAGTGGAAGTCCCCACAGGCCAATTAGTGTGTGGAGTATTGGAGCAGGGCCAGATGTAGGGGAGGCATACACCATTTTTAAGGATGGATTACTGAGTAGAATTACCTCATATCCAGAGAGCTGTTGTGTTTAAATTTGTTGTGTGTGTAGGCCTTTAAGAAGAGAGATAACATCATGAGAAGTGTACAAGGTAGTGTCATGTTCTAAAGTAAGGGTGGTGGCTAGTTCACCAATCATAGCACAGGCAGCAAGAGCTTGCAGACATGCCGGCATCCCCTGTACGGAGACGGGCATCACCTTTGAGAAAAAGGCACAAGGACGCAATTTGCCTCCGTGAAACTGTGTCAGCACACCCGCCATGGTTTTACAATTGTCTCGTGCATACATGTGGAAAGGCAAAGTGTAATCTGGGAGGCCTTGCCCTGGACTTGTCATTAATGCACATTTCAAGTAATCAAAATCTTTGTACATGTCGGAGGACCATTTGATTAGATCTTGTTTGTCCGACATAGTAGCATCTCTCATGAGCAGTCGGGAATCCACTGTCTGCAGTAGTTAATCAAACCCAGAAAAGATTGCATTTCTGGGCGTGCGGGGTGACCAGGCCCGCTACAGACTGAACTCTAGACTTGCTCAACTCCCTTTTCCCTTTTGACAGAACAAAACCCAGATATTCAACCTGTTCACAACACCATCCTCAAGGCAGGCCTCCTCAGAGAAACTACACAGTAACAAATCATCAACATATTGGAGGAGAACAGAACCCTGGGGGGCGTGCCATGATTTTAAAGTGGCTTGGAGGACAATGCTGAACACAACTGGTGAATCAGCATACCCCTGGGGCATTGTACACCAGGTTAACTGTAGTCCCGCAAAGGAAAAAGCAAAAAGGAGTCTGGTCTCTTTGTCCACTGGGATCGAGAAGAAAGCATTCTTCAGATCGAGGACAGAAAAATGAGTTGCCTGTGCTGGGATTGATGACAACAGTTGGGTGACATCAGGAAATATAGGGGCAATAGGCACAATTAGTCTGTTGATGGCTCTCAGGTCTTGTATAAAATGGACAGTACCATCGTGTTTGGGGACCGGATTAATTGGAGTGCAGTAGGGAGAGACAGTATGTTCTAAAACTCCAGTGTGTAGGAAATGTTTGATCATAGGGCGGATACCTTTTTAAGGTGACAAGGGGTACTGTTTTTTGGTAGACAGGGTGAATGTCTGGTTTGAGTCTTGCCTTGTATCGTCTACAGTCAATGTGTCTGTGACCAGACAATAAGGCCTACCTCAGGTGGGACCTGGGCCGGGGACATAACAGGATAATGTCCAGCAGGATAGTACCCTGCAGGTGTGACTATGGTTGTGAGGTCAGACGTGACATGTAACCTGGACGGGGATGCAGTGATATGTAATTTGAGTTTACATATGAGGTCTCTTCCCAAGAGGTTTACAGGGCATTCAGGTATGATACGAAAGGAATGGAAGGTTAAATGGTCACCCTCGGGACATTGTATATACAGGTACTATGAACATACTCAATTTCAAACAGTAGACATATATATTTATATATATATATATATATATATATATATATACATATGTAGCAAAGAAGATAGTCCGGCACAGAACTGTAGTATGCAGGTAAAAACTCAGAACTTTATTTCAGCATAACGCAGTACACAGAAGCCTGACGCGTTTCGCACCGGAGTGCTTAGTCGTAGGTAACAGGTAACCACAATGAACGTCTTAAAATACACAAGATAGCGGTCACATGACCACACACATCATAATAAAATCGTTCTCATACAAGACATGGCGCTGGAGTATCGGATTGGGAAACACCAATTTTTTGGAACAAGTTCACACCTGGGTGCGCCCAAAACATTTGTTGTTACAATAGAATTACTCTAAAAAACAGTGTAAACATTTACATCATAGATTCATAACTTATTTTGAGAAAAGCCAGGTAAAAACACTCATCTGCAAGAAGGGTAACCAAGCTCCACAGGTAACCTATATAAATTACGGGACTTTACAAATTGTAACACCAAGTCCATTGTCTATGTAGCCACCTGCACCATCTGCAAGATACAGTATGTAGGTTGTTCTAGCAATTCTCTAAAAATGAGGTTTAGAAAACATGTCTCTGATGCTAAAAGCAATATTACAGGTATGTCGATGCTATCCCGTCATTTTAGGGAGGCACATGGAGGAGATGTGACGGGTCTACGGGTATCTGGGGTAGAAAGGGTTACTTTGGGTCCGAGGGGGGGAGACCTTAGGAATAAGCTTTATAACAGGGAGGCATATTGGATATTCCTCCTTGGAACGAGGCATCCCCTCGGTTTAAATAAGAGATTAGATTTAGCTCTCACTTGCCCTTAGACCCCAAATAGATAGTCATGTCTAAATGTACTATTAACATAACTGAGAATGATACATATACAAACTAATAATCAAAAATAAATAAACAAAAAATAAAAAACAAAAAATATGATACTCAAGTTACTGTTCTTGCAGATGAGTGTTTTTACCTGGCTTTTCTCAAAATAAGTTATGAATCTATGATGTAAATGTTTACACTGTTTTTTAGAGTAATTCTATTGTAACAACAAATGTTTTGGGCGCACCCAGGTGTGAACTTGTTCCAAAAAATTGGTGTTTCCCAATCCGATACTCCAGCGCCATGTCTTGTATGAGAACGATTTTATTATGATGTGTGTGGTCATGTGACCGCTATCTTGTGTATTTTAAGACGTTCATTGTGGTTACCTGTTACCTACGACTAAGCACTTCGGTGCGAAACGCGTCAGGCTTCTGTGTACTGCGTTATGCTGAAATAAAGTTCTGAGTTTTTACCTGCATACTACAGTTCTGTGCCGGACTATCTTCTTTGCTGCTAATTGTGTGAGCCGGAGGCGGTACCGGCGTGTCCGCAGCACGGACTTAGGAGCAGCTGCGGGTGTGGTGAGCGGCAATCCATTGTTGTGCATATATACATATGTATACACATACACATATATCCCCTTCAAATCTAATGTGATTTTGTTTTTTCAGAAGAAGAGGCTGTCATGCTCCCTGTAAACCCCACCTTACTCCTCCCAAACCTCTATGTCACCAGTCACCGCCCCTTTGAGTTTGGCTCCTCGTCTTTCCCCAGTTCTGGTCAGTCACCCTTGAACGTCTAGTATCAAACTGTGTTACTTTACATCAAGAGACATACAAGAAACATGTAACATGTAACAATACCGACATTTACAAATACTTAACGTACAACACACAGGGACCACATTCTCACCAAAGATATAAAAGTGTACACAGCTCTCTCAAAAATTTGAAAAATAATCATCTCCAATGCGCATTGTTTATAATCCAGTAAACCATTAGCTTGATTTTAAATGCCTAAAGTAATATTTATCAATTGAATAGTGAACACTTTTTTTTATTTATTGTACATCTTATTTTATTCTTCTTGGCCAAATTTCTCCTCTTATTATTCCTGTAATATAATCAGACAATTAATCGCATTTCCTGATACATTTCATTTTTTGGCATCAACCCTGTGTTACTGTGAAAACAAGAAATTAATGAAATATCAAAAAGCTCAATTTAATACCACGTAGATTTATTTATTATTACATATTATTTTTATACCAATCTAAAGAAGAATCCATTACAACACAAACAGCTTCACTGGGAAAACATTCACTGGTCATTTTCTATACACTCCTGACTCATTAATACACCTCACACATATACAACATACTTTATATCATAAGAACCATCCTATAAACGCCATCATATGACTACATACACAGGGCTTTCCTAGCAATTTACCACATCACTGCATTCCATAGCACTGAACACTTATCTTCACTTCCCTTATTCCAACAATTCCAGCTTTGCTCATCCTACATTCCTCACGCTGCTTCACATGCTTTTCCTTTCACAAATCACCTGCTTTTTCACCAAAGCATTGAGTCTCTATTTCTGGCAAGAATCTTTCTAATCCTCTCAAGCAATTTTCAACAATCTACTCCTGCCACTTACTTGCACAGTTTTTTGGGGGGAATTTCTCATCATACCTTCTGTTTATCCCGTTAAAGGGAACCAATCATCAGATTTTACCCTATATAATGCTTGGCAAAGCGTTATATAGGGTAAAATTGTTGTCCTCACCATTCCCGAGGGACGCTCCTGCCCCCAGGGATGGTGAAGATATGAAGTTATAAACTAGTCACCGCCGCCGCCGTAAGTAGTCACCTGGGCGGGGAGCTCTTCTCGCCTACTCCCATTCTTCGGCCGGCAGCGACGCCCCCTCCGCTTGATTGATGGGCCGCATCATTGTTCCGCTCACTGAACAGACGGGGCAGAGCGATGACGCGGCCCATCAATCAAGCGGAGGGGGCGTCGATGCCGGCCGAAAAACGGGAGTAGGTGAGAAGAGCTCCCCGCCCAGGTGACTACTTACGTCGGCGGCGGTGACTAGTTTATAACTTCACATCTTCACCATCCCTGGGGGCAGGAGCATCCCCCGAGAATGATGAAAATAAAGATTTTACCCTATATAACGCTTTGCAAAGCGTTATATAGGGTAAAATCTGATGATTGGTTCCCTTTAAGTTATCAACACAGGTGCAAGTTTCCCCTGGCTCTGGTTTAGGGTACTCAGTTTTAGAGCCTTTTGCTCCCATGTTAGTATGTTTGGTTTTGGAGTGTGATCATACAATCACGGTCAGGACTGGCTGTACTGAACCATGAAGGCTCCGACAATTCCTGTCAACTGATCAGCTGACTAGAGTCTTAATGTTTGCTCACTCTCCCAAAACCCCTATCGGCTAGTGCTGATTGTCTCCTAGCCAGAAGGGTGGGGCGTCTTGCAGCTCTCCACAACGCATGCAATTTTACACAGTCAATGATGTTAGTACAAAAAAATCACAGTGAGATTTGACCGTACACTTACGTACACCGGTCAATGTCTCAAACAAACAAATGATCTTATCACTTCTAAAATTTCTTATTATTACAAACTACATATATATAAGAGTTAAATCAAGCTTGTAACCTTCTGTTCCCCAAACAGCTTCTTTTAGTTTTAAGTGCACTTATCTCTGACTGAGGTGATATGGGGCTCCCGGAGCACCTCTTATAATCACCTATGACTCCCTGAGCCTTTGTCTATTGTGTCCCTGACACTCTGTGTCCCAGACACAGCAACCTCCCGAAGTTTCTAGTAAATGGTTCTACTTACTTGGATCAAGGCGCTGTCAGTGCCCTCGGATCAGACAGAGGATAAAACAAATATCTCTCATACGGATCCGGGGATGACTTTCTAGACCCCGGACTGAGCCCCCAGATTGTAAGGAGATATGATCTTATCTAGGTACCCCTGGTACCGAACTTCGGTGGTTAGCTTGATTTAAGTCTTTATCTGGATCCAGGAGAATGAATCTACCAAAAATAACACGTAACAACAGTTTGTCCGATCAAATTCATTCTAATTTATTCAGCAGTATGTAAGCACATATTATAGGGGGGTTGCACCCCTCCTGCCATCACTCAAATATTTGGTATAATCTCTAACCTATAATATTAGGTATATATAATCTCTAGCCTATAATATTAGGTATTTCTGGGAGAATTCATGGGAGAGACAGATGATTGCAGCAGTCATAACTCTTGTAGAATAGGTAGTCCTAATATGGTTAATTAACCTTCGCGGCTACATACCTAGCAAAGAGATAACATGAAATGCTGACAGGATAAAGACACTGTGTGATGGATGCATACAATACAGTAACCCCTTCACTTCCTATTGAAAAAACAAAAGTTGGATTCAAAATGGCCACCATGGTCACCACCCATCTTGAAAAGTTTCACCCCTTACATATACTAATGTGCCACAAACAGGAAGTTAATATCACCAACCATTCCCATTTTATTAAGGTGTATCCATATAAATGGCCCACCCTGTATATATCAACAAGCAGGGAGGCACGAGGTCACAAAGTCTCCTGAGAGAGATAGGTGTGATTCTGCATTGGACAGAAATGAACCTGACCCATTTGTCGGACATCCACATCCGGGGCACTCACAATGTGATTGCGGATCACCTGAGCAGAGGTCTTCCTACCGGAGAATGGTCTCTTCATCCAGACATCTGTTTCTCGGGAGTCTCATGTTTCTCAGGGTCTGGCCCCCTGAATTTGTTAAAGATCACTCTACTAGAACAGTAGCTACCTCTTTTGCAGAGAGAAGCTCGATTCCTTTGGAACTCATCTGTAAGTCAGCTTCTTGCAGTCCTCACTCCACCTTTATTTCACACTATAGAGTGGATTCCAGAATAGCTAACTATTCCTCATTTGGGCGGACAGTTTTATCCTCTGCCAGGCATGAGTGCCCTCCCATGGGGGTATCTGCTTGCTAAATCCCCATATGTGCCACTGGTTAGGACGTAAGGGAATCGTTAATTTTTAACGATAATTTGTTTTCCCTTAGTCCTAACAGTGGCACATTAATCCCTCCCTATATTTTCTGTATGTTTTTTCTTTACTCGCTAATATCACAAGGGGGCTGGGGGTATCTCCTCCTTATATGGAGAGGGTGGGAGAGTCTAAAGACTTAATTACTTGCTATATGTCATTAAAATTCCACCGGTCCTAACCAGTTCCACAGGGGCAAAATACCCCATATGTGCCACTGTTAGTACTAAGGGAAAAATTTTTTCGTTAGAAATTAACAATTCTTTCTGCGGAGTCCACACAGAAATGCACTGCCGTTTAAGAGACAGTGCACTTCCGAGCACCGGCATGTTCTGCCAGTGCTCCCCTGTCGGTGGAATGTCTGCAGGGAAATTTTCCATGGGGACATTCAACTTTCTGATTATAGCCTCAGCCGCCCTTATGCAAATCCCTAATTTAGGCCTCAAATGTGTATGGCGCTCTCTTACTCCAGAGCCCTGTTGTATTTCAATGCTACAGTTTAGGGCCACATATGGGGTATTTCCTTACTCGGGAGAAATTGTGTTGCAAATTATTGGGGGCTTTTTTTTTCCTTTTACCCCTTATGAAAATTTAAAAAAATGGGACTACACCAGCATGTTTGTTTAAAAATTTATTTTTTACACTTACATGCTGGGTTTTTCATTTATTTTTCATTTTCACAAGGTAAAAGGAGAAAAAGCCCCCAAAATAAGTAATGCTATTTCTCCCGAGTATGGAAATACCCCATATGTAGGCATAAAGTGCCCTGCGGGTGGACAACATGGCTCAGGAGTGAGAGTGCACATGTACATTTAAGGCCTAAATTCGGGATTTGCACAGGGATGGCTGATCGTACCAGATGTTTTGCCATAAATGCTAAAAACAAAAAAATCCACATGTGACCCAATTTTGCAAACTACACCCCTCATGGTATGTAACAAGGGGTGCAGTGTGCATTTACACCCCACTGCTGTGTGAAAGATTTTTGGAACAGTGGTCTGTGAAAATGAAAAATTAAATTTTTCATTTGCAAAGCCCACTGTTCCAAAAATGTGTCAATCGCCAGTGGGGTTTAAATGCTCACTGCACCCCTTGTTACATACCTGAGGGGTGTAGTTTCCAAAATGGGGTCACATGTGATTTTTTTGTTTATAGCGTTTATGTCAAAACATCTGGTACGATCAGCCACCCCTGTGCAAATCCTGAATTTAGGCCTTAAAGGGTAGCTCCCACCATCCTATTTTTTTTTCTTCTGTGCCTGCCTATTGCCAATCTATCCCTAACACCCTCCCTGCTTTTAATTTTAATTTTTACTATATTAAAAATGCCTTTTGTCTGCCTGGCAGTGTGCTCACTAGCAGGCAGACTTCCCCAGCAGGCACCACGTCACTGATGCCTGCTGGGGGGGGACTTCCGCCCTTAGTTCATCTACACAGGGTGCCTCCAGCTGTTTCACCACTACATCTCTCAGCTTGCCCTGACATCTATTGGCTGTCAGGGCATGCTGGGAGTTGTAGTATTGAAACAGGTGGAGGCACCCTGTGTAGATAAACTATTAGTTAGTTACAAGCGGCGCTGCGGCGCTAGCCCGTTCCCTCCTCCTCCCCGCATACCCCGTTCCCTCATTACACATGCAGTTACTGCAGAGTCCGGCAGCGGGCGGGCAGGGACAGCTGTGGCGACGAGGCGGCGGCGATGTGCAGGAGGAGTGGCCTCCCAGCCAGTGGCCAGGGAGCCAATGCGCTCGCTCCCGCCTGTCTGATTGACAGGCAGGGAGCGAGTGCAGCCTAACTGAAAAAAGACTGATTGCCACTCCAAAATCAGTCCTTTTTCAGGCGTGACGTCACGCCAGGCTGCAGCCGGCCACTAGGAGGGTGACCCCTAGTGGCCGGTTTTTAAATGTAAATTAAACCTTTTTAATGAAAAAAAAATTATAAAAGTATATAAGAGATATGTTGTAGTACATAAGTACTACAACATATCAAAAAATAAAGTTGGTGACAGTGCCCATTTAAATGTACATGTGCACTCTCACTCCTGAGCCATGTTGTCCACCTGCAGGGCACTTTACACCTACATATGGGGTATTTCTATACTCAGGAGAAATTGCGTTACTTATTTTGGGGGTGTGGTTTCCAAAATTGGGTCACATGGGGGGCGGTCCACTGTTCTAGCACTATGGGAGCTTTGTAAACGCACATGGCACCCGACTTCAATTCCAGCCAAATTCTCAATCACCTGTGGGGCATTAAGGCCCACTGTACCCCTTGTTATGTTGCTTTGAGGGGTGTAGTTTCCCAAATAGTGTGCCATGTGGGGTGTTTTTGCTGTTCTGCCACCATGGGGGCTTTTTTTATGCGACATGCCCCCCAAAAACGATTTCAGCAAAATTCTCTCTCCAAAAGCCAAATTTTGCTCCTTCTCTTCTGAGCCCTGTAGTGCGCTCGCAGAGCACTTTAGGTCCACATATCATATGGGGGTATTTCCATACTCAGAAGAAATGGGGTTACAATTTTTGTGCAGCTTTTACCCCTGTTACCCCTTGTGAAAATGAAAAATTTGGGGTAACACCAGCATTTTAGTGAAAAAAAAATCAAATATTTATTTTTCTTGTCCAAATTTAACAAAAATTTGTCAAACACCTGTGGGGTGTTAAGGCCCACTGTATCCCTTGTTACATTTCATGAGGGGTGTAGGGGTGTAGTTTCCCAAATAGTGTGCCATGTGTTTTTTTTTTTTTTTTTGCTGTTCTGGCACCATGGAGGCTTCCTAAATGCGACCTGCCCCCCAAAAACTATTTCAACAAAATTCTCTCTCCAAAATCCCAAAGTTGCTCCTTCCCTTCTTAGCCCTGTAGTGTGCCCGCAAATCACTTTACGTCCACATATGAGGTATTTCCTTACTTGAGAGAAACTGGATTACAAATTATGGGGGGCTTTTTTTCTTTTAACCCTTGTAAAAATGGAAAAAATGGGGCTACAAGAACATGTTACAGCAAAAAATTCTGATTTTAAGTTTTCTCCTCCACTTTACTGCTATTCTTGTGGAAACATAAAGGGTTAACAAACTTTCTGAATGTAATTTTGAACACTTTGAGGGGTTTCTATAATGGGGGATTTGTTACAGAAAAGTCCCTCAAATCCACTTCAAAATGAACTGGCCCCTGAAAAATTCAGATTTTGAATTTTTCATGAAAAATTGCTGCTAAACTTTGAAGCCCTCTAATGTGTTTAAAAAGTAAAAACATGTCAACTTTATGATGCAAACATACAGTAGACAAATTTACCACTATCTTAAAGTAGAATATGTCATTAAAAAACAGTCTCTCAATCAAATTCATAAGTTAAAGCATCCCAGATAATGTATAAAGTGAAGGTGGTCAAATTTTCAAAAAATGGCTATGTCCTTAAGGTCAAAATGGGCTATGTCCTTTAGGGGTTAAAGTGTAACTTAAAAGGGTACTCCGGTGGAAAACCATATTTTTTTTTTCAAATCAACTGGTTCCAGAACAGATTTGTAAGTTAGTTCTATAAAAAAAAAAAAGCTTAATCCTTCCAGTACTTATCAGCTGCTGTATGCTCCAGAGGAAGTTTAGTTGTTCTTTTCTGTCTGACCATAGTGCACTCTGCTGACACCTCTGTCCATGTCAGGAACTGTCCAGAGCAGGAGCAACTCCCCATAGCAAACCGCCCCAGACAGTTCCTGACATGGACAGAGGTGTCAGCAGAGAGCACTGTGGTCAGACTGAAAATAACAACTCAACTTCCTCTGGAGCATACAGCAGCTGATAAATACTGGAAGGATTCAAATTTTTTTAATAGAAGTAATTTAAAAATATGTAAAATTTTCTGGCACCAGTTGATTTAAAAAAAAAATTGTTTTCCACTGGAGTACACCTTTAACCCCTTAACGACCAAGGACGTAAATGTACGTCCTGGTGCGGCGGTACTGCGCACACCAGGATGTACATTTACGTCCTGTACATAACCGCGAGCATCGGAGCAATAATCGGGTTATGTGCGTCAAGGATGTAATGGCCGACATCCGCGATCGAGCAGATATCTGCCATTAACCCCTCAGATGCCGTGATAATTTAATTCTGATCTGACTTATGCTGATCTGATCGGCCGCGGGGATCAGATCAGCTAACATGGCGGACATAGGTCCCCTCACCTGCCTCCGCCGCCTTCCCGGGTTCTTTTGCTCTGGTCTGAGATTGAGCAGACCAGAGCAGAAGATAGCCGATAACACTGATCGGTGCTATGCCCTATGCATAGCACTGAACAGTATTAGCAATGAAATGATTGCTATACATAGTCCCCTATGGGGAAATAAAAAGTGTAAAAAATAAAAAGCAAAAATAAATGTGAAAAATCCCCTCCCCCCATAAAAATGTGAAATTTCCCTTTTTCTCATTTAAAAAAAAAAATGTATAAACATATTTGGTATCACGTGCGTAAATGTCTGAACTATTAAAATATAATGTTAATGATCCCGTATGGTGAACGGTGTGAACGTAAAAAAAAAAAAGTCCAAAATTGCTGCTTTTTGTCTCATTTTATTTAAAAAAAAAATTAAATAAAAATGTATAAAAGTTTTATATCCACAAATCCTGTTGCATCAATAAAAAGTACAGATCATGGAGCAAAAAAAAAAAAGCCCTCATACCGCCGCTTGTACGGAACAATGAAAAAGTTAAAGGTCATCAAAATAGAGGGATTGTAAACGTACTAATTTGGTTAAAAAGTTTGCGATTTTTTTTAAGCACAACAATAATAGAAAAGTAGATAATCATGCGTATCATTTTAAGGCTAAGGCTCCTTTCACACTATGAACAGGACCCGTTATATAACACACGTTATAAAATCGCGGACGATCGCAAGGTAAAATGGCCATTAGAAAAGCCCTAACTTACGTTAGTAATTCCCATTATAGTCTATTGGATTGTTCTAATACATGTTTTAACCCATTCTCGCCTGTCAATCATAACGCAAGTTATTTTGGGATGGGAGATAGTAGCGGGAGAAATAGTGCATGCATCTCCCTTCCCAAAATAACGTGCGTTATGATTGACGGGCGAGAACGGGTTAAAACTTGTTTTTTTCTTGCGTTTTTTTCAAACCAAGAAACGCAGGACAAAAAAACAAGTAGAAACTTAGCCTAATTGTATTGACCCACAGAATAAAGAACACGTCATTGTTACCGTAAATTGTATGGCATGAAAACGAAACCTTCCAGAATTTGCAAAATTGCATTTTTCTTTATTTTTTTGGTTGCGCCAACTGGTCGCACAAAAAAACATGCCCTCATATTAGTCTGTGGATGAAAATATAAAAGAGTTACGATTTTTTGAAGGCGAGGAGGAAAAAACGAAAATGCAAAAAAAAATTGTCCTGGTCCTTAAGGTCAAAATGGGCTTGGTGCTTAAGGGGTTAAAGGAGTACTGCAGCCTAATACAACTTATCCGCAGGATAGGTGATACGTGTCTGATTGTGGGGGTCTGAACGCTGGCACACCCTGCGATCTCCTGTAAAGGGCCTTGGCTCTGCCGTGGCTCTCCCCTTGCAGGAGGCGTGTCAGCTGCAGCATGGCCAACACGCCCCCTCCATGTATCTCTATGGGAGAGGCGGTGATGCAACGTTCGTGCATCCCCACCTCTCCCATAGTGCTGAATGGAGGGGGCGTGTCGGTCAAAATGTAAATGAGGTCTACGACGCAAGCTTTAGGTCTGCAGAGCCGCTGCAGTGCCGGGTCCCCATAAAGGAGATTGCGGGGGGGGGGGTCCCAGCTGACGGACCCCCGCGATCAGACTCTTATCTCCTATCCTGTGGATACCTAACTTCTGATGTGGTAGCGGGGTGTGATGAGGGCAGATGTTGTTACCCTAGGGGCAGATGGCATTTACCCCTTCTATTCGTGATGCCAGGGCGTGATTTAGCCTAAAACCACCCGAAGGTATACCGCTGGATCCTGGGCTAGGCACGGGGGGCAATAAAGACTCTGATGCCAACTTACGGTAAAAGGCCCGTAAAGTCTATACGGTTCAGCCAGGGCCCAAGGAGGTGACCAGTGACACATAAACCTTAAGGGCTTGCTGCGACTTGTAGTAGGACTAGACAATTGACTGCAGACCACGCTGACTGGACAGATGACAGGGACTGACTTGACTTGACTCATAAAGCTGGGACTTTAGCTTACTTGAATTGATGGTGGCTGCAGGACTTGCCTTTGAGGCCTCCAACACTCGGGACACACACACTAGGCGACTGCACTGGACCTCAGCAGGAAGCAAGAGCAAGAAAGAGAAGCTAGCTCCACCCAGGGCTTATATGGGGGAGACTAGCAGGGATTCCATAGGTCACTCTTGGGATCACCTGGTCACTGGTACCTCCTGGGTAACAATCACATGACAACTCAAAGATAAAACACATTTTATAATACAATACACTGCAGAACATATGTATCGGGGGAAAAAGGTGCAAGGGGCCCTGGGGACACTGAAGGAGGCTGCCTGACAGGGCCGCAAGGGTAGAGGGTAACATCTCCTGTACTCGGCCTGACATGTCAATGTAAATGTCTGAAGTTGTGGGAGTGTGATCTTTACAACAAAGGGACAGAAGAGTTTTCCTGGCCTTATTTTCAGCTTTGAAAAACTGTAGTTTTTAGTGCAAAAAATGGTTTAAAATTGGTACCAAAAGTGGCATTTTTTGTTCATCTTTAAAGGGCTGATAAAAGAACACTTAATTTTAACTTATCGAGTCTAAATAAAACATATCCCCTATCTGCAGGGGGATCTGATCTCCTCATGAATGAAGTGTGTTAGCCATGGCATGGAGGGGGCATGTCGGCTACTGCTTCTTGCTGTGATCAACACACTTCATTCATGTGGAGCGACGAAATACCTGACACCTGAAAGATTGTGTCCATGTGTTTTGAATGTAGAGAGGGATGAGAAGCTCCTGCCAGACATCTCTGATGATGTCTTACTTCCTAGTTCCCTTACTTCCTAGAAGACAAAAGGATTTTGTCCTGCAGCCACCATCAATTCAGTTAAAAATTTAACATGCCCTATCCTTCTCCCCCTGATGTCATCTGTTAGGAAGCCTCCATGCACATTATATGATTGGCTGATCCCACCTAAAATGGTAGTTTGGTCCACCCATGTCTAATTTGTGTGGGGGGGCCTTTCAATAAATGGCTGCAGTCACGCGTCTCTTCTCTTCAGCACTAGGTTGTTTGTTACCCTGGGCCCCTCCCTGGTTACCAGGGCTTGTGGTACTGTATGAGTAACATGATGGTAATGTTTGCATATTTATCTTCCATTTGGTTAATGACGTTTACACAGCTTTGTTTCATAAGTAAATGTCAGACTGCTATTGTTAGATAACACTGTGAGTTCACAAATCCCTATCTGCTGGAAGGTAATAGGTGTGTCTCATTTCAAACGGAACTGAATGCTATAAAGGAACAGTATATGTAAAGTCAGTAGGTGAAAGGGCCTTGTAAAATGGGGATCTTCGCCCGAATGATCAGTCATATAAATGTTCTTTCCTGTTAATTTCTCACTGTAAACATACAAGTGATCAAACTCTCTGTTGTTGTTGATCAAATCTTTTATATGAGTGTAAATATTATATGTTAGCAGCACATCCCTTCATTTAAACATTGGATGCGTATGAACTGCAGAGGGGCTCAGGAGCTGGAGTGTCCCCAGATCACCATCCACTTTAGGCCTGTCACTTATCAGGGTGGATATGCCATTAATATGCCTGTCTGTGGCATGGAGCTTGCATCACTGTGTACATCACTGGATATAATTGTTGTCTAACCAGTGCTGTATACCATACCCCCAACTTTTGCTGAGAGCAAAGATGGACAAGCCATGCCCTCAGTCACGCCCTAACCACGCCTACACCTGCAGAATTGGAATACCTCTTTAACAGCAATATTGTTGTCAGTCCTAAGTTTAGGAGGACCTCCTATACTGATAGACTGACAACAACCCCCATCATTACCAGTACAGACCATATAAGTGATGTCAGTTATGTCAGGTGACTGACAGGTGAGTTGTTCACTTTCCTTTTCTTCTCCATCTCAGAACGCCATAATGATTTCTTCCAGCTACAACTCATCTCTGGAGAACATGGCGGGAAAAAAAACATTTTAGGCTCCGCACTTTTCCAATAACTATAATGCCCCTAACTGTAATAGTTCCCCTCTTATTCGAATGGGTATCAGCAGACGTTCCCGATAGTAGGTGGCAGTTTCCCTATAGTAGGCAGCAGTTTCCCACATAGTAGGCAGCAGTACCCCCATACTAGACTGCAGTTCCACCCCCTTTAGCAGTTTCCCTATAGCAAGTAGCAGTTCCCCCTAAAGTAGGCAGCACTACCCCCATATTATGCAGCAGTTCCCCCATAGTAGCCAGCAGCAGTTTCCCCCATAGTAGGCAGCAGTACCTCCATATAAGGCAGCAGTTCCTCTATAGTAGGCAGCAGCAGTTCCCCCTTTCCCCTCCCGCATTCTTACCTCCTGTGGCACTTCTGTCGTCTTCCCGTTGGCTCCAGCGGCTCCCTCAGCAAAGCCTCTTTTTTCTTCTTCTTCTGCGCTCTGGTGTCTGATGATGTCACTCGTGTACTAGAACGCAGAGGGAGAACTTGGCTTCTTGTGTTTGCTGGCCAAATAGCCAGTGGGCACAAAAAGGATTGACAATGGCTCTTCACCCTGTCAAACTTCTCACCAAGGGCCACATTTAACTGTAGGTGCCTCATAAGAAGGCATTTACAGTTAAATGCGGGACAAAGGGGGTCATTCGGTGGGAATGTCTCCCCAGATCTGGGACAGTTGGGAGGTACTGCTAAATGGTCTATGGTCTATATTATCAATGCTGATAATGGTGTCTAAAGTGATAGTGAAAGATCATCGGTAACTCAGAGGGGCTCATAGAACCCCTACGACATGATCGTGGAATTTCCGTGCGCTAAGATGGCAGAGGAGGGTCCCCTTACCTACCTCCTGCCACCAATCGCCGATCTAACTGATGTAGCCTGGCCTAACCAGGCTTGATCAGTGGATAGCTGTTCATACTGTATAATGCTATGCCATAGGTGAGCACAGTTTTTCTTTCTATTTTTCAGCATTCTGAGGTTAATTACTTCTCCTTGTCATAGCCCTTTAAATTGCAATACCAGAAAAGCCCCTAAATATCATGGATAAGAGTAAGCACTGATTCTAATAGAAAAAAAAATATTTTAATTGATATTTCATTTATTTTCTGTATTTTACTCATTTCATTGGATAAGGATTAAATATGACACAAATCAAAAGCAAAATCTACAAGTTAGGCTATGTTCACACAGTGGTATTTCTGAGCGGATTCAAAGGAATTCTTCTTCACTGTGCACACGGTGGAACTTCTGCAGCTGCTTCTGCGCGGAAATCCCAATTCCGGTGTCCGCAGAAAAAATAGACATGTCTATTCTTTCTGCGGTTTCCGCTCGGAATTGTGCCGTCTCATAGACCTAGCGCCCACCGGAACATCCAAATTTTTTCTGGGCAGACATGCCGCACAGAATCAACTGTGTGAACATGGCCTTACACATGAGGATTTTGTTGTGGATTAGGGGTAGGTTTGCAGCAGCCACATCTGGATTTACCCATATAATTGTCAGCGTATGCTTTGTTTGCCGGGCATGCTGGGCATTGTAGATTTGCAACAGCTGGAGGCACACTGGTTGAGAAAGCGTGCCTTAAAAGGGTACGCCGGTGAAAACCTTTTTTCTTTTAAATCAACTGGTGCCAGAAAGTTAAACAGATTTGTAAATTACTTCTATTAAAAAAATCTTAATCCTTCCTGTACTTATTAGCTGCTGAATACTACAGAGGAAATTCTTTTCTTTATGGAATTCTCTCTGATGACATCACAACCACAGTGCTCTTTGCTGACGTCATTATAATAATAACTCTTTATTTATTGTTGTCCTTAGTGGGATTTGAGCCCAATGCAGCAGTGCTAACCACTGAGCCACCATGCTGCCCTTAGCATACAGCTGCTATGCACAGTTGCTAAAATGGACAGAGATGTCAGCAGAGAGCACTGTGCTTGTGATGTCATCAGTGTTCCAAAAAGAAAGGAATTTCCTCTGTAGCATTTAGCAGCTAATAAGTACTGGAAGGATTAAGATTTTTTAATAGAAGTAATTTACAAATATGTTTAACTTTCTGGCACCAGTTGATTTAAAAGAAATATAGGTTTTCACCGGAGTACCCCTTTAACATATGTAAAATTGTGTTGGTGTTTACATTTAGGAAAAACAACAGAAGCTTTCCAACATATGACAAGATCATACTGTTTTAATTTACAAGTACACTAAAAAAATAATATACTTAGTTGAAAATATAAAAAATATAACACAAAAACATGAGGGGAACAGTGCAGTACATACCAGTGTATGTGTCAGGACAGATAGTGGCTGCACAAATAATAAAGCACCATGATGTAAAGATAAGGAAGAGTATTAAAGTATCATGCATAAAAACTTATCCCCTATCAGCAGGAATTTTAGATTGCGGGGGGTCAGACTGCTGGAACCCTCCAAGATCTCCTGTACAGGGCCTTGGCTCTCTCCGGGAACAGAGCGTCACGACCATCACACGAAGTGGCAGCCGACACGCCCTCTCAATATATCTCTATGGGACAGTCGGAGATAGCTGAACGGCTCTCCCATAGAGATATATGGAGGGTGCATGTTGGCAGCCGCTTCGTTCGGAGGTCAGCACGCCCCGTTATCGGGGAGAGCTGTAGATTGCGGGGTTTCGCTTTGGACAAGCTCCATTATCAAAGTGATAAATTATTTTCTCTGCATGGCTATGTCATTTAAAGAAGAAATGCAGTATTTTTTTAATCCACTATGCCCGGGCTGCTGGAATAAAAATAATGAACTTTATCTTACCTTCTGCAACTTCCCCAGAATCGCCATTCCATCACTGGCCTAAGTCTTCTTCCTTTTGGTGTCTGCCATATCATGCTGCAGCTCAGGTAATCACCGGCAACAGCAATGTCTCACCTCGACCAGTTGAGCGGCAGTGTGATGTAATGGACCCGGGCTCCGCCTACTTCCTGGTGCCTGTGTGGTGTCCCAGCACCAATAGCTGTCCTGTGGCTTTGGACTGTCTCGGGCAGCTTGGTAGCACAGGGTATTGGGCCCAATAAACATCTTACTGTTATATTAATAATGATTGTATTCCATAGCTAAGTAATACATTTTTCCAGATCAATTATATTCTTGTTTTGTGTATATATCTTTTTATATGTTACTGTACCCTTAGATGAGAGCAATGAACCCCATGTGACCCTGCCCACCAGTGGGAACCCCTAAAGTCTCCCCTGTATAGTGTAGTGGGGGAGGAGTTTTTAAGTCTAGTCTAGCGTAAACCGAGCTACAGTTCAGTTTAGGTGTGCTGCTGTGTCGTGTGCTCTGAGGAGAGGCCTAGCTCAAATCTAATCTCTCAACTGGTCATCCTGCAAGTATTACTCGCACGGTGGAAGTTCATGCCCCTGCGGAGAAGGCTTCAGTACCTTGACAGGACCCTACCTATCAGGATTCATCTTTCCGTCTCATAAGTCAGTATTAATCTGTTTAATGTCAGCCCCACAAGTCCCAGCAAGGCAACGGGGCTCCCAAGGGGTTACGCTGCACTCTCTCACCCACAACCAGCTGTATGTGTAATACCATCTGCACCAAGCTCAGTAAAGACAGTTATCAGTAAACTGATGTTGGTGTGTTCATTTACTCCCCGTGTCTGGCCCAGGAGAAGCTGTCCCCAACCTCGGACCGTGTATAGGAGAACGGTGCCCTGGTGTCACAAAGTGATCAGTTATTTTCACCAACACCACCCCGTGGCACCACACCTGGGCCCATCACATAACACTGCCTCTCATTTTATTACCAGCTGAAGTGAGACATTGCTGTAGCCAGTGATTAGCTGAGCCGCAGGGTGACGTGTCAGGCACAAAAAGGAGTAAGAAGACCAGGCCTGGAGCATGGAAGACTGTTGTCACCAGCACCACGGGAGCAACAAAAATATATTAAAGTTTAGTGTGTTTATTCTGGCAGCCCAGCATAATGGTTAAAAAAAAAAAACCTCACTGGAGTTCTCCTTTAAGAGGAGAGGTTGTAGACGAGACTATACATTTTAAATAATTGTCAACAGAACACTATGTAGTGCGAAACAGCGTTGTCGCCTCTCTGTGGTACCAACTCTGTGTGTCCATCTCCGTCTTCTCCCTGGGCAACATTGTTGTGAGTATGTGCAATAAAGAACTTTGCTGAACAGAAGAGTGGTGAGTTGCTGACTGTTTCCTTTCTCTACCTACATGTTCGATGGAACTATCCTCTGTTAGTCTGAGCACCACCAGCTTCCTATGAATTAGCCGCTACAGAGCTACAGCAGTCCAGAGGATCAGAAGTAAGCTTTGCTTGGTTGACAATTTTTTCTTACGACCTTCTCATACACATGAACGTTCAGTTTGGCGGAACATTCTTGTGTTCTCTATGGGGAGGATTAAGCCACAGCCAGATTTTTACTGCCTGACCCTTTTCTCCACCAACATCATCTGTCAGTGGGAAGTCTGGAGGCCGCCAAACACCTTAGACAGACTGCAGGACCCACTGGAGGCAGCAGGTTTGGCTCACTTTTGTCTAAGGTACATAGGCACATTAACTTTAGCCTGGAACAGGACTCCAATTCATCAGGTTAGTCCCCAGCTCTTATAGACAGATCTCTTCCTATTTACTGTCAATCAGAGCCAACAAAATTGATGAATCCGAGCCCTGTTCTCAACAATAACCAAAACTAAATGATAGGAAATAACAAGATGATCAGTGGAGGGCCAACCACTGGGATTTTTACCATTCAGAAATAATCATATAGATTTATGATAAGTGAGCCTGTCAGTGTTTTATGCTGACCATGGTTCGGGAAGCACAAAACTAGTGACCGGTTCCCTTTAAGAGATCCCCTATAAATAATGTGAAAAGTTAGGAATCACTGCTGTCTGAAAACATACTAAATCAATAAGACAAATACAGTATTTGCATACCTAGACATCAGTTGTTCATTGCTATCTATTGTTATTGACTAGAAACACTGTTTTATGTTTTAAGAGAGACTGCTCAGTTATGAAAAGTTCCTAAGACTACCACAGATTTTTTTGGCCTTTTTTTTCTTTGGAAGACTGCCCTGCAGTTTTTAAAGGGGTGCTCCACTGCCCCAGCGTTCAGAACATATTGTTCCATTCACGGACTGCAGGGGTTGTGATGTCACGGTGATGACCCTCGTGACGTCACGTCTTGCCCCCTCAATGCAATGCTGTCACGCCCCCCTCCCATAGACTTTCATTGAGGGGATGTGGCGTGACATCACAAGGGTGTAACCGTGACATCACGACCCCCGCAGCCTGCACCCAGCGTTCGGAACAAAATGTTCCAGACACTGGGGCAGTGGAGTAGCCCTTTAAGCCAAAGCCTGTAGTGGATCCAGTAGGAAGGAGAAGTATAAGTTTACATGTCCTATTCCTTTTGAATACACTTCTGGCTTTGGCTCAAAAACTGCAGTGGCAGTTTTCCAATAAATGCCAAAGAAAAACCTGTTTGGAAACCTAGCTTAAGAGACATAGTTTTTCCAATTACTCTGATTCTGAATGACCATTAGTGTAGCACATTATGATTGTTTATGCACAAAATAAATATAAAACACATAAGAACACAACTTGATCGGCAGCGGTTATATCAGCTTAACAGGGACCATGTGGTCATAAAATTAAACTCTGGTGTCAGTGTCTTTTCCTTGTTCAGGTTTTGATGGACAGTCAACGTCTGGGTTTCCTTCTCTTTTTCTTACTGTTTCTGTTGTCACTGATATCATCCTCTGAATCGGAAGGGGTGGGTTGCCTTCTTATCACTTTTTTTTCAACTGTATATTCCTGCTCACCCACCTTTGGATCTGCCTTCACAAGATATTCACCATTTTGGTAAGTGATAGCAACAAATGTTCTTGGGTAAGTGCCATAGACTCTTCGGAGGTCCTCCTTGACAAACTCTGGTAGGTCACGCTTTACACCAAAAATTCTATCCATCCTTCCCCACAGAAGTTCTCCCTTCATAGTGAAGCCTTCTGGCCACACTATAGTGTTTGCTCGCTGATGACTATGAGAATTATTGTAATTCATCCAAGGACTATATGCTGGCATGGTATTATAACTTGGGTAATACCAAGCTGGTGAAGAATATAATGGGTTTGCGCCATAGAAATGATGATATTCAACATGTCCGTTTTGAGAATGGTATGGATCTCCTGCAAATGCATAGGGTCGACTAGTGAAGTTATGCATTTGGATAGACGGAAAAAAATTGTTCATCTCTGAGTAGGGTCCAAATGTGTAAGGTACTGGAGGGTTTGGTTGAAGGTACATTATTGTGTAGTATTCCTGAGGCCTGAAACCATAATGGTACATGTTCTGGAGACTCTTTAAATCATTCTGATTCTTTGATTCTTATGTGCAAATAAGATTGGTAACCTGCAGAGAGAGGAAATAGGAAGCAGTGAATGATTTTGGCCTATACTTTGAGGTTAGGTTCACACTACTGTTGTGCTTATATCCGATTAGGGTCCATTCGGCTCTATTTTTTGCGCTGAACAGATCCAGAACGATTACTAGCACAACTGACCTACAGGTCCCAACGGATCCCATTGATTTTAATGGGGTCCGTAGAGGAACCAGTATTTTACCAGAGTTGAGCAGACTAGCTGACTGGCTGACTGAGCTCCATTTACCAGAACACAACGGCAAGGTGAACAAGCCCTAAAATTGAATATTTGTCAGTTTATTAATGAATCCTTGGAAAGAGGGGCTATGACCGCTTCAATGTCTGAAGCAGTGATAATATTGATCCCCAAGAAGGGGGGGGACAGGGAAAAGATGGAGAATTATCGACCTATATCACTATTGAATACGGATTACAAAATTTTTGCAAAGATATGGGCAGGAAGATTATAAAAGGTTCAGGGTGAGATTATAGGGGAAGAACAGAGGGGTTTTATGGTAGGTAGGAATATGTTTGCTAATATACACAGGACATTCCTCAATATACAAACACGTGGAGGGGACCCCCGCTCCATCCTGTCTTTGGACGCTAACAAAGCGTTCGACAGGGTGGAGTGGGGCTTCCTCTTTGGGGTGGTGGAAAGATTTAGTTTGGGCACTTAAAAGCTATAAAAACGGTTTATTCAGCTCCTACAGCTAAAATTAGTATCAATGGGAATTTTTCTTATACGATATTTTTAAAAAGAGGTTCAAGACAGGGATGTCTGCTATCGCCTTTATTATTTGCACTTTTTATAGAGCCATTAGCAGTCATGGTTAGGAACACAGAGGTCTTTCAGGGGTTTGGGGTACAAGGGGATAGAGACAGAATGCTATTATATGCCGATGATGTGCTTTTGTTTGTTAGGAATCCGGTAGAGAAAGTACAGGAAGTGATTAGGCTGGTGGAAAAATTCGGATGTTTCTCAGGAATGAAAATTAATTGGCAGAAGTCCGGTCTTATGCCTTTGGATGTAGAAATTGAGGTCCCTATTGGCCCTGTAAACGTTAATGATAGTTTGGAATAATTGGGTATTAAGATCTCTAGCACTGTCTCGGATTTTGAGAGATTAAATTTGGTACCTCTGATGGGGAAGGTAAGGGGAAACATAAATGCATGGAGGAAAATGAGATTAGGAATGGCAGATAGAATAGGACTGCTGAGAATGGTATTACTCCCCATGATAACGCATTATTTGAGAGCTTCTTCCATATGGATTAAAAATACTTGGTTTAAAAAATTGGAAAGTATATTAAATAATCTCATATGGGGTGGAAAAAGAGTTAGGATCAAGAGTCAATATCTGTACCATCCCTTAGAGGAAGGAGGGCTGGGTCTCCCTAATTTTCATCAATATTTCATAGCATCCCAACTAACATTGGTTATTCAAGAGCAACAAACATTGTTGGCTTATTTGGAGAGGGGGCGTAAGAAATACGGGTCCATATGGGAGTGGTTGGAGAGTGGGAGTAGAAGAGGAGAACATAGCTAAAGAATTATTGGTACAAGTATGGGATAGTATGAAGTCAGCAATAGGGATAACAAGTAGTGTGTGGTGTACCCCCATATGGGAAAATGAGAACTTCCCAGAAATAAAGAAAATCGCTGAATATTTGAATTGGGAAGATAAAGGAATTAGGTTGGTAGAGCAGGTTTGCACAAATGGGAAGATAATAGATTGGGAGTGTCTGAGTGAACGCTTTAATTTAAAAAATAGTAATTATTTTGCTTATCTACAGTTAAAGGATGCCTTGGGACAAGAAGAACCGAAAGAAAAATGAAAGGTAGAGTGTTATCACATTACAGAATATATTAAAAATGCACGGGGGGGGGGGGGGAAGAAAATAATGAGTACACTATATAAAATGTTAGGTCAGAAGGGTTGGGAGGACGTAGTAAAACGGTTAGGACAGGCACTTGATATAGGTGGAATTTCAGAAGAAGAGTGGAAATTTGTGTTAAAGAATATTAGAACAACAATTAATGCAAATAATAGGGTGTCTTTCTTGATGTTAGTATATCGGGCACAGTACTCACCGCAATTTCTTTATAAAATTAATGTTAGGGAGAATGCACAATGCCCCAAGTGTGGGTTTGAGGGAGGTAATTGGTTACACATGATATGGAATTGGTGTTTGAAACTATTAAAGTTAGAATAGGTGTGGTATTGCTCTTTGAACCTAAGGTCGCAATTTATGGACTAGAGATAGTGGGAACTAAGCATACAGATCTTATACTTGGAGTATTAGGGGTGGCAAAGAATTTGATTCTTAGGAAATGGTTGGCCCCAGCGGTTCCATCAAGGGAAGAATTGTTAGAAGGTATAAATAAGGTTAGAACTTATGAGTTGTTGCTGTTTAAGGACAGTGAAAGAAATAAAAAAAATCGAGAATAAATGGCTACCCTGGGAGAAAGGAGAAAGGAGATAGTGAAAAGGAGAAAAGAGTAGGAGAGAAGTAGGGAAAGGAAGGAAGTTAATGGATTCCGGGCAGGCTGTCTTAAGGGGAGGGAGGGAAAAGGGGGGGGGGGGCTTTGGTTTTGATAATGCTGTAAGTAATAATGGATTTTGTATGTATTAAAATTTAAATAAAAAATAGAAAAAAAAAGAATATTTGTCAGTTTCCACTAAAAAATAATAGTGATATAGAAATCATCTATAATTTTAACATGTCCACAGATCTACTTGTTTTTTAAACGATGACAAAACACCCTTTTTGTCATGATTTAAACTTTTTGGCCTATTTAATAGCAATTGATATAAATTAATTAATTGATACATGCTATCCTTAGTCTGTGGGTCAGTACGATTCCAATTATACTAAACTTGGATAATTGTTGTTTCGTTTTTAGGGAACAAAAATAGAAAACTTGGAAAAGGAAAAAAAAAAAAAACCTCTCTTTAATGCAAGGTTCTGACTCCTATAACGTTTTTATTTTTCCAGCTACGAAGCTATTTTCATTTTTTGCAACATGAGCTCATTTAAGACTTTTTGATCACCTTTTTTAAATGTTTTTTCTGTTACATGATTTTTTTGCTTTTATGTTATTCACCGTGCATGATCAGAAACACCATAATTTTTTACAGTGTTTTATTTGAAAAAATGGGGGAGTGATTGAAACTTTTATTGGGAGGGGGGGGGGTATATATTTTTTTTAATTTGTTTCCTTTTTTTTTCTTTACAAATGACAGTAGATGGCTTGCAGGGATAAATATTATGCTTGCATTACATTGATCTGTGTTTTCATTGCTCGAATGCTAAGGGCTGCCTAAGGCAACCTTAAGCAATCGCCAATCTGTGGAGTATCAGGAAGGATGGAGCCAGCTTCGATGTCCTTCATTACCGGCAGATGTCAGTTGCTAATAGCAGCGGGGATCTGCCAGTTATGATGCGGACCCGACCAATGGGCCAGCACCATGTTCCCCTCACTCGGCCCTTGACGTACAAAAAAAATCCACAAAAAAATCCCTCCAACTGTTTTTTAGGCTCGACTTTTGTACACACTTGATTAAACATGTCTCTTTTTTTGTGTGTAAATATTTTGCATAACTCTAATCAAACAGAACTTAGACCAGGATTATTCACTGAACTGTCAGTCCAAGCCAGCTAAATTAAATGGGCACTCCAGCGGAAACCAAATGTTTTCAAATCAACTGGTTCCAGAAAGTTTAACAGATTTGTAAGTTACTTTTATTTAAAAATTGTAAGCCTTCCAGTACTTAGCAGCTGCTATATGCTCCAGAGAAAGTTGAGTAGTTCTTTCCAGTCTGACCACAGTGCTCTGAGCTGACACCTCTGTCAGTGTCAGAAACTGTCAAGAGTAGGAGTAAATCCCAGTAGCAAACCTCTTCTGCTCTGGACAGTTCCTGAGAGGGACAGAGGTGTCAGCAGAGAGCACTGTGGTCAGACTGGAAAGAACTATGCAACTTCCTCTGGAGCATACAGCAGCAGATAAGTACTGGAAGGATTAAAATTGTTAAATAGAAGTAATTTACAAATCTGTATAACTTTCTGGCACCAGTTGATTTTTTTTCTACCTACGTTCCCCTTTAACAATGATCTATTTGAACTTTTGTTTTTCTATTATGTATAGGTCAAAGAGCTCTTTTTGGATGTAAATTCTCTAAAATTGGCCCTGCATGTATGCATGGCTATCTTAAGGGTCTATTCACATGTACAGTATTCTGCGCAGATTTGATGCACAGGATTTTCTGATGCAGATTTCAATTTAAACGGAATGACTTAAAGGAGTAGTCCAGTGGTGATTCAGTGGTGAGCAACTTATCCCCTATCCTAAGGATAGGGGATAAGTTGCAGATCGCGGGGGGTCCGACCGTTGGGGCCCCCCGAGATCTCCTGTATGGAGCCCCGACAGCCGGCGGGAAGGGGGCGTGTCGACCTCCGCACGAGGCGGCGGCCGACACGCCCCCTCAATACAACTCTATGGCAGAGCCGAAGCGCTGCCTTCGGCAATCTCCGGCTCTGCCATAGAGATGTATTGAGGGGGCGTGTCGGCCGCCGCCTCGTGCGGGGGTCGACACCCGCTATCTCGGCGGAGAGCCAGGGCCCCGTACAGAGAGATCGCAGGGGGCCCCAGCGGTCGGACCCCCCGCGATCTCAAACTTATCCCCTATCCTTAGGATAGGGGATAAGTTTTTCACCACTGGACTACCCCTTTAAAATCCTTCACATCAAATCTGTGCAGAATACTGTACGTGTGAATAGACCCTAAAGGTGTATTTCCAGCATAGATATTCTGATATGCCATAATTGTCTGATAGGTGTCACATTGGGGACACACACCTATCTCCAGTGTTGGGAATGAATGGAGAGATGTCCGCATTTATGAAACTGATGAACATGTAGGGAAATCCTGTTCTGGATATTAGCTGATATACGCGAGACCCTCATCTGTCAGACATTTATGTTATAACCTTTGAATATGTCATAAATGCCTGTGATAGGAACACCCCTTTATAGATACCTTATATGTATGTGTGGTGTCCCGGTACAGGACCTTGTCCTGTTCCTGTCTTAAGTCCCCTCAGTTAGAGTCCCTCCATTCCACAGGGCTCTCCTGCAGGGCTTTCCCCTTGTTCGCCTCGTATAAATGTTTTCCTGCATATTGCTCAGATTGTATATAGAGGTAGTGCAAATGTATAGGACCTTCCTAGGTCATGTGATATATTATAATGGTTGTACAAATGTTTAGGACCTTCCTGGGTCATGTGATAATGTCATGTGATGTACCCAGAGTTCTCTGGGTTCAGGACCTAATGGCTTTGCAACCAATGGGATTAGTCCAGCCCCCTAGTATATAAGGGGCTGCAGTCACTAAATTCACTCTCTTGCTCTCTCTTGGTTCTTGCTCATCATCCTGTACACTTCAGCAATACCACTTGAAGCACAATTGCAACTAGGTCAAAGCCTAAAGAACCAGCAGCCACTAAAACCGTGAGTTATAAAGCTCTATCTGTAAATACTTTGTGACTACTGTTCAACTCAAATCCTATAATTAGTAGCGCAGTGGCCTGCTTAAAGCTCAAGACTTTTAGTCCCAGCAAAGCCTATGAGGAACCTGCATCCCGGATACCTCAGGAGAAACTGTATGTTTATAAAGTATGCAAAAAGAAAAACGGCAGCACAGCAGTATGTCGTTTATTCAGGGTCCATACAGTACATTAGGATGGGGGGGTGAAGGAAAAAGAGCTCAACTGAGCCCGAGAAGCAACAGCGCCATTTCGCAGTCAAACCACACGGTTTGGTAATAACTCCTTACCGGGCCACGTCAGAACTACGCCGACGCTGATTGACAGCAAGTGCACCCATGGGGGACGAGGCAGCATTTCTGACAGTCCGCTACGTCAAGGAACCTGGGAGGTATACGTGGCCACCGTGGGCCTCAGTAAGTGTCTCTCCAGCTGTTCACATTTTAGACGTACAACGCGGTGGATAAAAGGTAACAAATGTATACATTACAACATTGTATCCTTATTAGGATATAAATCTTTCAAAGTCCTCTGACCTGTGGAGGCAAAAAAAGAGAAAAGATGCAGAACGAGCAACTGAGGTCTGGGAGGGAGGAGAAAAGAGGAAGAGACAGTCAGATGGAAAAGAGAAATGGGGACGGGGAGGAGGGGGGAAGAGAGAGAGTGAGAAGGATGGTGAGAATGAGAAGGATGGGGAGAATGAAGAAGAGAGGAACATCATAGGAACATGTGATAGACTATAAGTAATTGGTCCATGTAACAAGTAGTGTTAATTAGCAGAAGATGTTCAGTTCATTCCTCTCGTTGAACCCAGCAGGGCTGATCGCATTCAATTGCAAGATCCATACTGCTTCTTTCTGTAACAGGGTTTTCTTTTTGTCACAGCCGGGTTTCGCAGTCCTGACTTTCTCTATTCCTAAGAAATGCAATACAGCTAGATCACCTGCATGATGCTCCCTGACATGGTCAGACAGTCGTGGCACACCAATTCCAAGATGGGTGTGTCTGAAATGTTTTCTAAATCTCACAAACATGGGTCTAGTCGTGGAGCCCACATAGAACATCTGACAGGGGCATTTGATGCAGTAGATGACATGGTCGGTTCGACATGTAATGAAGTCTTTAACATGTATTTGGGTGCCGCCGATTTGGTAGTTCTTTCCTGGGAGTAGGAACTTGCAGAAGGAGCATATACCGCATTTGTGATTGCCTGTTGGGCCATTTTCATCCAGCCAAGTCTTTTTTTCTTCCTTAGGTGGAAGGTAGGTGCTACGTACCAAAACATCAGCCCTGCTGGGTTCAACAAGAGGAATGAACTGAACGTCTTCTGCTAATTAACACTACTTGTTACATGGACCAATTACTTATAGTCTATCACATGTTCCTATGATGTTCCTCTCTTCTTCATTCTCCCCATCCTTCACCCTCCTTCTCACTCTCTCTCTTCCCCCCTCCTCCTCCTCCCCGTCCCCATTTCTCTTTTCCATCTGACTGTCTCTTCCTCTTTTCTCCTCCCTCCCAGACCTCAGTTGCTCTTTCGGCATCTTTTCTCTTTTTTTGCCTCCACAGGTCAGAGGACTTTGAAAGACTTATATCCTAATAAGGATACAATGTTGTAATGTATACATTTGTTTTCAAGTATGCTTAGGCATTCCTCTGTTACCTTTTATCCACCGCGTTGTACATCTAAAATGTGAACAGCTTGAGAGACACTTACTGAGGCCCACGGTGGCCACGTATACCTCCCAGGTTCCTTGACGTAGCGGACTGTCAGAAACGCTGCCTCATCCCCCACTGGTGCACTTGCTGGCAATCAGCATCGGCGTAGTTCTGACGCGGCCCATAAGGAGTTATTACTGGGCCGTGTGTTTAGGTCTGTAAGGCGTGACCAAGCGGTTTGACTGTGAAACGGTGCTGTCGCTTCTCGGGCTCAGATGAGCTCTTTTTCCTGCACCTCCCCCCCGTCCTAATGTACTGTATGGACCCTGAATAAACGACGTCCTGCTTGGAAGGGTGAGTGCTGTACTGCCGTTTTTCTTTTTGCATATTGTAGGCACATGTGTCTACAGCATTCTGCACCACCGTTCAATACAGTACAGACATCCCGACATTCAGAAGTGATTACACACGGGTTCCAGTGCCGGGTGCTCTTCTCTATTTTTGGGACGTATGTTTATAAAGACTGCTTGCACAAGAAGTTAAGTAAGATTTCCAGTTATCTCATAAATCCTGCTGTGGACATTCCATTTATTTTCCTGCCGTTTCTGGGCCGGTTGTCGGCAAGGCCTTCCATACAAAATAACCGCATCCTAGCGTCACGACAAACCAAGGGTTAATACCACCAGACCCTGTAGCACCATTGCCTCACCCGACACTACATATGCACTGCATTAGTAACACAAAGTTTATTTATTGAAGGTATTTACCTACCATAACATTAACAGAGATATGATTGATATCCAAGCTAATATTACAGCATGACAAAACATGCTCTAGTATTATTGATTATAATGGGAGAGCAGCTCTAAATCATCAAATGACACATTTATCTAAGGATCCAGCAACTTTAGATAATGTAGTGTTTCCCAACTAGTGTGCCCCAATATTGCAAAACTACAACTCACAGCATGCCCGGACAGCAAGGCTGGAAGTTGTGGTTTTGCAACAGCTGGAGGTATTCTGGTTGTGAAACACTGATGCATATGGAGGTTTCTACTCCTAGTTGGCAGCGTCATCATTGCCTAGAGACAGCTTTTTAAGAACAGTTTGCTAGGCAAAGTAGTTGGTTCTAGAGTGGCATTTATATTTACTGATCCTGCTGCCAACAAACCTGGAGGTACCATGGTTGTGAAACACTGATGCAGATGTTTCTGCCGTGGAAATCCAGATTCCGGAAAAGTTCAATGTTTTTGCGGATTCTTCACAGAAATGCAATGCAGTCTATGAAGATGACATATTTCTGATCAGTGCTTTCTGAACACATTACATGGTATAATACATCAGAAACATATTTACATGGGGGGGGGGGACAGATGCAAGGGGGCCCAGGGGACACTGTAGGGAGGCTGCCTGACAGGGCATCAAGGGTATGGGGGTAACACTTCCCATACTGGGCCCCCACAAACTTCCCCTCTTAAGAACAGCCGTCCTCAGTGCCCAGTACTGGAGGGTGAACGATGAAGTGGCCACTCGGGCCTAGTGACAGTTCCTGGGGCCCGAGTGGCCACTTCGTCGTCCACCCTCCAGCAGTGGGCACTGAGGACGGCTGAGTATACATTCTGATCAAAAGGTAAAAGCCCACTCGCCACATCAAGGCCAATGATTTAGAGTGGATCCCCAATGTCCCTAGCATAAAATGGTATAGCAAGCCCAAGCATCTGACATCTGACATAGGTGAACTCAGCTGAGATCTTGACGCAACTGATGACAAGTTGTATGCATGAGTTGTATGGCATCCATATGGCATCTATTATTTCTAGACGCCAGACAGGCGTGTCTAACCATCCGGCGTTAAATTGAGATGCTGTAGGATTGTGAACTGTCCCATTCAAATGAATGGGGATAGTTCTAGCCCTAGTTTTCACCATAGACCCGTAATGACCCGGAATCGGCATAAATCGCAAGTGTGAATTCACTTGCGATTTGCGCCGATCGCCGACATGGGGGGGTCTGATAGATATCAGCAGTCACCCCGGCCCGGTCCCCGCCCGGTGCGCGGCGGGGACCGAAATTCCCACGGGCGTATGGATACGCCCTTCGTCCTTAAGTACCAGGATGCAAGGGCGTATGCATACGCCCTTCGTCCCCAACAGGTTAAGGACGCAGGGCATCCCTGTACACCCTGAGTCCGCTCCCTTTCTATAAAGCGGGGCCATAGTGGGTCGGGCCTGGCCTCTAACAATGGCCGGGACCCGTGGCTAATAGCGCACGGCACTGATCATGGTGCCTCGCGCTATTAACCCTTTAGACGCAGCGTTCAAAGTTGATTGAAGCGTCTAAAGTGAAAGTGAAGTGCTGCCAGTTAGCTCAGTGGGCTGTTGGGGACCACTGCAGCGAAATGGCGGCGTCCCAAACAGCTGGCAGACACAAGGAGGGTCCCTACCATCCTCCTGCATCGCTGATCGTCGAATGACTGCTCAGTGTCTGAGATCCAGGCATGAGCAGTCAAGCGGCAGAATCATCGATCAATGATTTCCTATGAGAAACCATTGATCAATGTAAAAGATCAGTTAGTGCAGTGTTATAGCCCCCTATGGGAGCTATAACACTGCAAAAAAAAGTGAAAAAGAAAAAAGTTAATAAAGATCATTTAACCCCTTCCCGAATAAAAGTTTGAATCACCCCCCCCCCCCCCCACTTTTCCCATTTAAAAAAAAAAACTGTGTAAGGAAAAATAAACATATGTGGTATCCCCGCATGCTGAAATGTACGAATTATAAAAATATATTGTTAATTAAACTGCACGGTCAATGGAGTACGCGCAAAAAAATTCCAAAGTTCAAAATAGCATATTTTTGGTCACTTTTTAAATCATGAAAAAATGAATAAAAAGCGATCAAAAAGTCCTATCAATACAAAAATGATACCACTAAAAACATCAGATCACAGCGCAAAAAATGAGCCCTCATACCGCCCTGTATAGGGATCAGAACATGACAATTTTAAACGTATACATTTTCGTGCATGTACTTATGTAGGGTATCATTTTGATTGTATGGACCTACAGAATAAAGGGAAGGTGTCATCTTTACAGAAAAATGTACTCCATAGAAACAGAAGCCCCTAAAAGTTACTAAATTGTGTTTTTTCTTCAATTTTGTCACACAATGATGTTTTTTTTTCCATTTCGCTGTCGATTTTTAGGTAAAATGACTGATGTCATTACAAAGTAGAATTGGTGGTGCAAAAATAAGCCATTACATCGATTTTTAGGTGCAAAATTGAAAGAATTATGATTTTTTTAAAGATAAGGAGTGCAAAAACGGAAAAACCCTGAGTCCCAGGCACCTCTATAAACAAGTATATAGCACTTCTTGCAATGACTGTAAAAACATGTGCCCAAAGTTATCTATAATTCTATAAATCTCACATTTTGCAACTATTTATACAGTTTGCTTTTTCAAGAGACACAAAAGAGGTTGATGTATTGTGTTAAGTTTGCTTTCCGCTACTAAACATAACTTTTTGCCTGCAGGCTCATTTTAAACTATAACCAACCTAAACGTTTGATAAATTAAATGAATTAGTTGTGTTAGTCAATAAAGCGATGTGTGGTATTGTGATCCTACCTGGTTGTAGACATGTACCTGTGTGCTGGATGCATACTAGAAGGGTCACCTCAACTCCAAGCAGTGTGACTAGTCAAAAAAGCCATCATGTTCGGCTGTACTGGCCTCCGAGTCCCAGATCACCCGAAGCAGTCAGTGCATAAGTGACTCTGTCCAGTATAACACGCTCATTTACTATAATCCTCGCACCCAGATAAGCAGACTCTCTCCTCCCACCTGACAGCAGACAAAAGGTTACCAGGAACACAAACATAATCAGTAGCAACTGAAGTGCATGGCTAGAGATTTACATGAGCCAAGTCCATCATGTATTCTCTACTTCCGAATTTCTTTGCAGCGTGCACAATAAAGCTCTTGTATAACCAGCTCCTGATTCAATGTATGTCCAATCTACTGCAGATTTGATGCTGTGTAAATCAATCTAAGGGTATGTTCACACAAGCAAAAGAGCTCCCCCAAAAACATATAAAAACGCCTCCAAAAAGTTTGGTTTCCAGCTCCCATTGACTTTAAATGGGCACTCTAATTAAAACGAAATTTTGCTATTGCACTCCTAATGGTAAAAAATCTTTGTAATGTACTTTGTTTAAAAAAAAAAGAAGTTTTCTATGTTTTATTTGTGTTTAAAAAAGCTGCAACTAGGTGTCTCCCTACTTGTCCAGATCACATTTACCCCCCCCCCCCCCCCCCCCCATCCCTTTCACAGACGTTGGACTCCTGCCGGCCTGGCAGAAATTCAAGATCAGGAAGTGCAGTCTGGGAGTGCTGAGGTGTGTGTGTGCAGCCTTAGCCAATCATAGCTCATCTCACACACTGGACTGCTCGAGGCTGTGTATAGCAGAGTGAGGGAGGAAGTTCTCCCCTGTGTGGCTGCTGGGTAATGCCCCTTCCCAGTCTGTGAATCTGAGTGAGACTGAGCCGAAAATACAGAGCAATATCAAGGTAGAAAACTAAAAAAATAATAAAAATAAAGGCAAGGGGGTGTATTATCATGATGGAGGCATTGAACTGGGAGGAATATAAAATTTAACAAGATCAAGAGAGGTACTCTTTAATAGGTAATGGCCAAAACAGCATAAATATTGCAATGAAAATAAGAAGTCACTAATTACTTTTTCACAACTGTTCTACCTGGAAGCTCACATTGAAATCAATGAAAACTTTAAAAAAATGGATGAAAAAAAAAGATAATCCAAAAACACCTGTATTTCAAAAACCATGTGTAAAAACCATGTTGATTATGAGCTCTTTTTATAAATGTTTTGTTTTTATTAGTTTTCTGGCCAGATGAAGCGGGAGACCGTGAAACAGGCTTGTAGCCATCACCCCGCTCGGCTGCAGGCAGCCAGCCATCTTTTAACCCCTTAAGGACTCAGCCCATTTTGGCCTTAAGGACTCAGACAATTTAATTTTTACATTTTCATTTTTTCCTCCTCGCCTTCTAAAAATCATAACTCTTTTATATTTTCATCCACAGACTAGTATGAGGGCTTGTTTTTTGCGCAACCAGTTGTCCTTTGTAATGACATAACTCATTATATCATAAAATGTATGGCGCAATCAAAAAACACTATTTTTGTGGGGAAATTAAAACGAAAAACGTTTGGAAGGTTTTGTTTTCACGCCGTACAATTTATGGTAAAAATGACATGTGTTCTTTATTCTTAGGGTCAATACGATTAAAATGATACCCATTATTACATACTTTTATATTATTGTTGTGCTTAAAAAAAATCACAAACTTTTTAACCAAATTAGTACGTTTATAATCCCTTTATTTTGATGACCTCTAACTTTTTTATTTTTCCGTATAAGCGGTGGTATGGGGGCTCATTTTTTGCACCATGATCTGTACTTTTTTTTGATACTACATTTGCATATTAAAAAACTTTTAATAAATTTTTAATAATTTTTTTTTAATAAAATGTATAAAAAAAAGTAGGAATTTTGGACTTTTTTTTTTTTCGTTCACGCCGTTCACCGTACGGGATCATTAACATTTTATTTTAATAGTTTGGACATTTACGCACGCGGCGATACCAAATATGTCTATAAAAAAAATGGCTATCTAGGGTGCCACATTGGAGATTGCGGGGGTCCCCAGCAGTGGGACACCTTTAGATAGGGGATAAGATGCTTTTCGACTTAGTACCCCTTTAATGGTACATGTATGCAGTGGTAGCTTTTCTTGTGACTTTTGTAATATAGTTTTGTGCAAAAACAAATATACTTTAAACTTGCTGTACATAGAGCTCTAAAAGTCACATGGCTTGCTACCTACAATGATGGCTTTTAATTGCTGTGTGTTCAGCAGTGTGTAGTTTAAAAGAGCTGATAACCAATACCCTATTATTATTCTTCCCTGACCTCACATTGAATCACCTTGCATGACCCCAGGCATGGACTAAGCTCTTTACCGGAAAGTACTGACAACTATCTCCTTGTGTTTAACCCCTTAAGGACCCAGCCCAAATATACCTTAAGGACCCGGCCATTTTTTGAACATCTGACCACTGTCACTTCAAGCATTAATAACTCTGGGATGCTTTTACCTGTCAATCTGATTCCGAGATAGTTTTTCCGTGACATTTTCTACTTTATGTTAGTGGTAAAATTTTGTTGATACTTGTATCATTTCTTGGTGAAAAATTCCAAAATTTTATGAAAAAATTTAAAATTTAGCATTTTTTTAACTTTGAAGCTCTCTGCTTATAAGGAAAATGGATATTCCAAATAAATTATACATTGATTAACATATACAATATGTCTACTTTATGACTGCATCATAAAGTTTACATGTTTTTACTTTTGGAAGACATCAGAGGGCTTCAAAGTTCAGCAGCAATTTTCAAATTTTTCACAAAATTTTCAAAATCAGAATTTTTCAGGGACCAGTTCAGTTTTGAAGTGAGTCTGAAGGGCCTTCATATTAGAAATACCCCACAAATGACACAAATTATAAAAACTGCACCCCTCAAAGTATTCAAAATGACATTCAGTAAGTGTGTTAACCCTTTAGGTGTTTCACAGGAATAGCAGCAAAGTGAAGGAGAAAATTCAAAATCTTCATTTTTTACACTCGCATGTTCTTGTAGACCCAGTTTTTGAATTGAAGTGGTAATAGGAGAAAAAGCCCCCAAAATGTGTAACCCAATTTCTCTCGAGTAAGGAAATACCTCATATGTGTATGTCAAGTGTTCGGCGGGCGCAGTAGAGGGCTCAGAAGGGAAGGAGCGACAATGGGATTTTGGAGAGTGAATTTTTCTGAAATGGTTTTTGGGGGGCATGTCACATTTAGAAAGCTCCTATGGTGCCAGAACAGCAGAAAACCCCACATGGCATACCATTTTGGAAACTACACCCCTCAAGGCACGTAACAAGGGGTCCAGTTGGCCTTAACACCCCACAGGTGTTTGACGACTTTTCGTTAAAATCGGATGTGTAAATGGGAAAAAAAAATTCACACTAAAGTGCAGTTTTTCCGCCAAATTTACCATTTTTACAAAGGGTAATGGGAGAAAATGACCCCCAAATTTGTAACCCCATCTCTTCTGAGTATGGAAATACCCCATGTTAGGACGTAAAATGCTTTGCGGGCAAACCACAATGCTCAGAAGAGAAGGAGTCACATTTGGCTTTTTGAAAGCAACTTTTGCTGAAATGGTTTTTTGGGGGCATGCCGCATTTAGGAAGCCCCTGTAGTGCCAGAACAGCAAAAAAATACCCACATGGCATACTATTTTAGAAACTACACCCCTCAAGGAATGTAACAAGGGGTCCGCTGAGCCTTAACACCCCACAGGTGTTTGACGACTTTTCGTTAAAGTTGGATGTGTAAATGAAAAAAAAAATTTTTTTAACTAAAATGCTGTTTTTCCCCTAAATTTTACATTTTTACAAGGGGTAATAGGAGAAAATGACCCCCAAAATGTGTAACCCCATTTCTTCTGAGTATGGAAATACCCCATGTTAGGACGTAAAATGCTCTGCTGGCGAACTAAGATGCTCAGAAGAGGAGGAGCGCCATTGAGTTTTTGGAAAGAGAATTCGTTTGGAATGGTAGTCAGGGGCCATGTGCGTTTACAAAGCCCCCCGTGGTGCCAGAACAGTGGACCCCCCCACATGTGACCCCATTTTGGAAACTACACCCCTCACAGAAATTGTAGTTTTGCAACAGCTGGAGGGCCCCAGTTTGGAGATCACTGGCAGTGATCTCTAACTGTGGCCCTCCAGATGTTGCAAAACTGCAACTCCTAGCATTCCCAAACAGCAGTTTGCTGTCAGGGCATGCTGGGATTTGTAGTTTTGCAACAGCTGGAGGTCCACAGTTTGGAGATCTCTAAATTGTAGCCCTCCAGATGTTGCAAAACTACAAATCCCTGCATGCGCTAACAGTAAACAGCTGTCTCGGCATGTTGGGAGTTGTAGTTGCGTACCTCTAGCTGTTGCATAACTACATCTCCCAGCATGCCCTTCGGCGATCAGTACATGCTGGGAGTTGTAGTTTTGCAACAGCTGGAGGCACACTGGTTGGAAAATATTGAGTTAGGTAACAGAACCTAACTGAAGGTTTTCCACCAGCTGTTGCAAAAGTACAACTCCCAGCATGCATGGTCTGTCAGTACAAGCTGGGAGTTGTAGTTTTGAAACAGCTGGAGGATTGCCCCCCCCCCCCCCACCCGCCCTCGCCACCCATGTGAATGTACAGGGTACATTCACATGGGCAGTTTTACAGTAAATTTCCTGCTTCAAGTTTGGGCTGCGGCAAATTTTTCACCGCAGCGCAAACTCCTAGCGGGAAACTCACCATAACCCGACAGTGCTACAGTTTAGAGACCACAGTCTCAGACTGTAGCCCTCCAGATCAACTTACCGGCTTCTGTAGGATCCCGGGAGCCGTCCTCTTCTGACGCACGTCACGCCGCCAGCCGATCAAGGTCCCCGCAGCCTCCGGATCGGTAAGTGGACGTCGGTGCCCGGTCCCCTTCGGTTCCCCGTTCTGCCCCGCCTATTGTAGGTGGGCAGGATGGGGAAAACGAAAGTTAATCCCCCCCGCCCCCGGTCTGCTATTGGTCGTCGCCTCTGACTATCAATAGCAGACCAATAGCAGGGATAGGAGGGGTGGCACCTCTGCCACCTCACTCCTATGCCTTCAGGGGGATCGTGGGTGTCTTAGACAACCGCGATCCCCCTTATATTCCGGGTCACCGTAGACCCGTATGACCCGGAATTGGTGCAAATCGCAAGTGTGAATTCATTTGCGATTTGCGCCGATCGCTGACGGGGGGGTTTGATGGGCATTTGCGCGGGGTGCCTGCTGATTGATATCAGCAGTCACCCCGGTCCGGTCCCCGCCCGGCGCACGGCGGGGACCGAAATTCACACGGCTGTATGGATACGACCTGGGTCCTTAAGTACCAGGACGTCAAGGCGTATCCATACGCCCTAGGTCCTTAAGTGGTTAAAGGGGTACTCTGGTGGAAATCTTTTATTTTTTTTATCAACTGGTGCCATAAAGTTAAACAGATTTGTAAATTACTTCTATTAAAAAAATCTTAATCCTTACAGTACTTATTAGCTGCTGAATACTACAGAGGAAATTCTTTTCTTTTTTGAACACAGAGCTCTCTGCTGACATCATGGCCACAGTGCTCTCTGCTGACATCTCTGTCCATTTTAAGAACTGTCCAGAGTAGGAGAAAATCCCCATAGAAAACATATGCTGCTCTGGACAGTTCCTAAAATGGACAGAGGTGTCAGCAGAGAGCATTGTGGTCATGATATCAGCAGAGAGCACTGTGTTCCAAAAAGAAAAGAATTCCCTCTGTAGTATTCAGCAGCTAATAAGTACTAGAAGGAAGGATTAAGATTTTTTAATAGAAGTAATTTACAAATCTGTTTAACTTTCTGGCACCAGTTGATTTAAAAAAAAAATAAAAAAAATAATTCCACCGGAGTACCCCTTTAATCCGTGCACTGAGAAATGGTTCGCCAGAGCCAAAAATAAGAACTCAATAAGTGTTGTTTGGTGATATAGTTTGTGGTTTTGGAAATCTAACCCATATGATAGCAGAGAATCTAGGGATTGTCTCTTTTGGATTGTGACATGTCAATTTGTGCTAATGTTATTTTGTAGGCAAGGCAGAGGTGGTATGAATTTGCATAAATTTCTGTGTCTTTTTTAAAAAGGTGCAGTACTCCGCCCCTAGATGGAGGAAAGGGAATAAGATGTCTGATCGCGGGGGTTGAATTTCGCTCCCTGCCTAATGACTAGCAATGCGGTGCTGACATCATACAGCCACGCGCTCTTCGTGACGTCATGCCCTCCCTCTCAATGCAAGTCTATGGAAGGGGGCGTGACGGCCGCCACACTTCCTCCCATAGACTTGAATTGAGGGAACGTGGTAGGGACGTCACAAGCCTCCGGTACCGCAGCCGGCATTCTAAACGAACGCCAGGGGCTGCAGGGAGATCGCAGGGGGGTCCTAGCAGCGGGGCCCCTGCAATCAAACATCTTATCCCCTATCCTTTCGATAGGGGATAAGAGGTCTAAGGGTGGAGTACCCCTTTAATAATTGTTCCAGTACTTATCAGCTGCTGTATGCTATAGAGGAAGTTCTTTTCTTTTTGAATTTATTTTCTGTCTGACCACAGTGCTCTCTGCTGACACCTCTGTCCATGTCAGGAACTGTCCAGAGCAGGAGAGGTTTGCTATGGGGATTTGCTCCTGCACTGGACAGTTCCTGACATGGATAGAGGTGTCAGCAGAGGGCACTGTGGACAAACAAAAGAAATTCAAAAAGAAAAGAACTTCCTCTGTAGTATACAGCAGCTGATAAGTCCTGGAAGGGTTAAAAGGGTTATCCACCATAAGGTGATTTTAGTATGTACCTGGCAGGCAGTAATGGACATGCTTAGGAAGGATCTGCGCTTGTCATGGGGCTAAATGGCTATGTTGTGAGATTACCACAACTCTGTGGCTAGCTTTTTGTGAACTGGTATTTCCTGTTTGACTTTTCCTTTTTTGACTACAAATCCAACAATTCCATTTTTCTCCCTCCCACACATCAGCCAGCCACTCCACCCATTAAAACATAAATCAGGGTGCCTACAGCTGTTGCATTAGTTGCAGATTGATCTCTCTCCCACCAAGAGATCGCTCCACCCATTGAAGCAGACAGGCTCCCTGTCATCAGCTGACTAGTGAGTCAGGTCTCGGCCGCATTGCAAGCTGGGAAAAATCTGAGACAACAGTCATTTTGTATGCTGGTAAAAAATAAATATTGGGGTAAAAATCACATAAGAATTGTGAGAAAACCGTCACACACAGGTACAGACACTATATTATGAACTACACTAACTTTACAGACCCTGTAGTATAGTCAAATAAAAAACATTCCTGGAATACGCCTTTAAGATTTTTATATAGAATTAAGTTACAAATCTGTTTAGCTTTCTGTCACCAGCTGATTTTTAAAAAAAAAAAATTCCACTGGAGTACCCCTTTAATTAATCCCATTATCTGCATAGTCAAGAATGAAGAACTGCATTTCACAGTCACTTTTGCTAAAGTTGTCTATTTGAAATTGTGCAAAATGTATGCCTAATAAATTGGGCAAAAGTTTTATGCCAAATATAGTAGTTGCTTTCAACACAATCCTTTTGATTGCCATCTTAACCGGAGTCTGGGGCCCATTTCACTGTGTGCCATGCCCTGTGGCCAACCCAAAAAATTGTGATGTTATAGCCATTAAAGGGGTACTCCCGTGGAAAACTTTTTTCATTAAAGGGGTATTCCAAGCCAAAACTTTTTTATATATATCAACTGGCTCCGGAAAGTTAAACAGATTTGTAATTACTTCTATTAAAAAATCTTAATCCTTCCAATAGTTATTAGCTTCTGAAGTTGAGTTGTTGTTTTCTGTCTAACTGCTCTCTGATGACTCACATCCCGGGAGCTGTGCAGTTCCTATGGGGATATTCTCCCATCATGCACAGCTCCCGGGACGTGACATCATCATTGAGCAGTTAGATAGAAAACTTCAGAAGCTAATAACTATTGGAAGGATTAAGATTTTTTAATAGAAGTAATTTACAAATCTGTTTAACTTTCTGGAGCCAGTTGATATATATAAAAAAGGTTTTGCCTGGAATACCCCTTTAAAGGGGTTCTCCCTTGTTTATACTGTTCTTTGTTATTATGTTTGTGTGTTATGTGTGTATAAGTATGTGTTTTTTTATGTGTGTTGTGATTATGTGTATATGTATTTTCTTACCTTTTGTGAAGATCCGGAAGCTGGCCCCTTTTTCTTCCAGCGGCTTGCTGTGTACCTCGGCCTCCGCCATGTTGTGTTCGGTAAGTGGGATGTCGGGGGGTGTGTTCTTGCTTCTGTCCTTCCTATCTTCTGACGTCCGAGGCAAATCTTTTCTTCCTGTTTCTTCCGTGGCTCAGAGTCGAATCTGCGGCCTCTTCCGGCACATGCGCAGGTAGTTTTTTTTTTTTTACCAATAAAGTTTTTTTTGTCTAATTGACAGGCTGGCAGCTCTGAGTGTTCTCCTTTGTGAACAAAGCAGACTGGCAGCTCGTAGTGTTTAGGACTCCAGCATGAGTCTGAAATGCTGGGGACCCCCTGTGATCTTGCACGTGGCACCCCGTTTGTAATCAGTCCCCGGAGCGTGTTCGCTTCGGGTCTGATTACCGGCAACCTCAGGGCCGGCGGCGTGCGACGTCACGCCCCCACCCCCGTGTGACGTCACGTTCCGCCCCTCAATGCAAGCCTATGGGAGGGGCTGTGACAGCTATCACACCCCCTCCCGTAGGCTTGCATTGAGGGGCGGAGCTTGACATCACACGGGGGCGGGGGCGTGATGTCACACGCCGCCGGCCCTGTGGTTGCCGTTAATTAGACCCGAAGCGAACACGCTCCGGGGACTGCTTACAAACGGGGTGCCGCGTGCAAGATCACAGGGGGTCCCCAGCGGCAGGACTCCCGCGATCAGGCATCTTATCCCCTATCCTTTGGATAGAGGATAAGATGTCTAAGCACCGGAGTACCCCTTTAATGATAATGCAATCTATTTTTTTTTTTTATCATAGACCAGTGTGTTTGTAAACCCCCATTCACTTTTATTCAGCCACAGCTGCCGCCCCAACTCCTCATTGAGCATGTACTATTGGCTTGCAATAATAAGGGAGATAAATAGGTAGCAGATATCTCTGGACCTTCACCATAGATATCAATTAAAGGGTACCTCTCATCCAAAAATGTTTTGATATATTTTAGATTAATGTATGCAGAATAACTTTACAATTGTATGTTATTAAAAAATATGCTTCTTTCTATTTAATTTTCCACTTTGAAGAAATGACCACTAGGGGTCTCCCTAACAGTCCTGGCAGCAAGCATTTCAGACTCATGCTGGAGTCCTAAACACTACGAGCTGCCAGTCTGCTTTGTTCACAAAGGAGAAGACTCAGAGCTGCCAGCCTGCTTTGTTCACAGTCTGTTTGGCTGTGAACAAAGCAGGCTGGCAGCTCTGAGTGTTTAGGACTCCAGCATGAGTCAGAAATGCTTGCTGACAGGACTGATCGAGAAAAATACAATATAAAGAAGCATATTTTCCATTAACATGCTATTGGAAAGTTATTCAACATTCATTAATCTAAAATATATCAAAAGTTTATTTGATGAGAGGTACCCTTTACCAAATTTCAGACAATACATTTGGTTGAAGTGTTGTAAAACATGCCACCACCAGATTCTAGAAAAGTGGAAACAAATTCTTTGGAGTCTTGAATCACATTTTATAACCTGGCAATTTTGTAGATGAATCTGGTGTTGGTGGGTGACCAGAAAACACTTTTTACCAGATGCATACTCTAGAATTTTGCCTATAAAATAATGGTATGGCATTTTCTTTATTCTGGGGTTGGGCTTCATCCCTTGTTTCCATTGAAAAATAATGCTAATGCTACAGATTTGTGGTAATGGTAAAACACATGACATTTGCAGTATTTCTAAAGTGCTGCTAACCTGCATTTTTCTAAAGCATTACTGCTATTTACATAAACTTATGACAGGTTGTCCAGATTGGGAGTTATAACCCAGGTAAATGCACTAAAGAGGTAGGCTTCCTGCCCTATAATGCCAGGTCTGCATGGAGTTTTTTCTTTCAGAATTTTTTCAGCTCAGGGCGTGTTTTTTTTGTTGTTTTTTTTTAAATCGCAGCAGGCTTAGGGTATGGCGCGCCCCTTTCCCCTGAGTATAACACATGTGTAGGACAATCAAAAAAGCACTGTCAGCACGCCAACCATTTAATCATTTTTGTAGGTGAGTAAAATATAAAAAACTCACATTTCTCATATTTCATATTGCACTGTGACAGTGTGGTGTCCCGGTACCGTATTGCATACCGTACCTTGTATGGTGGTCCCCAAAGTCAGAGTAACTACGCTCAGGTAGGGTCCCCCAGGTGGGACAGCCCCTAGTCGCCTCTCTTCTACTCTAATTCTATAATGTTAATATGTATATATATTTCATAATAATGCATATTTAATATAATGTATAGTATGCTTACCTTGTTAGCGTCGCAGGACCTTCGGTCATGTGACCATGATAATTCCTCTATGGTTTGTTAGAGGACCTTTGGAGGTCCTTGGGTCACATGGTTCCATAATCCTATGTGAAGGTGATTGACAGAAGTATTGGACCAATTAGCTCTAGTCCAGCCCATGCCCATATAAGGGAGCTGTAGCCAATTATCGCTCTCTTGGGTTGCTGCTCTCGTGGATGCCGGACTAGCAGGATGGATCTGCGCAACTTTCAAAGACACGCTAGGCTAGAAAACCTACCGGCCTAAGCTTAAACTAAACCGTGAGTTCTAAACTAATCCCCGCTAAAGCTAGCGTGACTACTGGACCACAACTAAATCCCCTAAATCCAGTGGAACAGCGCATATTAGTCTATGGACTCGAAAATGCTTAAGGTCCCAACCTTTGTCAATCCTTAAGAGACTTTGCATGTATAGAGACTGTTCCGGTTATGAAGCTTGCATAAAATCTTCAATAAAGTTCCAACTGTTTTCAGCAAACTCTCCACTTGTGGACATTCAATTATTCTATACCTCCCTATCGCTCTTGAGAAGGGTGGCGGTAGGACAAGCATTACAGAGGAGCCCTCACCCTGGCATCACGAATAGAAAGGGTTAACCAGACACCCTTTAGTCACCACACAGCTACACTCCCTACACCCAACTCCCCCAGGTTATCACAACAGTCTTGCAGGACTTGTATAGTTACATGTTAGCAGCAGAAAATAGCAGCAAGATGCATATCTACATCAGTCATGATGATGACTGATGAAGATATGCATCTTGCTGCTATTTTCTGCTGCTAACATCTAACTATATGGTGGTGAAGGAGCTGTCAAAAACATTCCTCTCTAACTGGACCTCGCCGAATATCACATACCTAGCAATTAAAATAAGCCGCCAACTACATGACTTATACTTCCTGAACTTCATTCCTCTTCTTTTCTCAATTAAAGACCAATTGGCAAAACTAGACACTACTTACCTCTCCTCGTTTGGAAGAAATAACTTTGTCATGTTTTCGATCATACCCAGACTTGCTAACCTCATGCAAGCTCTCCCTATTCCTAGCCCACGTGTATTTGTTTCTTAATCTGAACAGATCCCTTTCATCCTACATTTGGCAAGGGAAAACAGCTGGGGTCCCTAGGCGTATCCTCACACAACAGAAATAGTTAGGAGGCATGAATCTTCCTGATCTGGAGAGATATCTCCAGGCTATACACCTGCCCAGGGACCTTGCTATAGGGGATGCAGAGGCAGGGCCGGATTAACGTAGGGGCGGATGGAGCGGCAGCTCCAGGCCCCTGCGTTAAAATAGGCCCGGCGGCCCGCACAAACGGCCCGCACAGACCGACCGGCGTATAACTTGTATTGCCCGACGCCCAGACATACAGGCATTTAGTGTTTCAGGCGAGTAGCGCTAAATGCTGGAAGACTTCACTTACCCCGCCCTCCTCCGCGTCTCCGGTTGGCCGGCCTGAGTCTGATGAGGGACGTTGCGCATGTGACGTCCCTCCGCAGACCTGCACAGGACGTCAGTGACGTCACTCGTCAGGCCGCCGCCGTAGAGGAGAAGCGCAGCGCAGGACAGGTAAAGTGTCTATGTGTGTGTGTCTGTCAGAGGCAGCCACCGCCACCGCCTAAGGCCTGGCACTGGTGGGGGCCTCGCTCTGGCCACCACTCTTTCACTGATGGTGATCGTCCAGGAGTAAGGAGGAAGAAGAACTGGGGGAGTAGATGGCCTCTGTGTGAGGTAACTAGGAGAGTGAATGGGGGGCATGTAGTGGCACTGCCTACATTGTCAGTGCTTTTTGGCTGCCCAGCCTGGCACATAGATTGTAGGAATCACAGCAGTACTGATCTTATTATGCCGCACATGCTCTACAAGCGCCATCCTGCCGTCGGGTCCTAAAGGAGGGGAAATGATCCTCAAAGCACAGCAGCCTGCTAGCATGAAACATATGAGCAAAGTAGGAGGAGAACTGTCTGTGCCCCCTCCTCCACATGACTTCATCCTGAGGTCAGAGGTCTTGACTCCTGACCCCCAGCACTGGAAGCCATGTATGATGAGCCTGTCAGCATCTCAGAAAGTTATGGTATGTGCACTTATAGTTAGGGTATGTGCATTTATAGTTAGGGTTTGTACATTTATAGTTAGGGTATGTACACTTGTGTATAGGTGTGTGTATCTATATACATATGGATGGATGTGTGTATGTATTTGTCTTTTTAGGCATCCACGGTACTGTAATTGCCAGGCTAAGTTTACACTTTACACACTGTCACTATATAGTGGTAATTGGAGTGGTCATAGTGTGGCTCAAATATTTGTAATAGTGGTGATATTGGTGATCCTAATCTGTGTACAGTGGTTATTGTTATTTTTTTTTACTGATGTAGTAATATGTCATCCTAATATGGAGGTGTTCATTTGCTAGTAAACCCCAATCCTTGAGAAAATACCTCTGCATCCTCCCTTGTGAGTGGCGATACATACACTGAGGGAGATTTATCAAAACCTGTCCAGAGGAAAATTTGCCCAGTTGCCCATAGCAACCAATCAGCTTACTTATTTCATTTTTAACAAGGTCTCTGCAAATTGAAAGTAGCTATCTGATTTGTTGCTATGGGCAACTGGGCAACTTTTCCGCTACACAGGTTTTGATGAATCTCCCCCACTGTGCGTATCACTGTTGTCTTACATTCACCTTGGGGGTGAGGGTGTCATAACAGTTCATCAACAAGGGCCTCATGTTTAAGCCACCTTGGATTTGGATTTAACTAAAATACAAAAGCTTGTGAATGCTATGCCCTATTATCCCCCATATGCACAGCGGCATCACAGTACTAGTACACCCTGTTCTGTGACATCACTGTGTGTATTATCCCTGTACTGTGACATCACTGTGTGTATTATCCCTGTACTGTGACATCACTGTGTGTATTATCTCTGTACTGTGATTTCACTGTGTATTATCTCTGTACTGTGACTTCACTGTGTATTATCCCTGTACTGTGACATCACTGTATGTATTATCCCTGTACTGTGACATCACTGTGTATTATCCCCGTACTGTGACATCACTGTATATTATCCCTGTACTGTGACATCACTGTGTGTATTATCCCTGTACTGTGACATCACTGTGTGTATTATCCCTGTACTGTGACATCACTGTGTATTATCCCTGTACTGTGACATCACTGTGTGTATTATCCCTGTACTGTGACATCACTCTGTATTATCCTCGTACTGTGACATCACTGTATATTATCCCTGTACTGTGACATCACTGTGTGTATTATCCCTGTACTGTGACATCACTCTGTATTATCTCTGTACTGTGACTTCACTGTGTATTATCCCTGTACTGTGACATCACTGTATGTATTATCCCTGTACTGTGACATCACTGTGTATTATCCCCGTACTGTGACATCACTGTATATTATCCCTGTACTGTGACATCACTGTGTGTATTATCCCTGTACTGTGACATCACTGTGTGTATTATCCCTGTACTGTGACATCACTGTGTATTATCCCTGTACTGTGACATCACTGTGTGTATTATCCCTGTACTGTGACATCACTCTGTATTATCCCCGTACTGTGACATCACTGTATATTATCCCTGTACTGTGACCTCACTGTGTGTATTATCCCTGTACTGTGACATCACTCTGTATTATCCCTGTACTGTGACATCACTGTGTGTATTATCCCTGTACTGTGACATCACTGTGTGTATTATCCCTGTACTGTGACATCACTGTGTATTATCCCTGTACTGTGACATCACTGTGTGTATTATCCCCATACTGTGACATCACTGTATATTATCCCTGTACTGTGACATCACTGTGTGTATTATCCCTGTACTGTGACATCACTGTGTGTATTATCCCTGTACTGTGACATCACTGTGTATTATCCCTGTACTGTGACATCACTCTGTATTATCCCTGTACTGTGACATCACTGTATATTATCCCTGTACTGTGACATCACTGTGTGTATTATCCCTGTACTGTGACATCACTCTGTATTATCCCTGTACTGTGACATCACTGTGTATTATCCCTGTACTGTGACATCACTGTGTATTATCCCTGTACTGTGACATCACTGTGTGTATTATCCCTGTACTGTGACATCACTGTGTATTATCCCTGTACTGTGACATCACTGTGTGTATTATCCCCGTACTGTGACATCACTGTGTGTATTATCCCTGCACTGTGACATCACTGCGTGTATTATCCCTGTACTGTGACATCACTGTGTGTATTATCCCTGTACTGTGACATCACTGTGTGTATTATCCCTGTACTGTGACATCACTGTGTATTATCCCTGTACTGTGACATCACTGTGTGTATTATCCCCATACTGTGACATCACTGTGTATTATCCCTGTACTGTGACGTCACTGTGTATTATCCCTGTACTGTGACATCACTGTGTATATTATCCCTGGTCTGTGACATCACTGTGTATTATCCCTGTACTGTGACATCACTGTGTGTATTATCCCTGTACTGTGACATCACTGTGTATTATCCCTGTACTGTGACATCACTGTGTGTATTATCACTGTACCCTGACTGCACTGTGTGCACATTAACCCTCTAGTGTGACATCACTGTTCATATGCATATTAACCCTGTACTGTGATGTCACTTTGAATAATAACCCTGTTCTTTGAGTGAGTACAGGGTTGATATGCACAATGATGTCACAGTACAGACATAATACACAGTGATGTCACAGTACAGGGATAATATACACAGTGATGTCACAGTACAGGGATAATACACACAGTGATGTCACAGTACAGGGATAATATACACAGTGATGTCACAGTACAGGGATAATATACACAGTGATGTCACAGTACAGGGATAATACACACAGTGATATCACAGTACAGGGATAATACACAGTGCTGTCACAGTACAGGGATAATATACACAGTGATGTCACAGTACAGGGATAATACACAGTGATGTCACATTACAAAGATAATACACAGTGAAGTCACAGTACAAAGATAATTGTCACGATGCCGGCTGGCAGGAGGTGGATCCTCTGTGCCAGAGAGGGATTGGCGTGGACCGTGCTAGTGGACCGGTTCTAAGTCACTACTGGTTTTCACCAGAGCCCGCCGCAAAGCGGGATGGTCTTGCTGCGGCGGTATTGACCAGGTCGTATCCACTAGCAACGGCTCAACCTCTCTGACTGCTGAAGATAGGCGCGGTACAAGGGAGTAGACAGAAGCAAGGTCGGACGTAGCAGAAGGTCGGGGCAGGCAGCAAGGATCGTAGTCAGGGGCAACGGCAGGAGGTCTGGAACACAGGCTAGGAACACACAAGGAAACGCTTTCACTGGCACAATGGCAACAAGATCCGGCGAGGGAGTGCAGGGGAAGTGAGGTATACATAGGGAGTGCACAGGTGAACACACTAATTAGAACCACTTGCGCCAATCAGCGGCGCAGTGGCCCTTTAAATCGCAGAGACCCGGCGCGCGCGCGCCCTAGGGAGCGGGGCCGCGCGCGCCGGGACAGGACCGACGGAGAGCGAGTCAGGTACGGGAGCCGGGGTGCGCATCGCGAGCGGGCGCCACCCGCATCGCGAATCGCATCCCGGCTGGAGGCGGTATCGCAGCGCACCGGGTCAGTGGATCTGACCGGAGCGCTGCAGTAGCGAGAGTGTAGCAAGCGCTCCGGGGAGGAGCGGGGACCCGGAGCGCTCGGCGTAACAGTACCCCCCCCCTTGGGTCTCCCCCTCTTCTTAGAGCCTGAGAACCTGAGGAGCAGACTTTTGTCTAGGATATTGTCCTCAGGTTCCCAGGATCTCTCTTCAGGACCACAACCCTCCCAATCGACCAAAAAAAAAGTTTTCCCTCTGACCTTCTTGGAGGCCAGTATCTCCTTTACGGAGAAGATGTCCGAGGAGCCGGAAACAGGAGTGGGAGAAACAAGTTTGGGAGAGAAACGGTTGATGATGAGTGGTTTAAGAAGAGAAACGTGAAAGGCATTAGGAATACGAAGAGAAGGAGGAAGAAGAAGTTTGTAAGAGACAGGATTAATCTGGCACAAAATTTTGAAAGGACCAAGATAGCGTGGTCCCAATTTGTAGCTAGGGACACGGAAGCGGACATATTTAGCGGAGAGCCATACCTTGTCTCCAGGAGAAAAAATGGGGGGAGCTCTCCTTTTCTTATCAGCAAACTTCTTCATGCGTGATGAAGCCTGTAAGAGAGAATTTTGGGTCTCTTTCCATATGGTGGAAAGATCACGAGATATTTCATCCACAGCGGGCAAACCAGAGGGCAAGGGAGTAGGGAGGGGGGGAAGAGGGTGACGGCCGTACACCACGAAAAATGGGGATTTGGAGGAAGATTCAGAGACTCTGAAGTTATACGAGAATTCGGCCCATGGTAGAAGATCTGCCCAGTCATCCTGGCGGGAGGAAACAAAATGCCGTAAATAATCACCCAGGACCTGGTTAATTCTTTCTACTTGCCCATTGGATTGAGGATGATAGGCAGAAGAAAAGTTTAATTTAATCTTGAGTTGTTTACAGAGAGCCCTCCAGAATTTTGACACGAATTGGACGCCTCTGTCCGAGACGATCTGCGTGGGCAACCCGTGAAGACGAAAAATGTGTACAAAAAATTGTTTAGCCAACTGAGGCGCTGAAGGAAGACCAGGAAGAGGGATGAAATGTGCCATCTTGGAGAATCGATCAACGACCACCCAAACAACAGTGTTGCCACGGGATGGGGGTAAGTCTGTAATAAAGTCCATACCAATCAGAGACCAAGGCTGTTCGGGGACAGGCAGAGGATGAAGAAGACCAGCGGGCTTCTGGCGAGGAGTCTTATCCCGGGCACAGACAGTGCAGGCTCGCACAAAGTCCACAACATCCGTCTCCAGAGTCGGCCACCAATAGAAACGAGAGATGAGTTGCACGGATTTCTTGATGCCCGCATGACCTGCGAGATGGGAGGAGTGACCCCATTTGAGGATTCCGAGGCGTTGGCGTGGAGAGACGAAGGTCTTCCCTGGAGGAGTTTGCCTGATGGAGGCTGGAGAAGTGGAGATCAGGCAGTCAGGAGGAATGATGTGTTGCGGAGAGAGCTCTACTTCCGAGGCATCCGAGGAACGAGAGAGAGCATCGGCCCTAATGTTCTTATCGGCAGGCCGAAAGTGAATTTCAAAATTAAATCGGGCAAAGAACAGAGACCACCTGGCCTGGCGAGGATTCAGCCGTTGGGCAGACTGGAGATAGGAGAGGTTCTTGTGATCGGTGTAAATAATAACTGGAAATCTTGATCCCTCCAGCAGATGCCTCCATTCCTCAAGTGCTAATTTAATGGCTAGTAGCTCTCGATCCCCGATGGAGTAGTTCCTCTCCGCCGGAGAAAAGGTCCTAGAAAAAAAACCACAAGTAACAGCATGCCCGGAAGAATTTTTTTTGTAGAAGGACCGCTCCAGCTCCTACTGAGGAGGCATCAACCTCCAATAGGAAGGGTTTAGATGGGTCAGGTCTGGAGAGCACGGGAGCCGAAGAAAAGGCAGACTTGAGCTGTTTAAAGGCGTCTTCCGCTTAAGGAGGCCATGACTTAGGATTGGCATTCTTTTTGGTTAAAGCCACGATAGGAGCCACAATGGTAGAAAAATGTGGAATAAATTGTCTGTAATAATTGGCGAACCCCAAAAAACGTTGGATAGCACGGAGTCCGGAGGGGCGTGGCCAATCTAAGACGGCAGAGAGTTTGTCTGGATCCATTTGTAGTCCCTGGCCAGAGACCAAGTATCCTAGGAAAGGAAGAGATTGACATTCAAACAGACATTTCTCCATTTTGGCATAAAGTTGATTGTCACGAAGTCTCTGAAGAACCATGCGGACATGCTGGCGGTGTTCTTCTAGGTTGGCAGAAAAAATCAGGATATCGTCCAGATACACAACAACACAGGAATATAAGAGATCACGAAAAATTTCATTAACAAAGTCTTGGAAGACGGCAGGGGCGTTGCACAGGCCAAAGGGCATGACCAGATACTCAAAGTGTCCATCTCTAGTGTTAAATGCCGTTTTCCATTCATCCCCCTCTCTGATGCGGATGAGATTATAAGCACCTCTTAAGTCCAGTTTGGTAAAGATGTGGGCACCTTGGAGGCGATCAAAGAGTTCAGAGATGAGAGGTAGGGGGTAGCGGTTCTTTACCGTGATTTTATTAAGACCGCGGTAGTCAATGCAAGGACGTAGGGAGCCATCTTTTTTGGACACAAAGAAAAATCCGGCTCCGGCAGGAGAGGAGGATTTGCGGATAAAGCCCTTTTTTAAATTTTCCTGGATGTACTCAGACATAGCAAGAGTCTCTGGGGCAGAGAGAGGATAAATTCTGCCCCGGGGTGGAGTAGTGCCCGGGAGGAGGTCAATAGGACAGTCATAAGGCCTGTGAGGAGGTAGAGTCTCAGCTTGTTTTTTGCAAAAAACATCCGCAAAGTCCATATAGGCCTTAGGGAGACCGGTTACAGGGGGAACCACAGGGTCACGGCAAGGAGAACTGGGAACCGGTTTAAGGCAGTCCTTGAAACAAGAGGAACCCCAACTCTTGATCTCCCCAGTGGACCAATCCAGGGTTGGGGAATGGTGTTGAAGCCAGGGTAGTCCGAGGAGAATTTCGGAAGTGCAATTGGGGAGGACCAAAAACTCAATTTTCTCGTGATGAGGTCCGATGCACATTAGGAGGGGCTCCGTGCGGAAACGTATGGTACAGTCCAATCTTTCATTGTTAACACAATTGATGTAGAGGGGTCTGGCGAGACTGGTCACCGGGATGTTCAACCTGTTGATGAGAGAGGCCAAAATAAAATTTCCTGCAGATCCGGAATCCAAGAAGGCCATAGTAGAGAAGGAGAAGGTAGAGGCAGATATCCGCACAGGCACAGTAAGACGTGGAGAAGCAGAGTTGACATCAAGGACTGTCTCACCTTTGTGCGGAGTCAGCGTACGTCTTTCCAGGCGGGGAGGACGGATAGGACAATCCTTCAGGAAGTGTTCGGTACCGGCACAGTACAGGCAGAGATTCTCCATGCGGCGTCGTGTCCTCTCTTGAGGTGTCAGACGAGACCGGTCGACCTGCATAGCCTCCACGGCGGGAGGCACAGGAACGGATTGCAGGGGACCAGAGGAGAGAGGAGCCGGGGAGAAAAAACGCCTTGTGCGAACAAAGTCCATATCCTGGCGGAGCTCCTGACGCCTTTCGGAAAAACGCATGTCAATGCGAGTGGCTAGATGAATGAGTTCATGTAGGTTAGCAGGGATTTCTCGTGCGGCCAGAACATCTTTAATGTTGCTGGATAGGCCTTTTTTAAAGGTCGCGCAGAGGGCCTCATTATTCCAGGATAGTTCAGAAGCAAGAGTACGGAATTGTACGGCGTACTCGCCAACGGAAGAATTACCCTGGACCAGGTTCAACAGGGCAGTCTCAGCAGAAGAGGCTCGGGCAGGTTCCTCAAAGACACTTCGAATTTCCGAGAAGAAGGAGTGTACAGAGGCAGTGACGGGGTCATTGCGGTCCCAGAGCGGTGTGGCCCATGACAGAGCTTTTCCAGACAGAAGGCTGACTACGAAAGCCACCTTAGACCTTTCAGTAGGAAACTGGTCCGACATCATCTCCAAGTGCAGGGAACATTGAGAAAGAAAGCCACGGCAAAATTTAGAGTCCCCATCAAATTTATCCGGCAAGGATAGTCGTAGGCCTGAAGCGGCCACTCGCTGCGGAGGAGGTGCAGGAGCTGGCGGAGGAGATGATTGCTGAAGCTGTGGTAGTAGCTGCTGTAGCATCACGGTCAGTTGAGACAGCTGGTGGCCTTGTTGCGCTATCTGTTGTGACTGCTGGGCGACCACCGTGGTGAGGTCGGCGACAACTGGCAGAGGGACTTCAGCGGGATCCATGGCCGGATCTACTGTCACGATGCCAGCTGGCAGGAGTTGGATCCTCTGTGCCAGAGAGGGATTGGCGTGGACCGTGCTAGTGGACCGGTTCTAAGTCACTACTGGTTTTCACCAGAGCCCGCCGCAAAGCGGGATGGTCTTGCTGCGGCGGTAGTGACCAGGTCGTATCCACTAGCAACGGCTCAACCTCTCTGACTGCTGAAGATAGGCGCGGTACAAGGGAGTAGACAGAAGCAAGGTCGGACGTAGCAGAAGGTCGGGGCAGGCAGCAAGGATCGTAGTCAGGGGCAACAGCAGGAGGTCTGGAACACAGGCTAGGAACACACAAGGAAACGCTTTCACTGGCACAATGGCAACAAGATCCGGCGAGGGAGTGCAGGGGAAGTGAGGTATACATAGGGAGTGCACAGGTGAACACACTAATTAGAACCACTTCCGCCAATCAGCGGCGCAGTGGCCCTTTAAATCGCAGAGACCCGGCGCGCGCGCCCTAGGGAGCGGGGCCGCGCGCGCCGGGACAGGACCGACGGAGAGCGAGTCAGGTACGGGAGCCGGGGTGCGCATCGCGAGCGGGCGCCACCCGCATCGCGAATCGCATCCCGGCTGGAGGCGGTATCGCAGCGCACCGGGTCAGTGGATCTGACCGGAGCGCTGCAGTAGCGAGAGTGTAGCGAGCGCTCCGGGGAGGAGCGGGGACCCGGAGCGCTCGGCGTAACAATAATACACACAGTGATGTCACAGTACAGAGATAATACACGCAGTGATGTCACAGTACAGAGATAATACACAGTGAAGTCACAGTACAGAGATAATACACGCAGTGATGTCACAGTACAGAGATAATACACACAGTGATGTCACAGTACAAGGATAATACTCAGTGATGTCACAGTACAGGGATAATACACACAGTGATGTCACAGTACAGGGATAATACACAGTGATGTCACAGTACAGGGATAATATACACACTGATGTCACAGTACAGGGATAATACACACAATGATGTCACAGTACAGGGATGATACACAGTGATGTCACAGTACAGCAATAATATACACAGTGATGTCACAGTACAGGGATAATACACTGTGATGTCACAGTACAGGGATAATATACACACTGATGTCACAGTACAGGGATAATACACACAATGATGTCACAGTACAGGGATGATACACAGTGATGTCACAGTACAGGGATAATACACACAATGATGTCACAGTACATGGATAATACACAGTGATGTCACAGTACAGGGATAATACACACAATGATGTCACAGTACATGGATAATACACAGTGATGTCACAGTACAGGGATAATACACACAATGATGTCAAAGTACATGGATAATACACAGTGATGTCACAGTACAGGGATAATACACACAGTGATGTCAAAGTACATGGATAATACACACAGGGATGTCACAGTACGGGGATAATTAATACAGTGATGTCACAGTACATGGATAATACACACAGGGATGTCACAGTACAGGAAAAATACACCGTGATGTCATAGTACAGTGATAATATACACAGTGATGTCACAGTACAAGGGTAATGTGCACAGTGATATCATAGTACAGGGGTAATATGCACAGTGATATCATAGTACAGGGGTAATGTGCACAGTGATATCATAGTACAGGGGTAATGTGCACAGTGACATCACAGTGCTAAGGATACTATACCAATTGTGTTTTTTATATAATTCATTTTATTATCGTGTGCATATCTCGTGTTCGTGGGGGCCTCAAGCTCATGTTTCGCCTAAGGCCTCACAAAGTCTAGAGCCGCCTCATGTGTGTGTCTGTCTGTGTGTGGCTATCTGTGTGTGTGTGTGTGTATATATATATATATATATATATGTGGGGACGGCGACAATGTTACTACCTAATGTGGGGAGCCTGCTACTACCTAATGTGGGGAGCCTGCTACTACCTAATGTGGGGAACCTGCTACTACCTAATGTGGGGAGCCTGCTACTACCTAATGTGGGGAGCCTGCTACTACCTAATGTGGGGAGCCTGCTACTACCTAATGTGGGGAACCTGCTACTACCTAATGTGGGGAGCCTGCTACTGCCTAATGTGGGGAGCCTGCTACTGCCTAATGTGGGGAGCCTGCTACTGCCTAATGTGGGGAGCCTGCTACTGCCTAATGTGGGGAGCCTGCTACTGCCTAATGTGGGGAGCCTGCTACTGCCTAATGTGGGGAGCCTGCTACTTACCTAATGTAGGGAACCTGCTAGTACCTAATGTGGGGTACCTGCTACTGCCTAATGTGGGGAGCCTGCTACTACCTAATGTGGGGAACCTGCTACTGCCTAATGTGGGGAGCCTGCTGCTACCTAATGTGGGAGCCTGCTACTGCCTAATGTGGGGAGCCTGCTACTGCCTAATGTGGGGAACCTGCTTCTACCTAATGTGGGGAAACTGCTACCTACCTAATGTGGGGAACATGTAATTTAAAGGGGTAGTCCAGTGGTGAAAAACTTATCCCCTATCCTAAGGATAGGGGATAAGTTTGAGATCGCGGGGGGTCCGACCGCTGGGGCCCCCTGCGATCTCTCTGTACGGGGCCCCGGCTCTCCGCCGAGATAGCGGGTGTCGACCCCCGCACGAGGCGGCGGCCGACACGCCCCCTCAATACATCTCTATGGCAGAGCCGGAGATTGCCGAAGGCAGCGCTTCGGCTCTGCCATAGAGTTGTATTGAGGGGGCGTGTCGGCCGCCGCCTCGTGCGGAGGTCGACACGCCCCCTTCCCGCGGGCTGTCGGGGCTCCGTACAGGAGATCGCGGGGGGCCCCATCGGTCGGACCCCCCGCGATCTGCAACTTATCCCCTATCCTTAGGATAGGGGATAAGTTGCTCACCACTGAATCACCACTGGACTACTCCTTTAATTTAATGTGCATAAAACGTGACAAAATTGCTTTGTGTTGCGTTTTCATTTTATATACTTTGATAAAAAGTCCCATCACAATTTTCAGCACCAGGCCCATGATGCTCTTAATCCGGCCCTGTGCAGAGGTATCAGCCACACCGGGCCATTGGTGCCTAAGGAGGCATAAGGAATCAGTATTACAGAGGTATCAGCCACACAGGGCCATAGGTGCCTAAGAAGGCATAAGGGCCCTGTTGCAGATTTTACATCTAGGCCCAAAAGCTTCAAAATGACACCTCTGGATGAGCTATGGGTTGATGTTATAGATGCCATGTCACCGCAGTCTTTGAGATTTCTAACACTCCTTACCTCACCCTCTATAATTGTTATAAAAGTTCTCTGCCCTCTAACTAGAGCAACTCTTGTAGTGTGGAAGCCATTCCTGGTTTAGCATCCTGCCCAGCGTTACGTTGGCCCTGAAATACAGATGAGGGATGTTGTGGGCCGAGCTTCAAAATCCCTTAAGCTCTTCGTGGGTCCCGGCTCTCCCTCTCAATCCTTTTAGACGAAGAGAGGTGTAACCTTCCTGATGGCCAGCTGGACTCTGTCCTTGGCATCCCTCTCTCTAGCTTTCTTGTGCTGCACTCTCTGAAATCCTCAATTTTAAATATTGTTACACATGACACCTTCCAGCAACTGCTCACCTGGTTTGGAGAAATGCTGTCCCTGCTTTGGACAGTTTCTGACATGGGCATAGGTGTCAGCAGAGAGCACTGTGGTCAGACTGAAAAGAACTCCAGAAAGAAATATAACTTCCTCTGTAGTATACAGCAGCTGATAAGTACTGTAAGGATTATGATTTTTAAATAGAAGTCATTTACAAATCTGTAAACTTTCTGGCACCAGTTGATTTTTAAAAAAAAATTTCTATTGGAGTATCCCTTTAGGTGACGAAACAACTACCTTTTTCTGTAGCCTAAGAAATACTTATGGTTTCTTTACGCTTTTCTGTCCTTTTACCTCTGCCATCAGGCATCTTTTCCCCACTTCACAATGAAATGGTGTAGTTATGTTTATGGTTACTTGTTACTGACATTAATGGGCTTTGAAGGGGAATGAATGCTCCATATATAATATTCTCTGCTAAGACTATATCACATTACTTGTAATAGATACGCGTAACAGTCCATTGATCTCTGTTGCCTGTCCTGTTGCCTGTCAGTCTTGCATGATGAACTAGTAAAAAGCATACTCTGTTCTTGTTTTTTAAAACTCAATAAAACTATTTGGAAAAAAAACACCTATACTAAAACCTCCTAATTAAAAATAAATAAATAAAATGACGGAATCTTGGGAATTCAAAATTAATTTTTTGTGCAATTTTTTCCAAAGTCACAAAAGCACCACACAAGAATAATTGCCAGTTTTAGCCATTTAGCAGTTAGGGCATAATCTCCTAAATACATATGGCCATCCTCAATGCATCCACATCTTGTGTTTTTACCCTAACAGACCAGACAACTTTGCTAGCAGTAAATCACACATCATAAGTCACATGTAACTTGCCTTGTATCCTCTGGCGCCAGAATTTGTGCCCAAAAAATCAAAAACACAACCAACTCTCAATTTTACTGATAAAATTCTTAAAAAGGGGCATGGCCGCCAAAAGGGGGCGTCGTCACGATATTTTTGCAAAATTCCCAACCTTTTTACTTAGGTTTCAGCAGAAAATGTGCTGGATTTGAGCTGAGAAAAACCCCATAGCTCAGAGCAGGTGTAAAACAAAAAAAGCTAAACATAGGGAAAAGTGCAAAATGTAGGGCAACCTTAGTAAATACCGTGGAAAAATATCTGCTGGGAAAAAAAAAAAATATCTGTTCGGAAAGAAAACTACACTCAACTCTTAGTAAATCAGGGCCTATATCTGCCCCCAGTGCCGTGGATTTAACTGCTAATTTTATGCTGTGGTAGGGGCGTACCTAGAGCATTTGGTACCCGGGGTGGACCCTTTGTTAACCCCTCCCTTCCCCCATAGGTATATGTAGAGTAACCCCCCCTCCCCTTCCCCATAGGTATATGTAGAGTAACCCTCCCTCCCCATAGGTATATGTAGAGTAACCCCTCCCCTTCCCCATAGGTATATGTAGAGTAACCCCTCCCCTTCCCCATAGGTATATGTAGAGCAACCCCCCCTCCCCTTCCCCATAGGTATATGTAGAGTAACCCCCCCCCCCTCCCCATAGGTATATGTAGAGTAACCCCTCCCCCTCCCCATAGGTATATGTAGAGTAACCCCTCCCCTTCCCCATAGGTATATGTAGAGTAACCCCCCCTCCCCTTCCCCATAGGTATATGTAGTGTAACCCCCCTCCCCTTCCCTTCCCCATAGGTATATGTAGAGTAACCCCCCTCCCCTTCCCTTCCCCATAGGTATATGTAGAGTAACCCCCCTCCCCTTCCCCATAGGTATATGTAGAGTAACCCCCCTCCCCTTCCCCATAGGTATATGTAGAGTAACCCCCCCTCCCCTTCCCCATAGGTATATGTAGTGTAACCCCCCCTCCCCTTCTCTTCCCCATAGGTATATGTAGAGTAACCCCCCCTCCCCTTCCCCATAGGTATATGTAGAGTAACCTCCCCTCCCCTTCCCCATAGGTATATGTAGAGTAACCCCCCCCCTCCCCTTCCCCATAGGTATATGTAAAGTAACCCCCCCTCCCCTTCCCCATAGGTGTATGTAGAGTAACCCCCCTCTCCCCTTCCCCATAGGTATATGTAGAGTAATCCCCCCCTCCCCTTCCCTTCCCCATAGGTATATGTAGAGTAACCCCCCCTCCCCTTCCCATGTAGAGTAACCCCCCTTCCCCATAGGTGTATGCAGAGTTGGTAAAAAAAATAAAAAAAAGGATGCTCACCCGATATCCCATGCAGCGATCTCCTCAGCTGCAGGGTCCGCGTCTTCTCCCCTCCACAGTACAGGCGCCGGATGAGTGACGTCATCGGCGCCTGTACTGCGTGCTGCGTGGGGGCAGAGGTCACGTCTCCTCTGTGTAAGCTGCAGATGCGGCTCACACAGAGGGGACACCTTCTCATTTATATGCGTGTATCGCGCATACAGGAGAATGTAGCGCTGTCTGCTGGGGATCTGGGATCCTCAGTAGTGGTGGCGGCGGCGTACGCCACTGGCTCTGTATAGTGATTAAAAGAAGAATAAAGTCAATTGAAAAACAAGCTACATACATGATTTGAATTTTACCAGCGGATTTCCTGTAGTGAAATGTGCAGCTTATACACTGTTCATGAACACACCCTCAATGCTACATCATCCCATTCATAACACGGCCGAGAGAGTTGTGGTTTATTATAATAACTGCATATAGTATTAACGTTTAATTTGTAAAAGGCTCTAATGTGAATAATAATGTGCATTAAGGTACTACGTACAAAATTTGTACAAGATGTTCTCACTTTTCTGGTTATACTTTCGTTGCCTCAAATTACCACCTGGCTGACAGTATAAATCCCTTCACTCATACAGTCATAGCTGATAATCCTCCACTGCCTGGCTACAACATAATTCATCTCAGATTACTAAACATGTAAGTAAATAACAGTACCTGTCATCAAACCATATTTTCTATACTAACTCAGATTATATTCCCTTACTACTCCTAACACCCCTCCTAACCTTAAAAAAAATGGTATCATACCGTTCCCCTTGCTCACATTGTGTGAGCTCTCAGCAAGAGAAAGTGGGCGTTCCTCAGCAGGTATGATGTCACTGAAGCCTGCGAGAGCTGTGCCTCGCCATGTCCTACACGCATTTCCTGAGTTTGGTCTCCTGCCAGACCGAGATTAGACCTAACTGTTTGACTTGCACAGGGAATAGAACAGAGCCACCTAGTGGCCGTTTTTTTAATCACATATCACAATCAAAACATATAAAGGGTGAGAATTTTATAGCAAGACAGGAGGCCTCGCATTATGCAGTTCTCTCTTTACTGCAGAAAATTTGCAGTTAATATTATAAAAACCGGCACTGACATGACCAGGAGGCGTGGCCTGATGAAGTAGCGCAAGCTACGGAACAGCTGTTGCCCCATTTTGGGAAGAGGTCCCGGCGCTACTGCCTGCTGCGGACCTAGCTGCACCTTGCACCTTGTACAGTATCACGAATAAAGCTACGTCTAATAGCAGAAGTTTGGTGAGTGCCATCCTTATTTTCTATTTTGAAACATTGCATGGAAGTGATTTGTGCTATCCAGGATAGAGCACCACCTGTACTGCATCACCCCCGCTGACAGATCGTAGGCTGCAACACAGACGGACTCTATGTATTTTTTGCATGTAGTGCCAGACAGTCGGTTTCTCATATTGCACATTTTTTGTATGGACTGCACTTTTAATTCCAAGCAGTAGATTTTCCTACAGCTACCATAAAAATGGACATGGATACCGCAGTGGAAGATGCGGGGAGTGAACAAGATATGGAAAACACAATAGCAGCAGGGCGGCAGGACGCTGGGACCTTCTTTTTGCAATGCAATGAAGCTGAAACTCTGCAATTAATGAGTGTCAAAAGTTTGGAAAACAAGATCCAGCAATTAGCTGAAAGAGAAATGCACCTCTATTGGACCATAGGTTCTTTAAAATCTTATAAAGAGAGTGCCAAGTCCCAAGGGGACTCAGGAATTATAAGGAACCCTCGCAATATACAGAGGACGCACTGTTCATTAAAAAATGGGAGCAAATACATCTAGAATATGCGATGAATATGCTAACATTAATACTAGCCCGCAATTAAGAGGAATATAATATTGTGACGGAAATGTTGGGACGCACTAAAGTGGAATTACGTACTCGAGTCTCAGAAAGTCAAAGACAAAATTTCCTCAAAAACTGGAAATAAAACTATTGCAATGTGACATTAAAGAACAAAAGCGGGATAAGTTCCTAAGGGACAGAGCTGACTTTGAATCGGGTAAAATATTCATGAAAAAAAAAAATGCAACATGAATATACAAGGCAGAAATCAAAGGAAACAGAAACAAAAAAGAAATAATGCAGAGAAAAAAAGCAGTGAATTTTGGACCACGGAGTCAGATTCTAGTGGCTCTGAAGAAATGCATACAAGAAAAAACGCAGCATCTGCAAGAAACGCAGAGCAAAAATATGCAGCATGTGCATCAGGAGGGAAAATGGTCCCTTTAGGAATCGGACTAGACAAGGGCGCTAGAGCAAAAACAAAAACGGATTTCAACAGAGAAACAGCAGGGAAGAGAAAGAAAGTCTCTTGGCAGTAAATGTGAACAAGGTAGCAGAGATCATATACACAGGGGAAAAAAGGAAAAAACTGGAACAATTATTAACCTCACAAACATCGTTTTGGATGAAGCAATGCAAGCAGTTCTATTGAAAGGACTGAATTTTTGCCCAGTAAAGAATTTCAACGAAGTGGACTTTGAAGTAGATCTATTTAAAGGTATACGCAAACTTAACCTTAAAAAGTATTTTCTTAACAAACAATCTGAACTAAATCCAACTGAGGGCGAAATCCCTGCTACTATAAGCCCACTTGGGTTCAGTCCACTGATTAATCCCAGTGAGACTGATGATGATTGCTTGACAACACTGGTGGAATTGTTAGGAGGTGATATATGTAAAATGCATATAAAAGAAAAAACGCATGATATGTTTACAGGGGGGTTAAGTCCACATTTAACCCACAGGTGACTCCCGGTAGTAATTTAGATTTATTTCACCATAAAGTCTTAGAGGAAGTTAAAGCACTGAGATACCCCACGGTTGGTTCCAATTTCACTAAAAAGGAAAAACAAGCATTAGAAAAATAAAAAAATCTTAAAGGGGTCGTTATAAAAAAAATCTGATAAAGGAGGTAACGTTGTTCTGATGACGGAACAATATTACCTCCAGGAGGCAGAGCGCCAGCTATCCAATAAAAACAATAATGAGCTATTAAAAGAGAACCCCATCCCTAGACGAACATCTAAATTACAAACTCTCCTTAGAAAATATGTGGAAATTGGAACCATCCCACATAATACTGCCACCAAATTACTTCCCATCAATCCCAGCTTCCCGTGTTGGTATTTTGTACCTAAGGTACATAAAACATTAGAGACCCCACCCGGGAGACGTATCGTCTCCGGGGTGGGGTCTCTAACTGAACCAGTTTCGCAATATGCAGACTGGTTACTGCGCCCACTCCTAAAGGAGATACCGACAATGGTCAAGGATTCTAATGAATTCTTTGGCATTGTAAATGAAATAAATTGGCATTAGGGATGCATACTAGCTTCCCTCGATATTGAAAGTCTATTTACGAGTATTAAACAGGATAAGGCTATAAATTGTGTGCGAGAATTGCTGCTAAAGACTGACAAAAACCAAACATTCATTACCCTTATTTGTGACATACTGCTTCTGATCCTGTCCAACAATTTCTTTCAGTTCAATAATGTATGGTATAGCCAAAAGAGTGGAGTAGCCATGGGCACTCCAGTGGCTTGCTCTTTGGCAAATATTTATGTAGCAGCCTTAGAGCAAAAAATCATTTTTTTCTGTTGAGAACAAGTTCTTGAAACACATAAAAAATTACGTCAGATTTGTAGATGACGTACTAATAGTTTGGACAGGATCAGAAGCAAAGTTCACTAAATTTGTTGAGTATATCAATTTTACTAACGACATGAATCTTAAATGCACATATAAAATTAGCCCTGAGGAACTTGAATTTTTAGATGTCAAAATCGTGGTGCAGGAGGGGATGCTGCACACTGATGGTTACCGTAAGCCTACTGCAGGGAATACCCTCCTGCACCACGACAGCTATCATCCATCTCACGTAAAGTCGTCTGTACCGTACAGTCAATTCCTTAGACTTAAAAGGATTAACAGTTCACAGGAAAATTTTGAAATTCAAGCTAGCGATTTGTTTGAAAGTCTATTAGATCGTGGTTACCCAAACCAAGTTTTAGAAAGGGCTTACCAAAAAGCTAATAGAGCAGATCGATCCAAGATGTTAAATAATTCAGCCAATAAAAATAAAACCAAATCGAAAAATAGAATGCAGAGAGACAGTAGTGACCAACGTTTTTGTTTCACATTTGATTTTAGTCCCATGGAAGATCAGGTAAAAAGGGCTATACAAAAGAACTGGTATTTAGTGCAAAAGGATCCTGTTTTAAGCCAGTTCATACAAAAGAAGCCACTCATTGCATTTAAACGGGTTCCCAATATAGGAGATATGATAACTCGTAGTCGATTTCAGACAGAGAAACCTAATTGGTTGAGCATTGCGACCCCTGTAGGAAATTTTAGATGCAAGGGATGCAATTGGTATAACAACTTGATACAAGGAAAAGGTTACAACATTGGAGGACATTTCGTACAAGTCAGTCAAAGACTTCATATGCCGCCGGACAGATTTTGTTATATAGGCATTAATGTGCGATTGTGGTCGGTTTTATGTGGGTAGTACCACTCGCCCCATGCCCCCATATGAACATATATATTCCCTGAAATCTGAAAAGGGTTCTCCTAGAGTAATGCAACATTTTAATGAAATTCATGAAGGAAACCCGGCAGCAATGAAGTTCTTTGGAATACAGCACATTCCGTTCAGACCAGGGACAGACAGGGAAAAAACCTGCTCCGTACTGAAGCCAAATGGATCCTTCGCACAAATGCGCAAGGTAACCTTGGTCTGAATGATAAGCTGGATCTAGGAGTATTTTTATGATACAATGTGCAGAATTTAAGATTAGAAAAAATTGCATTGCATTTTTGGTATGTTTTTAACCATATTAAAGTCACTAGCACTTTACTTGTGTAACACGCCTACCTGGTGACGTCAGGTATGACAGGTGTATAACCGGCACTGACGTGACCAGGAGGTGTGGCCTGATAAAGTAGCGCTGTTGCACCGTTTTGGGAAGAGGTCCCTGCGCTACCGCCCACTGCGGACCTTGCACCTTGTACAGTATCACGAATAAAGCTACGTCTAATAGCAGAAGTTTGGTGAGTGCCATCCTTATTTTCTATTTTGAAACATTGCATGGAAGTGATTTGTGCTATCCAGGATAGAGCACCACCTGTACTGCATCACCCCCGCTGACAGATTGTAGGCTGCAATACAGACGGACTCTATGTATTTTTTGCATGTAGTGCCAGACAGACGGTTTCTCATATTGCACAGTTAATATTAAAATGTTTTTAACAATAATGAGAAGAAAAAACTTAGATACAATGGTGCAATCAAACATGCTATATATTGATAACAGCCAATCAGAGGGTCTCATATATTATAAAAGGAGCTGTAACTGAGGTAACTTCCTCTTTCTTTACTGCTAAGGATGCAGATATGTTCCCCTTTGTTGTAATTGATTATACAGTTGTTCTATTGACTTCTCACATTCATATTTTCTGTGAATAAACATCTTTTTTCATTCTATACACATTTTTCCTCCTTTTCTACTACATATCGATAATCCCTCCCCCCCCCCCTTCTACCATATTTCTTTATCTATATTCATTCTTTCCTTACTTATATATTTCTATTATTGTGCTCTCTGGTGACTCCGTTACCTTTCGCTTACATCGCGAATCTCCCTGCGCGTCCTGTAGCTCCATTACAGTGATGCAACTTTAAAACCCCTTAAGGACTCAGCCCATTTGGACCTTAAGGACTAAGACAATTTTATTTTTACGTTTTTGTTTTTTCCTCCTCCCCTTCAAAAAATCATAACTCTTTTATATTTTCATCCACAGACTAGTATGAGGGCTTGTTTTTTGCACGACCAGTTGTCCATTGTAATGCCATCACTCGCTTTACCATAAAATGTATGGCGCAACCAAAAAAATACTATTTGTGAGGGGAGATTAAAAAGAAAACCGCAATTTTGCAAATTTTGGAAGGTTTTGTTTTCACGCCGTACAATTTATGGTAAAAATGACATGTGTTTTTTATTTTCTGGGTCAATACAATTAAAATGATACCCATTATAACATACTTTTCTATTACTGTTGCGCTTAAAAAAATCGCAAACTTTTTAACCAAATTAGTACGTTTAAAATCCCCCTATTTTGAAGACCTATAACTTTTTCATTTTTCCGTATAAGCGGTGGTATGAGGGCAAATTTTTTGCACAGTGATCTGTACTTTTTATTAATACCATATTTGCTTATACAAAACTTTTATTACATTTTTTATTAATTTTTTTTGGAACAAAATGTTATAAAAAAAGCAGCTATTTTTTTTTTACGTTCATGCCGTTCACCGTACGGGATCATTTACATTTTATTTTAATAGTTCAGATATTTACACACGCGGCGATACCAAATATGTATATAAAATAATTTTTTTACACTTTTTGGGGGTAAAATAGGGAAACTGGGACAAAATTTTTATTGGGGGAGGGGGTTTTTCACATTTTTTTAACTTTATTTTTTTACTTTTTTTACTTTTATTTTTACACTCTTATAGTCCCCACAGGGGACTATTTATAGCAACCATTCGATTGCTAATGTTGTTCAGTGCTATGTATAGGACACAGCACTGATCAGCATTATCGGTCATCTTCTGCTCTGCTCTGCGGGACGGCAGATCGGAACAGAAGACTCCCGGAAGGCAGCGGAGCCAGGTGAGGGGACCTCCGTCTGCCGTGCAGGATGATCGGATCACCGCATCTGAGGGGTTAATGGCGGACATTACCGGCGGGTCCCTGGCTGCAATCCACAGCCGGGACCTGCCGCGCATGATGCCGGCATCACTCCGATGCCCGCGGTTATGCTCAGGACGTAAATGTACGTCCTTGTGCGTTAAGTACCACATCACCAGGACGTACATTTACGTCCCGTGTCGTTAAGGGGTTAATCCAGTTCTTCCGAGACATTGGCAGTTGGTCATCAACTAGCCATCCGTCTTCCCGCCTTTCTGTAAGTCAGCGCTACCCTCCTGACAGGGCGGCGTCACGGTGAACTCCGCTCCTTCCTTTCTTGTCACTGACTAGAAAATCTCCCTCAGTTTACCTCCTAGCATCCTTTTCAGGACATTTCAACTGTGTTTCATTGTCCTATTTATTATATTACCTACATTTGTAATACATTTACTTCAGAAAATGAAATACAGGGCCCGTACTCCTCTTCTTTCTTCTCCTGGTGCCGGAGACATGCTGCTTCTGCTTTCACTAGAGGCAGAGAGCTCGTTCCCTGCCTCTAGCACTGTACAGGCGCACTGAGCTGGTGGCAGACAACGGGAGTGAGCGCTTTCTCTCTGCCTCTAGTGAAAACAGAAGCAGCACGGCACCAGGAGAAGAGGAGTACGGGCACTGTATTTCATAAAGGTGCACGTAATATGTGAAGGCTCAGTGGAGTTGTTGGGTCTATAATATTCTGATATATTGACCGCTATATCTATACTCATATGCTTTTGCTAAATGCTGTATGCTAATGCAATATTGTAGAAGAATTTTTGTTTTCCTTAAAGGGAAGGTGTCACCAAATTTTGTGAAATTTTTTTTAGAGGCTTGATACATTTTTCACATTTTTAAAATATTTTTGCTAATATTTTTAACATTTTATATTTGTCACAAAATATGAAAAATTAAAAAATAACTTGTCATATTTCCCACTCTTGACCAGCAGAGGGAGCTAACATGAGGAATCAGATGAATAGAAAGGAATTGCTGTAAAATGTGGCCTTGCTTTCCTGTATGCAAATAGAGCGGGGGATGGGAATCTGTAGTCCACTAGCCAGAGCCATTTTGTCAGTGATTGATAAATGCAGACTACCAAAAGTCTCTCACACACTTTTTTGCTCTAACTTTTCCTCACTGCCTGCTTCTCCGCTCCTCACTGCCTGCTCTCCTGCGCTCCTCACTGCCTGCTCCTGCACTCCTCACTGCCCGCCCCTCACTGCCCGCTCCTGCGCTCCTCACTGCCCGCTCCTCCGCTCCTCACTGCCCGCTCCTCACTGCCCGCTCCTTACTGCCCGCTCCTCCGCTCCTCACTGCGTGCTCCTGCACTCCTCACTGCCTGCTCCTGCACTCCTCACTGCCCGCTCCTCACTACCCGCTCCTCCGCTCCTTACTGCCCGCTCCGCCGCTTCTCACTGCCTGCTCCTCGGCTCCTCACTGCCCGCTCCTGCGCTCCTCACTGCCTGCTCCTCCGCTCCCCTCTGCCCGCTCCTCACTGCTTGCTCCTCCGCTCCTCACTGCTTGCTCCTCCGCTACTCACTGCCCGCTCCTAAGCTCCTCACTGTCTGCTCTTCCACTCCTCACTGCCTGCTCCTCCGCTCCTCACTGCCTGCTCCTCTGCTCCTCACTGCCCGCTCCTCAGCTCCTCACTGCCTGCTCTTCGGCTCCTCACTGCCCGCTCCTCGGCTCCTCACTGACTGCTCCTCCCTGCCCGCTCCTGCGTTCCTCACTGCCCACTCCTGCGTTCCTCACTGCCCACTCCTGCGTTCCTCACTGCTCGCTCCATACTGCCGGCTCCTCACTGGCCGCTCCTGCGCTCCTCACTGCCTGCTCCTCACTGTCTGATCCTCCGCTCCTCACTGCCTGCTCCTCACTGTCCGCTCCTCACTGTCTGCTCCTCTGCTCCTCACTGCCTGCTCCTCTGCTCCTCACTGCCTGCTCCTCTGCTCCCCTCTGCCCGCTCCTCACTGCCTGCTCCTCCACTCCTCACTGCTTGCTCCTCCGCTCCTCACTGCCCGCTCCTCACTGTCTGCTCCTTCACTCCTCACTGCCCGCTCCTCGGCTACTCGCTGCCCGCTCCTCGGCTCCTCACTGCCCTGTCCTCGGCTCCTCACTGCCCGCTCCTCAGCTCCTCACTGCCCTGTCCTCGGCTCCTCACTGCCCACTCCTCAGCTCCTCACTGCCCGCTCCTCGGCTCCTCACTGCCGGCTCCTCACTGTCTGCTCCTGCATTCCTCACTGCCCGCTCCATACTGCCCTCTCCATACTGCCGGCTCCTCACTGGCCGCTCCTGCGCTCCTCACTGCCTGCTCCTCACTGCCTGCTCCTCCGCTCCTCACTGCCTGCTTCTCACTGCCCGCTTCTCTGCTCCTCACTGCCCGCTCCTCTGCTCCTCACTGCCTGCTCCTCCCTGCCTGCTCCTCTGCTCCTCACTGCCTGCTCCTCCGCTCCTCACTGCCCGCTCCTCCACTCCTCACTACCCGCTCCTGCGCTTCTCACTGCCTGCAAATGGCTGTCCAGGCATGCTGGGAGTGGTAGTTTTGCAACAGCTGGGGGCACAATGGTAGGGAATCACTGCTCTAGATGTTGCAAAACTACGACTCCCAGCATGCCTGAACAGCCTTTTGCTGTCCAGGTATGCTGGGAGTTGTAGTTTTGCAACAGTGTTTCCCAACCAGGGTATCTCTAGATGGTGCAAAACTACAACTCCCAGCATGCCCGGACAGCAAAAGGCTTGCTGGGTATTGTAGTTTTGCAACAGCTGTAGGCACAATGGTTGGGAAACACTGCTTTAGACCAGGGGTCGGCAACCCGCGGCTCTTTTAAGCCTTTGCTGCGGCTCCGTGAGTCTGTCCCGGTCCCGGTCACCCTTACCTTTAGGTTTACTCACCTGCCCTGGTGCCATCGGAGCGGAGTCTCTTCTTTAGGGGCCGCGCGGATCCTCACTGTCATGTGACAATGTAACGTCACATGACAGTGACGTCGCCGGCCTGCGAGCTCAGTCGAGGAGCGCCGCCGGGAGAGGAAGACGCCTCGCGAGGAGCTGGTGAGTACCATTACTCACTTGCTTAACCCCTCACCCCGCGGCAGCGTTAATGCTGCCGCGGGGTGAGGGGTTAACGCTACCGCTGCCATGGGGTGAGGGGTGACTTAACCCCTCACCCCATGGCAGCGGCAGCATTATCGCTGCCGCGGGGTGAGAGGCCTACCGCTGCCATGTGGTGAGAGGTAACTTAACCCCTCACCAGGCTCACCCCATGGCAGCGGCAGCGTTAACGGTTGGTTAACCCCTCACCCCGCGGCAGCATCAACCCCCCTCTCCCCAGCCCACCCCACGCCTGGGCCTAAAAAAAGCCCACCCCTGGCCTGGGCCTAAAAAAAAGCCCACCCCAGGCCTGGGCCTAAATAAAAAAGCCCACCCCAGGCCTGGGCCTAACAGTTAGGCCCAGGCCTGGGGTGGGCTTTTTTTAGTTAGGCCCAGGCCTGGGGTGGGCTTTTTTTAGTTAGGGCCTAACTAAAAATGCCCACCCCAGGCCTGGGCCTAACTAAAAAAGCCCACCCCAGGCCTAGGCCTAACTAAAAAAGCCCACCCCTGGCCTGGGCCTAAATAAAAAAGCCCACCCCAGGCCTGGGCCTAACAGTTAGGCCCAGGCCTGGGGTGGGCTTTTTTAGTTAGGCCCAGGCCTGGGGTGGGCTTTTTTAGTTAAGGCCTAAAAAAGCCCACCCCAGGCCTGGGCCTAACTCAAAAAGCCCACCCCAGGCCTGGGCCTAACTAAAAAAAAAGCCCACCCCAGGCGTGGGCCTAAATAAAAAAGCCCACCCCAGGCCTGGGCCTAACTAAAAAAGCCCACCCCAGGCCTGTGCCTAAATAAAAAAGCCCACCCCAGGCCTGGGCCTAACAGTTAGGCCCAGGCCTGGGGTGGGCTTTTTTAATTAGGCCCAGGCCTGGGGTGGGCTTTTTTTAGTTAAGGCCTAAAAAAGCCCACCCCAGGCCTGGGCCTAACTAAAAAAGCCCACCCCAGGCCTGTGCCTAAATAAAAAAGCCCACCCCAGGCCTGGGCCTAACAGTTAGGCCCAGGCCTGGGGTGGGCTTTTTTAATTAGGCCCAGGCCTGGGGTGGGCTTTTTTTAGTTAAGGCCTAAAAAAGCCCACCCCAGGCCTAACTCAAAAAGCCCACCCCAGGCCTGGACCTAACTAAAAAAAGCCCACCCCAGGCCTGGGCCTAAATAAAAAAGCCCACCCCAGGCCTGGGCCTAACTCAAAAAGCCCACCCAGGCCTGGGCCTAAATTAAAAAGCCCACCCCTGGCCTGGGCCTAACTAAAAAAGCCCACCCCTGGCCTGGGCCTAAATAAAAAAGCCCACCCCTGGCCTGGGCCTAAATAAAAAAAGCCCACCCCAGGCCTGGCCCTAAATAAAAAAGCCCACCCCAGGCCTGGGCCTAAACATTGTTAAGTGAAAGTCCTTTTTTTCTTCAGATTGACAGCTGACTGCACGATCCTGTATATATAGCATTAAGGTAAGAAGCAAAATATGCAGTGTTATATTTGTTTTAAATGTTGCAATGGTTTTGCGGCTCCCAGTTTTTTTTTTTTCTTCGGAAACGGGTCCAAGGGGCTCTTTTTGTCTTAAAGGTTGCAGACCCCTGCTTTAGACGTTGTAAAACTACGACTCCCAGCATGCCTGAACAGCCTTTTGCTGTCCAGGTATGCTGGGAATTGTAGTTTTGCAACAGCTGGAGGCACACTGGTAGGGAAACACTGGTGTGAAGGGAGCACACTGTTTGGAGAAGTGTTTCCCAACCAGAGTGCCTCCAGCTGTTGCAAAACTACAACTCCCAGCATGCCCAAACAGACTTTTGCGGTCGAAGCATGATGGGAGTTGAAGTTTTGCAGTTGTAAAATCCTTTCATCAACCCCCCTCCCTCCTCCTCACCTCGGGCTGTTGCGGAGTTCCACCTTGCATCTGTCTTCCCTGGTATCTTGCTTGGAGGCAATAAACTATACAGCGGCGCCGGTTCACTAACGCTGGCCGTGAAAGAGAGGCACATGCTGATGAGGTCACAGCACTGTCGCTCCCATGGCCAGTACAGTGTATGGGCGCCAGGCTGAAAGAATATTTGTTGCCTGCAATTTAACAGAATACCGGGCAGGGAAGACAGAACCTAAGGCGGTGAGAAGGATGGGGGAGGTGTGGAGGAGACGAGGAGGGAAGAGACAGATGGTGGGAGAGTGGTAACCCGGCTGTCAGTTATCCGTGGCTTAGCTGCGGGAAGCTGACAGCCCGGTGACCACAGCTGAGGGAGAGTGCCTGCCAGAGGTCCGGGAGCCGCTGCTTCCGAACTTCAATAACATGGCGCTGCTCCCTCAGCTCCCTCTCGTGAGGGACACCTGCTCTGTTCTGCGCATGACATACATGCGCAGAACAGGGCATTTTAGTCCCTAATGTTCCCATATGAGACGGGCTCCGACTGGACTTTCCTATGTCCAGGAACTGCCGTAGAGCAGCTGTGAAGGTGTCGTTAAGTGACGTCATCACAGCTACTCTAGTAATGGCAGCCCCCAGTAAAAACTTTATAAGTGAATAAAATTAAAAATACATTACATACACAATTAATACTCAAACAAACCTAAATAATATTACATGACAATTGTATTAATATATTTAAAAAAAAAAGTGACACAGTCCCTTTATTACAAAACATTTCATTAACCTTGGGATATAGACACTGAAGACAGAACGTCTAAACATTGGACTTCGTGGAAAGATGAAGAAATCTCAAGCTAGAACTCTCACAAGATAAAAGACCTATAAGTCAAAAATGACTTATCAGCATATAGGATGATGCATATTTTATCCTTCAACCCTATATTCTCAAAATATTATCTGTTTGTGTCTCTGGACTGAAACCTTGTAATGGCATCACTCAGGAGTATTAAGACAAAACATCTGATGAGCAGAGAACTTTTTCCAAGAAATTAATGGACACTAGATATGCAAGAATTTTACGGACGCAATAGTTGAACAACCAATCAGAATGTAATATGCTAATTGTGATGTCATAATTTACCCGCCTACTTTGTACAATGTTAAAATCAACTGTTTCTTCCTGAATAAAGGAGTACTCTTTTGGGAGCACCAGAGCTTCCAGCCAAGAAAGAGTGAATACCAACATATCCTGTGTGGTGTATATCTTTTTGTGTCGACACTTGGCAAAGTGTATATCAGCTCGGTCAATCACATTTGGAAAGCCCCCACTCAATCCATCCTTAACAGAGTCATTCCGGCCCACACATCATGGACATTGGGGGTGGGGACCTGTGTGTCAATCACACAGTGGTCCCAGCGTTCACTTACAGGGGATAGGAGTGGCGGAGGTGGGGCATTACGATCCCCGGCCACACCTATCCGACTGTTGCTGACCACACAATAAAACTATTTTCCTGCTGATAAAGTGTGATAAAGAGCAGCCAAAAGTATAGCTGCATTACAAGTGTCATCATCTATACTATCATGTTATTAGTCTGGGGGGTATAATATCCATGGCAGTTGAGCTTTAAATATGTCTTATGAGCAACCAGAATCTGCAGATTCTGTATATGTATTGGATGACCAGATACATGACTTATTAGACCAGTCAGTTTCTAGGTTTGTCACTACAGCGGTTAACAACGCTATCGCCACAAGATTCTGCCCAACAGGCATCCCAAACTATATCACATAAGAAGAGTCTTTGTAAAAAGAGACATACAAATGATGATGACCACATTTCTTTTAAACAAAAAAATGTATTTAATTGAAATGGGTCCGGAAAATTATGACATACACATTGCAGCCATTTTTCAGATGCCACTATGTTGCATTCCTTACCTCCACCTGAGAGGAGTTACATGAGTTTCGGGTTAATAAAGCCTCTAAATGTTCAAAACCTGATTCCTACATTGAAGACTCTAATAAACATGACTCTGATGTTGATGATGATGATTACTCTGTTTATTCAGATTCTAATGACCCCTCTTATATACCAAATTAATCAGAGGGCGGTGATATTGCTTATGATGATACCTCACTTTCAGGTGCGGCTGTATTAGACAATCTTTGAGAACCTTTCTTTGACTCCGCATTTATCAAACATCCCCAAATGGACCCCAAATCCCCAGGTGTTCATTTCTCACTGGATACGCAAGGGTCTTGATAAAAAATCCAGAAACAAACTACGGGCTGAATGCCCAAAATAAACACTCTCCATGAATGCGTCACAGACACCTGAATTAGACCCAATTCTTGTAAAGTACATTCAAAAGTCGGGGAAAAACCCTAAAAAAGGGTATTGAGCGCAGTTTTTGCCTTATGCCAAGATACATTTCTAGACCTGTTAGGTCCGCTTACAAAAATCCTAGACATATCTGAAGAAGCTGTGACCACGGGCAATCCAGTAGAAGTGTCCACCCTTAGAGGTTGGGCTCAGCGGGCCATCTGCCTATTTGGCAATATTAAATAAAACAATTTGTACAGAGAGGAAAAGGTCTATATTACTAAAACTAGACCCACAGTTAACCCATCTCACCTCATCTCAATCCTCTGTTTCTACAGAGGGTTTTCTCTTTGGAGAACAAATTATGAAAAAAATATCCAAATATGTTGGATTATTTTCATCTTTGGATAAGGCTCAGGCCTCATTGAAAAAAATATTTTCCAACAAGGTTTTCGTCAGGGCCGGTAAAAGTAGGGGACTTTTTCCAACTTATTTTCGTTCCCAATATAGAGGCCATTACCAAAACCAGGATAGGTCCTCCTTCCCTGCCCATACCATACAAGCCCCCCCACCCTTCTTCCCCTACAGAGGATGCCCTTGGAGGGCAAGAGGCCAGAGAACTTCTACACATTCCAGACCCTCAGGTAAATCTACCAGTTGTGATTTCTTCCCACCTTCCAGTGGGCGGAAGACTTCATCATTTTTTCCAAAATTGGGAGATGATATCTACCTACAATTCTAGGCTACCAGATAAAATTTCTTGCCACTCCATTTCAATCCCATCTTCCTCATCAGATTTATTTCTCAAAACAAGATCAGATCTTGATAGACTCAGAGATAAAAGAACTCTCTGCCAAAAATGCCATAATTCAAGTAACCTTAATTTCTCCAGGTTTTGTCAGCAACCTGTTTCTAGTAAAGAAAAAGGATGGCGGTTTTTGTCCAGTAATCAACCTGAGAAATCTGAAGGATTTTGTAAAATATTGTCACTTCAAGATGGAAGGCATTCACCTTCTCAGAGATCTTTTGGAAAAAAAGACGACTGGTTGATAAAAATCGATTTGAAGGATGCTAATCTTACAGTCCCCATTCATACTTCTTTCCAACACTGGCTCCAGTTCATTTGGAGAGAGAAAAAAATGGCAATTCACTTGATTCCCATTCAGAATTTCTTTGCAAATCTATTAAGATTAGTGGTGGCTACCCTAAAAACTCAAGGAGTACGTCTAATAATTTATCTGGACGACATCCTTATTATGGCGTCCTCAATTCACCTAGCCCTTTTACACATGAGATGGACCCTATCACTCCTTATGAATCTAGGGTTCCTTATCAACTACGACAGGTCCATTCTCTTTCCTTCTCAGGAAGTGGAATTTCTGGGTTTCTTGATCAATACCCACACAACTCTACTGAGTCTTCCTTCAAAGAAATTGAAAACCATCAGAAGGGAAATCCATTCCCTTCTCAACAAAGACTTGATATCTCTACGAGTTATAGCTCGAATTGTGGGTCTCCTTTTGGCTTCCATCCAGGTGATTTTTCCGGCTCCACTCCACTACAGAACCCTCCAACGGTTGAATATTCAAAACTTGAGAGAGGGATTGAAATACTCAGACCAAATCCAACTTTCTTCTGAAGCCAAAGAAGAACTTCTTTGGTGGCGCCTCCATATCGAAGATTGGAATGGCAAAACAATCTTTCATTCCAATCCAGATCTGATTCTAGAATCGGATGTGAGCCTCATCGGTTGGGGTGCTCATTGCAGCCCCCATTCTACAGTAAGCAAATGTTCCCCCACGGAATTATCTCTCCACATCAATTGCCTAGAACTTCTAGTGGGATTTTTCGTGTTGAAGAGCTTTGCGAAAAATATTTCCAATTCCTGCATCCTGATTCGCATGGAAAATGTTCCTGCTGTTCAATATATAAATCTTTTGGGAGACACAAAATCAGAACTCCTAGCGAATATCGCTAAAGATCTTTGGCATTTTTGTCGAAGCGGAAATATTATTTTTAAGGTAGAGTACCTTCCGGGTCTGTCCAACACAATTGAAGACTGGAGTTCTTGTTATTTAAATCGATGCAAAGCGATTGGATACTAGATCCGCTTGTCTTTCAACAAATCAATCTTCTTTGGGGTCCCCCTCATCTGGACCTTTTTGCTTCTCGCCTCAATCGCTAGCTTCCTCTATTCTTCAGCTGGCGCCCGGATATGAAAGTATCAGGAGTGTATGCTCTCCTCCAAATTTGGCCATTTTTCCACCATTCATCCTTATTCCCAGAGTCTTGTTTCAAGTTTCTTTTTCTATCCAAAAATCAACCATAGTCCTGATAACTCATTATTGGCCGACTCAATCCTGGTTTCCCCAAATTCTGAGTATGTCCATAGATCATCCAAGAATGCTTCCATCCCTTCCACATCTTCTCTTGGACCCCTCGGGGAATCATCATCCACTCATCTTATCACAACAACTTCTTCTAGTTGCTTGGCCAATATGGGGCCACTCAACCCTGAGTCAGAACTTTCTCAGTCAACTAGAAATATACTTTCCGAAACCTGTGCTCCAGATACCAGAACCACCTACCGTTCAGCATGGAAACTCTGGTCTGATTGGTGCATACAACGGGATCTGGATACCATACAAGCACCTATATCTCACATCTTAAACTATTTATCTCCTTCTTTTGATTCCGGTAAAGCTTACCGAACCTTGAATTTATATTGTTCGGCCATTTCTTTTTATCACTCTCCTATTGATTCCATCCCTATCGGCAAACATCCTTTAGTTTGCAAACTTCTCAGAGGTATACATTTTAAACGTCCTCCTCTTCCCAAATATCATTCTACATGGAATGTTAATTTACTTCTTCAACTCTTTTCATTCTGGGATGATAACAATGCTCTTTACCTTAAATTATTGTCTTTTAAGCTGACTACCTTATTATGTCTTATCTCTATTACGAGAGTATCTGACGTCAGAGCATTAGATATATCTCGAAGACATTACTCTCTTCAAGGTGTTACATACGACATTCATAGACACACTAAAACAGACCTACAAAGACTCTTTTACCCTTCTTTTCCTCATCATGATAAGCTATGTGTCGTTAAATCATATGAAGATAAAGCTAAATCTCTTCATCACCATTCTCATTCTCAACTCCTTATTTCTTACTGTAAGCCTCACTTACCTGTTACTTCTAACACTCTTGCAAGATGGGTCAGACAATGTATGATATTTTCTAATATTGATGTATCTTTTTTTGGCGCACACTCTACTAGAGGTGCAGTTTCCACAAAAATTGCTCAATCTCGTGCTTCATTAGCAGACCTTCTCAAAGCAGCAGATTGGTCATCTGACTCCACTTTCAATTGTTTTTATTTCAGAACTAATACTCATGTCTCTATGTCTTTTCTTTATTGCAATTAACTATATCCTATAGTTTATTGTGTACAGTTATAGCTGTTAGGCCTCCTGTCTTGCTATAAAATTGGAGATTTTTCTACCCTTGGTGATGGAAAATATGGATTTTATAAAAGACAGGAGGCGAGCATTATCCCTCCCATTACCCACCCTTATGTTTTCTTGTGCTTCTTTTCAGCATATTAGTTCCATCCAGATGAGACCTCTTCTCAATGACAACATTCCTGTCATTCCTGTTTTGAATCTCCAACTCTACTTACCTACCAGAGTTACGGAAAACTTCATGACTTCTACTCCAGTTTATTGACTTCATGAATTATTACATTTGAGACTTTATTTTGTTATAGCTTATTGTAAAGAAAGAGGAAGTTACATCAGTTACAGCTCCTTTTATAATATAGGAGACCCTCTGATTGGCTGTTATCAATATATAGCATTTTGATTGCACCATTGTATCTAAGTTTTTTCTTCTCATTGTTAAAAACATTTTAATATTAACTGCTAACTTTCTGCAGTAAAGAGAGCACTGCATAATGCTCGCCTATTGTCTTTTATAAAATCCATATTTTCCGTCACCAGGGGTAGAAAAATCTCCAATTTTAACAGCAAGGAAATAGCAACGTGTCTTATAATTACATAAGGAACAATATATTAACAGTTTAGTTTGGTGACAGGTACTCTTTAACCATGCAGCTATATCATATTTATATCTGATATGTATCTTTTTTGTACTTTGTAATATGCTGACTGAATCTTGTTCTTAAAGGCACAGTCCTTTAGTGGTACATACTATTGTTAGGCTTTTTGTACAGAATACAAGGTATTACCTTTGTTTTCCATTCCCCTCTGTGTGGGATTCTTTCCCTTTTTCGTGTTACTGTATTTTTTGTTATTGATTTAAATATTGTACTTTATGCATTAATAAATAAATTCTAATTTTAATATATTTATAAGAAGGGATTCAATTATCTCAGATCCAGAACACATTTAAAGGGGTTATCCACCATAAGGTAACTTTAGTACTTACCTTTCAGACAGTAATGGACATGCTTTGGAAGAATCCATGTTTGTCCTCAGGCTAAATGGCTATGTTGTGAGTCCACCATAACGCTGTTGCTTTCTTTTTGTGAAATAGTTATTTCCTGTTGGAGATCACTCCCTCCAATTACAAGTCCCATGATTCCTTGTTTGTAAGTGTGAGTTCCCTTTTTTTCTCCCACACATCAGCCACCCATCATCCCAATGCTGCACAGCTGAGCTGCCTTGCATGCTGTGCTGTGCAAGAAACTACAATTCCCTGCAGCCCTGTGGAAAATGATCTCCTCCCCACCCAGCGGTTGCGTTTGTTTTTTTGTTTAATGTTAATAAAATGGTTAACAAAGGCTTGTGTGGGAGTGTTTTTTGGAATAAAAGTTTAATATAAACATTTATTTTATTTTATTTACTTTACAGGCTTAGTAGTGTAAGTTGTCTTATAGACAGAATCCATTACTAAGCCTGGGGCTTAGTGTTAGCCCCAAAAACAGCCAGCGTTAAACCTGATTATTACCCCGGTACCCACCACCAAAGGGGCGACGGGAAGAGCCGCTACCAACAGGCCCGGGGCATCAAATATGGTGCTCCTGGGCCTAGGCGGTAACAGGCTGGCGTTATTTAGGCTGGGGAGGGCCAGTAACAATGGTCCTCACCCACTTTGGTAATGTCAGGCTGTTGCTGCTTGGTTGGTATTTGGCGGAGAATGAAAATATGCGTTTTTTCCCCATAAATAATTAAATAATAAAAGAAAAATGCATAGGGTTCCCTGTATTTTTATTCTCAGCCAGATACCAACCAAACAACAACAGCCTGACGTTACCAGGGTGGGCAAGGACCCTCCCCAGCTGTTACTGGCCTAAATAACACCAGCCTGTTACCGGCTATGCCCAGGAGCACCATTTTTGATGCTCCAGGCCTGTTGGTACCGGCTCTTCCTGACACCCCCGTGGTGGTGGGTACCGAGGTAATAATCGGGGTTAGCGCTAACTGTTTTTGGGGCTAACGTTAAGCCCCGGCTTAGTAATGGACTCCGTCTATAAGACGGCTTCCCCTAATAATCCTGTAAAGTAAAGAAAAAAATAAAGAAAAACACATTAAAAAAACTCTTATTCCAAAAAAACACTCCCCCCACAAACTCTCGTTAAAAAATGTTGTTAATATTAAAATAAAAACAAAAAACGCTGGTCATCGTAGTCCACCAAATCTGAAGTAGCCCACAGGATAGATGGATCTGAAATGAAAAGTAAAAAAAAAAAATGGGTTAGTACATTTAGGGGGAAAAAAGTTGTAAAAAAATTTAATAAACAAACATACATTTTTTGCTTATGTGTGCTAAGAAAATGGTATTCCAAAGTGATTTTATTGGTTTTTGCTTATGTGAGCCAAATTTATCAACCCCCTGTGATAAATATGTCACACTTAAGCAAACCCAAAGAAAAAAAACTAAAACAAAACAAAAAATGCCTACAGAACTTGCTTACCAAAGCAGACAATGATAAATGTCCCCCTATATTATTATGAACTTTACACTGACTTTACAGCACCTGTAGCACAGTCAAAAAATTAATCTTGGAATACCCCTTTAAGCTCGTGTATTAAGTTAATGAATTCTCAAGGTGTTGGTGTATACCATGGCTTTGTTCTCCTTAACTTTTGCATTTACCTTTAAACAAACGAGCTAATTTCTCAGTATACATTGGTCACTGTTTGTAGACAACAGATCCATGGACTCATACAAATATTAAATAGACTTACAGTCAACATCCCTTAGATAACAAGATACCGTAAACTCTTAATCTATTTACTTGTTGGGTGTAATGAAATAAAGAAATCATACTTTTATTGTCTAGGTGTCTACCACCATCTAAACCTTCTTATGGCATTTGAATGTAGCCCCATTGACAAGAAGGTGAAATAAAAGGGATGGATACATAGCACAATATACAAGCCCTACCTATGTGCTGATTCATAATACAGCAAGCTGTTCTCTGAAGGCTCTCTGCAAGATTAGTCTGCTGCTCCATTCATCAGGTATGAGGAGTATATCTACACATGGTAAATATATCTGATCATCTGGCAGTACTTGATGGTTTGTATATAATTTGATATTTAATGCTTTTATGGCTTGGATTGTGCCCATGGATATAAATGTATGATGTATCACCGATACTGTCCAATATCTATGAACAATGACATGTATTCCCATGAAATAATAATTTTGGGTCATCTTTTCTTATAACTCTGCGTTTTGCTGTCCCTCTGTTATTTTTCGTAGAAATGTATCAACTACAATAGCAAACTAGGTCTTTCCAATTGGGTTGTGTCCCACCCTGTCTAGCCTGATTGGATAGTATAGGACAGTGTAGGGATGCGCTTCTAAGGCCATGTTCACACGTCCAGAATCCGGAAGAGTCCGGAAAGCGGAGTCCTGTTGAATTCAACGGGATTCTGCTGCTCTGTGCACACGTCCATTTTCCATGTCCGCAGAAAGAATGAACCTGTTAATTTTTTCTGCGGACTCTGCACAGAATGCATAGCCATCTATAAGATGGTGCATTTCTGTACAGTCCTGGCGCTGGAATATTATGCTGGCGCCCCCAGTCTCCGAGATGTCCGCTTGGTGATTTTCCGTGCGGACATTCTGGACGATTTACTCATACATTACTTTTTGGCTTCCTCTTTATACATTTCTAGCACAACACAGAGCTCTAAGGCCGACATTTATCATTGTAGGTGGAAGTGAAGCATTTTTTTACACCCTTTTTTGTGTGCTGGTAATGTGTAGGAGCAACAAATTTATTATATGGTCACAGAGCATTTGAGACATTTTGTGCAGGTCACATTTACTGAAATTTCTCTCTTCACATACACCAAAAAACTAAGTCTGGGCTGGTGTAGTTTAGAGACTTTTCAGTGGCTTTGCAACTTCATAAAACCCGTCCATATCATGTGTACTGCCAAAATCAGTGGATTGCAACTCAAAATCAGCAGAAATGTGTAAACCAAAAGGTGCATTTATTGCGCCTTTTGTAGACACAAAAAACAGTCTAAAGACAATGATAAATGTCGGCCTAAGAATCTACACTAAGTGCCAGAATTTGATGTAATTATCTGACATGGTTTAAGATACCTATTAGCTGGTCTAAATTTAGGACTATACAGTCTAAGGTGCCCATACACTCTATACTAAAGTTGGTGGAACCCACCATCGCTGGCCTGTTCGACTGACTATCTAAGGCAGTGTTTTCCAAACAACATGTCTCCAGCTCTTGCAAAACTACAACTCCAAGTATGCAGGACAGCCTTTGGCTGTCAAGGCATGCTGGGAGTTGTAGTTTTGCTACAGCTGGAGACGCACTTGTGGTAGCTTGGGGGTGTAGGGTAGGTAGGGTGTAGCTGTGCAGTGATAACAGGGTGTTGGATTAACCCTTAACTGTCGTGACGCCAGGGTGAATGTTCCTCTCTGTATATGTATCCTATTGCCACCTGTCCCAGGAACGATAAGGAGGAATAAAGGATTGTCCACAACCAGAGTTTTAGTAACCTGAAGATAACTTTACTGCAGATTTTATGCAGGTTAAACGTAGTAACAGTCTTTACAGAGGACTGGACTTTAGGTTCCTCAAAGGTTTGGTTGGGACCTTGTAGGGAATAAGCTTGAAGTAATTGCTTTACGCTGTTCCACTGGATTTAGGGGTATAGTTTAGGTCCAGCAGTCACGTAAGATTAGGATTGAGTTAGATTGAACTCACGGTTTTTTATTTGGCTGAAGTTGGCAGGCTTCAGGCCTAGATTTGTCTTGCAGGTATAAACAGAGCTTCTCTCTCTCTGCTAGTCCGGAACCCAAGAGAGATGTTGCTTGCTTTGCAACCAGGAACCAAGAGAGAGATTAAGTGGATACAGCGCCCTTATATCTAAAGGGGCGGGCTTCAAGCTTATTGGTCCCCAGACCTGTCAGTCCTAATACAAAGCATTGTAGTACAACATGTGACATGAGCACATGACCTGGAAGGTCCTTAACCTTAAAGGGGTACTCCGGTGCTTAGACATCAAGATGCCTGATCACGGGAGTCCCGCCGCTGGGGACCGATCTTGCACGCGGCACCCCGTTTGTAATCAGTCCCCGGAGCGTGTTCGCTCCAGGTCTGATTACCGGCGACCACACGGCCGGCGGCGTGTGATGTCACGCCTCCGCCCCCATGTGATGTCACGCTCCGCCCCTCAATGCAAGCCTACGGGAGGGGGCGTGACAGCTATCACGCCCCCTCCCGTAGGCTTGGATTGAGGGGCAGAGCGTGATGTCACACGGGGGCGGAGGCGCGACATCACACGCCGCCGGCCGTGTGGTCGCCGGTAATCAGGCCCGGAGCGAATCAGGCCCGGGGACTGATTACAAACTGGGTGCCGCGTGCAAGATCCCGGGGGTATCCAGCGGCGGGACTCCCGCGATCAGGCATCTTATCCCCTATCCTTTGGATAGGGGATAAGATGTCTAAGCATCGGAGAACCCCTTTAACAGAACAATATAATTATTAATCATGTGACCTAAGATCCTGGAAGCAATATTTACACAAAACATTATATATAAAATACACATAAAATTAAAGAAGGAAGAGGTGACTAGCGGTTATCCCACTAAGAGCATCATATCAGTACGGAGGAACTCTGACTTTGGGGACTTATTACACAAGGTACAGTACGAGTACAGTACCGGGACACCACACACTGTTTGGAAAACACTGATCTAAGGTGTGTGCCAGCCTCCCCTCTTGACTTTAAAGGGTCAGATACCAATGCCTAAGGTTCACGTGTATAAGACAGGAAATAATTGGTGGACAGTAATTAACCCCTTAAGGACCAAGCCCATTTTGACCTTAAGGACCAGGCCAATTTTTGTTTTTGCACTTTTGTTGTTTCCTCCTTCCCTTCTAAAAATCATAACGCTTTCAATTTTGAACCTAATGACCCATATAAGGGCTTGTTTTTTGCAACACCAATTATACTTTGCAACCACATCAATCATTTAATAACAAAATCTACTGCAAAACCCAAAAATATATACAGTCCAAATCTCAAAGAATACCCAAAAGGGGAGGAAACGGCACAAGTACTCAACCCTTCTAGTGTAATGTGAACACTGATGTTACGCCGAGCGCTCCGGATCCCCGCTCCTCCCCGGAGCGCTCGCTTCACTCTCGCTGCCGCAGCGCTCCGGGCAGCTCCACTGACCCGGTGCGCTGCGATACCGTCTCCAGCCGGGATGCGATTCGCGATGCGGGTGGCGCCCGCTCGCGATGCGCATCCCGGCTCCCGTACCTGACTCGCTCTCCGTCTGTCCTGTCCCGGCGCGCGCGGCCCCGCTCCCTAGGGCGCGCGCGCGCCGGGTCTCTGCGATTTAAAGGGCCACTGCGCCGCTGATTGGCGCAGTGGTTCCAATTAGTGTGTTCACCTGTGCACTCCCTATTTATACCTCACTTCCCCTTCACTCCCTCGCCGGATCTTGTTGCCATTGTGCCAGTGAAAGCGTTTCCTTGTGTGTTCCTAGCCTGTGTTCCAGACCTCCTGCTGTTGCCCCTGACTACGATCCTTGCTGCCTGCCCCGACCTTCTGCTACGTCCGACCTTGCTTCTGTCTACTCCCTTGTACCGCGCCTATCTTCAGCAGCCAGAGAGGTTGAGCCGTTGCTAGTGGATACGACCTGGTCACTACCGCCGCAGCAAGACCATCCCGCTTTGCGGCGGGCTCTGGTGAAAACCAGTAGTGACTTAGAACCGGTCCACTAGCACGGTCCACGCCAATCCCTCTCTGGCACAGAGGATCCACCTCCTGCCAGCCGGCATCGTGACAACTGACCTGCGATGTGCTGACTGTTAGGTGAGCGTGTTACACCTGGGATTAGAAGATGGATCGAAGGGAGCTACAGTGTCTGGAGGTGCTCTACGTGTGTGATACACTGTAAACATCTGTAGCAAACGTAGAAGGAAAGTAACGGAACACTCACGCTGTGACTTCTGTATGGAGGCTGGAAGCTGGAACTCAATCCCGGTATTTCATAGCGGGGAGGAGAAAGGTGTAACGAGGGGAGCCTCAGACCCGGCCGCGGCCCGTATCACCATACGTGATAGGTGATACAATCCGTGGCCAGCGTCTGAGGCTCCCCTCGTTACACCTTTCACCTCCCCGCTATGGGATACCGGGATTGAGTTCCAGCTTCCAGCCTCCATACAGAAGTCGCAGCGTGAGTGCTCCGTTACTTTCCTTCTACGTTTGCCAAAAAATATATATTTGTGGGGTGAAAAAAAAAAAAAAAACGCCATTTTGTAACTTTTGGTGGCTTCCGTTTCTACACAGTGCAATTTTTGGTAGAAATTACACCATATCTTTATTCTGTAGGTCCATACGGTCACAAGGATACCTAATTTATGTATGTTGTTATTTTACTATTTAAAAAAAATTATAACTACATGCACCAAAATTAGTATGTTTAAAATTGTCATTTTCTGACCCCTATAACTTTTTTTCCGCATACAGGGCTATATGAGGGCAAATTTTTTGCGCCGTGGTCTGTAGTTTTTATTGGTATTATTTTTGTTTTGATGGGACTTTTTGATCTTTTTTTTCATTTTTTATGTTATATGAAGTGACCAAAAATGCACAATTTTGGACTTTGGTATTTTTGTACATGTATGCCATCGACCATGCCCGTTTAGCTAACCTTATATTTTAATAGTACCACATATGATTATTTTTTATTACATTATTTTATTTAAAAAAATGACAAAAGGGGGGTGATTTAACCCCTTAAGGACCCAGCCAATTTTCACTGTAGGACCCGGCCATTTTTTGAACATCTGACCACATTCACTTTAAGCATTAATAACTTTGGGATGCTTTTACCTTTCATTCTGATTCCGAGATTGTTTTTTCGAGACATATTCTACTTTATGTTAGTAGTAAAATTTTATCGATTCTTGCATCGTTTCTTGGTTAAAAATTCCAAAATTTGATGAAAAAATTGTAAATTTTGCATTTTTTTAACTTTGAAGCTCTCTGCTTATAAGGAAAATGAATATTCCAAATAAATTATATAATGATTTACATATACAATATGTCTACTTTATGATTGCATCATAAAGTTGAAATGTTTTTACTTTTGGAAGACACCAGAGGGCTTCAAATTATAGCAGCAATTTTCCACAAAATTTTCTAAATCAAAATTTTTCAGGGACCAGTTCTGTTTTGAAGTGGATTTGAAGGGCCTTCTTATTAGAAATACCCCACAAATGACCTGTTACGCCTAGCGCTCCGGGTCCCCGCTCCTCCCCGGAGCGCTCACGGCGTCTTTTTCCCTGCAGCGCCCCGGTCAGTCCCGCTGACCGGGAGCGCTGCACTGTCATGGCCGTTGGGGATGCGATTCGCACAGCGGGACGCGCCCGCTCGCGAATCGCATCCCAGGTCACTTACCCGTCCCGGTCCCCTGCTGTCATGTGCTGGCGCGCGCGGCTCCGCTCTCTAGGGCGCGCGCGCGCCAGCTCTCTGAGACTTAAAGGGCCAGTGCACCAATGATTGGTGCCTGGCCCAATTAGCTTAATTGGCTTCCACCTGCTCCCTGGCTATATCTGATCTCCTCCCATGCACTTCCTTGCCGGATCTTGTTGCCTTGTGCCAGTGAAAGCGTTTAGTGTGTCCAAAGCCTGTGTACCTGAACTTCTGCTATCCATCCTGACTACGAACCTTGCCGCCTGCCCCCGACCTTCTGCTACGTCTGACCTTGCCTCTGCCTAGTCCTTCTGTCCCACGCCTTCTCAGCAGTCAGTGAGGTTGAGCCGTTGCTAGTGGATACGACCTGGTTGCTACTGCCGCAGCAAGACCATCCCGCTTTGCGGCGGGCTCTGGTGAAAACCAGTAGCCTCTTAGAACCGGTCCACTAGCACGGTCCACGCCAATCCCTCGCTGACACAGCGGATCCACAACCCGTAAGCCGAATCGTGACAGTAGATCCGGCCATGGATCCCGCTGAGGTGCCGCTGCCAAGTCTCGCTGATCTTCCCACGGTGGTCGCTCAGCAATCGCAGCAGATTGCCCAACAAGGACAGCAGCTGTCGCAGTTGACCGCCATGTTACAGCAACTTCTGCCTCTGCTACAGCAGCAACCATCTCCTCCGCCAGCTCCTGCACCTCCTCCGCAGCGAGTGGCCGCTCCTAACCTACGCTTGTCCCTGCCGGACAAATTTGATGGGGACTCTAAACTCTGCCGTGGATTTTTGTCTCAGTGTTCCCTGCATATGGAGATGTTGTCGGACTTGTTTCCTACAGAACGGTCTAAGGTGGCGTTCGTAGTAAGCCTTCTTTCAGGAAAGGCCTTGTCTTGGGCCACACCGCTCTGGGACCGCAATGATCCTGCCACAGCCACAGTCCAGTCCTTCTTCGCTGAAGTCCGAAGTGTCTTTGAGGAACCTGCCCGAGCCTCTTCTGCTGAGACTGCCTTGCTGAACCTGGTCCAGGGTAATTCTTCCGTTGGCGAGTACGCCATACAATTCCGTACTCTTGCTTCTGAACTATCCTGGAATAATGAGGCTCTCTGCGCGACCTTTAAAAAAGGCCTATCCTGTCGCATCAAGGATGTGCTGGCCGCACGAGAGATTCCTGCCAACCTCCAAGAACTCATCCATTTGGCTACCCGCATTGACATGCGTTTTTCTGAGCGACACCAAGAGCTCCGCCAGGAAAAAGACTTAGATCTCTGGGCACCTCTCCCACAGCATCCTTTGCAGTCTTCGCCTGGGCCTCCCGCCGAGGAGGCCATGCAAGTGGATCGGTCTCGCCTGACCCAGGAAGAGAGGAATCGCCGTAGAGAAGAAAATCTCTGTCTGTACTGTGCCAGTACTGAGCATTTCTTGGTGGATTGCCCTATCCGTCCTCCACGCCTGGGAAACGCACGCACGCACCCAGCTCACGTGGGTGTGGCATCTCTTGGTTCTAAGTCTTCTTCTCCACGTCTCACGGTGCCCGTGCGGATTTCTCCTACAGCCAACTCCTCCCTCTCAGCCGTGGCCTGCTTGGATTCTGGTGCCTCCGGGAATTTTATTTTGGAGTCCTTTGTTAATAAATTCAGCATCCCGGTGACCCGTCTCGTCAAACCGCTCTACATTTCCGCGGTCAACGGAGCCAGATTGGACTGCACCGTGCGTTACCGCACAGAACCCCTCCTGATGTCTATCGGACCCCACCACGAAAGGATTGAGTTCTTCATTCTCCCCAACTGTACCTCTGAGGTCCTCCTCGGTCTGCCATGGCTCCGGCTTCATTCCCCCACCCTTGATTGGACCACCGGGGAGATAAAGAACTGGGACTCTGCCTGCCACAGGAAGTGCCTCTCCCCCCCTCCCAGTCCCATCAGGCAAGCCTCTGTGTCCCCTCATGGCTCCCGTCCTTGTGTCTCCCTGCCCCGTGCCAAACTTCACCCTCTGCCCTCCCTCCCCATTCCAACTCCTGCTGTACTGCCTCCCGTTGAGGAAGCCCCCCATTCTTTCCCGGTGTCCTCATTCCAGGGGAGGCAGTTACCGGACAAAAAAAAGGGGAGACCTAAGGGGGGGGGTACTGTTACGCCTAGCGCTCCGGGTCCCCGCTCCTCCCCGGAGCGCTCACGGCGTCTTTTTCCCTGCAGCGCCCCGGTCAGTCCCGCTGACCGGGAGCGCTGCACTGTCATGGCCGTTGGGGATGCGATTCGCACAGCGGGACGCGCCCGCTCGCGAATCGCATCCCAGGTCACTTACCCGTCCCGGTCCCCTGCTGTCATGTGCTGGCGCGCGCGGCTCCGCTCTCTAGGGCGCGCGCGCCAGCTCTCTGAGACTTAAAGGGCCAGTGCACCAATGATTGGTGCCTGGCCCAATTAGCTTAATTGGCTTCCACCTGCTCCCTGGCTATATCTGATCTCCTCCCATGCACTTCCTTGCCGGATCTTGTTGCCTTGTGCCAGTGAAAGCGTTTAGTGTGTCCAAAGCCTGTGTACCTGAACTTCTGCTATCCATCCTGACTACGAACCTTGCCGCCTGCCCCCGACCTTCTGCTACGTCTGACCTTGCCTCTGCCTAGTCCTTCTGTCCCACGCCTTCTCAGCAGTCAGTGAGGTTGAGCCGTTGCTAGTGGATACGACCTGGTTGCTACTGCCGCAGCAAGACCATCCCGCTTTGCGGCGGGCTCTGGTGAAAACCAGTAGCCTCTTAGAACCGGTCCACTAGCACGGTCCACGCCAATCCCTCGCTGACACAGCGGATCCACAACCCGTAAGCCGAATCGTGACATGACCCCATTATAAAAACTGCACCCCTCAAAGTATTCAAAATGACACTCAAATGGTTTGTTAACCCTTTGGGTGTTTCACAGGAATAGCAGCAAATTGAAGGAGAAAATTCAAAATCTTCATTTTTTACACTCGCATGTTCTTGTAGACCCTGTTTTTGAATTTTTACAAGGGGTAAAAGGAGAGAAATCTTCCTAAAATGTGTAACCTAATTTCTCTCGAGTAAGGAAATACCTTATATGTGTATGTCAAGTGTTTGGTGGGTGCACTAGAGGGCTCAGAAGGGAAGGAGCGACAGTGGGATTTTGGAGAGTGAGTTTTTCTGAAATGGTTTTTGGGGGGCATGTCGCATTTAGGAAGCCCCTATGGTGCCAGGACAGCAAAAAAAAAAAAAAAAACACATGGCATACTATTTTGGAAACTACACCCCTCAAGGAACGTAACAAGGGGTACATTGAGCCTTAACACCCCACAGGTGTTTGACGACTTTTCGTTAAAAGTTGGATGTGTAAATTATTTTTTCTTTTTTCCCCCCAAATTTACAATTTTTGCAGGGGGTAATAGGAGAAAATGCCCCCCCAAATTTGTAACCCCATCTCTTCTGAGTATGGAAACACCCCATATGTGGACGTCAAGTGCACTGCAGGCGCACTACAATGTTTAGAAGAGAAGGAGTCACATTTGCAAATTTTGCTGAAATGGGGGGGGGGGGGGGGGCATGTCGCATTTAGGATGCCCCTATGGTGCCAGGACAGCAAAAAAAAAAAACACATGGCATACTATTTTGGAAACTACACCCCGCAAAGAACGTAACAAGGGGTACAGTGAGCCTTAACCCCCCACCGGTATTTGATAAAGGTTCATTAAGTGGGATGTGAAAAGGAAAAATTTGATTTTTTTTTACACTATAATGCTGGGGTTACCCCAAATTTTTCATTTTCACAAGTGGTAAAAGGAGAAAATGTCATTGTAAATTTGTAAGTAAATTTTTTTGGAGTAAGGACATACCTCATGTCTGGGCATAAACAGCATGCACACCGGTCTCAGAGGTGCCGGAGATCAGTCAGGGTCCTTGAGCTGTGTATTTCCCCTATGGAGCCAGAACAGTGGGACCCCCCCCTCAAGGGGCATTACATGGGGTAAATAACTGGGGTACACTAAATAACTAAAATGGGGTACAGTGGGACATAAAATTATAAAACAGGTTATGTTCCCAGAATGATGATCCAGAGCATAGCCAAAACTAAAAAATATGCCCACCCCAAACCCTATGCTCTGAATCATCATATGTACTGTGGGGAGGTATGCACTGTGTGTGTGCTTGGTGTAACTATGTATAACGGTGTGTGATTAGAAATGACACACCGTTATATGGGGGGGAAAAATGCTGCAGCCAACAACAAAAAAATGGGGGGGCTAATGCAGCGCCCTGAACCCCAAATAGGGCCCGGGTCACACTGAAAAACTGCAGAAGACTCTTGGGGACCTATTACGGGGTCGGGGGGGGAATTTTACTTTTTTTTTACTTTTTACCCTACCTTTCCCTGGATTGTATTCTTTCCCTGATCTATGGGGGGCTTCTTTTCTTCTGTGGGGGCTCCGATCTCGGTAGAGGGGGGGTCCCGGTCTTCCTCCAGCAGCTCTGACCGCTGACTGAACTCAGCCAGCGGCGGGAGCTGCGGGAAGATGCTGTTAACCCCTCCCCTGCCGGCTGCTATTGGCTGGATGGTCCAGCCAATAGCAGCGATCCTGGGGGGGTGACGAAATCGCCACCTCCCCATAGATACAGTGGGTGATAGGGGGTGTATCATACACCCCCGATCACCTTGTATCTCCGGGTCAGCGGGTCACATGTGACCCGCATCGCCGGAATAGCCGCAAATCGCATGTGTGAATTCATGTGTGAATTTGTTGCGGTTATCGCGATCAGCTCCGCTGAGCTGCCGGGTTAGTTTCACTTTCATTTTAGAAGGTTTAAAGGGTTTAGGCCGGCCATCGGCCCGATCAGCAGTGCCCGGCATTAGCTGTGGGTCCTGGCTGCCCGTAGCAACTGGGACCCACCGGGTTTAACCCATTCTCTGCTGGTGAAAACGGATTAAACCCCCGTAAACAGGACCAGGGCGTACAGGTAGTATGGGTGAACAGGCTGACAGTGTTCCTTTAATAGTGTATGGCCACCTTAAAGGACATCTGCAGCAAAAGACAACTTATGCCCTATCCACAGGCTAGGGGATAAGTGTCTGATCGCTGGGGGTCCGACTGCTGGGACCCCCCGCGATCTCCAGCACGGGGCCACGGCTCTGTCACGGCTCTCCCATGCAGGAGGCGCGCCGCAGCATGACTTCGTGGCCAACACACCTCCTCTGCGCATTAGCCGCTCTCCTGCCAGGAGAACAATGTCTGTGCTTTTGAGCAGACGGAATGACGTCTGGACCAGAAGGGAGACTCCTAGTGGCCAGATTTATAAGATCATAAACATGACCTAAAAAATTTTTTTTTTTTTTTACAGGGAGTAAATTACAAATCTTATTTATTTTACCTGGTGTATCATGTATATAAAATAATAATAATAATCTATATATATATATATATATAAAACTCAACGTGTGTGTGTGTATGTATGTATGTATGTATGTTCCAGCATCACGTCCAAACGGCTAAAGATATTAAAATGAAACTTGGCACACATGTTACTTATATGTCACCAACAAACATAGGATAGGTAATTTAACCCTTACTCACCCCCATTTGCCAGGGGCGGGGTTTATGTTTAAAGTCCCATACAAGTCTATGGGAAATATATGTTACTGCATAACTTCCAAACGGCTGGAGATATTTCGATAATACTTTGTCACATGTTACTTATATGTCCACTTAAAATATAGGATAGTTAATTTAACCCTTAACTACCCCCTTTTGTGAGGGTTGGGGGTTTTGTTTAAAGTCCCATGCAAATCAATGGGAAATGTATGTTCCCACATAACTTCTGTACGGCTGGAGATATTTCAATACCTGGTACACATATTACGGGTCCGGATAGGAGGACGACATAGTAGGTCGGGATGGTCGAGTTAGGAGGTCGTGATCTGAGGACGGGATAGGAGGTCGGGATGGGAGGACGGGATAGGAGGACCGGGATAGGAGGACCGGGATAGGAGGACCGGGATAGGAGGACGCGATAGGAGGACGGGATAGCAGGAAGAGATAGGTGGATGGGATAGGAGGTCGAGATAGGAGGACCAGGATAGGAGGACGCGATAGGAGGACGGGATAGCAGGAAGAGATAGGTGGACGGGATAGGAGGTCGAGATAGGAGGACGGGATAGGAGGTCGTGATAGGAGGTCGTGATAGGAGGACGGGAGAGGAGGACGGGAAAGGAAGTCGAGATAGGAGGTCGGGGAAAGGAGGTCGAGATAGGAGGTCGGGATATGAAGTCAAAAGCTTCCTCCTTTGTTTATTTTCCTCCCCAAAAAGGATTAGGAAGGAAAAAACGGGCAACGCCGGGTACTCAGCTAGTATTATTATATAATATAATAACAATAATAATTTTAATGACAGTGCCCAGAATCCTATTCAAAACAAGGGGAGGCTGCTGCAACAATATTTCCGAGCAAAAATTTTCTCCTGGTTTCCGCCCCTAAGATTACGATAATCGATTTATCACACAGCCTGATCTGCACTGACAAACATGTTCCCATAAATGGTGTGAACGGAGCCTTATTGCGTACCTGTGGTGGAAAAACTGGGCATGCTGGGAGTTGTAGTTTTGCAACACATTGGCAAGGAAACACAGTTCTATACCTATGAACTTCAAGTGTTGGTGCAGGCTGTCAGGTCATGCTGGGAGTTGTAGTTTTGCAGAAGTCTACAGCAGTGACCTGATAAGACTTTTTAGCAGTAAAAAAATAAAATAAAAAAATACAACTCCCAGCATGCCAGGCAGTCTTTCGGCTTTTGCAAAACTACAACTTCCAGTATGTCCGGCAGCCATTTGCTGTCCGGGCATGCAGGGAGTTGTAGTTTTGTAACAGCTGGAGGCACCCTGGTTGACCCACAGCCCAGAAAGCAGTCTTCATGAAGTAACATGTGAGGGATAAAGTCAGGGCCGCAGGCAGTATACATCATCCTCTGTCAGTACTCTGGGACCTGTACACACAATGCAGCAGCTGGCAAGCCCACATTGTCAGGCTGAGCCGCAGCACGTAGCAGGACAGCTGTGCCACCGTGGCAGCCATGTATGCTCCGTGCACACCGTCAGCTCCGCACAGCGCCCCCTGCCGCTCGCACTGGGACACTGCACTCCTCACTCGATTCTATCGGAGCTCTCTCTCTCTCTCTCTGTGCTCGGTAGGAGAAGGAGGAAGTGAGGAGACATCCGGCGGCCGGAGAGATGAAGCCGTACAGGGGAGAGGTGAGTGCTGGCTGCTGTGTTACTAGGGACAGCCTGGGACCTGTAGTGCCCCTCTCCCCTGTGTATATACACGTAGTCTCCTTCCTAAAGGCTGTAGCCTCTGCTTGTTTCTATAGGGTTCTCTCCGTATCCTATGTGTGTATATATATATATATATATCTCAGGCTATAGATCAGTGGTCTCCAACCTGCGGACCTCCATATGTTGCAAAACTGTCCGTGCATGCTGGGAGTTGTAGTTTTGCAACATCTGGAGGTCCGCAGGTTAAAGATCACTGCTATAGATACATCGGCTATGCCCACCTATACCAAGTGATCAGCTGATACTATGGAGGCACATAGGCTCAGCCCTATACCACCACCACCACCACCACCACCACCACCACCGCCTGATGACATGTTGCCTCAGGGTATGTTCACACACTGAACACCAAAGAATAAGCGTATAACGTAGTTATCATATTTAAATTTTATTAACACATGCTCAAAAAAAGACACATTTAAAAGAAATTGCATGGTAGCATAGTACTGGAGGAACCGACTAATAGGGGCTATACACAGAATAGCAGCTCGTAGCTATAATCAAAAGTGCATAGTATATACCAAATGGAAGCTATACTTCAAAGAATTCTATATAAATGTCATAGTACAGTTAAAGTGCATGTACCATTGGTTGCTATCCTAAAGTGAGGATAAAGTAACACTATAAAAAGGAGTGCGCAAATGGCATAATTAACAGAAGTATTCAAACAAAGCACAATATAGGAGGATTTACCACAGTGCCTCCACCACCCATCGTTTCGCTCAGGGCTTCATCCAGGGTGTAGACTTCCCCAGCAGGCACGATGTCACTGATGCCTGCTGGGGGGGCCGACTTCCGCCCTTAGTTCATATACACAGGGTGCCTCCTGCTGTTTCACCACTACCACTCCCAGCTTGCCCTGATATCTATTGGCTGTCAGGGCATGCTGGGAGTTGTAGTAGTGAAACAGCTGGAGGCACGCTGTGTTGAAAACAATAAGTCAGGACCATGGGTGCGGCGCAGCGCTACCCCCCCCCCCCCCCCCGTGTTAAAACCCCGAACCCCACTCTCCCCCCAACCCACCTTTTAAAACCCTGATCCCCCTAAACATATCTCGCCTAAACATACATACATGCCGCAGAGTCCAGCAGCAGCAGTGGCGACATGTGCGGGAGGAGTGGCTCCCAGCCAGTGGCCAGGGTGCCAATGCACTCGCTCCCGCCTGTCTGACAGGCTGGGAGCGAGCGCAGGCTGAATGAATTCGGACCGATTGCCCGGCCGGAATCGGTCCAAATTCAGGCGTGACATCACACCAGCCTGCAGCCGGCCACTAGGAGGGAGACCCCTAGTGGCTGGTTTTCAAACGTAAATTAAAAGGTTTTAATAAAAAAAAAAGAAAATATATTAGAAATGTGTTTTAGTACATATGTACTACAACATATCAAAAACAAATGTTGATGACCGTGCCCATTTAAATTTGATCCATTTATTCTTGATCGTTATGCGCTTATTCTTTGGTGTTCAGGTTCTTTCGTCTCTAGTGTTGATCTATGATTTGTATGGGACTTTTTGTGCTTTATATGTTCACACACTGCAGATGTGTTGTGGGTTTTGACTCCACTAGTGAAATTGATTGGGAAAACCTTCAACAAATCCGCACATGTGAACATACCCTTGGGGTCCCTTCACACTGGCGAAAAATCCGTAATAGTGGCAGATTTGCTGATTTGCCACTGGCCCGTTAATGTCAGTGGTAGCAAAATCTGCTGCAGATTTTATGACGGCAAATACTCTTCAGAAAATCGTTCACAAATCTGCCTCTGTGAACAGACTCTTAACCCCTTAAGGACGTAAATGTACATCCTGGTGAGGTGGTACTTAACGCACCAGGACGTACATTTACGTCCTGTGCATAACCGCGGGCATCGGAGCGATGCCCGTGTCATGCGCGGCTGATCCCGGCTGCTGATCGCAGCCAGGGACCCGCCGGCAATGGCCGATGCCCGCGATCTCGCGGGCGTCCGCCATTAACCCCTCAGGTGCCGGGATCAATACAGATCCCGGCATCTGCAGCAGTGCGCGATTTGAATGAATGATCGGATCGCCCGCAGCGCTGCTGCGGGGATCCGATCATTCATAATGCCGCACGGAGGTCCCCTCTCCTTCCTCCGTCCGGCTCCCGGTGTCTCCTGCTCTGGTCTGTGATCGAGCAGAACAGAGCAGAAGATCACCGAAAACACTGATCTGTTCTATGACCTATACATAGAACAGATCAGTATTAGCAATCATGGTATTGCTATGAATAGTCCCCTATGGGGACTATTCAAGTGTAAAAAAAAAAATGTAAAAGTAAAAGTAAAAAAAAAAAGTGAAAAATCCCCTCCCCCAATAAAAAAGTAAAACGTCCGTTTTTTCCTATTTTACCCCCAAAAAGCGTAAATTTTTTTTTTTATAGACATATTTGGTATCGCCGCGTGCGTAAATGTCCGAACTATTAAAATAAAATGTTAATGATCCCGTACGGTGAACGGCGTGAAGGAAAAAAAAAAAGTCCAAAATTCCTACTTTTTAATACATTTTATAAAAAATTTTTTTATAAAAAATGTATTAAAAGTTTTTTATATGCAAATGTGGTATCAAAAAAAAGTACAGATCATGGCGCAAAAAATGAGCCCCCATACCGCCGCTTATACGGAAAAATAAAAAAGTTAGAGGTCATCAAAATAAAGGGATTATAAACGTACTAATTGGGTTAAAAAGTTTGTGATTTTTTTTTAAGCGCAACAATAATATAAAAGTATTTAATAATGGGTATCATTTTAATTGTATTGACCCTCAGAATAAAGAACACACGTCATTTTTACCATAAATTGTACGGCGTGAAAACGAAACCTTCCAAAATTAGCAAAATTGCGTTTTTCGTTTTAATTTCCCCACAAAAATAGTGTTTTTTGGTTGCGCCTTACATTTTATGATATAATGAGTGATGTCATTACAAAGGACAACTGGTCGCGCAAAAAACAAGCCCTCCTACTAGTCTGTGGATGAAAATATAAAAGAGTTATGATTTTTAGAAGGCGAGGAGGAAAAAATGAAAACGTAAAAATTAAATTGTCTGAGTCCTTAAGGCCAAAATGGGCTGAGTCCTTAAGGGGTTAAAGGGGTATTCCAGGAAAAACTTTTTATTATATATATCAACTGACTCCGGAAAGTTAAACAGATTTGTAAATTACTTCTATTAAAAAATCTTAATCCTTCCAATAGTTATTAGCTTCTGAAGTTGAGTTGCTGTTTTCTGTCTTACTGCTTTCTGATGACTCACGTCCCAGGAGCTGTGCAGCTCCTATGGGGATATTTTCCCATCATGCACAGCTCCCGTGACGTGACATCATCATTGAGCAGTTAGACAGAAAACTTCAGAAGCTAATAACTATTGGAAGGATTAAGATTTTTTAATAGAAGTAATTTACAAATCTGTTTAACTTTCCAGTTGATATATAAAAAAAAGTTTTTGCCTGGAATACCCCTTTAAAGGAGATGTCTGGTACGGACGATTCCTATTCCATCCTGCCCGGGCTGCAAAAAAAGAGAAAACAAACTTTCACTTACCTTCCTATGTTCCTCTGGAGCTCTGCAACAGCTGATCAGTCCGCCGGGCTCTCTACTTCCCTTAGCCCGGGACGCACGGCGCTTCAGCCTATCACTGGCCGAGGCAGGACATCGCTACTAAGGGAAATGGGAAGTAAACAGCCGACCGACCGATCAGCTGTTGCGGAGCTCCGTGGGGAACGTAGGAAGGTAAGTGAAAGTATGTTTTGTCTCTTTTTGCAGCCCGGGCAGGATGGAATAGTAATAGTCCGTACCGGACATCTCCATTAAAGGGGTACTCCGGTAAAAAAAACTTATATATATATTTTTTTAAATCAACTGGTGCCAGAATGTTAAAGGGGTACTCCACTGGAAAACATATATATATATTTTTTTTTTTAATCAACTGGTGCCAGAAAGTTAAACAGATTTGTAAATTACTTAAATAAAAAATCCCAATCCTTCCAGTACCTGTCAGCTGCTGTATAATACAAAGGAAGTTCTTTTCTTTTTGAATTTCCTTTCTGCCTGACCACAGTGCTCTCTGCTGACACCTCTGACCATGTCAGGAACTGTCCAGAGCAAAAGAATTTTGCTATGGGGATTTGCTCCTGCCCTGGACAGTTCCTGTCAGGCAGAAAGGAAATTCAAAAAGAAAAGAACTTGCTCTGTATTATACAGCAGCTGATAAGTACTGGAAGGATTGGGATTTTTTTATAAAAGTAATTTACAAATCTGTTTAACTTGCTGGCACCAGTTGATTTAAAATATTTTTTTTCCAGTTGAATATCCCTTTAAACAGATTTGTAAATGACTTCTATTTAAAAATCTTAATCTTTCCAGTACTTATCAGTACTGCTGTATTCTTCACAGGAAGTTCTTTACTTTTTGAATTTCTTTTCTGTCTGACCACTTTTCTGTCTGCTCTCTGCTGACACCTCTGTCTGTCTCAGGACCTTTCCAGAGCAGGAGCAAATTCCCATAGCAAACCTCTCCTGCTCTTTACAGTTCCCGGGGCAGACAGAGGTGTCAGCAGAGAGCACTGTGGTCAGACAGAAAAGAAATTCCAAAAGAAAATTTCCTCTGTAGTATACAGCAGCTAATAAGTACTGGCAGGATTAAGATTTTTAAATAGAAGTAATTTACAAATCTGCTTAACTTTCCGGAGCCGGTTGATTTAAAAAAATAAAAATAAAAAATAAAATGTTTTCCAGCAGCGTACCCCTTTTAAGGGTGCATTCCCACCTGGCGTATTTGGTGCTGCGTATTTTCCTACCCATTGAATTCAATGGGAAAATAAAATACGCAGCAGCAAATACGCCAGGTGGGAACGTACCCTTAGGGTACGTTCACACACGTGAATTTTTTAGCGGGTTTTCCGCTGAATGTTTGAAAGTGGACGGGCTCTTCTCAGCTGTCCGCTGCAGGTTTTCCGCGCCGGAATTTACGCTGCGGAAAATCCGCCACAGTCCCTACTGACTTCAATTGGGCTTGCGGCGGATTTTCCGCAGTGTACATTCCGCCGCGGAAAATCGGCTGCAGAAAGCCGAGAAGAGCCCACCCACTTTCAAATATGCAGCGGAAAACCCGCTAAAAAATCTGCGCGTGTGAACTTACCCCAGGGATGTGGAATTCCTATCGCCCGACGCCCGGGACAAGCAGTTTTGGGCACCGGGCAGGTGAATTTGTCCAGCCCTTAGCTCGCCGGACCTGACAAGCGCGGCGGCGCTCTGCAGACTGTATGGAGCGAGCTCCCGACTCCTGCCCGCTCCATACTCTGCAGCCCCCGGCTGTAAAAACCTGTTTCCTCCGAAGCAGAGCAGGGGAGATGAGAAGCTGTGTATTTGTCTTCTCTCTCCTGCTCTGCAGACGTGCGGGGGGAGATGAGGGGGCGTGGCTTCTTGCTCCCCGTGCAGACCTGCGTCCTCTGCCTTCACTCCCCCCAGCTGTAGCTTCGGAGAGCTGAGGGGAGGAGCGGACGCACGTCTGCACAGGGAGACTGCATGCGGCGCTCACAGGGGAGTATGGAGCGAGCTCGGGACTCCTGCCCGCTCCATACTCTGCAGCCCCAGGCTGTTCTCAGTAGCCAAGGGCCGCCGCCGCTAATAGCCAGCATGCGGCTGGCTATTAACCCTTTAGATCGCCGCTGTAAAAGCTGACAGCAGCGTCTAAAGGGAAATGTGAATGCTCCCTGGTGGGCTTCCTCCTGTCCCGGCTCTGTCATTGATAGATCCTGGCTGGACTAGGCTCTATCAATGGATGACAGAGCACACAGATTAATAGAGTTCAATAGATCTCTGTTCATCTGTCTGAGGAATCTAATGACTCCTCCTACAAGTGTAATAAAGTGTAAAAAAAAAAGTTTTAATATAAGTTTGAAAGACACACATTAACCCAGTGGTCTTCAAACTGTGGCCCTCCAGATGTTACAAAACTACAATTTCCAGCATGCCAGGACAGCTGTTGGCTGTCCGGGCATGCTGGGAGTTGTAGTTTTGCAACATCTGGAGGGCCACAGTTAGAAGACCGCTGCATTAACCCCTTCCATGTTAAAAGTTCAAATCACCCCCTCTTCCTATATAAAAACATGTAAACATAATAAAAATAAATATATTTGGTATAGCTTCGTAATTGTACAACCTATTAAAATATAACATTATGTATCCCGTACGGTAAATGTAAAAAAAAATACCAAACCACAGAATTGCAATTTTTATAATATCCCAAAAAAAAAAAAAGTTAAAAAGTGATTAAAAAGTCAGATCAATACCAAAATGGTACTGATACAAAAAACAGATTATGGTGCAAAAAATGAGCCCTCATACAGCCTGTTATGCGGAAAAAAAATAAAGCTACAGGGGTTAAAAAATGGCAATTAAAAAAATTAGAAAAAGTTCAGAATTAGTAAAACATGACGTAAACTATACAAATCTCGTATCGCTGTAATCAGGCGCCTAAAGTATGAAACTAACATGTTACCTCAACCACAAGGTAAATGGCGCAGAAAATAAAAACACCCAATCTGCTAAATTATCTTTTACTATTTCACTTCCCTAAATATATATATATATATATATATATATATATATATATATATATATATATATATATATATATAATATATATATATATTATTTTTTATTTTTTTTTGGTTCAGAGAATGTGTTATTGAAAAATTAAACGGTATCATTATAGTAGGTAGTTATGGCTATTATAGGGCAAGGAGGAAAATAGGAGAGCGTAAAAGCGGAAATTGGCCCGGACAAGTGGATCGTCATGAGGGACAAGTAGATTTTGCTCCATTTTAGTCCTGTGGACAAGTAGTTTTTTTATAAAATTTCCACACCTTCTAGCCTAAGGCAGCATTTTTCTGCTGATAAAATCCAACCTGTCTAACATTTCCTTGAAGGGCCTCTGCCCAGGGTCAGTTTGGTTGCTTCCTTACACTTTAGATTTTCTTTCATTTACGTTAAGTACATGGTTATGGACAGGTCATGCTGTTATGGGCCCCAGGCAGGTCCATGTACTAATCCGTGTGACGACAGCTAATCATAGGCTATTGTTCACGTTACCTTTATCTGTGTTTAGTGTCATCATCGACTACATAGGTTAACAATGTTCTGTATAAAGGCCTACATGCCTGATTTAAGTTCTGTGACTTAACTTTTCGCAGGACATCATATAGTTCAGACCATAAAAGTAAGGTAAAGACCAGCACCCTAAGGCCAGTTTTGGTCATAAAATCTCTCCTGACTGTTCCTTAACATGGTTAGGATCTCCTGAAGTTATTAGTTTGGGTCATTAGATCATTGTTTCCCAAACCAGGGTGCCTCCAGCAGTTGCAAAACTACAACTCCCAGCCTGCCCGGACAGCCTTTGGCAGGCTGGGAGTTGTAGTTTTGCAACTGCTGGAGGCACCCTGGTTGGGAAACTCTGCATTAGATTAAAGGGGCTATCCAGGAAAAAAACTTTTTTTTATATATCAACTGGCTCCAGAAAGTAAAACAGATTTGTAAATTACTTATATTAAAAAAAATCTTAATCCTTTCAGTACTTATGTGCTGCTGAAGTTGAGTTGTTCTTTTCTGTCTAAGTGCTCTCTGATGACACCTGTCTCGGGAACTGTCCAGAGTAGAAGAAAATCCCTATAGCAAACCTCTTCTACTCTGTGCAGTACCCGAGACAAGCAGAGATGTCAGTACTTAGAGAGCACTGTTGCCAGACAGAAAAGAACAACTCAACTTCAGCAGCGATAATTATTGAAAGGAGTAAGATTTTTAAATAGAAGTAATTTTCACAGGACATCATATTGTTCAGGCCATAAAAGGTAAGGTAAAGACCAGTGCCCTAAGGCCAGTTTTGGTCACAAATTCTCTCCTGACTGTTCCTTAACATGGTTAGGATCTCCTGAAGTTATTAGTTTGGGTCATTAGATAATTGTTTCCCAACCAGGGTGCCTCTAGCTGTTGCAAAACTACAACCCCCAGCATGCCCGGACAGCCTTTGGCTGTCCGGGCAGGCTGGGAGTTGTAGTTTTGCAACTGCTGGAGGCACCCTGGTTGGGAAACCCTGCATTAGATTAAAGAGGTTATCCAGGAAAAAACTTTATATATATATATATATATATATATATATATATATATATATATGTTAAACAGATTTCTGGAGCCAGTTAATATATAATAAAAAAAAAAAAGTTTTCCTGGAATACCCCTTTAACCCCTTAAGGACCAAGGGCGTACAGGTACACCTTTGCTCCCTGGTACTTAGGGACCAAGGGCGTACCTGTACGCCCGTGGGAATTTCGGTCCCTGCCGGGCGGGGACTGGTCGGGGGTGACTGCTGATATCTATCAGCAGGCACCCCGCGCAAATGAATTCACACTTGCGATTTGCGGCTATTCCGGGTCATACGGGTCTATGGTGACCCACTAACATGCTGGTGTTGTCCTTTACTTTTTATTTTCACAAGAGGTAAAAGGAAAAAAAGACCCCCAAAAATTGTAACGCAATTTCTCCTGAGTACAGAAATACCCCATATGTGGGCGTAAAATGCTCTGTGGGCGCACAACAAGGCTCAGGAGTGAGAGCGCACCATGTATATTTGAGGCCTAAATTGGTGATTTGCACAGGGGTGGCTGATTTTACAGCGGTTCTGACATAAATGCAAAAAAATTAATACCCACATGTGACCCCATTTTGGAAACTACACGCCTCACGTAATGTAATAAGGGGTACAGTGAGCATTTACGCCCCACAGGGGTCTGACAGATTTTTGGAACAGTGGTCTGTGAAAATGAAAATTGTAATTTTTCATTTGCACAGCCCACTGTTCCAAAGACCTGTTAAACACCAGTGGGGTGTAAATACTCACTGCACCCCTTATTAAATTCTCTGAGGGGTGTAGTTTCCAAAATGGGGTCACATGTGGGGGGGTCCACTGTTCTGGCACCACGGGGGGCTTTGTAAACACACATGGCCCCTGACTTCCATTCCAAACAGATTCCATTTTCAAAAGCTTATTGGCGCTCCTCTTCTGAGCATTGTAGTGCGCCAGCAGAGCACTTGACGTCCACACATGGGGTATTTCCATACTCAGAAGAGATGGGGTTACAAATGTTGGGGGTAATTTTCTGCTATTACCCCTTGTAAAAATGTAAAATTTGGGGAAAAACCAGCATTTTAGTGAAAAACAATTTTTCTTTCATTTACACATCCGACTTTAACAAAAAGTCGTGAAATACCTGTGAGGTGTTAAGGCTCCCTGTACCCCTCGTTACATTCCTTGAGGGGTGTAGTTTCTAAAATAGTATGCCATGTTGTTTTTTTTTTGCTGTTCTGGCACCAGAGGGGCTTACTAAATGTGACATGCCCCCCAAAAACCATTTCAGAAAAACTCACTCTCCAAAATCCCACTGTCGCTCCTTCCCTTCTGAGCCCTCTACTGCACCCACCGAACACTTGACATACACATGAGGTATTTTCTTACTCGAGAGAAATTGGGTTACAAATTTTGAGGATTTTTTTCCTTTTACCTCTTGTAAAAATTCAAAAACTGGGTCTACAAGAACATTCGAGTGTAAAAAATGAAGATTTTGAATTTTCTCCTTCACTTTGCTGCTATTCCTGTGAAACACCTAAAGGGTTAACACCCTTACTGAATGTCATTTTGAATACTTTGAGGGGTGCTGTTTTTATAATGGGGTCATTTGTGGGGTATTTCTCATATGAAGGCCCTTCAAATCCACTTAACCTGAACTAGTCCATGAAAAATTCCGATTTTGAAAATTTGGTGAAAGATTGGAAAATTGCTGCTGAACTTTGAAGCCCTCTGATGCCTTCCAAAAGTAAAAATGTGTCAACGTTATGATGGAAACATAAGGTAGACATATTGTATATGTGAATCAAAATATTATTTATTTAGAATGTTTATTTTCCATACAAGCAGAGAGCTTCAAAGTTAGAAAAATGCTAAATTTTCTATTTTTTCATAAAATTTTGGAATTTTTCACCAAGAAATGATGCAAATATCGACAAAAGGTTTGAAAAATGATGCCCAGTTGCATCCATTTCTTAAGAAAAAAACGTATACGTTTTTAACTTTTCACTCCATTATGAATAAAGTTTTGCTTGTTTGTTTGACAGAAAAAAAACTGTGAAAAGTCAGAAACCGTATGGAACTGTATGCACATACAGTTCTGTACGGTTCCCATTGACTCCCATGTTAAAAAAAAACAAAAACGTATACAGTTTTTCATCTGGACCAAAAACCGTGGTAGGGTACGGGGAAAAAAACGGACAAAACCGCACAGAATGCAAAACGGACACAACCGGATGCATCTTTTTGCATACGGTTTTCAATGGAGAGTCAATGCATACGGTTTTCAATATGGTTCCGTACGGTTTTCACATTGAAAACGTATATAGGAACTGTATTTCAAAAACATGGTGTGAATGTACCACCATGGTTTTTGGTCCGGGTGAAAAACTGTATTGAAACCTATACATTTCTTTTTTTTTTTTTTTAACAGGGGAGTCAATGGGAACCGTAACAGTTTTTTTCTTTGAATTTCAATCAAACAAGTGAAACTTTATTCATAATGGAATGAAAAGTTAAAAATGTATACTTTTTTTTTCTTAAAAATCGGATGCAACCAGACATCATTTTTCAAACCGTATACGGATTAAAATTTGTACCCACGTTTTGATACAGTTTAGTCAGGTTTTCAGGTATTCATTTTTTATCAAAAACCTGATACGGGAACTGTATAGCAAAAACGTGGTGTGAACCCAGCCTCACCTATACATATTAAGAAGGTTTCTAAAAGCTGAAATTTTCCTCCTTTGTTGCTTTTCTATATAATGTAGCATTTTTGTTCATCAGCAGTGAACTGGAATTTTCATAGGAATGCAGAAAAAAAAATACAATTGTAACCAGCAGCAAACTGAGTCTCTATGGGGGAGATTTATCAAAACCTGTGCCAAGTTGCCCATAGCAACCAATCGGATTGCTTCTTTCATTTTGCAGAGGCCTTGTTCAAAATGAAAGAAATGAGCTGATTGGTTGCTATGGGCAACTGGGCAGCTTTTCCTCTGGACAGGTTTTGATAAATCTCCCCCTATGTGCTGATAAATACTTCTTCCCATCACAGGCCTTCAGGCCAGAGTTTCCCAACTGGGGTGCCTCCAGCTGTTGCAAAACTACAACTCCCAGCATGCCCGGACAGCCAAAGGCTGTCCGGCCATGCTGGGGGTTGTAGTTTTGCAACAGCTGGAGACACCCTGGTTGGGAAACAATTATCTAATGACCCAAACTAATAACTGCTGGGAGTTGTAGTTTTGCAACACTGCTTCAGGCTATTGTTGCCCTCTTCCCTGCAGCCTAAATCCTCCGTACACATTTCTCATGTGACGTTTAAAAAAAAAAAAAGAAAATACAAAAAAATCTAAATAATATGAAAAGACAGAACAGGTTTCTACAGTACGTGATAGTGTGTTAGGTTGCATTCACACTGACGTCTAGATCCATCCCGTTCTTTTCCCGTCAAAAAATACGGACTTAAAAAAAAAAAACAGGCAATAACGGATGTTATCCGTTTGGATCAATTATTGTTCAGTTAACTGAATATATATATTTTTTGTTCTGAGCATGCTCGGAAGTAAAAATGGATCAGAAAAACGGATGCAAACGGATGACATTAAAGGCTCGTCCGTTTTCCATAGGCTTCAATGTTAAACTTACTGTATCAACTTTTTCTTCTGTTTTTTTGACGGAAGAAAAAATTCTGCATGTGCCGTTTTTTTGCCGTAAAAAAAACAAAAACGGAAATTAGTGCAGACGGGTATAAATGGATTGTTAAAAAATCCCATTGACATGAATGGGATTTAAAATAAGTAACTTTTTTAATCCATTTACAGCCTGCAAAAATGGAACCGAAACTGGGATAAAAAAAAAAAACGCGGACAGACGGCCGTGTGAATGCACCCTTAGTGTGGGTTGTGCTAGGTGATCTGATCTTCTCATGTATGTAGTGATCAGTATGTATGATCTGTCTGGACAGAATCATGTAAATGGTTATTTTGTCCTGGTACCACTATCGTCATGTGCTGCATGTAAATGGCCTCTTTTTATTTACTATTAGTGATTGATACAATGTATTAGTAATACCCTTGTGTTTTGTTTAACAGGAGGACAGATGATGTGGTTACATTGTGGCAGCGTACAATATGGATGACCCGACATAGGCCGTTCCTAAAAAACCTATCATGGGCTTGAGGATCGCCGCAGGAGTCTTCCACCTCCCCACAGCCGTTCTGTACGGCTCACTGTCCTTCTTCCTCTCCGTCCTGCACAATGTCTTCCTTCTCTACTACGTGGACACTTTTGTGTCTGTTTACAAGATCGACAAGCTGTCCTTCTGGATTGGAGAGGTTTGTTAAGAATAAATATAAGTACATGTAGGTAGATCAGTGAGTTACATAATACAGTTATGCCTTGTCAGATTAGGCATAGATATAAAAAATAATAAAATAATAATAAGTAATCTTATTTATGTGATACACTGCTTGAAAGGGAGCATAGCTGTCATTGCTATTTAAAAATCTTCCCATAGACTTGCATTGAAGGGGCGTGGTGGGATGTCACAAGGGGTGTTATCATGACGTCACAACCCCCGACGCCTGCTCCAAGTGTTCGGAACAAAATGTTCCAAACGATGGAGCAGCGGAGTACCTCTTTAACAATAGGCACTGTGGCTGACTTTATTGGGGCATTGTTGACATTGTTAGGGGGGGCACTGTGACTGGCTTTTTCAATGGGCACTGTGGCTGGCATGGAGACTAAACAGTTGGCATTGTTAGGGTGAGAACCAATGTTAGGTAGGCAATAATGCTGCCAATGGTACAGTATGGCTAGAATTGTTGTGGGGGCACTGTGGTTGACTGTTGCAAAGGGGGTAATATAACTTCTACTGTTTTGGTGTATTGACATTGTTGGTGGCAGTGCCGCTGGCATTGTCGGAGGGCCCCTTGGGCTGGTATTTAGAGGGCACTGTTGCTAACAACAGGATCCTGGGATCGATATTGTTGTAGAGAACAGCTGCTGATGTTCTCAGGTGGGGGTAAGGAGATTATTTGCCTTGTTTGACTGTACTATGGCTGACATTGATGGCTGGAACATTGTGGTTGACTGGGCAATAGAATAGATGAAAGCCGATTCATATTAAAATCTCTGAATCCTTTAAAAAAAAAAAAGGAGTCTGATGACGCTTTTTTTGTTTTTGTGAACTCAGCCAAACAATACTTTTTAATTTTTTTTATTTTTTATTGTTTGTTTTCTACACTTCAAAGCTCATATTAACACACATTTTAACTGTTGTATAGCACAGGTGTCACCGCTTTAACTCTTGGACCCACAGAACAATGTGTTGGCCATAAATCACTGTGACTCTGTGTTAAGGCCATACCACCCCTGAGATGTATATTTAGCACATGCCTTTCATACCCAAATGGAAACGCCTTGTTAGCCTGACACACTCTCCGAATACATCAAAGACCTGTAATATCTTGCGTGCTAATGGGCAAATTGTGTTGGGAGGATTTCCTCATACTAGACTAGTCGTATGGTTCACCATAAACAGCACCTCTCTAATATATATTTATTTTCACAGTCACTTTGTTTTCAAGATATATAATTGTAATATTTCACATTCCACACTGTTGCTTTAGAATCGGGCAGCAGACTAAAGGCTGCTCTTTGTGGAAGCCTGTATTTGTGTAGAATTCTGTTTTATAAAGATATTTTTATGTTGTATACCGCCGTCTATAAATCAGTCATCTCCAGCCCGGGGCTCTCTAAGGCTATGTTCATGCGGCGGAATTTCTGCATGAAATTCTGCAGTAAATTCCGAAGAAATGAATTGCCCATTCACTTCAACAGGACAGCAGAATCCCATTGAAGTGTATTGGCTATAAATTCATGCCGAATTTAAATGTGAAATATCATAACCTAACTCAGTGTTTCCCAACCAGGGTGCCTCCACGTGTTGCAAAACTACAACTCCCAGCATGCCTGGACAGCCTTTGGAGGCACCCTGGTTGGGAAACACTGACCTAACTGTTGCAACATCTTCCAACATACATGCAGGGAGTTGTAGTTTTGGAACAGCTGGAGAGCCACTGGTTTGGGAACACTGCTAAAGTATCCATCTTGGAATATTTAGGTGCCTTTATAGCAGGGATCGACCGATTATCGGTTTGGCCAATATTATCGGCCGATATTCATGATTTTGGACCGGCAATTACCTTGCCGATATGCCGATAATTCCTCAGAGAAGACTGCCCCCACTGCTGCCCCATTGCCTCCCCCATCCCCGGTTTTATAATTATCTGTTCCCGGGGTACGCGCTACTTCTGGCTCCTACGGCGTGCTGCGCTATTGCTGTGCAATGACGAGTGACATCCTCAACGCGACATCACCATCAGTGCGCACAGTGACAGCTCAGGACGCCGCCGGAGCCAGAAGTAGCGCGGACCCTTGGAACAGATAGTTATAAAATCGGGGATTGGAGAGGCAATGGGGCAGCGGCGGTGGTTGGACTCAGGACCAGCAGGGGGAGAGAAGCGTGCGGCGGCGGTCTCTGGCCAGAGGATAGGCAGGGGGGACAGTGGCGGTGGTGGTTGGACTCAGGAGGACCCCAAGACAGGCAGGGGGAGAGAAGCAGATGGTGGCGGCGGCGGTCTCTGGCCCTGCAAAAGCCGCTGCAGTTCATTGATTTAAAGCTCCCGCTTTAAATCATTGTTCTGCAGCGGCTTCTGCGGGGGGGGGGGGGGGCATAGCCGATAACCTATACCGGAATATCGGTGTAAGTTGTCAGCCTCAAAGTTCACAGATTATCGGTATCGGCCCTAAAAAATCAATATCGGTCGATCCCTACTTTTATAGGTTTAGTGCTTCATGTTTTTCAGCATGTGAGAAGCGGAACTAAATAATTCACTATGAGTTGAATGTGCATGACAGATCCAGCTGGTATTTTTATGACATAAATGGGTGGATATATGTATCGCATCCCATATTTGTTGTTGTGTTCTTATCTAGGCAGCCTGCCCAACTAGGGAATATGGATTTACACTTCATTAGAATGCCTCTTTGTTAGCTAAAGAAAGATGTCTGTTATCTACTGACAACAACAAGCATTAAGTCTGCCACGTAATGAAATCACATTGCTAGCCTGTGATGTTGACATTGTTTAAATGTGTTCTAAAACATGGTCAAACAAACCCTTTAAAGAAGACCTCTCCTCTCTTTTACCTTAGTAAATACTTATATGTAAACTTAAAGGGGTATTCCGGGTTTATACATCTTATCCCCTATCCAAAGGATAGGGGATAAGATGTATGATCGCAGGTGTCCCGCCGCTGGGGACCCCCGCAATCTCTGTGCAGCCCCCGGCATTCTGTGACGGGCGCTGCTTCTGAGACGGGGATGTGACGTCACGGTCATGCCCCCTCATGACGTCACGCCACACCCCCTCCATTCATGTCTATGGGAGGGGGTGTGACAGGGCGGGACCCCTGCGATCATACGTCAAGCCCATAGGCCAACTGCAGGTCACCTGGTCACCTGGTGCTCTCTGGGTAACAAAACATATGACATGAACATGTGACAACCCTTATCATGTGACTAACAATCATGTGACCATATCAAAGGTCCTTTACCCTTAATATATAACTTGTACATATTATGGGGGAAAACTGCAGGTGAGCCCTGAGGATGTACAGGGACTCAACCAGACAGGACTGTAGGAACATATCCCGTAGGGGGACATGACTTCACTTTGTGCAGGTTTCAAGCGAGCTCTTTGCTTTGCTCTCGTTTGAACTCATAAGAGATTCACAGGGTTTTACTTCAGCCCGTAAGCTTTTCTCAAAAGGGTGGTTCAGTCTGTGCCATCTTGGACCTGAAGTGCCTAAACAGACATGTCTGCCTTCCATCATTTTCAGTGTGTAGTCTCTGCGCCATCATCCCCCCCCCCCCCCCCCCCCAATGACTGCCTGTCTTTTGTGGACATATAGAATGCAAACCTACATGTCCTAATCTTGTCACCTCTTACTAGTTTCTTGTTTTTGGGGGACCTCTCCGCATATTTCAGTGTTCCATTTAGACTGGCCTCAGGTCTCTAGTAATTCACAAAGTTTGTGATGGTCATCATGGCTCTTCTTTTGGCTAGAGGAGTTGTGATCATTTCATACCTGGACAACATGTAGCAAATGGGACCGGCATTCACTTATGATGAGTTGTACCTCATTTTAATCTGGTTCACCTGCACAGTAACCCAGTGGGTTTAGTGCAGGTAAACCGGCTGTCATTTTACTGTTAACCTCTTGGGGAGGAAGGGCGTACAGGTACGCCCTCACGTCCTGATACTTAAGGACGGAGGGTGTACCTGTACGCCCGTGGGAATTTCTGTCCCCACCGTGCAGCGGGCGGGGACCGGACCAGGATGCCTGCTGAAATCATTCAGCAGGCTTCCCATGCAAATGCCTGGGGGGGTCCTGAGACCCCCCATGTTGGAGATCGCCGCAAATCGCAGATCAATTCAGATCGGCGACTTGCGGCAATTCTGGGCTGATCGGGTCTCTGATGACCCAATAGCCCGGAAAATAGGAATTATTGGAGCTGTCAGAGACAGCTCTGATCATCCTGAAGGATAGGAGTGAGGTGGCAGGGTGCCACCTCCTCCTATCTCCTGCGATTGGCCGATCACGAATGATCGGCGAATCGCAGGGCAGGGGCGTGGATGAAAGTTCACTTCCCCCGCTCTGCCCACTCTGGATGTCGGGGCAGAGCGGGAGAAGATGGTGGAGAGGTGCGGGGGCAGGCAAGTGGTGTGGCAGCATTGTCAGATGCTGCAGTGAAGATCGCTGTAAAGTGATATTCACCGCAGCTTCTAGGAGTTTCAAAACTACAACTCTGTCTGGGCATGCTGGGAGTTGTAGTTTTGCAACTCCAGATCTCAACTCCATAGAAAACCTTTGGAGGGAGTTGAAAGTCTGTGTTGCCCAGCGACAGCCCCAAAACATCACTGCTCTAGAGGAGATCTGCATGGAAGAAAGGGCCAAAATACCAGCAACAGTGTGTGAAAACCTTGTGAAGACTTACAGAAAACATTTGACCTCTGTCATTGCCAACAAAGGGTATACAACAAAGTATTGAGATGAACTTTTGTTATCGACTAAATACTTATTTTCCACCAAAATTTGCTAATACATTTTTTAAAGATCAGACAATGTAATTTTATGGATTTTTTTTCCTCATTATGTCTCTCATAGTTGAGGTATACCTATGATGAAAATGACAGGCCTCTCTCATCTTTTTAAGTGGGAGAACTTGCACAATTGATGGCTGACTAAATACTTTTTTTTGCCCCACTGTACCTGTATTTTTCCTGTGTCCCCCAAATAAGCGAGTCCAAAAATCTTCTTTCTCTTGCTTAATGTTTATCTTAATTAATCCATGTAGTTTTTATTTCACAATTTCTAATTATTCCTTTTGTTAGTGAAATATAGCAAAATGTGCACCTGTTAGTTCATCTAGAATCATTCAGGAAACCGCGAAATCTTAAGATGCTATAAGCTGCTGAAAATACCACCCTTGGCTCTACCATCACTTCCCCACATGACTTCCTCTGTGCTGTTCAGGTGTCTTTTTCTTCAATAAGTCCTTAATATATTATTGTATGACTTGTTACTGTACATGGCCATTCACCCTTTGGAGGTTATATACAATTTGTTTTACTTAAGGATAAAATAACTAAATTTGTGTATTTGTGCTATGACTGCCCCTTGCTGGCCTACATTTATATGGTTGTCTATGGATGTTTTTCACATATTATGTGCATACAGAGCAGAATGCGGGAACAGACAAAGCCTCCATGCATGGGAGCCTCTCAAGATCCAGGATTTGGGGACCATGTGTACAGTAGTATATTAGTAACAGTGCTCATACATGTTACAGGAATTGTTAGGCTGGGTTCACATATGTGTGGCGTCCGGCATAGTTTCCCTCCAGCACCGGAGGGAAACTGATGCTAGAACTGATCCCATTCATTTGAATGGGACAGTTCACAATCATTCAGCGTCTCAATTTTGACGCCGGATGGTTGGACATGCCGGAGGGCACCAGACAGGGGAACAATTCCGTTGCCCAGAAACAATGGATGCCGGATGCCATACAACTGATGACAACTTGTGGCATCAGTTGCGTTGCGATTTAGGCTGAGTTCACCTATACCGAATGCAGGACATATGTGAACCCAGCCTTAGTAACACAAAAGGAGAAGAAGATTGTTATTACCTTGGTGTATGTGCTAAAACGTTTTCGATATGTCTGTTATGTGGGTTGTAAGCAGGGGTCAAGTCCTGGAAAAAATGTGTGGGAACTCACCCAAGATTTCTAATAAACCCACGTCCCCCCTCCCCAACCACCACCAATTTGCGCAAAAAAACAAGAAAAAATTTGGAAGCTAAAACTTGACATCCTGCAGGGTTCCAGGCTTCTTACAGGCCACAGGCATACAGCTGCCTACGGTTTATAACAATTTAGTAACAGTTCAAGACTCATTGCTTTCTCACAGATTTTTTTTTATAACCGGTTAACGCTCTGTGTTATCCTACTAGGGGGCTGTTCACATCACCATTTAAACTTGCCCTTTAAATATACAAAAAAGGTTGCCAACACATACTGTGGTGAACTGGCAGTGGTCTATTTCACTTTAATGGCCTAAACATTGTCAACTAGTGACTAAGTTTTAGCCCATTCCCTTCATGTATATGTTTACTTTGCAGCACGGTAAAGCACAGCAGACCCCACTTTTTAGTCACACTAAGTAAACATATACATGCAGAAAATGCACTAAACATAGACACTAGCACTTGACTATGTTTAGGCCACTAAAGTAAATGGGGGCATTGCCACTACACCGCAGTATATGTTGACAGAATATGTACCCTAAGCGTACGCTTAAATCATGATGTGAATTTATAGGACCATATATAGTAGCCAGGGAAGGAGGGAACAAAGGTAACTACTGCCCCCTACCCCCACTTCTACAGATATTCCCACATATGGTGACCATATAATGGTAGATATCAGCTGTACACAGGCTCTGCAGACCATATCAGCAATTACATACAGTTACATCAGGTGACTCGCACGTGACGTCTTCTCTGATCAGAGTCGGTTACTTTCCTTTTTCTTCTTCACCCAGAATGTCATGATGATTAATTCCAGCCACAACTCGTCTCCACAGAACCTGCAAGACAAACATTTTAGCCTCTCCACTTTTACAACACCTATAGTGCCCCAAACAGTAATAATGCCCCCTGTAGAGATTACCAGCCCTCCTGTATACCCCCTATATGGTATTAGGCCTCAACCAAAGTTAGTTACCATCACAGTCCGACTCCACAGTAGTAGCTGTTCTGCTGTCATTGGCGGGCAGCAGAGGGCCCGGTGTATTCTAGCAGACGTGACTGTCCCGGGCATCAGGAGATACAAATTCCACATTTGTGGAGCCGGGCAGGTGAATTTTTCCGTCTCGTGCAAGCAGGGCCGTATCTGACGTGGCGTTGCTCTGGGTGTATGGAGCGGGCTCCCGACTCCTGCCCGCTCCTTACTCCTTACTGTTTTCAGTAGCTGGGGGCCACTGCTAATAGCCAGCATGCAGCGATCGCCGCGGCTAGCTATTAACCCTTTTGATCGCCGCTGTCAAAGCTGAATGCTCCCTGGTGGGCTAGTGGGGTGGATCACCCCCCCCGCAGCGCGATCGCGGGCGGCGATCCACTGTGGAGGTAGCCGGAGGGCTTACCTCTGCTTCCTGCTGTCCCGTGGCTCTGTCATTGATAGAGCCTGGCTTGACTAGGCTCTATCAATGGATCACAGATCAATGGAATTCAAAATAACTATTCATATGTCTGGGGAATCTAATGATTCCTCCTAAAAGTCTAATAAAGTGTATAAAAAAATAAAGTTTTAATAAAAGTGTAAAAGACATTGTTTTTGAGACAGAATCGGGATATACAGGAATTTAGGTGCACTACTGTGGTAGATGTATACAGTGACATTGGCTATCCCTCAACACTGATGTTAAAATTGAGACATTCGCCAGTATATCCTTATATGAAGGACATACCTGAGCCCGCACACCAACGCCAAGGTTTCTCAAATGGCACGGGGCCTAGCGCTAAACCTACCTGTGCGTGATAAGCAAAACAGGGGCCAGTGGGCAATTACGGTAGCATTAGGTTGGCTCACAGAGTCCTCCCAGACCTATTGCTACCGTAATTGCCCACTGGCCCCTGTTTTGCTTATCATGCACAGGAAGGTTTAGCGCTAGGTCCCGTGCCATTTGAGAAACCTTGGCATTGGTGTGCGGCCTCTGGTATTTCCTTCATACAAGGATATACTGGCGAATGTCTCAATTTTAACATCAGTGTTGAGGGTTAGCCAATGTCACTGTATACATCTACCACAGCAGTGCACCTAAATTCCTGTATTGTATTGTTCTAATTGTTACACATCCACACCGTCTATCTGGTGTAGGATTCTATTGTGGCACTTGTAGTCCGCTGCAGGCATCCTCCATTGTATGCATTTTTATGCTGGGGATCGCCCCTAGCAATGGACTAAAAGGGCAGGATCTGTTCCCCCAGTATATATGCACAACTGCATTAGGGGTTGAGCACCTCCAGCCATTTGAGACCACGTTTTTTGTTGTTGTAGAATCGGGATATATCCCGATGTATCGCCACCTAGACGGTATCGCGATATATCGGGATATATCGAATCACCACACTGGTATCGCGATTCGAATCGTATCGCCAAATTCTTGGTGATTCACACCCCTAGTTCCTGCAGGACTCGAGCCCTGGTTGTAAGAAATATATACTGTTGTGCGGAATAAGGTCGAGTTTACATTAGTGTTAAGCTCCGCTAGTGAAGTCTGTTCAACTCCGCTCAACTCCGGTGAAATAATGGACCCTTTTGAAAGTCCATGGGACCCAGCGGTGTCCATTGTGTTCCAACCCGTTCAGGGTCCATTCGGACAAAAAAAATTAAATAAAAGAGCCGAACGGGCCCTGAACAGGTCTGAGCACAATGGCAGTGTGCAGGTAACCGTAAACATACATCTTTGTATCCGAGTGATTTCCTATAACAAAGGGAAATAGGAAATCATGATGATTGATGCAATTTTTTGTAAGGTTAAGTTCACACTGCCGATGTGCTCCGACCTGCTCTGGGTCCATTCGGCGCTAAAAATGGAGCAGAACAGACCTAGAGCAGATCGGAGTACAATAGGATCTGTCAGGTGTCCGGTATTTTACAGGAGGTGAGCAGAAATGACGGATGGAGCTCCCTATAGCAGAGCATGCTGGCCCTAAGCTAGGTACCAATTCTCTAAAGCAGTGTTTCCTAACCAGGGTGCCTCCAGCTGTTGCAAAACTACAACTTCCAGCATGCCAGCGGCTGTCCACATGCAACAGCTGGAGGCACCCTGGTTAGGAAACACTGCTTTAAAGCAAGTCCACCTTGTGGCTAGGTAATGTCTGCTGCAGGCATGGGCCAGCCACCCATGCCTCCTATGTAATATAAAGTAGTAAAGATGTTCATTGCATTAGCTGCTCTGGCTAATAGATGGTGATCCTGAGATGTCACCAAACAGCCCCCCGCCCACCATTTAGTATATAACTAAAAAGTTATTTCTTGTTTTGTCTTTACTTTTTAATAGACCATCTTTTTAATCTGGAACAGCCTGAATGACCCATTATTTGGATGGCTTAGTGATCGGATTTTCCTGAACTCAAAACAGTAAGTCTGACCGTATGCGACCAACTATACCCCTTAGTCTCCATACATAGAAACTGCCCTGCAGGCATTATTCAGCTAATTTCTATAATACATGACAAATTTAGTGTGCTAAATCAAACATTTATGTGTTTGTTCAAACAGGACCTAGTCACTATAGCTTTAAATATGTAAACTCCTTGTTCCTCTTTAGGTTCCGAGTGCCACCTTACTGTGTCCTCTGTATCACTGTATACTACACTGCAAGGCTTCAGGACCCAGTATGGTGGTGCCCAAAGCTGAGGAGGAACCAGCCTGTCAGCGTTGTCCACTCGATATCTGTCTGAAAAGAAGTGACACTTTCTGGGATCATCGGGGAGATTTATCCAAACCTGTGTAGAGGAAGAGTAGTACAGTTGCCCATAGCAACCAATCAGATCGCTTCTTTCATTTTTCACAGGCCTGTTTAAAAATTAAAGAAGCGATCTGGTTGGTTGCTATGGGCAAGTGCACCACTCTTAGGCTATGTTCACACCACGGAATTTCCTTGCGGAACGCCACATTAGAATTCTGCATGGAAATTCCACTTTATTCAACAGGATTCTGCTGCGCTGTGCACACGGTGGAATTTCCGTGCCAGATGTTTCCGGCACGGAAATTCCAAATTCCATGTCCACAGAAAGAATGAACCTATGAGATGGCCCATTCCTGTGTGGTCCTAGTGCCGGCATATTATGCCAGCGCTCTCAGTCTCCGGATTGTCAGCGCAGAGATTTTCCTCTGCTGTGATCCAATTTTAAAAGCAAATCACCCTGAAAGTTAATATTAACATGTTTTATACTTTGTTTTCTTGGGAGATAAGCCAGCAGTGTCTGGTAACAGCTCATTTTTCTATTCCTATTGAAATCTGAGCAGGATTTTTGTAGGATCAGGGGAGCTATTCAGAGGACCCATTTAAATATTGTTAAGGTCATGCATCTCACATAGCTGATGGATGATGCTCAGGGGTTCACCTGGCATTCATCTAAAGTATATGGCCAGTTTGCAAATGTAAAACCTAAGTAAAAAATAAGTGAACAATATCTTATGCAATTCTTTAATACACTTAGGGTAGGATCACACATGCAGTATTTTGCTGTGTATTTGTTGCTGCATATTTTCCTACCTGTTAAAGTCAGAAAATAGACATCAAAATACCGCATGTGTGACTATACCCTAAAATGGTTTAGTGGGAGTTTTTCATTGATGGCCTATCCTCAAGATAGACCATCAACATCTGGTCGGTGGCAGTATGAAACTTGGCACCCCACTGGTTCGCTGTTTGTAAGAGCCGCAGCATAGGTATAAACAGAGAAGACAGGCAGAAGCAGACAGCTGTGTACATTCCAATCATCCTAATGACAGGCTAGCAATTAAAAATAAAAGTCCTGGAAAACCCTTTTAAACGGGTAGTCTGCTGCTCAGCGTTTGGAAACTGTTTTGCAAACTGTTCCAAACGCTGAAGCCTGTGCCGGCAGCTTGTGACGTACAACCCCACCCCTTATGACGCCCCGCCCCACCCCCTCAATGCAAGTCTATGGGAGGGGGCGTGACATCTGTCACGCCCCCTCCCATAGACTTGCATTGAGGGGGCAGGGCTATGATGTCACGAGCTCCCGGTGCTGGCTCCAGCATTCAGAGCCGTTTGTTTCAAACGCTGAGCAGCGTAGTACCCCTTTAAGTGTATAAAAAAATTTTTTCATTTCATTCAGTTCACTTATCTATGAGATTTTATGTTTGCAAACTGGAGTTGCCCTAAAGTCACCCTTTTTGTATACATGCATAATATATTTAAGATATCCACAAGCAGACGTTACTGAGAAGTATCTTTTTGTCTTTGTAGGTCCAGCACAGACATCTCAACTCCTGATGTGGTGTTGAAGAGGCTCAGTGCCTTGAGTAGAAATGGACCACTGTTTGCTCTCTCCTTCCTAGCCTTCTGGGTGTCATGGGCTCATCCAGGTTTACAGTTCCTTATCTGCCTCTGTCTGTATGACAGCTTCCTCACCATGGTAGACTTGAACCATAATGCCCTGTTGGCAGACCTTGCAGTCTCGGCTGCAGATAGGACGAAATTGAACTTTCACTGCTCACTGTTCAGTGCCATTGGCTCCCTGTCAGTCTTTGCATCTTATACAGTTTGGAATAAAGAAGATTTTTTCTCCTTTCGAATATTCTGTGTGATCCTAGCAGCTGTGTCTGCCCTTGGTTTCACAGTCACCACGTGGCTGCTCAGGCAACGCTTCCAACCAAGTGGAAAATCCGCCGAAAGCCAGGACTGCTTATTAAAGGAGTAAGTGAAGCAACATGTCAAATGGAAAGCTGTGGTTTTATGTGCAGTTGATAAATCCCAAAAGATGTCTCTCTTATAATATCATGGTTTTCTCTTATAATATCATGGCATATTGCTATAACTGACTCCTGGAACGGCCAATGATCTCCCTATTCTCTGCAGAGCTCTTACAGCCACCCCTTGTCCAGGGAACTGCAGCCAAGCCCCATTCAGGAGCCACATTGCCTAACTAGAATCCAACCAAACACAAAAACATGGGGGCTCAACCTCTATATCAGAGTACATATCAGGGTGCAAAGCAGTATATCCCAATAGCCATATACAAAACAAAAGGAGAAAAAAAGCGTATATACTAAATGCAGTGCAGACCGATCAGTAACAACAATATTCTGTATAAAATATTAATCTTTATTAGCAATAAATATACAAAAATACACGGATACAAAAAGACAGTGCATAAAATTGCTCTAACCAAAGCAACCTCCTGCAAAAACATGAGGGAAGGATATAACCAACTCAAGAGGGCCCATCAATGATAGGCAGATAATACTGCTTAATCCGTCTAGAGCCCCAACCTCATGTGTAAACCATATATGTGGCAGAAAAAACAATACCTAGTGTACAGAATCAAATTACTCAGTATAACATCAAAGCAAAGTAATGCTGCCCTGTACTTTATGCACAGAATGAACTGGCTATCCTACAGAGCATAAATATAGCAATGAATATAAAAGTAAAACATGCAAACCAGTGCAGGATACCAGATGAAGATTAGACGGATGCAGGTATGAACAGGTCACAACATGTGCCCCCCACAAAGCCCCATGTGTTTCGTCGCTGTTAGGCAACTTCCTTAGGGGTGCTTAAAAGGATACTCCCGTGGAAAACTTTTTTTTTAAATCAACTGGTGCCAGAAAGTTAAACAGATTTGTATATTACTTCTATTAAAAAATCTTAATACTTCCAGTACTTATTAGCTGCTGAATACTGAAGAGAATTATTATTATTTTTTTAACACAGTGCTCTCTGCTCACATCATGACCACAGTGCTCTCTGCTGACATCTCTGTCCATTTTAAGAACTGTCCAGAGTAAGAGAAAATCCCCACAGCAAACATATGCTGCTCTGGACAGTTCCTAAAATGGACAGAGATGTCAGCAGAGAGCACTGTGGTCATGATGTCAGCAGAGAGCTCTGTGCTCCAAAAAGAAAACTATTTCCTCTGTAGTATACAGACCCTAAAAAGTACTGGAAAGATTATGATTTTTTTAATAGAAGTAATTTACAAATCTGTTTAACTATCTGGCACCAGTTGATTTAAAAGAAAAAAAAAAAGGTTTTCCATGGGAGTACCCCTTTAACTAGCACTACCCACTCTTCACTTACCTACTCACGATCCGTGGTCTCGTTATGTTATCCTCTTTAATCCGATGGCAGGCTTGGTGCATGATACGAGCACGCCAACGTCACCACTCCTGCTCCTCCGCTGGGCCTTGCTATGAGCTGGCTTGAGCAAGCAGCAGCTGTGACGTCAATGTGCTCCTGCCGTGCACCAAGCCTGCCTCAAGAATAAAGAAGGTAATGGACAAAAAAGACCACGGATCGGGGGTAGGTAAGTATGGTTATAATTAGTGTCCCCTGCACTACCAGCCTGTATCAACTGGTAAGTGATGGTGACACTGATGACATATTCCTTTTTTAAAGGGGTTTTTAAGGACGTCAGGATATTTTGATGGCCTATACATAAAAGATTTCTACAAGTGATGGAATATTGCTAGGAATGATGTATAATGGCGATTGCAGGGATCCTCGCTAATGCTCAGATTCAAGGTCTGGGTGCTAAGATAATTGTGGAGGGAAAGTTAAAGACTTGTTGGTAGAGTCCATACAGAGATCACATGTCCATGTTGGTTCATTTAAAGTCTAAATAGGCTTTTTTATTGATCTCAGTGGTAGATATAAACAACACACCTGGGTACATATGAAACGCTCCTATAAACCTCTTTAGTCTAAGGCAAAAAGGACTTTTTGTTTTGTATTTAACATATAGAAGATCACACTTCTGTTTGCCACAGAAACGGCAATGCTTGAATGGAAGAGCACACAGACACTTTGGACATTCCTTACACAATGTGCTGCACCTCTCCAGCCCTAGTGGGTTTTACCCCAGGGTTTCACGGGTTCCTTGTTTGTTATGAGCTTTTATGTGTAGTATGGGAAGAATGGTGTTCAGAAGAGATTAGGATTATAGCTACACACCTCTGAAACACATGGTTTAACTTCATTAGGCTGTGTTTGTAGTCGTAGTTAAGCTTGAATTCCCATAACAACATATCCTACAGGTTAACCAGTCAGATCGTGCACAGTGTAACGTAAATCATCACTATTCTATTATACCATTGCTATTGTACATCAGCATCTTAGAAGTGTCCTCTTAAAAGCTGCTCCTCCAGCAATCATCATCTTAAATTAATTTAAGTAGTTAAAGTGTCCTCTTGAATAACATGTAAGTAGTTGATACGTACATCCTAAGGAGTGTCTTTCACAATGGAGTTGGCGGTTATCTCAACCCGAAACCAAACAGTAAAGAAAACAGTTGAGATGTTTAACCCTTCTTCTAGAACAGGGGTTCTCAACCAGGGGTACGATTACCCCTAGGGTACGCTAAGGGTTATGCGGGGGTACGGCAATTCGCTGACACATACCGGTCATGCATTGGCCAGTATTTGTCAGTGCAGAGCAGGAATTTGCCGCCGCAGTCGCTACGGCAGCTCACTATATTGTACCACGGCCACTTTACGTGAGCTGCAGTGGCTGCCGATCCTGACAAGTGACGTCCCTGACGTTGCACGGAGTTGCCGGCACAACGCAGAAGGATGTCACCCATCAGTGCGGCCCTCCCACAGGCCTAGTAAGCATGTGTAACCCCGCAGTATGGGAGGGTGTTATTGTATGTATCTCATATTGACCCAGGGGGATCGGAGGGGGAAATAATGGCACAAGGGGATTAAGATCGAGGGGGGGAGTGAGTGGGTGGGGGGATAATGGCACAAGGGGATTAAGATGGAAGGGGGGGGGGAATAATTGAAAAAGGGGATCAGAGGGAGGGGCGAATAATGGCATAAATGTGGGGGGGGGGGGTAATCATCCATCTTAATCTCCTTGTGCTATTATTCTCACTTCCCTTTTGCCATTATCAGATTATAGCAAAAGGAGATTAAGATGGAGGAGGAGATAATGGCACAAGGGGATTAAGTATCGCATTAGAAAGGTAAGCACACACCATTATGAAATTAAGTATTTTTATGACTTATTTTGTCTGCAGGTACCTCTCGCATGTAAGTTCCGCACGAGAGGTACCCGCAGACATTCTTTCACCCTTTTGGCGATACAGTCACGAAAAGTTTGAGAACCACTGTTCTAGAATGATGTATGTTGGAGAGAATTCTCATAAAATCTAAACATTTCTAGTAAATTAAAGGTAACTATACACACAAGATAGCTGTCGGCCAAACATGATTGCTGTATCTTCTGGTCCCTACAGCTCAGCCAAGTATACATGTTCTCTGAGTGGAGTGAGGGGTGTACGCTGCTACATGCCTCTTCTGGTGGTTTATTGCCCTGAGAACAAAAAGATCTGGTAGTTGAGATTTAAAAGATGTCAAATCCTATCCCCAACATCATCTGCTGGGCAAGAGTCAGGAGGTCCCCATACACATCGATGGGGCGGGTTCGGCTAACAAATATCTGATGTTTATGGGGAGGCCTTAAAGGGGTTATCCAGGAATAGAAAAACAGAGCTACTTTCTTTCAAAAACCGCTCCGTCTGTCTGTCTCCAGGTTGGGTGTGGTTCTACAGCTCAGTTCTATTGAAGTGAATGGAGCCAAGTTGTAAAACCACACCCAACCTGGAGACAGACATTGAGCTGTTTTTTGAAAGAAATTAGCTGTGGTTTTTCTATTCCTGGATAACCCCTTTAAGTCCTTGAGGTGTCCTGCCATGCTGGTCATAGACATTGCATTTCTGTATGCACATACCAGCAATTTCTACAGAATCTATCATTGCCTGTAGAGTCAGGGAGGGATTAGGTGTGTAAAAGGGTTATTCTGGGATTCTAACTTTTTTTCCATATATATAATAATGTAGCATTAAAATAAAAAAAATTACACTTACATATCCAGGTCCTGATGTGGCTCTGTCCTTTGCCCTGCATCCGAAATGATGTTTCAGCAGGGCCTGCCCGCTCAGGTAGTCACTGGCTGCAGCTGTGTCAGGAGAGACAGATGTTGGCTTTTGGGAACACTGGATGACCATATACATTGCTGAATTAGGCAGACTCCCAAATTCCCCAACAGCTAATCTGCCTAGGCATTCAATGATAAATACCATCCCACACAATAAGCCATGTTTGTTGTCTGGGATCTGTATTTGTCCTTACAGTTCACTTATGTATATGGCCTGCCTTAGAGTAATCTGGCAATAAGGGTCTACACCGAACAGTATAGATCAGTCTGTAAGCCGCTGATATATGTTCAATACTATAGGTGACCATATACTGTAGATCAGTGGTTCTCAACCTTTTTTGCCTAATATGGGGGTACAATTTTTGGGAATGGGCTGTCAAGGGGTACTTGACAGCCCATTCCAAAAAATTGTACCCCCATATTAGAGACATTTTGTAATGATTATAGTATAATTAATATGCTTTACTTTCCTCTATACCAGGCCCCCTGTTCCTCTCCCTATCTTCCCAGTCCCCCGATTTCAGGTGACGTCTTCTCTAACCGGAGTTGTTTACTTTATTTTTCTTCACTATCTGGCCTAGACCGCCATTAAGATTTCTCCCATACAAGACTTCTCCACAGAACCAGCCAAACAATCATTTTAGACTTCTTTCTGCAGTACAATACCCACCTAATTACAAACTAGTGTCACACACAGTAATAGTACCCGTTTTGCATCCCCATAAAGTTGTTAGGCCGCCTCTGTGCCCCAAATATAGCTGTAGACCCCCAAACTGCCCCCATATATAGTTGTTGGCATCATACTGTCCCGCTTTGTTGCTCCACTGCTCCTCTGGTCTGGGGACCTATTGCTATGGCTCATAGTAGTAGGTCCCCGATCTGCAGGGGCAGTGGAGCAACAAAGCTGATGGTAGTTACTGCACACAGCTGCCAAGAGCTCATGTTTCCCCTTTGCTATCCTCCTGCTCCGCTCCTCAGTGCAGAGACATCAGCCTACCATTTCTTTCAAAGTGGTCCAGACCAGTAACCAGTGGCTGTGGCTGCCATTACTGATTTTTTTTCAAGTACCCCCTGGAGAACTGCTAAGTACCCCTGGGGGTACTTGTACCCCAGGTTGAGAACCACTGCTGTAGATGGCTGACCGATATTTCTCACAGCTGACCTATGTACACCCAATTTGGACAAATTTTATATGTGTTCTTAATGGATAAGGGGGAATAGGCTGCTGCAGACAGCTATGAGATCAGAGGATTAGATTTCAGGATGCCAGACCCTTCTATCCCCTAAATATGTTGTCTACGGGTTAGTTGGGCTGATGCTATAGATGTTAGGTGGTAAGTCGATCCCACCGAGGTTTCGTCAACATTAATAAACGTGTTAATTTGTTAAAGAGGTACTCCGGTGAAAACCTTTTTTCTTTTAAATCAACTGGTGGCAGAAAGTTAGACATATTTGTAAATTACGTCTATTAAAAAAATCTTAATCCTTCCTGTACTTATTAGCTGCTGAATACTACAGAGGAAATTCTTTTCTTTTTGGAATGCTCTCCGATGACATCACAAGCACAGTTCTCTCTGCAGACGTTATTATAATAATAATGCTTTATTTATTGTTGTCCTTAGTGGGATTTGAACCCAAGGCCCCAGCACTGCAAGGCAGCAGTGCTAACCACTGAGCCACCATGCTGCCCTTAGCATACATCTGCTATGCATGGTTGCTAAAATGGACAGAGATGTCAGCAGAGAGCACTGTGCTCGTGATGTCATCAGTGTTCCAAAAAGAAAGGAATTTCCTCTGTAGCATTCAGCAGCTAATAAGTACTGGAAGGATTAAGATTTTTTTATAGAAGTAATTTACAAACTTTGTGCCACCAGCTGATTTAAAAGAAAAAAGGTTTTCACTGGAGTACCCCTTTAATTATTTGGTTGCTCTCAAATATTATTTCTGTCAGTAAGATCTGCATTACATTCTGTACTGAACATACGTTTTTATTAATGTGTTATGTGTGTGATTTTTATTCTATGCTTGCCTGATGCCTTCTTGGGGGTTATTTTAGCTGAATGCATTGTCTAACATGGATCCTTCTCCCTTAGATTATATGTTGAAGAGCCCTCTGATTCTCCTGAAAAAAAGATCACCCTTCTAGATTACCTCAAGCAGCTGTCAAGACACCGGAATTTTCTATGGTTTGTCTGTATGAACCTGGTACAGGTAAGATAAGTTTGCATTGTGTGGATTATATATAGTAACGAAGACTCATAAAGATATCCGCACTCACCGCCAGGTTAACGACTCGATGCTCCTACTTAGAGACGCCGGTGGACCGTGGCTGCAGAAATGGGGGCGTTCAGAGGCAATTACCGGCAATTTCGCACAGAGTGCGCTTCTTCCGGCCTCGAGGCAGGAAGAAGCGCACTCTGCGCGAAATTGCCGTTAATTGCCTCTGAGCGCCCCCATTTCTGCAGCCATGGTCCACCGGCGTCTCTAAGTAGGAGCATCGTGTCGTTAACCTGGCGGCGAGTTCGGCTATCTTTATGATTCGTTGTTACTATATATTTGACATATCTGTCCTTTGGTTTATATCCTAGCACCACCGCAGACTCGGCATATAAAGGTCTTCATTGCTGTACTGCAATCCATGCTTCCGTATTAACCCCCGATTTGCCTGTGACTAGTGGTGCCGTCTTATACTTCTGTTCACACATGTATTGTGTGGATTATAGAAGTGTAAATATGACACACCTAGGAACATAGAGGCACCGACCTTATTGACTGTCTGCATCAGTAATGTAACCACAGACACGGTTATGGATTTCAACACTTAATCTGTATATGATCATCTTATCTCTATTAGAGATAATGGATACACACTAGACAAACATTGGCCAAGAGAAAAATTAATAGCGTTTTATCGTCCTCAAGTTCCCTAATACTGTGCATATTTAGCTTGGTTAAGTGCTAAGGGATTTATGCTTTTGGTCATTTTGAACCTTACTGCCCCTCCTGAACTCTGTGACGTCATTGGGGATACTGGTGAGGTTTAACCCCTTAAGGACGCAGCCCATTTGGGCCTTAAGGACGCAGAAAATTTTATTTTTACGTTTTCATTTTTTCCTCCTCGCCTTCAAAAAATCATAACTCTTTAATATTTTCATCCACAGACTAGTATGAGGGCTTGTTTTTTGCGCCACCAGTTGTCCGTTGTAATGCCATCACTCACTTTACCATAAAATGTATGGCGCAATCAAAAAAATACTATTTGTGTGGTGAAATTAAAAAGAAAACTGCAATTTTGCACATTTTGGAAGCTTTCGTTTTCACGCCGTACAATTTATGGTAAAAGTGACATGTGTTCTTTATTCTTTGGGTCAATATGATTAAAATGATACCCATGATAACATACTTTTCTATTACTGTTGCGCTTAAAAAAAATCACAAATTTTTTAACCAAATTAGTACTTTTAAGATCCCCCTATTTTGAAGATCTATAACTTTTTCATTTTTCCGTATAAGCGGCAGTATGAGGGCTCATTTTTTGCACTGTGATCTGTACTTTTTATTGATACCATATTTGCTTATATAAAACTTTTAATACATTTTTTATAAAAAAAATTTTGGAATAAAATGTTATAAAAAATTATATAAAATGTTATAAAAAGCTATTTTGGACTTTTTTAAAAAAATTTTTACATTCACGCTGTTCACCATACGGTATCATTAACATTTCATTTTAATAGTTCAGATATTTACGCACGCGGCGATACCAAATATGTATATAAAATATTTTTTAACACTTTTTGGGGTTGAAATAGGGAAAATGGGGCAATTTACGTTTTTATTGGGGGAGGGGGTTTTTCACATTTTTTTTACTTTTATTTTTACACTTTAATAGTCCCCATATGGGACTATTTAAAGCAATCATTCGATTGCTAATCCTGTTCAGTGCTATGTATATTTATGGTTATTGGTGATCTTCTGCTCTGGTCTGCGGGAAGGCAGATCAGAGCAGAAGACTCCGGGAAGACAGCGGAGGCAGGTGAGGGGACCTACGTCTGCCGTGCTGGATGATCGGATCGCTGCGGCAGCGCTGCGGGCGATCCGATCATCCAATTAAGTGACCGCAATGCTGCAGATGCCGTGATCGGTATTGATCACGGCATCTGAGGGGTTAATGGCGGACATCCGCGGGATCGCGCATGTCCGCCATTACCGGCGGGTCCCTGGTTGCGGTCAATAGACGGGACCTGCCGCGCATGATCCGGGCATTGCTCCGATGCCCGCGGTTATGCTTGGGAGGTAAATGTACGTCCTGGTGCGTTAAGGGGTTAAAGGTGACAATTTAAAGATGACCTATTATTTTTGCAAACTATATAGCAGCACGTCTGCATTGTTTCTGTATTTGTGATGGAGATATGATGGCTTCCAGTCTAATCCAGGGGGAAGTTAGGTCATTTCTTGCTTAGAGGTGAACTTTGTATTCTCAGTAAGTTTCTTCCCTCTTGATAATGACCAGAGAGTAACAAGTAACTGAAAGGATCATAGTAAATGGAGTATACAATGCCTTCTATAGACACGCAGCAGCTAGTGGGGTTGCATTACTAGAGAGAGGTGCAATTGAGTAGTGTTTATGAACCTGTAATGTGCATACCCCAAGGGTCAAAGAGATATGCGGTAGGTACCCAGTGTTAAGTTAGATTGCATCCACATATCTTTGCTTTTTTTTTTTTAGCTTTTTTGCCTTAATTTTCTGGAAATTGCTGCAAAACTATGAAAGCCTGACACAGAAAAGGACTCCTTGCTCAAACATCCTGACCTGCAGAAAAAGGAACTTTTAAAATTTGTAATGAAGACCCATGGAGAAAAATATTTTTGCACCAAAATAAGTACAGTTCAAAATAAAGCAAGAATATAAATGTTTTTTAAATGTTTCCATAGTTTTTAAAGGGGTACTCCGGTGGAAAACTTTTCTTTTTTTTTTTTTTAAATCAACTGGTGCCAGAAAGTTAAATAGATTTGTAAATTACTTCTATTAAAAAAACCTTAATCCTTCCAGCACTTATTAGCTGCTGAATACTACAGAGGAAATTATTTTCTTTTTGGAGCACAGTGCTCTCTGCTGACATATGCTGCTCTCGACAGTTTCTAAAATGGACAGAGATGTCAGCAGAGAGCACTGTGTTCCAAAAAGAAAATAAATTCCTCTGTAGTATTCAGCAGCTAATAAGTATTGGAAGGATTAAGATTTTTTAATAGAAGTAATTTACAAATCTGTTTAACTTTCTGGCACCAGTTGATAAAAAAAAAAAAAATAATTCCACCGGAGTACCCCTTTAAAAACTATGGAAACATTTAAAAAACATTTATATCCTTGCTTTATTTTGCACTGTACTTATTTTGGTGCAAAAATATTTTTCTCCATGGGTCTTCATTACAAATTTTGCTTACTTTTGCTAGTACAGCCTCTACAATGTGCTGTGTGAGCTATGATTTCTCCATGTACTCGTGCACAGCCTATATAATTCTATATGATTTGAAGCTGTGTTTAGTCATTAAGTTTGCATTGAAATCTGCAGCATAAAAACCTGCGCATCAAATAAACTCCAGGTGTGAATACACCCTTTATCAGTATTTCTGCATGTCTGACTGTATTTAAATGGGTATGTATACATGTGTACTTACTGTAGGTATGTGCAAGTCTGTGTATTTGTATGAGTGTGTATTTAGGTGTGTGTATACATGTCTACATACGTGGGGGGGTGTATGTATTTAGAAGTTGTCTCATAAAAATTGAATTTAGGGTTTAATCACACATTGCTGCATTTGGTGGCATTTCCTCAGGGTAGACCCTCAATATTAGATCAGCAGGCGTCCGACTCCTGGCACCCTCGCTGATCAGCTGTTTGAAGAGGCTATGGTGCACCGGGACTACAGTCTCTTCCGTTCTTACCAGCACTTGTACCTGGATCACCATACTATCAGTAGTGGCTGTGCATGGTACTGCAGCTTTGAGGGTCTTGCGGTACTCAGTAGAAACCATATCATGGTATTATTAATTTGGGCAAAATTGTGAACTTCCACATTCACAAGAGTGACATCAACATTCTCTTGTGTTTTTATGTCTTTTGTGTTTTTTTTTATATCTGTGACAGATTTATGCCTGAATTTACACTAATTGTAACATCACAGTATAATATAGGGCTGAAACAACTAATCAATAATCGGCAACTAATTGATTATGAAGATAGTTGTCAACTATTTACATAATCGATTAATCGGTTGGCCAACCAATACTAGGTCAACCAATTTCTAAAGTTCACATACACTTAGTGATTATCACTATGTATATAAGCAGCAGTGGTCCTTGGCAGCCTGTTTAGTGAAGAGGGGGCACAGCACACACCATCTTCTGCTTCCTGCAGCTCCTTTTTGCGGCTATGGCGAGTCCCCGGTTGTCAGGCTCTGCGCTAAAGGCCAGACTCGCAATAGTTGCAGAGAGAAGATGCAAGAAGTGGAAAATTTAAATTTAAAAGAATAATTTTACCTAGTTAATTATAATAAAAAGCTACTCCTCTCAGCCTCTGCAAAGCTCAGCATCTAGCTGACCCCACAAACAATCTCTTAATCTCCACTGCCCCAGCATCCGGAACATTTAGTTCTGAACGCTGAGTGCGGGCTGCAGGGGTCCTGACGTCACGGCCACGCCCTTTGTGACATCACGCCACAGCCCCTCAATGCAAATCTATGGGAGGGGGCGTGACTTCCGTCACGCCCCCTCCCATAGACTTGCATTGAGGGGTGTGACGTGATGCCACGAGGGGCGTGGCCATGACATCACGACCCCCGCAGCCTGCTCCCATTGTTTGGAACTAAAATGTTCCAAACGTTCACAAATTATCTTCTTCACTATGGATATTTTTATATTCTAATCGGTTATGAAAATAACCATTAGTCACAGCCCTAATATGCTGCCAGCACTTACGCTTTAGATTGTGACAGAGCATAGTTTTTTCGCAAGTACATAAAAGATAATAGATAAACCGTCTTTGACTAAGGTGGGGTACTAGGCCTAGAGAGGCGGAGAAGCACAAGTGTCCTGTATCCATAGCACTGTTATCTAGAGCCCTGGCATGCAGCGGTGTACAAAGTGTTTATTCATGTCCATCACCCTCTGTACACATTGTGTTGTAATGAACGCTGTACGGCAGAATACATTACACCACCTGATAAAGGGATTTGTTGCTATGCTTCTTTGTTTTGCAGGTTTTCCACTGTCATTTCAACAGTAATTTCTTCCCCCTCTTCCTGGAGCACTTGTTGTCTGACAGAATCTCTGTTTCTACGGGGTCTTTTTTACTTGGTAAGTTTTTATCTACCCACTGTGATGCCAACTGTCCTGACGTATAGCTAAGGTATCAGAATACTCTGAGGCTACCATTTACCCTATGTTGTATCATAGGGAAGCAGTGGTCTGAAATTCACAACATACGTTATCACAACTAAAACCAAGTGACGTTGCACCGCGCAGCCACTTCCATGATTCTAGTCACGAAAACATCATATAAAACCACAACTGTCACACCAGATGGATCCCAATAAATTTTATGGAATACATCAATAAACTAACATCTAAGTAGACAACCACATTGGCCCAGATTTACCAAAACCATCTCATTCTTTGACAGTGTAAACTAAGAGGAAAAATATGCAGCATATGTTGCCTGTGTGAACATACCCTTAGACTAGACAGTCTAAAATGCGCCAGATTTATCACAGTAACTCGTGGTGTTTGATAAATCTGTTGCATTTTTACATAGGCTAGTCTAAATTTAGACTAAATATTAGTTGGCCTAACACCTTAATGACACAGTTCATAGATAGACAGCACGGCACTACTTTCCCTTTAGGTGCAGAACGGTGATGACACGGCAGACTGGGACTAGGGATTGCCGGAGGTGGTGCTCTGACTAGCAATAGTGCATGGAATCGCAACAAAGAAGCAGAGAAATAATCAGCAACTCACCGCGGCCAGCTGAGTAAATCTTCTTTTATTTCATACTCACAAAAGTATCATATGGGAAGAGGGTAGTGGGGGGACACAGGATGGCGACCAAGCTCCGTTTCGCACGATGATCGTGCTTCCTCCGGCCATATGGCCGGAGGAAGCACGATCATCGTGCGAAACGGAGCTTGGTCGCCATCCTGTGTCCCCCCACTACCCTCTTCCCATATGATACTTTTGTGAGTATGAAATAAAAGAAGATTTACTCAGCTGGCCGCGGTGAGTTGCCGATTATTTCTCTGCTTCTTTGTTGCTAACACCTTAATGACTGATGACGGATATATCTGTCATGAGGATCTCGCACCTAATGTACAGTGTTCCGACAAGATCGCGGCAGGAGCTCAGCTGCAACTTTGATTCCGGGAGTTTAAACCCTTACACCCTCATGGTCAATAGTTACCACGACAAGTAAGGTGTTTGACAGTGGAAGGGAGCTCTATTTTTCTGGCCATCGGCACCCTGCAACATGATCGCAGTCAATGGCCACTGGGGGCCTGACAAAGGTCCCCTAGGACTGCCTACAAGGCCGCAAGATAGGCAGCAATGCCTTAAAGGGGAACTCCGGTGGAATATTTTTTTTTTTTAATCAACTGGTGCCAAAAAGTTAAACAGATTTGTAAATCACTTATATTAAAAAATCTTAATACTTCCAGTAGTTATTAGTTGCTGAATACTACAGAGGAAATTATTTTCTTAAATTTTTTATTTTTTTTTCTGTGTGTCCACATGGCTCTCTGCTGACACCTCTGTCCATTTTAGGAACTGTCCAGAGCAGCATATGTTTGCTATGGGGATTTTCTCCTGCTCTGGACAGTTCCTGGCACAGACAGAGGTGTCAGAAGAGAGCACTGTGGACAGACAGAAAAGAAATCCAAAAAGAAAAAAATTTCCTCTGTAGTATACAGCAGCTAATAAGTACTGGAAGGATTAAGATTTTTTAATAGAAGTAATTTACAAATCTGTTTAACTTTCTGGCACCAGTTGATAAAAAAAAAGTTTTTTCCACTGGAGTACCCCTTTAAAATACTATGTATTCAAAAGCATTGAACTAGCAATCGGATTATCAGTGGTTGTAAACCACCCGGTCAAAGAAAGTTTGAATAAAATTACATTTAATAAACTTTAATTTTACTTAAAAAAAAATTTAAAAAAAATTTAAAAAGTCCCAAAAAAGCAACATCCACACCAAAATAAAAAGCTAATTTTTTTCAAGATAAAGGAAAAAAGGTTCATTAAAACTTATTGCCGTAAATACTCGAGTATAAGCCAAGTTTTTTAGCATTATTTTTTGTGCTGAAAACGCCCTCCTTGGCTTATACTCGAGTGAACTCTCCGCCTGTCAATCCCTTCATCACTGGTCTGCAACCTGCGGTACTCCAGATGTTGCAAAACTACAACTCCCAGCAAGCCCGGAAATGCTGGGTGTTGTAGTTTTGAAACCTCTGGAGGTCCGCAGGTTGAAGACCACTGCGGCCTTAGTCATCATCCAGCCCCCGCCTTTTGATTTGTACTCGCCTCCCCTCGGCGGGAAGTTAGGGTGAGCTGGTCCGGGCCATCTATGCTGCAGAGACCGTCCGGTGGGGATGGTTAGTCGTTGCAGGCTGTCCATTTTCACCGGGGGGGGGGCCCTCTTCTCCGCGCTTCGGGTCCGGCGCCAGAGTAGTGACGTTGCCTTCACGCCGCCGCACAGGGACGGTGAAAATCGACAGCCCGCAACGACTAACCATCCCCACCGGATGGTCCCTGCAGCATAGATGGCCCGGACCAGCTCACCCTAACTTCCCGCCGAGGGGAGGTGAGTACAAAACAAAAGGGGGGGGGCTGAATGATGACGAAGGCCGCAGAAGTCTTCAACCTGTGGACCTCCAGAGGTTTCAAAACTACAACACCCAGCATGCCCGGGCATGCTGGGAGTTTTAGTTTTGCAACATCTGGAGGTCCGCAGGTTGAAGACCACTGATGAAAGGATTGACAGGTGGTGATGATGAAGAGGGGGGGGGGGATGATGACGAAGGCCGCAATGGTCTTTAACCTGCGGACCTCCAGAGGTTTCAAAACTACAACTCCCAGCATGCCTGGACAGCCGATGGCTGTCCGGGCATGTTGGGATTTGTAGTTTTGCAACATCTGGAGGTCCGCAGGTTGAAGACCACTGATGAAGGGATTGACGGGGTGATGATGAAGGGGGGGGGATGATGACGGGGGTCTGGATGATTACATGGGGGGATGATGTATTTCCCACCCTAGGCTTATAGTCGAGTCAATAACTTTTCCTGGGTTTTTGGGGTAAAATTAGGGGCGTAGGCTTATACTCGAGTATATACGGTATATAAATCAGTATGCATATTTGGTACCAATGCTATTGGAATGGTTCAAAGAATATAGAAAATGTGTTAGTCATAAAACACAGCATATAACCTAAAAAATAAGTAAATACATGGCAGATTTGCATTTTTACCTCATTGACCTTATATGTACACCAAATGGAACAAAACGCTCCAAAGTCTTTAAACTCCTCCTGCAAATAAAACTTTTATGAGACTACAAAAAAAAAGTTTGGTGGTGACACCAGAATAACTCGCAAACAAAAAGTGTAGATATTTGGTATTGCCACAGTTGTACTGACAGAATAAAGTAGAGATGCTGTTTTTACCACATGGTAAACGGCAACCAAACAAAAAACATAGAAGACCTTGGCAGAATTTTTTTTTAATTGTATTTCCTCACCTAAATTCATGTAATGTAAAAAAAAAAAAAAAATAGTAACTGAGGGGGGAGATTTATCAAAACTTGAGGAAAAGTTGCCCAGTTGCCCATAGCAACCAATTCAATCGCTTCTCTCATTTTGCAGAGGCCTTTATAAAAATGAAAGAAGCGATCTGATTGGTTGCTACGGGCAACTAGGCAACTTTTCCTCTGCACAGGTTTTGATAAATCTCCCCCTACCACACCAGGGTGCCTACAGCTGTTTCAAAACTACAACTCTCTGCATGCCCTGACAGCCTTTGGCTGTCAGGGCATGCTGGGAGTTGTAGTTTTGAAACAGCTGTAGACATCCTGTTTAGGAAACATTGCCCTAGGGGGATAAGTGGCATTATATCAGTATGGTAGGTGCTTATCTCTTGTGGATGAGATACAGTTTTAAGAATGCCTGATGTTTTTTCTGTGTGAAACTTATGTACGATCTTGTATAGTAAACCATGTTTTCTCTTCTTTCCTCTTGCCAGGGATTTCCTACATTGCGCCACATTTAAACAACATGTATTTCCTCTCTCTATGTCGGAAGTATGGCGTTTATAGCGTCGTGCGCTGGCTGTTTATTCTCAAACTGGTTCTCAGCGTCATTATGCTTCTAGCTGGGCCGGACCAGATATATCTACTTTGTATATTTATAGCTAGGTTTGTGTATTTTTTTTTATGTGCATTTTATATATATATATATATATATATATATATATATATATATATATACGGTATATACACACACACACATACGCACGTCTTTACATGCATGTTACTTTAGGTGGGTTTGGGGATGATCAGTGGTGGTATGGTAGAGTGATAAAAGTGGTAAAAATGCAACCATTTATATTTTTAAAGTGTACCTATCATTAGCAAAAACATTGTATGTAATATAGATAATACCAATATATGTACAGGGGTGTGGACATTTTTTTTAAAAACTACTTGTCCAAGGGACTAAAATGGAGCACAATCTACTTGTCCTGGTACATAAAATAATTTCAATCAAAATATTATGTATATAATGTCTTTTATTAATAGAAACTTAATAGGCAGACCAGTATGTCAACCTATTAGGTGGATAAGGCCCCTGATCAGTCCGCTCCATTGAGTAGGTAGTCACCTTTAGAAAGGTGCAGTCATGGCTGTAAATGTTGGCACCCCTGAATTTTTTCTAGAAAATGAAGTATTTCTCACAGAAAAGAATTGCAGAAGAATTGTTTTGCTATACACATGTTTATTCCCTTTGTGTGTATTGGAACTAAACCAAAAAAGGGAGGAAAAAAAGCAAATTGGACATAATGTCACACCAAACTCCAAAAATGGTCTGGACAAAATTATTGGCACCCTTTCAAAATTGTGGAAAATAAGATTGTTTCAAGCATGTGATGCTCCTTAAAACTCACTGGGCAAGTAAGAGGTGTGAGCAATATAAAAATCACACCTGAAAGCAGATAAAAAGGAGAGAAGTTCGCTTAGTCTTTGCATTGTGTGCCTGTGTGTGCCACACTAAGCATGGACTGTATGTCCCTTTGATAGGTATACTCTCTGCGCACACTTAAATCACTGCCCAGGTGTGGAAAGCCACCACTTCCACTAACAATTATTTTAGAAAAATTCTTGGGCTACAGTTCACAGTAATAATTTTAAGCACTCGCGATTGGATGATTTTTCTTTCATTTTATTCTTGGATTTCTGTAATATTCAAAGCTTAACACATTCCCTGTGGTACAATTTGTGGAGCAGAAGCGTTCACACTAGCAGAGATCTTAACATGCTAGTCGGGAGCAGTCAGGGTCTGATGCGACTTTTCGGGGGAATGCCCCCCTTACTCATGCGTACTAGAGCCTGGTCTTCCAAGGTATTAGAAGAGATAGCACACGTGGGCAATCAGCCCTTCTTTCTACTTATTAGTTTTTTTTGGCTTCTATATGTAGCATCTAGACCAATATCTTTGATTACAAATATACTTTTACAGAAAAGCTTTTAAACTACAGACTTCATTTGAGCCTGATGGAGCGATGGTCTCAAGGTATATTATCCAGTATACCTCTCGTTGCAAGAGACGCCTGCGATTTAAACTGTCATTAGCAGCTATGTGAACTTGTTCCATTATTTGTCAGCGTATTTCATTAACCCTATGCTGTCTTTCTAGGAAGTGTCTCACCACTGTTGTTTTGCTGTACTTAGGGGATCTTCCTATTGTTTTAGTACTGAGAGCATTCCTAATTGAATTCTTATGTTCCATTGGTCTCACTTTTATTTTCCTGCTAGTTTGGCCAACATAACACTCACCACATGGACATTTTAGCATGTATATAATGTTTTCGGAATTGCATGTAAAAAAAACCTTTACTGGAGATTTTAAAACCTTTTTTGGGATGATAGTTAAGAGTCACCTGATCCCTCCCACAGCATGAACACGTCCTCCACATAATGTAGCCACGTTCGTGGTGTGTCCATGCTGGGGGAGGAGCAGATGACCTTATTCTCAAACATATGCATAAAAATATAAGCCAAACTTGGGGTGACGGTGGACCCCATCGAATTCCCACCTACTTGTAGAAAAAATTGGGTGTCAAAACGAAAGGACAAAGTCCAATAGGCCCATAAGGAAAGCAATCATGCGATTACTTAATTGTTTGTTTTTACATAAAACTTCATGAATACATTGTGCACCTTCACTTTGTGGGATGTTTGTATATGAACTCTGGACATCCAGAGTACAGAGGAATTTACCATTAGTAGCACCGATTTCTGATAGTGATTGTAGAAAGTGTGTAATGTCTTGTAGACATCTTTCTAATCTTTTCACATATATCATCCCAAACAATGTTTTTAAAACTCCAGTAAAGGTTTTTTTTTTACATGCAATTCCGAAAACGTTATATACATGCTAAAATGTCCATGTGGTGAGTGTTATGTTGGCCAAACTAGCAGGAAAATAAGTGAGACTAACAGAACATAAGAATTCAATTAGGAAAGCTCTCAGTACTAAAACAATAGGAGAATGCACTAAGTACAGCGAAACTGTGTCGAGACACTTCCTAGAAAGACAGCATAGGGTTAATAAAATATGTCACACTGATGCTAATGACAGTTTAAATCGCAGGCGTCTCTTGCAACGAGAGGCATACTGGATAACATACCTTGAGACCATCGCTCCATCAGGCTTAAATTAAGTCTGTAGTTTAAAAGCTTTTCTGTAAAAGTATATTTGTAATCAAAGATATTGGTCTAGATGCCACATATAGAAGCAAAAATAAACAAAACAAATAAGTAGAAAGAAGGGCTGATTATCCACACGTGTGCTATCTCTTCTATTACCTTGGAAGACCAGGCTCTAGTACGCATAAGTAAGGGGGCGTTCCCCCGAAAAGTTGTGTCTGACCCTGATGGCTCCCGACTAGAATGTTAAGATCTCTGCTAGTGTGAATGCTTCTGCTCCACGAACTGTACCACACGAAATGTGTAAAGCTTTGAATATTACAGAAAACCAAGAATAAAATTAAAGAATTCGTCCAATCGTGAGTGCTTCAAATTATTACTGTGAACTGTAGCCCAAGAATTTTGCTAAAATAAGGTATGTCCCTTTATCAGGTCGTTACGTCTCCTCAGCAGGTAGGTAGGCAGGTAGGGCTCCCCTCATTGGTAAATAATGCTCCATATAGATATGTCCCTCCATTTGGTAGGAAGGTTTGGCTCCCCCAGTAGGCAGATAGAGCCCCAGATAGATATTTCCCCCATTAGGTAGAGCTCCCCCATATGAAGACAGGCCCCCAGATAGATATGACACTCATCAGGTAGGGCTCCCCAGTAGGTAGTCAGACCCCAGATAGATATTACTCCCATCAGGTAGGGCTCCCATAAATCGACAGCTGCTCCTGTCCTTTATACATGTTTCTTTTTCTACTTTGGTAAAATCAGGTAGGGCTCCCCAGTAGGTAGACAGGCCCCTCATAGATATGACCCCTATCAGGTAGGGCTCCCCAGTAGGTAGACAGGCCCCAGATAGATATGACACCTATCACTGATGGGGGCCATGTCTACCTACTAGGGAGCCCTACCTGATGATCAGGTAGGGCTTCCCAGTAGGTAGACAGGCCCCAGATGGATATGACCCCCGGTAGGTAGGGCTCCTATTTAAACAATTATACCCCCTAAGTAGACAAGGTTAGCCCCTGGTGGTAGGCAGGTCCTCCCTTATGTAGTAAGTAACTGCTACTTACATCTGCCCTCGGGGACTTCCTGATGTCGGCATTCCGGCGCTTGCGATGATGTCACTCCGCCAGTAGGTCCCCGCAGGCAAATGTAAGTAGCATTTACTTCCTAGCAGTTTAGTGACGGGGCAAGACTGGTTGCCCCGTCATATGTTAATTTCTTCTGGCATTTAGTGCTGCTTGCCCGAAGCAGGGCTAAATGCCGGAAGAAATCACCTACCTGGTGCCCGGAACTGCATGTCCTCAGTGCACAGAGCCCCGCTTGTCCTCAGTGCACAGAGCCCCGCTTGTCCTCAGTGCACAGAGCCCCGCTTGTCCTCAGTGCACAGAGCCCCGCTTGTCCTAAGTGCACAGAGCCCCGCTTGTCCTCAGTGCACAGAGCCCCGCTTGTCCTCAGTGCACAGAGCCCCGCTTGTCCTCAGTGCACAGAGCCCCGCTTGTCCTCAGTGCACAGAGCCCCGCTTGTCCTCAGTGCACAGAGCCCCGCTTGTCCTCAGTGCACAGAGCCCCGCTTGTCCTCAGTGCACAGAGCCCCGCTTGTCCTCAGTGCACAGAGCCCCGCTTGTCCTCAGTGCACAGAGCCCCGCTTGTCCTCAGTGCACAGAGCCCCGCTTGTCCATCCACATGTCCTGTATTTGATCTCCTCACAAAGACACACTGGCAATAGCTGCAGGGACAAAAATATACACATTTTCTAACCAATGTATATTACAAATATACATATAATATTATTTTCTACTTTATCTAAAAAGTTTTTGCTAATGACAGGTAAAATTTTAGTGCCCTAGAGGGGTTATCTGACAGCACCATCAGAAATGAATTGCCCACAGTAACATGATCTATTGACCAAAATCTATTATCTATATCATTAGTGCATTGATATAGAGATCATACATGTAGGTCAACATTGACCCTCTAAAGCAGTGTTTCCCAAGCAGGGTGCCTCCTGCTGTTGCAAGTTTTGCAACAGCTGGAGGCACCCTGGTTGGGAAACACTGCTTGAAAGAAATATAGTATTGGCATTTGTAACTGGAATGCGCCTGGAAGGCTATGTTCACATGCAACATATATACTGGATTTTATTTTGGGTTCAATTATAGGGGAAGAATCAGTTAATATAAATAAATAAAACAAATAAGTCAAAGTTTATATAAATGAGGCAGCCCGGGCATGAGGGGTGAATAAAGAAATGTTGCCAGATAACCCTTTTAAGCAAATCACATATTCCTCTATTTACAGCAATCGTGTTTTTACTGAAGGGACTTGTAAACTGCTGAACCTGGTGGTCACCGACTTGGTGGATGAAGACTTTGTGCTACATCGCCGAAAACAGGCGGCCTCTGCGCTCATGTTTGGAATGGTGGCTTTGGTGACCAAACCAGGCCAGACTTTGGCTCCCCTTATTGGTACTTGGCTGCTGTGCGTCTATACAGGTAAATCGAGAAAAACATAATTTACCTAGAAGAACATTATCCAGTGTCCAGGTTCTGGATGTTGAGTTATCAGTTATAGGGGATCTGTAAGCTGGTTAATATCAGGGCAGAATAAACCTGGTGACAGGGACCCTGAATTAGGTGCCTGCTCTAGTTCCTCTTTTTTTTTTTTTATTAAATCTTTTTACCTTTTTTTTGTTAGTGCTGTAGTTTTGGTAAAAAAAATAAGTTTATTATCTGTCAATTTTTGGTAGGTCCAGAGTGGCAGCTTCTAAATATCGCAGACTACAGCATGTCCTTATTCACTTTTAGCTATATGACTGAATCAGTGTTTTCCAAACAGTGTGTCTCCAGCTATTGCAAAACTACAACTTCCAGCCAGGTATGCTAGGAGTTGTAGTTTTGCAACAGCAGGAGACACTGTCAGGAAAGCACTGCTGTATATGAATTTATTTCTTATGGGACATTACAATGATGCCTTAATTGATCCCCTTATTTATAAAGCAATTTGTGGTCTGACCAAATCCTTTAAGGGGTTTTATGATCCTTAAAGAGTACCTGTAACCAAAAAAACGTTTTATTTACTTTCAAAAACTGACCACTAGCGGTCTCCCTACATGTCCTGGCTTAGTGATTTCGGACTCATGCCGGCCTGGCAGCATGAGTCCGAACTCTCAGTGCAGCCGGAACATTGAAAAGCACAGCGCAACTTCTTCCCTGTCAATCAGACAGGCAGGAGGAGCGCTGTGCATGGCAGGCAGGATGGCCCGCAAAGCCTGTCAGCACCCCTACCCCCCATGATTTCAAGCAGGATGGCAGATTGCGGGGCTAATATTCGCTGCCCCCCTGCAGCAGCAGGATCACTGGGCTAACAGAACCCCTGGATTATAAGCACAGCTGCAGCAGCTGAAAGCATCCCCCCCAGATTTTAAGCACAGCAGCAACAGGATTGTGTGGCTGAAAGCACCCCCCAGGATCTGGATTAAAAGCAGGCCGCAGAAGAAGGGGCGAAAGTGAGCCCAGCCTGGCTTCAACTGACGTCACACCTGCTGGGCCACTCCCCCTTCCTCTCTCTGAGGGCAGCAAAATGAACAACTAACAAGGGATTGGAAAAAGGGTTTTAGAAAAAAAAAAAGTAGGATTAGAGTCGGGAAGAGTCAGGGAAAGTTGGGGGGAGGAATTAGGGACAGATGAGTTAATGATAGGTACTCTTTCATAAACATTCCCTGAAAGCTAGGACCGACTTATTGTTGCAAAGTTTTGGCACATTTTGTTGCATTTCAAGCCATATCCCCTTTTCAGAAAGCTTCACCCCTTTCCTGGAATTCTGGGGTATTTGCAATAGTAAATCTGCCCCATTCTGTCTTCGCTGCATTTTTAGTGCTACAGTATTATATTGTGGTTTGTAATGCCATATTTGCAGTCATTTTTTAAAGTGGCTACTTTACAGTAAATTGCTTCTGGAACATCAGTACTTTGCTTTACAATGGTCCCTCAAGTTACAATCAGTTCCAGGACGACCATTGTGTGTTGAGACCATAACTATATGGAAAATGTCATCCAAAAATAGGAAGAAGTGAGGATTAAATAAAACTAAGTAGATAACTAATATAGATAAAGCAAGTCCTTACATATAAAAGTAATAAAGATCTGCTGGAAGCTGTAATCACGGTCTATGTATAGGACAGGAGCATCTTCAGGGTTCTGTACTGTCACAATGTCCTAAAAAAGTAACATGAAGCCGTCCTTACCTGGTGTTCAGATGAGCAGCTAACCCGGGCACAGGTAAAGAGTAGTACAGAACATGTAATACCTCCTTGTACTGTAGGGGGCACTACCAGACAGCCAGTCAGTGCATGCACTTCAGTAATACATGTGTTTTACCAGTGAATGCCCATTCTAATTGGTCAATTCTTTCAGCTATTGTCACGTTTCAGATCTGGACTGTCTGTAGCATTGTATGTTGTCTGGTTTCAAATTACAATGGTCTCAGGCTACAATATTTTCAACATTCAATCATCTTTTCTGGATCATTGTAAGTGGAGGTTCCACTGTATATAAAAATCATAAAGCTCAGATGTCGACTAACATGGTATTTATTTGGTTGCAGGATATGACATCTTCCAGCGAGACGCAATGAATAATATCAACACTGACCTGCAGATGGATCCAAGCCACGTACTGATGCCCACTCTCCGGCAGGGATGCTTTTACCTCTTGGTATTCATCCCTATTACCTGTGCTTTCCTCCAGATTTTGACCTGGTCACATTTTACTCTACGCGGGAAGCGCCTCATAGCGGTGAAATCATATCGCCAGACTCTGCCTCAGAATGTACTTCCTCAGGATGTGAAAAATATTTGAAGGACAGTACAGGGTACCTGACAGTGATAATTATTTGGTATCCTTTCATATTGGCATCGTAGGGCTGGTATCATAACATGGTATAAGAATACAGCACATCTCATCTGCCTGTGGAATCGGGCTGGTCACTATGCCATTAGAGATAAAAAAAGAATGTCATGATGAAAATTGTCCTGATTTTTTTGACAAAGTATAAGAATCTATAAATCTGATGATGATACATAAAAACGTGCCAACGTTAAAAGGGTTATCCGGTGTTTTGCTGAAACTTAAAAAAAAAAAAACTGAAAACAAACAAAAGAAGTCATACTTACCATGCCCCGGTCCCCTGCAGCTCTGTCTGGTCCTCTATTCTATCTTTTGGTGGCTGAGACAGGATATAATTGGAGCCAGTGATTGGCTGCGCAGGCAGGTCCTGCAATGAGCATTCGTCTGAAAAGTATTCAGAAGACAGATTGAGGGATCAGACAGAGCCAATCAGGAGCTGCGGGGGACCAGGGCAAGATAAGTATAGGTTTACGGGGTTTTTTTTCCCCACTGCCAGCAGGATGTTAAAGGAGAACTCCAGCCCAAACTAACTTATTCCCTATACACAGGATAGGGGATAAGTAGCTGATCGCGGGGGATCAGACTGCTGGGACCCCCACGATCTCCGGAACGGGACCCCGGCTGTCAGTGAGGAGTGTGTGTTGTCTACCAGTAGACGGCACGCGATCCATTAATTTCTATGGGAGCGCCAGAGTTCAGTACTCAGGTCTCTTCGGCACTCCCATAGAGATGAATGGAGCATGTGCCAACTGCAGCACACGCTCTTCACTGACAGCCAGGTCCCGTCCCAGTGATCGGAGCCCCCACGATTAGCTACCTACCCCTATCCTTTGGTTAGGGGATAAGTTAGTTTTTGATGGAGTTTTTTAATTTTAGCAAAACACTGGATAACACCTTTAAAGGGGTACTCCGGTGGAAAACTTTTTTTTTTAATCAACTGGTGCCAGAAAGTTAAACAGATTTGTAAATTACTTCTATTAAAAATCTTAATCCTTCCAGTACTACTTAGCTGCTGAATTCTACAGAGGCAATTCTTTTCTTTTTGGAACACAGAGCTCTCTGCTGACATCTCTGTCCATTTTAGGAACTGTCCAGAGTAGCATATGTTTGCTATGGGGATTTTCTCCTGCTCTGGACAGTTCTTAAAATGGACAGAGATGTCAGCAGAGAGCACTGTGGTCATGATGTCAGCAGAGAGCGCTCTGTTCCATAAAGAAAATTTCTTCTGTAGTATTCAGCAGCTAATAAGTCTTGGAAGGATTAATATTTTTTAATAGAAGTAATTTACAAATCTGTTTAACTTTCTGGCACCAATTGATAAGAAAAGTTTTCCACCGGAATACCCCTTTAATCCAACTCCTTACTCTTTTCCAGTCCATTATAGAAGAATAATTTAAAGGGACACCAAACCTTAAAACAACAAATGGAAGGAATGCAGAAGTTTGGCAGAGACAAATTAACACAGAGGTTATGTGTTTGCAAAGAGCCATCTAATTCTGGCTTTTTTTCGTTTTCCTTTCAGCTATATAAAAAAAAAAAAAAAAAAAAAAAATATTGGATTTGAGTTAATCTGTGATTTGTACTCTAATTATCATGTTGGCTGTATCAGCCATAATAACTGTGGTATTAATAGGAGCAATCGTATGTTTTTCTTTCAGTCTATTAAGTGTTATACCTAATGACTAACAGGCTTATGAAGCCAACACTTTGTTTTTTTTCTGTAAATATATAATTTATGGCCGTCTTATGAAGTAGAAGCCACTCCTTGGTTTAAACCAGTGTATCCCAAGTAGGGTGCCTCCAGCTGTTGCTAAACTACAACTCCCAGCATGCCCGGACAGGCATCGGTTGTCCGGGCATGCTGGGAGATGTAGTTTTGCAACATCTAGGGGCACCCTGGTTGAAAAAGGGGTTTAAAGGGGGTACTCCGGTGAAAACCTTTTTTCTTTTAAATCAACTGGTGCCAGAAAGTTAAACATATTTGTAAATTACTTCTATTAAAAAATCTTAATCTTTCCAGTACTTATTAGCTGCTTAATGCTACAGAGGAAATTCCTTTCTTTTTGGAATTCTTTTTCTTCCTTGGGTTCAAATCCCACTAAGGACAACAATAAATAAAGAGTTATTATAATGACGTCAGCAAAGAGCACTGTGCTAGTGAGGTCATCAGAGAGAGAATTCCAAAAAGAAAAGAATTTCCTCTGTAGTATTCAGCAGCTAATAAGTACAGGAAGGATTAAGATTTTTTTAATAGAAGTAATTTACAAATCTGTTTAACTTTCTGGCACCAGTTGATTTAAAAGAAAAAACGTTTTCACCGGAGTACCCCTTTAACTAATAGAAGTCAGCAGAATGCCCTGTTCTGTGAAATCAGAATAATTTATTATTCTCCCTTCAGTTGGAGAAGGAGGATAAAGCTGTAAAAGTAAAACATGGCAGATATGTCCTCTCTCTAATAGCCAATCCACTATAGGCATTAGATTGCTGATGAATTCCACCAAAACATTGCTGAGACAGAAATGCTTGGCATAGGTTTGCTTTGTTTTTACTTCCCATTATCTACAGTCATCAGCTGGTGCAGAGCTTAAAGGGGTACTCTGGTGAAAAACTATTTTTTTTTATAAACTGGTGCCAGAAAGTTAAACAGATTTGTAAATTATTTCTATTAAAAAAATCTTAATCCTTCCAGTACTTATCAGCTGCTGAAGTTGAGTTGTTTCTGTATGACAACAGTGCTCTCTGCTGACACCTCTGTCTGTCTCAGGAGCTGTCCAGAGCAGGAGAAGTTTGCTATGGGAATTTGCTGCTACTCTGTACAGACAGGTGTCAGCAGAGAGCACTGTGGTCAAACAGAAAAGAACAAATCAACTTCAGCAGCTGATAAGTACTGGAAGGAATAAAAAATGTTAATAGAAGTAATTTACAAATCTGTAACTTTCTGGAGCCAGTTGATATGAAAAGTTTTTTAATGGAATACCCCTTTAATTTGAGGTGGAAATCCTGCCGTGTGAAGAGACCCTTAGAATATGTGAACCAGGGATAAATCTCAGCAGCTTGATGGCCATCTTTATTATATTTAAATCTAGAAGAGTTTTTTTTTTTTCTTCTTTTAAACTTCTTTAACAATAAAGCAATGCAAATCATGAAGTGTACTTGGTAAATTCCGCATTTGGGGACTGATGGTTCTCCAGCCCACAGATTTAGCAGTGAGAATGTATATACCTCATTTCATCTCAGGACTTGTATGGGAGCTGTATCACTGCCATGTTCACACGCGAGTCATGATTTGCCATAAAATAAAAATCTATTTTCGTCCATTGTGGTGCATATGTCTGTTTCTTCGCTCGCGCTACAACTCATCACACGACACTTTTTTTTTTTTGAATAAGATTCTATTTTATTTCAGGATTTTATGTGTTTTGGGCATCACCAGCTGACACCATTTTACTTGTGCACAGTACAGGATCTGGTCAATTTGTTACAAAAGATGGAAAAACGAAACTGAACGGAAACACTATTCGCTGTCTTATGATAGAAACTACTAAGCAGAGCACACGGATGCAGTTTTGGCATGAAGGCGTTCACTGACTGACGTCCGAGCCGTAATAATATTATCCCATACATTTACTCAGACGGGACAGTTGCCGCTCAGTGGGGGTTTACAGCCAGGGTCTTAGAGATACCTGCACACATACATACTCTGCCTCTTGGCCATAAACAAAGCAAATGGGGGGCCACCAATACAACTATAGTAAAATGGGATTATTGTGCGATCATATCACTTAGGGGAGGGTCACACATGCTGTATTTTGCTGCTGCATATTTTCCTACCCACTAAAGTCAATGGGAAGTAAAAGCAGCTGCAGAAAATACACAGCAAAATACAGCATGTATGACCCTACCCTTTGTCATTTGAGAACCATTGACACCCAAGTATACACAGGAAAACAGATTAGATATTTTAACAGTAGAACCTTGGATATAATGTGGATACTCTATTACAGGGCATGAGCAAATTTCTAACCGATAACATCTAAACTTGTATAATCTTTTAGTAGTAGTTCTGGTTTTCTTTTTCCCCCAGCAACACAGCACCGCTATTATCCGAAGGCTGTGCCTTGTGTCAAAACACCATCCAATTCACTTAAAGGAGAACTGGGCTGCAAAATCTTTAAAAAAAAATTTTTTTAAAACCTTACGACATTCCCCCGTTGCGCCGATATGGGTGTCCCAGTCCTCCGGTGCTGGTCCTCTTCTTAGGGAAGGTGAGGAAGGAGCCCAGGCTCCTTACATGACAGTGCGCTCAGCCTAGCACCGGCCAAGGCGGGACATCGCTGCGGTTGGCGATATGCTGAGTGCAGTATGACTCACCGTCCCCAGGAAGAAGACCAGGACCGGGACACCGGTGAGTTTGTTTTAGTTTTTGCAGCCCAGTTTGTTTCAGTACAGTTCTCCTTTAAAAGAGGGTATGATAAGATTAAAGGTTCCCTTATCCACAGAAAATGGAGTAACAAGGTCATAAGGGACCGGCTACGATCAGAATTGTGTGCAGTTGTCCTAGTACATGGCACTGCAACAAGTACACACTGCTCCATTGACTCTAAGACTTAAAGCATATTAGCTGAGTTCAGTGCTCAGCAATGTTCAGAGAATGAAGAAGACGTCAAGCACAGTCATTCCAGTCACAGAGGAGACAACTGAACTCTGCTCTTTATGATGGGTAGAGGTCCTAGTAGTTGGGCCACCACTGATCACCTACTTCTATCTTATCCTCAGCATAGGGGTCAACCTAAAGGGCATCTATCTGTCCACTGTATTTGCTGCAGACACTGTTTGATAGCTGTTAGGCTAGGTTCACACTACGGAATCCCTGGGCAAAATTTCTGCTGGAGACTTAGCCGGCAGCACTAGGACCGCACGGGCTGCATTGCCATCCCCATAGATGTCAATGCATTTCTGAGCAGATCTCCCAAAATATCTACCCAGAAATGCATTGCCTTCTATGGGGACGGCAATACAGTGTGTGGCCCTAGTGCCGCCGGGTTAGTCTCCAGCAGAAATTCTGCCCAGAGATTCCGTAGTGTGAACCTAGGCTTAGGGTATTTATTGGAGATGACAATGAATGAGAAATACATTTTTTTAATGGTTTTGGCAACAAGGTGTCAAGGAGGCGGATCGAGCTGCTCGGGTGCCTGGCACACCTCCATACTCTCCTCCCAGGACTTCATTGACTCCTGTACAAAGCTCTGTATGTCAATCAAGCAGGGGCTGAGAGGAGGAGGCGTGCCAGACTGGAGTAGCTCCACCTCCTTGACTCTTGGCTGGGAAATGAAAAGATTTTATAACTTTAGCAAATATTATCAACTCCAGTAAAAGGTTCCGTTTGCTTTTACACCCTAACAGTGTCTGCAGCTCTTAAAGGGGTACTCCACTGGTAATTTTTTTTTTCTTTTTAACCAACTGATGCCAGAAAGTTTAACAGATTTGTGAATTCCTTCTATTTAATAATCTTAACCCTTCCAATACTTATCAGCCTCTGTATGTTCCAGAGGAAGTTCTTTTCTTTTTGAATTTTCTTTGTCTGACCACAGTGCTCTCTGCTGACACCTCTGTCTATTTTAGTAACTGTCAAGACTAGGAGCAAATCTGTCCTGCTCCAGACAGTTCCTAAAATGGACAGAGGTGTCAGACAAAGAAAGTTCAAAAAATAATTTAAGAACTTCCTGTGTAGTATACAGCAGCTGATAAGTACTGGAAGGATTAAGATTTTTTTTTTTAACAGAAGAAATTTACAAATCTGTTTAACTTTCTGGCACCAGTTCTAAAAAATAGAAAAAGGGGAGAGTACCCCTTTACAGTTGACAGGTTCACATTAAATGGAGCTGAATTGCAATACCAGACAAAACCCCTGGCCAAGAGTGGCACTGTTTACAGATTTTTTGGCTGTACCTTAGCTCAGTGTTTCCTTACTCTACTTCGATATGGGCACAAGGAACAGTTTTTATTTAATAAAAGGATCATAGAGCAGCCAAATTTCCAATAACATGCCATATATATTGGCTCATCTGATGATGCTCTTATCTAGTCAATGACTTTGAATTTCTTCCAACTGATCATCTTTCTCAGACCAGTGTTTCCTAACCAGTATGCATCCAGCTGTTGCAAAACTACAACTCCCAGCATGCCCGGACAGCCAAAGGCTGTCCGGGCATGCTGGGAGTTGTAGTTTTGCAATAGCTGGAGGCAAGCTGGTTGAGAAACACTGCCTTAAGCTCTGCACTCTAGAAAGAAATGAGTTAAAACAATCTACTGGGGTCCATAAGCCCAATGACAGCTCTGTCTGCAGGTTGTGGAGTTTTTAACCCCACCATTTCCAGAGAGCAGTGGTCCTGGCTGATAAATACAAACGGAGAATTTATAGCAAGATTCAAAAAAAGCAAATCTAAAGAATCATCCAGCAATTTATTCTTGCAGAAGTTCAGCTTTTCCAATTCCCTGAGAGGTCTGGAATGAGACTGGGGTCTCCTCGGACTGTCATACCAGACTTTTCCAAGGAAATGAGGGTCAATTTTGGTAAGGCTGCGTTCACACGGCCGTCTAGACCCGTCCCCTTCTCCATCAAAAATAAAAACGGACTTTAAAAAAAACAACGCATGCAAACGGACGTTTATATCCATTATTTAGTTAATAAACCCCCCAGAAAATTGTGTTCTGAGCATGCTCAGAAATAAAAATGGATCGAAAAACGAATAAAAAAAAAAAAACGAATGACATTAAAAAGGTTCATCTGTTTTCCATAAACTTCAATGTTAAATTTACTGTATGTTTTTTCTTCCGCTTTTTTGACGAAAGAAAAAATACTGCGTGTGCCGTTTTTTTACAGCCTTCCAAAAAAACTGAAAGGAGTGCAGACGGGTACAAATAGATGTAAACGGATTGTAAAAAAAATTGACATGAATGGGATTTTTTTTTTTAAAACAGTTTCTGTTTACAGCCTGCAAGAACGGAAAACTGTTTTAAAAAAAAATCCCATTCATGTCAAAAGGCATTTCGTTTTTTACAATCAGTTTACATCTGTTTGTACCCGTCTGCACTCATTTCCGTTTTTTTGAAGGCAGCAAAAAACGGCACACGCAGTATTCTAAACGGGGATTAAAAAACAAAACAGAAAAAATAAACAGACGGCCGTGTGAACGCATCCTAAAACAAACCTTACAAATTGCAAATCTAAATGTGTCGCCAAACGTTATAAACCGTAGGATCAGTCAGTACGCTGTACACAAGATCAGCTTTCATGTTCCATCTACACGGACTCCATGACATGACTGATACACATCAATCCCTTAGGGAAAGGACAAAGGGGGTTTAAATAATCCTATATCGATACATAATAACATTTCCAAAACAAGCGCTGCGCTGACATAAATGATGTCAGGATTTAGTGTTGGGATATGAACGCAGTCGTTAGGCAATAAATACACAGGTAAAACATCTGCAGCTTCAGGTTAGACACATAAGGGATATACGCTATTCTTAGTTATCAGACATGGCCACTGATCTAGTAGTCACCAATGGTTTTCCTATAGGTTAGCACTTTTATCCAAAGCTGAGATCAGGATGCTGTTTGTTAGCAACCCAAAAGTGTAGACTTTCTGACATCTAGGGAACAGTTCCCATGGAAATAATTCTAATGAACATAGCAGCTCTGTATGATCAAAATCACATAGGATGACTTCTTATCGTTAACATGTAGGATAGTGGCCTCCAACTACTACTCTTAGAATGCCTGGATAGCCATTGGTGGGGGGACCTCTGCTATTCATGTCCCGGTAATCTATGGAAAACAGCTCACCTTATCTAAGCTTCCTTAAAAGGGGCACCCCACCTCTAGACGTCTTATCCCCTATTCAAAGGGTAGAGGGGATAAGATATCTGATTGTGGGGGTCCCGCTCCTGGGAACCCCCACTATCTCCTGCACGCCACCCCGGAATTCTTAACTTTTCGTTCTGAATGCTGGGTTTGGGGCCGTGACGTCACCCTACATACCCTCCATTCAGGTCTATGAGAGGGGGCGTGATGGCATCACACCCCCTCCCATAGACATGAATGGAGGGGGCGTAGCATGATGTCACGACCACAGCCCCGAACCCAGCTTTCTAAACATACTGTTTAGAATGTCGGGTGCTGCACAGAGATTCCCAGCTGCAGGACCCCGCAATCAGACATCTTATCCCCTCTATCCTTTGGATAGTGGATTAGATGTGTAGGGGTGGAGTGCCCCTTTAACTCACAGTTCCAGTATGAGTTAGATACTGGAACTAACTGCTGTCACAAGTACAAGGTTAACGTACAAGATTGATTTATCAACGTAATGCAGATTTAAATAGGATATATATATCTCGTACAGCTGGGTAATAAGGGCAATAATTGGTGGATGTTTATCAGTGGCCATTTTATGTTCTTCAAGAGCACTTATATAAGGAAGTGTTAGGTTCCATATAAAATAAGTATATACAAAGTATTAAGAGTCTTATCAGTGATGGAGATATGGGTGGCATTTCTGTAGAGCAGATAAGATACATGCTGAAAGGAAGGGACCTGGCAGCCCTATGCAAGCCTTGTCTGTATAATGAGATTATCACTATTAGATCTGGACATACATTGTAGACAACTGTGAGAGGGTTAAACAAAGGAGACAGAGACTAAACAAACTTATGTCGTGCAGATCGGTGCTTTTCAGTATCGCCGACATAACACTCAGTGGTTCCAACCAAAATCAAAGTTTTAAAGGCAAATGTGGTATCGATGATAAAACAAGAAGACGTATAGAACAAGACTGACCTGTTCACCAAGGCTGCATTACTACGTAGTGGTATCATGGACTGTGTGCTTCATATGACACAATAAATAGCAACTAAAACGCAACACACTGCGGCCCATCAGTAGTTCTGGGACTTCTAGTTCTACAAGCACCTAATAATCCAGCATTGTTTTAAGGCCGATGTTCTGTAGCAGGGATTTCACTGGCACAAGCAGAGAGGTTAGACGTTACTTTACAGTCTATAGGGAAACATGGAAGACACTGTATGCAGAGTTTTGGGGGAAGGTCTTTTTTTTTTTTTCCCCCTCACACACAGACCCCTCTTTTGCGCTTGATAAAAGGGTCATTAAAACATGTTACAAATGTAACAATAAAAATGCTTGAAATTCCTGATGTTTTACAAGCATTTAACCATACAAAAAAATCAAGTATGTGCAAAAGCCGTAATGGGGTTGCATGAAAGGGAAAAAGCAAAAGCCACTTTGTACGCCGTCTCTGGTCTTGTAGCTTACCCACGTTTGCAGTAAAGGGGTACTCCACTAGACACTGTGTGCGCGCTGCGGGGGTCGGCCACACCCCATCAATGCAAATCTATGGGAGGGGGCATGGCAGTGGTCACGCCCCCTGCCATAGACTTGCATTGAGGGGGCGTGGCTGCGATGTCACCACCCCCACAGTCCACACCCAGCGTTCAGAACAAAATGTTCCGAACGCTGGGGCAGTGGAGTACCCCTTTAAAACACAACCTATCAATAGTGCTGACTCTTACATAAGTTAGTTGTGTTTTGTTTTTTTCTCTCAAACACCAGCACGGATTTTCGCAGCGGATTTAGCTGCGGATCCGCTGGTGATGGCCCGCTCTATGCTGTCTTTACATGTGCCTGCTCGTAGCGGCAATACGCCGCTACCAGCAGACACACTGCAGCTATGTGTGTGGCGTACTCGCACATCACGGCCGCTCTCCCTGCTCTGAGTTAGGCAGAGAGCTCCCGCGATGTGAGAGTATACTGCGACTCGCACATCGCAGTGTGTCTGCTGGTAGCGGGGTATTGCCGCTACGAGCAGGAACATGTAAAGACAGCATAGAGCGGGCCTTCACCAGCGGATCCGCAGCATAAAATACGCTGAAAATCTGCGTGTGTGAACGTACCCTTAGGGTTTATTCACACGTACAGTATTCGGTGCAGATTTGATGCGCAGGATTTTCTGCTGCAGATTTCAATGTAAACTGAATGACTGAGCACAGCTTGAAATCCTGCGCATCAAATCCGCGCAGAATACTGTATGTGTGAATAGACCCTTAGGGTACGTCGCCGCTACGAGCAGACAATACGTCGATATGAGCAGACACACTGCGATGTGCAAGTCGCAGTATACTCGCACATCGTGGGAGCTCTCTGTCTACCTCAGAGCAGGGAGAGCGGCTGCGATGTGCGAGTACGCTGCGCACATCACTGCAGTGTGTCTGCTCGTCACAACGTATTGCCGCTACGAGCAGGCACATGTAAAGACAGCATAGAGCGGGCCTTCACCAGCGGATCCGCAGCGTAAAATACGCTGTAAATCCGCTCATGTGAACGTACCCTTAAAGTATATTTTCCCTGAAAAGATGCCACTGCATTTGGGGGGGGTTTACAGCTGCCAAGGGCCACCATACAGTACCCCATAAGTAACATGCAAGGGTCCAATTTGAAATCGCACCCACGCAGCATACTTCCTGCCGTACAGCGGCCTTGGGGACTGTAGAGCTCAATGTTCAGTTTCATCCCTTCATGCCTGATGTCAGATGGTAAAAGGCGAGTATGCCTGAAGAACAGAAATAAAAGGGAACAGAAGCGATGCTTTCTCCTGCAATGTAACCTACACTGACCGGCAGACAGGCATAGAGACAAGGACACTATAACAAAGACAAAATCCAAAAATGTCTAACTATATAACTATACTGTTCTTTTATTCCATGCAATAGAAACATTTTCCAAAATCCATGTGGGTTTAAACGAGTTTGACGTGTTTCAGTTTTTCCTCTGTGGAGTCAAGTAAAATGCAATTCTGGAGGCCTGTGTGGCAGTATAAGTGCGGGGGGATCACAGAACTGGACAGGTCTCGATCCATTGCAACATGGATCTTTTAACTTACGTGTGGTTATCTGTTATGGTTAAATTGGCTATAACGCGATAAAAAGAATTTTTCGCAACTGACCAATATACGAACCCTGGCGCAACGTAATACACATAAATAGGAATGGGATAAAGGCTTTCCTCTCCTTGGAGCTCTCTGCTGGTCTTTACAATGTCAGATCTTTTACCTTTCGTGTGACCACTTCTTGGCATGCTGGAGAGCGCATACAGACACATACATACACACCCACCCACCAGTCACCTTCCGACCATACTCTCATACTCAAAAAGCGAGTTTTAAACTGAAGTGGACAGATAAAGTGATTTGGTCTGTCTGGACGTTAGAAGGTTTTCCTGTGGATAGCTCTGGGGCCGTCTTCTTCGTATTCTTTCTTTGAGACCCACATTTTCTTGAAGGTGTCCAGAGAGGCCAAAATGGATCCACTGGAAAAGGAATTTGAGGGGGAAAAGAAAGAAACATTTAAAATGGTTCCTCAACTAAAGAAAAAAGTCAAAGATTCTTTAAAAAGGGCTGGTTAAAGGGGTACTCCGCCCCTAGACATCTTATTCCCTATCAGAAGGATACGGGATAAGATGTTTGATCGGGGGGGTCCTGCTTCTGGGGACCCCCGCGATCTCTGCTGCAGCACCCCAGACATCCGGTGCACGGAGTGAACTTCGCTCTGTGCCGGATGACTGGCGATGCGAAGTGAATGCTCGTGATGTCACAGCCACGCCCCTTCTGATGTCACGACCACGCCCCCTCAATGCAAGTCTATGGGAGGGCGCGAGAAATTATCAAAACCTGTGCAAAGGAAACATTGCCCATAGCAACCAATCAGATCACTTCTTTCATTTTCCAGACTCCTTGTTAATAATGAAAGAAGCGATCTGATTGGTTGCTATGGGCAACTTTTCCTCTGGACAGGTTTTGATAAATCTTCCCTCATAAGTATTTGTGTTTTTGACAAATTATGCACCTTGGTTGAAAAGGGGACATGACTTAGGCTGGGTTCACACCACGTTTTGTTAAATACGGCTCCCGTATACGGTTGGGAGGGGGGGGCGGGGCTTAATCGTGGCGCTTGCACTCAGCCGTATTCGGGAACTGTATTTAATGTATGTCTATGAGCCGACCGGACTGAACCGCAGCCTCCGGTCGGCTTAGTTTTCGGCCGTATGCGGTTTCCCGACCGCAGGCAAAAACGTGGTCGACCACATTTTTGCCTGCGGTCGGGAAACCGCATACGGCCGAAAACTAAGCCGACCGGAGGCTGCGGTTCAGTCCGGTCGGCTCATAGACATACATTAAATACGGTTCCTGAATACGGCTTAGTGCGGGCGCCGCGATTAAGCCCCGCCCCCCTCCTCCCAACCGTATATGGGAGCCGTATTTAACAAAACGTGGTGTGAACCCAGCCTTAGAGACAAAAGGTATGGTTTGAAAAGCATGCACCAACATAGCAAAAAGTAAGCAAACCCACAGATGGTATAAAGTTAAAGGGTATGGCCATCTTTCTTCATTTTTATCCCAAACCATATTAATCCTTATACTGTAGGTATTTCTGATATTCATGACAGCTCATGCCTCCATATTATGGCGCCTTATGGACAACCATGTGACATAAACGTTACTCTGCCTCCTCTATAGCACCGTGATGATCACTACAGGGCGCCATATTATGGATATTGCTGTACGGCCGAGATACATGGACAGGGAAGCGTAATATTATATTTATTTATTTATTGTAAACACATGGGCAAAACTGGAATCTGGGACTTCTTATTCTTAGGACAGGGGCCCCATCCCAGCTAACTAAATAATGGGATCTGCCTGGGCACCAACATTTCCCTACAACAGTGTTTCCCAAGCCAAGTGCGGTCCTCAAGGCCCCCAAAAAGGTCACGTTTTCAGGATTTTCTTAGCGTTTCACAGGTGATATAATTGTGGTGATGCCCGATTCACTGACATTATATCACTAAGGAAATCCTGAAAACATGACCTGTTGGGGGACTTGAGGACCGTGCTTGGGAAACACTGCTCTACAACATCCTCTATATGTGCTACACAAATGTATTTGCAATTTGATGCTGGTAGGGTAAGGCCCTTCTATTCTACTTTTTAAGATAATAAAGATGTTAGAATGACAGGTAATACATGAACTATGTCTCCTCACCCAATCCATGTAGAGTATAATCGTTCTTGAGGAGCAGATATCTGAAATGGAAAAATCAAATGTTATAATAGAAAGAGAATAACCTTTTATTCTAGTGTTTATGGGGGCTTCTGGTTCTCCTGATGGCAGGGGAGATGAGGATCATGCAGATGAATCTGCCAACACTATATGTACAGCATAAAGAAAAAAGGCACAACCTACCCTTATTTTTACATCTTTTGGTGCTAATTTTTTTACTTCACTTAGAAGTCGGTCCCCGAAACCTGTAAAAGTAAAATGCAAAACAGTTATAGCGGTCACTTACAGCATACACTAAAGTTGCCAAAGATCATGTACAGTAAAAAAAGTCACAATCTATAGACCAATTAAAATAAAAATAAATAACCAATAAATACCATGTACTGTAAGGGTAAGGTCACACGTAATGGATTTGCAGTGTATTTTACGCCGAGGATCTGCCAGTGACCCAATTCAGTGTGCATCCAGCTGTTGCCACCCCCTGGCCTGCTCGCAGCGGAAAATTGCCGCTCCGAGCGGCCACTCAGGGGCCTGCGAATAGCCAGGAGCATGTGCAGTGTACTCAGACATCGTGGCTGTTCCGCAATGTCCGAGTACACTGCAGTGCACTCGGCGACTCGCAGGCCCGGGGGGCAGGGCAGGGGGTGACCACAGCTGGAGGCACACTATGGGTCGGGTCATCGGTGGATCTGCTGCGTAAATTATACTGTGAATCCGTTCGATGTGACCCTACCCTTACACTGCAGATCTTTAGGAAGTTAAAATGACTAATCCTACATTGATGTTGAGTTGCCAAGATATATAAAAGAAATATAGGAACAAAAAAAACCATATAACGTAGTTAGTGTCATCAATTACCAGGAAATGGGATTACAAGCACTGGCATAAAATTTCAAGCTGCTGTATAACGTTAACTCTATAATGTGCAGCCAGGCTAATGTGTATCACAGTTTCTTGCAGTATTGTATTGAATGCCTTTTGTCACACCTTTAAATAAAGTGGATCCTCCAGACAACACAATGTTGGAGAATAAAGTTCGCCTTAGGTCCATGTCTGACTTCTGAATGGCGAACACTAAGACCTCATGGATTCCCTCACATTCTTCCCCAATTAGATCTGGTCGGAACAGCAGCTCAGGGGCTCGGAATCGGGCCGGGCCAATCTACAAATAAACAAAGAGATCATTTTGGCGTTAACAGGAATGGAAATAGCAGAGAGCAGACTTCATACCACACCCATTCATCACACACATGAGTCATTTACGAGTCAGGCGTCTTATGACTAAATGAAAGCTCTTTACTTCTATCACAGTTTCTAATAAATGCCGACACCTCTTTTTAGGGCTATCCCTCTGACTGCCCAAAAAAGAAAAAAAAAAAAGAAAAAATAGGTATAAGTATGTGTGCGTGTGTATAGAATTCATATATATTAGTGGGGTCATTTTATAGGAAAAAAATAAGTGGTCTACTGACGTGTGAACTCCATAACATATAGCCCAGTGTTTCCCAACCAGGGAGCCTCTAACGGTTGCACAACTACAACTCCCAGCATGCCCGGACAGCCGAAGGCTGTCCGGGCATGCTGGGAGTTGTAGTTGTGCAACCGCTAGAGGCTCCCTGGTTGGGAAAAGCTACCATAGAAAGTCAAGATGACTGCAACAGCGATGCAAGTACTCTACAGCAAATAATTATTATTTATTTTTATTGTGCCCTTAGTTCCATGGAGCTGTACACATAACCAGTTCTACCAGTGATTGGCTTGGCATGAGACATCTTCATTGTGGCAGAGGCTGAACAGAGGCTAGCAGGGTACCACTGGGGGTATTTCAGCTTTATACATCTGATTGCAGGGGTCCCGCCGAGATCAAACTCCTGGGATCATATAACCCCTGGGATCATACATCTTATTCCCTATCAATTGGATAGAGGATAAGAGGTATAAGGCTGGAATACCCCTTTAAATAGTGGATGACTTAAAATAGTGAATGGATGATTTGACAGCTGGAAACCCCTTTTTAAAAAGCTGCTATAGTCTATAATACAACATGGAAAGAGAGAAAACTGAGTCTGGCACCGGTAATGCGATAAAATGGAGAGCATAATAGTGAACAAAAATGGTAGCCAACAACGTGTATCAGTCCTGATATGAACTGCAGGTGAGACGGAGGTGCTGTTATCACGGAAATCCACAAGTATGAGCGTGAAACTAGTTGCCGCCCCTCCATTACACCCCCCGCATCACCTGTAACACCCGAGCTCCCTGTGTACCTGTCCTGTCTACCGAAGATTTTTGCATTCCCTTGGAAATAAAGCTTGAAAAATGTCTTGCATCATGATCAGCGGTGAGTGCCTTATGTTCATTCCTTATGTGTATAGTCTAGAATACTATACTTTTCTGCGTTCATCCTCATGGCAGAATTAAGGCAATTTTACATAAGGCTTCTGCACAACTACGACAGTCTGACACTTTACCCAAGCTGGGGCAGCGCTGCATGAAAATGCAAAACAGAACAGCATCACGTACACAGCACAGCAGAGCAGTCACACCCGTGCTGGCAGCTACCTGTCATTACATCATCAGCCCAGCACAGACATGGCATTACTGCACTAGTTTTACAGCTCCTACAGACGCCACTTGTGTTCACACCCAGCCCTGTGTGAATGTGTAACATTAATAATGCTGCAGGTGAAATGACGCATGTACCTCAATAGTGCTTCCATCGGGTAAGTAATACTGAGCCTTCTCTGTCTCCAACGTCTCATCTTTTTGTGGATTTATGGACAGGTAACATGCACGCTGCACGTTTTAGAGCAAAAAAAAAAAACCAAAAAAAAAAACACAACAACGTTAAAATAATATTCATACATAAATGTAAAATTCAAGCAAGCAACTACTGAGTGATGGTTGCCTGGTGTTAAAAGGAATACTGTAGTGGTATATAACTTATCCTCTAGGGCAGTGGTCTCCAACCTGCGGACCTCCAGATGTTGCAAAACTACAACTCCCAGTATGCCCGGACAGCCAACGGCTGTCCGGGCATGCTGGGAATTGTAGTTTTGCAACATCTGGAGGTCCGCAGGTTGAAGACCACTGCCCTAAGGGATAAGTTATAGATCACAGTGGAGTCCCCGTACAAGAGATCGCGTAGCTGCGGCAGTCCGCAGGAAGGGGGCATTCCGTCCCCGCATGACGCAGCGGCCGACGTGCCCCCTTCATGTATCCCATAGAGATACATGGAGGGGGCGTGTCTGCCATGGCTTCCTGCTGGGGACGGTATGGCGCTTCCTGCAGACCTAGCGGTTGGACACCCCGCAATCTATAACTTATCCCCTATCCTTTGGATAAAAGGTATAAGTTGTGTTCCACTACAGTACTAAACATTTTTCATAGCTTATTACAAAATTAGTCCTATACAAATATCAAACAATAACAATTCACAATAAATAATAGATACACAACAAAGGCTGTCCGGGCATGCTGGGAGTTATAGTTTTGCAACAGCTGGAGGCACCCTGCTTGGGAAACAGTTATAAAGGGAGTTTCCAAGTGGTCTCCATAATGCTAACATGCCCTAAAAATTTACACAAGGACATGAAAAAAGCCATACAAACCTCTTTGATAGTTTTGACAATTTCAAACTCAGCTGAAGTGTGGAAGTCATAGCCCTCCTTCCGCAGATACAGACGGAGGAAGCGGGAGACGTCTCGACCAGCGATGTCAATCCTCATGATGGAGTGCGGCATCGCGAAACCTTCGTAGATAGGCACAGCGTGTGTCACCCCGTCCCCAGAATCCAGCACAACTCCTGTTGTCCTCCCTGTTGCATACCTGAAATCATAGAGGATATCTTAGCGAATGGTATATGTAATTTGGAGAACATGTGCTTCTCTGTTTTTATTACTATTGTAGTAGTGGTTATTCAGCTGGATCTAGTAAGCCTTCACCTGGTCACACTCTATACTGTGTGGTATACAGGGAAACTTGCCACAATAGGTTTTATCATTCTTTATTTAACAATTTTCAAAAGAAGGCAATAAAAAAAATATATAAAAAAAATATAAAAAATAAAAGCTTCCTATGCAGAGGGATTCAACATAGAATCATTAGCAGTAAGAATAAACAAGGGGCAGGCAGGTAGGAAGGGAAATAGCCCCAAAATTGGCACAGGCAAGATTAGGCTGCATGAAAACAGAAAAACACCACGAATCTCTGCATGAGCAGAAATTTTTTTTTTTTATTGGAATTAAAGGGGTACTCTGGAGGGAAAAGAACACTTTCAAACAAACTCATGCCTTCTGTTTAAAAATCTTAACCCTTCCAGTACTTGTCAGCTGCTGTATGCTCCACAGAAAGTTGTGTAGTTCTTTTCTGTCAGACCCCAGTACTCTCTGCCGACATCTCTGTCCATGTCAGGAACTGTCCAGAACATGAGCGAATCCCCATAGCAAACCTCTCCTGCATTAGACAGTTCCGGAAATGGCTAAAGGTGTCAGCAGAGAGCACTGTGGTCAGACTGGAAATGACTTCCTATGTAGTAAACAGCAGCTGATAAGTACTGGAAGGATTAAGATTTTTAAATAGAAGTCATTTACAAATCTGTATCATTTTCTGGCATCAGATGATTTTTAAAAAAAATTTGTTTCTCTCTGGAGTACCCCTTTAAAAGGAGATCTCCAGTCTTGAAAATCTTATCCCCTATCCTAAGGATAGGAAATAAGTTTCAGATGGCGGGGGGGTCCGACCACTGGGACCCCCTGCAATCTCCCGTACGGGACCCTGGCAGCACGCAGGAAGGGGGCGTGTCGACCATCGCACGAAGCGGCGGCTGACACGCCCCCTCAATACAACTTTATGGCAACGCCAGAGCACTGCCTTCAGCAATCTCCAGCTATGCCATAGCGCTGTAATGAGGGGGGGTGTTGGCCGCCGCTTCGTGTAGGGGGCGACAAGCGCTCTCTGGCCAGCGAGCTGGGGGCCCGTACAGGAGATCGCAGGGGGTCCAGCGATCTGAAACTTATCCCCTATCCTTAGATAAGTTTTTCAGGATTGGATATCTCCTTTAAGTATTAGACATTGACCATTAAAGGCTTAGAAGATGTTTGTGTCAAACAAATCAGTCCCAAGCACATGATTTAAATAGTTCTCTACAATCTAAATGAGGTCTCCAGGATCCAACACATTCAAAGGCAAACAGAGGGATTGGTATCTGTAAAGAAATACATCTGTGCTTAGGGTAGGATTGAGTGGAGGCACAAAGACGCAGCATGGGCCCAGGTTGTGGGATTACATCATTATTTAAAATGACAATTTAGGAGAAAAAAAAACAAAAATGCACAAATATCAGCTGTTAGCAGACATGTCTATCAAAAACCTGGGCAGCACAGTGACTCAATGGTTAATACTGTTGCCTTGCAGCACTGGGGTCCTGGGTTTAAACACCACCAAGGACAACATCTGCAATGAGTTTGTATGTTCTCCCCATGTTTGCATAGGTTTTCTCCAAATACTCAAAAATATACTGACAGGTGAATTTAGATTGACAGGGAACCAAATGAACAGAGCTGCGGAATGTGTGTGCGCTATATAAGAATTATTATTCTTTTAAAAAGGGGTACTCTGGTGGAAATTATTTTTTTTTTTTTTTAAATCAACTGGTGCCAGAAAGTTAAACAGATTTGTAAATTCCTTCTATTAAAAATCTTAATCCTTCCAGTACTACTTAGTGGCTGTATACTACAGAGGAAATTCTTTTTCTTTTGGGATTTCTTTTCTGTCTGACCACAGTGCTCTCTGCTGACACCTCTGTCCATTTTAGGAACTGTCCAGAGCAGCATATGTTTGTTATTGGGATTTTCTCCAGTTCTGGACAGTTCCTGAGATGAACAGAGGTGTCAGTAGAGAGCACTGTGGTCAGACAGAAAAGAAATCCAAGAAGAAAAGAATTTCCTCTGTAGTATACAGCCGCTAATAAGTACTGGAAGGATAAATATTCTTTAATAGAAGTAATTTACAAATCTGTTTAACTTTCTGGCATCAGTTGATTAAAAAAAAAAAAAAAAAAGAAAAGAAAAAGGGTTTCCACTGTAGTACCCCTCTAATAGTAAACCTTACTGGCTGGAAACACACATTCAGTGTTTGGGACTAAATGAAAAAGAAAAGTGATGGATCAGTCTTCCTGTCCACTTCTTCCCCTTTTTAATGGATTTCTGCCATGACTACAAAAAATGCTGTATCCCAGACACTGGGCAACTGTCAGGAGTCATTTTTTCTTGGCCTCAATACACATTTGGTTGTCAATAGATCCGTCCAAAATGTAATCTGTACCGCCAGCTTAAAGCCTCAACACGAGGATTAAACATTTCAAGAAAACCTATTGTTCAAAGGTCGTAGAACAGATTATTGGAAGGAAGGTCCAAATTATAAGGAAATTATGAGGCAACTTGTATATAGTCACCTGTCTCTGTAGATTGAACATGGAAGGAGATCTCTTTGTGTTTGGGGATATGACTAAAATGGTGCCATGATTTACCTACGGGTAATAGTAATAATACTGGGGAGGAGTCCCCAAGTTCAGGACCCTAACTCCCTAGTGCAGCGTTTTCCAAACAGTGTGTCTCCAGCTGTTGCAAAACGACAACTCCCAGCATGCCGGGAGTTGTAGCTTCGCAATAGTTTAGGACACACTGTTTGGAAAACAATGTCCTAGCAGGAGTGAAGAGTAGCTCTCGCTGTGTAAGACAACACATATCCATACATTACTGTGTAATGCTTTATAGTCCCTGTAATGGTGCTGTAAGAAAATTCAACCAATTATGTGTTTAACAAAAAACCATGATGCACCGTTATATACAGTATTTACCAGGCTGCCTGACATTGACAAATGCTGCCAAAAATCAGAATACAGGACAATAAAGCATCTGGAATGTAAGCCAGAGGGTCACTTTATTGGCAGATAAATGAATGGCAACGCTATGTTCAGCACACACACCAGGTTTTATGGTGGATACAAGGAACATGTTCATTGAGCACAGTGTGAACACTCCCTTTATCAGCCATGTCTGTTCACTTGCGAGTCATTTTTCTCAACTTCCCATAATTCACCGTGTCATTTTCTTATTTATATAGGTGGGTGTTGAAAAGGTACTTACAGGCTGAGTACGGCTTGCATGGAGATGAACAGAGCTGGAACATTAAACGTCTCAAAGAAAACTTCAGCTGCTCGTTCACGGTTTTTCCGTGGGTTTAATGGAGCTTCTGTGAGCAGAACTGGATGCTGCAGAAAGGACAAACAGTCAGAAGAAAGCTGTAATGTACATGGGTCCTGTCAGTGGAACAGTGTAACCCAACACTGTTCTGATAAGGGGCGCAACCTCACCCCAGAACCGAACAGCCACAGGGCAAGACCAACAGACATGATAGGTAGTGCCGGTGTCTAAGCACAGTAGTGAGACCATAGGGAAGATTGCAAGTAATCTGGTTGGCACGACATATGGACGACAATAAACAGGTTATAAAAATAAATAAATAAATAAATAAATAACTAAATAAAAAGTACATATTAAAGTCCCTCCAACCTATCTATTCATATTTAAAAAAAATATATATATATTTATTTGACCACAGTTCTGTAACACTATTTTGCTATAAAATATAGCTTAAAAGGGGTACTCCTTCCCCTCCAACCTCAAGCCCCCACCCATAGACTTGCATTAAGGGGACGGGCCGTGATGTCACGAGGGGGCGGAGCTGTGACATCACAATGCTCCAGCCCCTTTATCGCCGGTCATTACGCACAGAGCGAGTTTGCTCTGTGCAGTAATGAAAGCAGGGTGCTGCAACAGAGATCATGGGGGTCCCCAGCGGCGGGACCCCTGCAATCTGACATCTTATCCCCTATCCTTTGGATAGGGGGATTAGATGCTAGGGGCGGAGTACCCCTTTAAGTTCCAATTATGCAGGCCACATAATTAAAAATAAATAAAAAATTCTGGGCACTACTATGGCCCTTATGAACAATCTATAGATCAGTGTATACATTTTCAGTGTTATATGGGTTACGCAGGTTTTCTCAGGATAATCTTTTCATTCCCAGCAGCACAGATGTTTATTGTTAAGTCTTTAATGCAGGTAAAAGAAGGACTGACACTAATAACACTATATAATAGAGCTGCTATTGCCATGTAGCATATAATATTTTATTTAAACTTGTCTTCATTTACCTCTTCAGAAAAAGTCTGCAGCTGGTCCTTTGAGTAGACATATTGCCAGATACGTTCCATGTCATTCCAGTCCTTAACAATACCGTGCTCCATAGGATATCGAATAGACAGGAGCCCCCTGTGTTCCTGGAAAAGATCAAAAGTAAAATACAGATTAGGCTAGATTTACATCATTGTTGTGCTCCATTGGCAGAGTCCGTTTAAATTAGGGGACTTGAGCTGACAAATAAAATACTGCAAGCAGGGATACATTTTCTCCGCACAACTCCTGCAAAACAAGTGAAACGGACTGTACAGGTCTGTTTGTCAATAGAAGGGACTTTTGCGACGGAGCTCTCCAAACAGAGCTCAAAGCTTATATGAATTTAGCCTTAATCTAATTATGTAATACATTTTTACAATGACCCAATATGGCCAAGATGTCCAACACTGAATTGACAAGGTTGCTTTCTTTTATTATTTTTTTTATTTAATATATTCGTAGCCCCCCATCCCACAGAGGAGCATCCCCCATTAACCAAGAACTCCACAGAATAAGGCACTTTTGTAACAAGAAAACCATACACTGTTGACTACTACTTAAATTGAAGATGCGCTCCCCGCAGTTCGCTGTGGAGGGACTCCGCTCACACTAAGCGAATCTGTGCCCAATGAGTTCACTCCGTGTGAGCTGTGTCTCTCCACAGAGAACTTTGGAGAGCAAATCTTTAGGCTGACACTTTAAAGACAAAGGGGCACTTTAAAAAAACGTTAGCTTTCCTTCCAACAATCTAAGCTCTGTTCAAATCAGCATTATAGCTTACATTTTATAATGGATGGCCCGATGCGGTGCCAAATCCTTTGCAAGGTGAACACCTGTAATACCTAAGAGGACCCACTGACTTATAATGGGTTTTCCATCTTTTTCACAACAAAAATAGCGCTGCATGCAGAGGTATTTCTTAATAGAACAAAATTACAGAATCCGCAGTCCTGCTCAGGAGCTCTTTGTGTCCCTGCTATCCATATGCCCACTGCAGCAAGTCACAGGCCTTTGAACAGGTGAGTAATGTATCTTATGATTTTATAGAATTTACATTTGCATGAAGAACTTAGCTTAGAGCACTCACCTTGGACACAATACAATGCAACAGTACAACGTCTTTATTCAGGTTGCAGGGGAAGCGTACAGCAGGGAGGTGGGAAGATGAAACAAGGACGGGTGGGTTCAGCTGGTGGGTGACGGTCCGTATAACTCTCTTTGCCAAGGGGCCTGACGAAGCGCAAAGAACGCGATGCGGACCGTCGTCCACCGGCTGAACCCACCCGTCCTTGTTTCATCTTCCCACCTCCCTGCTGTACGCTTCCCCTGCAACGTGTCAATGGGCGACTGTCCATATCACGCTCTTTGCGCTTCGTCAGGCCCCCAAGGGCGCGATACAGACAATCGCCCACCGGCTGAACCCACCCGTCCTTGTTTCATCTTCCCACCTCCCTGCTGTACGCTTTCCCTACAACCTGCCAATGGGCGATGGTCCGTATCGCGCTCTTTGGGGGTCTGACGAAGGGCAAAGAGCGCGATACGGACCGTCACCCACAGGCTGAACCCACCCGTCCTTGTTTCATCTTCCCACCTCCCTGCTGTACGCTTTCCCTACAACCTGCCAATGGGCGATGGTCCGTATCGCGCTCTTTGGGGGTCTGACGAAGCGCAAAGAGCGCGATACGGACCGTCACCCACCGGCTGAACCCACACGTCCTTGTTTCATCTTCCCACCTCCCTGCTGTACGCTTGAATAAAGACGATGTACTGGTGCATGTATTTTGTCCGAGGTGAGTGCTCCAGGCTAAGTTCTTCATGCAAGTGTATGTTCACGCTGTGTTTTGTTTGTGAGCACCATATGTAAGACACTAAGGAAACAGAGGCACTTACTACCTTGAGACAGTTTACACAATTATTTTTAAACAAAAAAAGGATAAAGAAGCTGGAAAGTGCTCAAAGTCTAACAACCCCCCCCCCCCCCCCCAAAAAAAAAAAAATGGACGATAAGGAGGATGAAAGCATTTGGCTACAAGTAAAGGTTAGATATGTCTGCCGTGTTTACATGAATACAAATTCCAGCAAAAGATAAACCAACAATTTTATATATTCAAGGGCAGTTAGCGGATCTCTGGGGAATTTTTTTCCAAGCCGGAGTCTATGCAGCTTGGAAAATTCCCTTTAAAGCATTATTGAAAAAAACTTTTAACAGGTCAATCTAAAGTTACTATCGCCCTGGGTCTCACTTCTAAGACCCCCAGAGATCATGAGCTATTAGCCGGGAAAGCAGGCGACAATGGCTCATGATTGCAATGGGTCTTAGGAGTGAGACCCGAGGCAATTGACAACATATCTGATCAACATGTCAAAAGATGTTTTTCATGACAGTAAAGCTTTAAGAAATATAAAGGCTTTCTAAGTTTAGCTGCTCATGCATGCCTATGGGGGAACCTAGAGTAACAGATGTTAGTGAGGGACAGCTAAGGAGGCAGAAGTGACCATAGGCTGTACAAGTCTTCTTATGCATCCACCAATCTCTGGTTATTAACAAAACTGTCTCTTTTTTTTATATTTTAACCCCTTAACGACCACGGACGTAAATGTACGTCCTGGTTTGGCGGGACTTCACGCACCAGGACGTACATTTACATCCTGTGTATGACCGCGAGCATTGGAAGGGTGCTCGCATCATACACGGCAGGTTCCGGCTGCTAGCAGCAGCCGGGGACCCGCCCGTAACAGCCAACATCCACGATTGCGCGGATTTCCGCCATTAACCCCTCTGATGCCGTGATCAATACAGATCGCGGCATTGCGGCACTTTGATTGGATGATCGGATCGCCCGCAGCGCTGCAGGATCCGATCATCCAGCATGACAGCCGGAGGTCCCCTTACCTAGCTCCGGCCGTCTCCCGGTGTCTTCTGCTCTGGTCTGCGATCGAGCAGACCAGAGCAGAAGATGACCGATAATACTGAGCAGTGCTGTGTCCTATACATAGCACTGCACAGTATTAGCAATCAAACAATTGCTATAGATAGTCCCCTATGGGGACATAAAAAGTGTAAAAAAAAAAATCCCCTCCCCCAATAAAAATGAAAATTGCCAGTTTTTCCCATTTTACCCCCAAAAAGCGTAATTTTTTTTAAATAAACATATTTGGTATCCCCGCGTGCGTAAATGTCCGAACTATCAAAATATAATGTTAATGATCCCGTACGGTGAATGGCGTAAACGTAAAAATTTTAAAAAGTCCACAAATGCTGCTTTTTTGTCACATTTTATTAAATAATAAAAAATGATCTAAAAGTTTTATATATGCAAATGTGGTATCTAAAAAAAAAAATATAAAAAGTACAGATGACGGCGCAAAAAAATTAGCCCTCATACCGCCCTATATACGCAAAAATGAAAAAAGTTATAGGTGGTCAAAATAGGACGATTTTAGATTACTGATTTTGTACAAAAAGCTTTAGATTTTTTTTAAGCGGTACAAAAATATAAAAGTATCTAGCCATGGGTATCATTTTAATCGTATTGACCCACAGAATAAAGAACACATGTCATTTTTACCGTAAAGTGTACAGTGTGAAAACAAAACCCTCCAAAATGTGCAAAATTTTGGTTTTCATTTAAATTTCCTCCCTAAAAATTTTTTATTTTTGGGTTCGCCGTACATTTTATGGTAAAATGAGGGGTTTCATTAGAAAGTACAATTGGTCACGTAAAAAACAAGCCCTTATATGGGTCTGTCCATGGAAATATAAATGAGTTATGGATTTTAGAAGGCAAGGAGGAAAAAACGAAAACGCAAAAATTTAATTGGCCTGGTCCTTGAGGTGAAAATGGGCTTGGTCATTAAGGGGTTAATGTACTGCTGGTTACAAGAGACAAATTCAATGTAAGGTTTTTTTTTTTTTACCTATTTTGACAAGGACTATGAACAATGGTGAGGGCCACAAATCATCACATTCTGTAATCTTACCTCCGCCTTTGGTCCAATAAATAAGTCTCCCTCCAAGGCACCAGCCATAACTCGAATATGCTTAGGTCGGCCCACACTAAGGGAAAATACAACAACTTGTTATACGAGTACAGACCATGTACAGAAATAGATATTGAAACCATCAAAATGGTACTCACTAGTTTGGAAAACAATATTTTGGGATCTGATCACCTGCAAATCCAGCTTTTATAACTCCAGAGCCCTGAGAAGAAAAAGAGGAAGATCCGATCATAAACAGAACTCCATCAAAAACATTAGAAAAGATCATAAATAGCAATTCCTTGTTTTACATTTAGCTGCCCGTGCAGTCAAGGCAATGGCAGCTACTATGCGTTACTCCTGTCGGGCTATTTTCACACCATGCAATTAAACATATGTACCAGGAAAGGTTAAAGTGTCCCTATCATTTCCAAAAACTTGACATGTCATGCAGATAGGCAGAAAAGATTTGATCGGTGGGATCTCTGAGACCCCCCGATCTCTAGATATAGACAGGTGAAGTATACAGTGATGGCTATATCTAGCGATCGGTGGGGTTCTCAGCACTTAGACCTGCCAGAGCAAAACACATGTGTGCATGACATGTTTTTCTTATAGGGGTTCTCCGGTGGAAACATTTTGCTAACATCAACTGGTTCCAGAAAGTTAAACAGATTTGTAAATTACTTCTTATTTAAAAATCTTAATTCTTCCAGTACTTATCAGCTGCTGTGGAAGTAAGTTTTTTTTTGTTTCCCCATAGCAAACCTATCCTGCACTGGACAGTTCCTGACAAGCACTGTGGTCAGACTGAAAAGAATAAGAATTCAACTTCCTGTTGAGTGTACAGCAGCTGATAAGTACTGGAAGGATTAAGATTTTTTTAAATAGAAGTACATTACAAATCTGTTTAACTTTCTGGTACCAGTTGATTTGAAAAAAAGATTGTTTTCCACCGGAGTACCCCTTTAATGGCCAGTCCTCCGATCTTATGTTTTTTTTTTTTTCCTGCTTTTGAGATAAAAGCACAGAGCAGCAGCAGGAGACAGAAGATCAGAGGACTGAACAGAGCAGAATGGGAGGCTTCCTTTCTGGCCTCAGCAGTCTAGAAATTTTAGCAAAATGCTCAATAACCCTTGGCACTGCCCACTACAATTGAAATGTTCGCCCAGAGTGTTAATGTTCCCCAACACTATAGTGTTCCCCAAACTGTGGTTCTCCAGCTGTTGCAAAACTACAATTCCCAGCATACCCAGACAGACACATGGTGGGAGTTGTAGTTTTGCCACAGCTGGAAAGCCAAAAGTTAAGGAACTTTTATAGGTATAGCACGGGTGAAATAAGTATTTAACACGTCACCATGTTGCTTACTAAATATATTTCCCCATTGGTATGAAATTTACACTAGATGTTGGTAACAACCCAAGTAATCCATACATACAAATAAAACAAAACAAAAATAAGCCCAGAAATTAAGTTATGTGTAATCATGTCAAATGACACAGGGAAAAAGTATTAAACGCGTGAAGAAAGGCAGGTGCAAAAAGGCACGGAAAGCCAAGACAACAGCTGAAATCTATCAGTAATAAAAAAGCAATCCAGCCCCTTGTCAGTGTAAATTCATATCAACTGGTTGAGTCCTAACTGAGGGCTACAAAAAGGTCTCATTGCCAAGGTGTCACACAAGACACATCTCGTGATGGGTAAAAGCAAAGAGCTGTTTCAAGACCTTTGCAAGATAATTGTTACAAAACATAACAATGGTGCTGGTTACAGGAGAATTTCCAAGTTCCAGTGAGGCCTGTTGGGTCCATAATACAGAAGTGGAAAGACAAACATTTCACCATAAATTTGCCTCCACCAGGCACTCCTCACAAGATCTCTCAAGAGCCAAGGACACTTGTGGTGAGCTTCAAAAAGATCTGGAATTAGCAGGTATTGTTGCCTCAGAAAAACAGTAAGTAATGCGCAATCCGCTGCCGTGGCCTGTATTATTATTATTATTATTATTAATAATGCACTCCGCTGCTGTGGCCTGTATTATTATTATTATTAATATACTCCACTGCTGTGGTCTGTATTATTAATAATATTAATGCACTCCGCTGCCGTGGCCTGTTATTATTATTACTGCACTCCGCTGCCGTGGCCTGTATTATTAATATGAATGCACTCCGCTGCCGTGGCCTGTATTATTAATATGAATGCACTCCGCTGCCGTGGCCTATTATTAATATGAATGCACTCCGCTGCCGTGGCCTATTATTAATGTACTCCACTGCTGTGGTCTGTATTATTAATAATATTAATGCACTCCGCTGCCGTGGCCTGTATTATTATTATTATTATTATTATTACTGCACTCCGCTGCTGTGGCCTGTATTATTAATATGAATGCACTCCACTGCCGTGGCCTATTATTATTAATGCACTCCGCTGCTGTGGCCTGTATTATTAATATGAATGCACTCCACTGCCGTGGCCTATTATTATTAATGTACTCCACTGCTGTGGCCTGTATTATTAATATTAATGCACTCCGCTGCCGTGGTCTGTATTATTATTATTATTATTATTATTATTATTAATGTACTCCGCTGCCGTGCCCTGTATTATTATTAATATTAATGCACTCCGCTGCTGTGGCCTGTATTATTATTATTATTAATATACTCCGCTGCCGTGCCCTGTATTATTATTAATATTAATGCACTCCGCTGCTGTGGCCTGTATTATTATTATTATTAATATACTCCGCTGCTGTGGTCTGTATTATTAATAATATTAATGCACTCCGCTGCCGTGGCCTGTTATTACTGCACTTCGCTGCCGTGGCCTGTATTATTAATATGAATGCACTCCGCTGCCGTGGCCTGTATTATTAATATGAATGCACTCCACTGCCGTGGCCTATTATTATTAATGTACTCCACTGCTGTGGTCTGTATTATTAATATTAATGCACTCTGCTGCCGTGGTCTGTATTATTATTATTATAATTATTATTATTAATGCACTCCGCTGCCGTGCCCTGTATTATTATTAATATTAATGCACTCCGCTGCTGTGGCCTGTATTATTATTATTATTAATATACTCCGCTGCTGTGGTCTGTATTATTAATAATATTAATGCACTCCGCTGCCGTGGCCTGTTATTATTATTACTGCACTCCGCTGCCGTGGCCTGTTATTATTATTACTGCACTCCGCTGCCGTGGCCTGTATTATTAATATGAATGCACTCCGCTGCCGTGGCCTATTATTAATGTACTCCACTGCTGTGGTCTGTATTATTAATAATATTAATGCACTCCGCTGCCGTGGCCTGTATTATTATTATTATTATTATTATTACTGCACTCCGCTGCTGTGGCCTGTATTATTAATATGAATGCACTCCACTGCCGTGGCCTATTATTATTAATGTACTCCACTGCTGTGGCCTGTATTATTATTAATATTAATGCACTCCGCTGCCGTGGTCTGTATTATTATTATTATTATTATTAATGCACTCCGCTGCTGTGGCCTGTATTATTAATATGAATGCACTCCACTGCCGTGGCCTATTATTATTAATGCACTCCGCTGCCGTGCCCTGTATTATTATTAATATTAATGCACTCCGCTGCTGTGACCTGTATTATTAATGCACTCCGCTGCCATGGCCTGTATTATTATTATTATTATTAATGCACTCAACTGCTGTTACCTGTATTATTATTAATGCACTCCGCAGCTGTGGCTATTATTGTTATTATTATTAATGCAGTCTGCCGACGTGGCCTGTATTATTATAATCATTATTATTAATGCACTCCGCTGCCGTGGCCTTTATTATTAATGCACTCTGCTGCCATGGCCTATATGATTATTATGCACACCACTGCTGTGGCCTGTATTATTAATATTAATGCACTCCGCTGCCATGGCCTGTATTATTAATGCACTCCGCTGCTGTGGCCTGTATTATTATTATTATTAATATACTCCGCTGCTGTGGTCTGTATTATTAATAATATTAATGCACTCCGCTGCAGTGGCCTGTTATTATTATTACTGCACTCCGCTGCCGTGGCCTGTATTATTAATATTAATGCACTCCGCTGCCATGGCCTGTATTATTAATGCACTCCGCTGCTGTGGCCTGTATTATTATTATTATTAATATACTCCGCTGCTGTGGTCTGTATTATTAATAATATTAATGCACTCCGCTGCAGTGGCCTGTTATTATTATTACTGCACTCCGCTGCCGTGGCCTGTATTATTAATATGAATGCACTCCGCTGCCGTGGCCTGTATTATTAATATGAATGCACTCCGCTGCCGTGGCCTATTATTAATGTACTCCACTGCTGTGGTCTGTATTATTAATAATATTAATGCACTCCGCTGCCGTGGCCTGTTATTATTATTACTGCACTCCGCTGCCGTGGCCTGTTATTATTATTACTGCACTCCGCTGCCGTGGCCTGTATTATTAATATGAATGCACTCCGCTGCCGTGGCCTATTATTAATGTACTCCACTGCTGTGGTCTGTATTATTAATAATATTAATGCACTCCGCTGCCGTGGCCTGTATTATTATTATTATTATTATTATTATTACTGCACTCCGCTGCTGTGGCCTGTATTATTAATATGAATGCACTCCACTGCCGTGGCCTATTATTATTAATGTACTCCACTGCTGTGGCCTGTATTATTATTAATATTAATGCACTCCGCTGCCGTGGTCTGTATTATTATTATTATTATTATTAATGCACTCCGCTGCTGTGGCCTGTATTATTAATATGAATGCACTCCACTGCCGTGGCCTATTATTATTAATGCACTCCGCTGCCGTGCCCTGTATTATTATTAATATTAATGCACTCCGCTGCTGTGACCTGTATTATTAATGCACTCCGCTGCCATGGCCTGTATTATTATTATTATTATTAATGCACTCAACTGCTGTTACCTGTATTATTATTAATGCACTCCGCAGCTGTGGCTATTATTGTTATTATTATTAATGCAGTCTGCCGACGTGGCCTGTATTATTATAATCATTATTATTAATGCACTCCGCTGCCGTGGCCTTTATTATTAATGCACTCCGCTGCCATGGCCTATATGATTATTATGCACACCACTGCTGTGGCCTGTATTATTAATATTAATGCACTCCGCTGCCATGGCCTGTATTATTAATGCACTCCGCTGCTGTGGCCTGTATTATTATTATTATTAATATACTCCGCTGCTGTGGTCTGTATTATTAATAATATTAATGCACTCCGCTGCAGTGGCCTGTTATTATTATTACTGCACTCCGCTGCCGTGGCCTGTATTATTAATATGAATGCACTCCGCTGCCGTGGCCTGTATTATTAATATGAATGCACTCCGCTGCCGTGGCCTATTATTAATGTACTCCACTGCTGTGGTCTGTATTAATAATATTAATGCACTACGCTGCCGTGGCCTGTATTATTATTATTATTATTATTATTATTATTATTATTATTATTATTACTGCACTCCGCTGCTGTGGCCTGTATTATTAATATGAATGCACTCCACTGCCGTGGCCTATTATTATTAATGTACTCCACTGCTGTGGCCTGTATTATTATTAATATTAATGCACTCCGCTGCCGTGGTCTGTATTATTATTATTATTATTATTATTAATGCACTCCGCTGCTGTGGCCTGTATTATTAATATGAATGCACTCCACTGCCGTGGCCTATTATTATTAATGCACTCCGCTGCCGTGCCCTGTATTATTATTAATATTAATGCACTCCGCTGCTGTGACCTGTATTATTAATGCACTCCGCTGCCATGGCCTGTATTATTATTATTATTATTATTAATGCACTCAACTGCTGTTACCTGTATTATTATTAATGCACTCCGCAGCTGTGGCTATTATTGTTATTATTATTAATGCAGTCTGCCGACGTGGCCTGTATTATTATAATCATTATTATTAATGCACTCCGCTGCCGTGGCCTTTATTATTAATGCACTCCGCTGCCATGGCCTATATGATTATTATGCACACCACTGCTGTGGCCTGTATTATTAATATTAATGCACTCCGCTGCTGTGGCCTGTATTATTATTACCGGTAATATTAATGCACTCCGCTGCCATGGCCTGTATTATTAATGCACTCCGCTGCTGTGGCCTGTATTATTAATATTATTAATGCACTCCACTGCTGTGGCTTGTATTATTAATATTAATGCACTCCACTGCTGTGACCTGTATTATTATTATTATTATTATTATGAATGCACTCTGCTGCTGTGGCTATTATTATTATTATTAATGCAGTCTGCCGACGTGGCCAGTATTATTATAATCATTATTATTAATGCACTCCGCTGCCGTGGCCTTTATTATTAATGTACTCTGCTGCCATGGCCTGTATTATTAATGCACTCCGCTGCCGTGGCCTGAATTATTATTAATGCACTCCGCTGCCGTGGCCTGAATTATTAATGCACACCGCTGGCGTGGACTGTATTATTATTAATTTACTCTGCTGCCGTGGCCTATTATTAATGCACTCTGCTGCCGTGGCCTGTATCATTAATGCACTCTGCTGCCGTGGCCTGTATTATTATATTATTATTATTATTATTGCACTCCGCTGCCCTGGCCTGTATTATTATTATTATTATTATTATTATTATGAATGCACTCCGCTGCCGTGGCCTGTATTATTATATTATTATTATTATTATTATTATTGCACTCCGCTGCCCTAGCCTGTATTATTATTATTATTATTATTATTATTAATGCACTACGCTGCCGTGGACTGTATTATTAATGCAGTACGCTGCCGTGGCCTGAATTATTAATGCACTCCGCTGCCGTGGACTGTATTATTATTATTAATACACTCCTCTGCCGTGGCCTATTATTAATGCACTCTGCTGCCGTGGTCTGTATTATTATTATTAATACACTCTGCTGCCGTGGTCTGTATTATTATTAATGCACTCTGCTGCCGTGGCCTGTATTATTATTATTAATGCACTCCTCTGCCGTGGCCTATTATTAATGCACTCTGCTGCCGTGGTCTGTATTATTATTAATGCACTCTGCTGCCGTGGTCTGTATCATTATTATTATTAATGCACTCTGCTGCCGTGGTCTGTATTATTATTATTAATGCACTCCGCTGCCGTGGCCTGTATTATTATTATTAATGCACTCTGCTGCCGTGGTCTGTATTATTATTATTAATGCACTCTGCTGCCGTGGTCTGTATTTATTATTAATGCACTCCGCTGCCGTGGTCTGTATTATTATTATTAATGCACTCTGCTGCCGTGGTCTGTATTTTTATTATTAATGCACTCCGCTGCCGTGGTCTGTATTATTATTCTTAATGCACTCTGCTGCCGTGGTCTGTATTATTATTCTTAATGCACTCCACCGCTGTGGTCTGTATGCACGCTCACCGCACAAGTCTCCATTGATGAATAAAAAGCACGGTGAAGCTTGTGTAAAGTTTGCTGCATAACATTTGGAAAAGCTGGTGAAATGCTGGCACAGTTAGTTTTTGCGCAGAATCAGAATAGACAATTTTGGCAAAAGTGACTAAAATGCAGTGCTTCATTCTTGACCATGCAATGAACGAGATTTATTAACTGCGTCTTTTTTAAAAAGGTGCAAAAATAATGAGACGTTAAAAAATAAAGGCAAATTCATGCCACCGTGGTCTTGCCTTGCAAAAATGACATCCTACAGCAAGTTCAGAGGTGATATTTCATTGTACAAAAATTTTTAAAGACTGTGCGCCGTTTTGATAAATTTTGTGCAAGTAATCCAAAAACACAGCAAAAAAAAAAAAAAAAAAGGCTGTGAAGTGGCTGCACACATATTGATATATCTCCCCATAGTGAGGTCAGATGAGAGAAATCTAGAACTCTTTGGTGCCATACTATACATCAGTGGTCTTCAACCTGCGGACCTCCAGATGTTGCAAAACTACAATTCCCAGCATGCCCGGACAGCCGTTGGCTGTCCGGGCATGCTGGGTATTGTAGTTTTGCAACATCTGGAGGTCCGCAGGTTGAAGACCACTGCTATACACCATGTTTGGAGGAGAAATGGTGCTGCACATCACCCCCATTGTCTTGTGGTTGTTATCAAAACCTATGTAGAGAAGGAGCGGTGCAATCAGATCGCTTCTTTAACCCCTTAAGGACTCCGTTTTTGTTTTGTTTTTTCACTTTCGTTGTTTCCTCCTCACCTTCTAAAAATCACTTTTTAAATGGGCACTGTCACCAACCTTTTTTGATATGTTGTATTACTTATGTACTACACCATATCTCTAATATACTTTCATTATTTTTATTTTTTTTTTTATTAAAATATTGTATTTTATATTTGAAAACCGGCCACTAGGGGGTCTCCCTCCTAGTGGCCTACTACAGCCTGCCGTGACATCATGACTGAATTAGGACCAATGCCGGCCGGGCAATCGGTCCTAATTCAGTCAGCCTGCGCTTGCTCCCTGCCTGTCAATCAGGAAGAGAAGAGTTCAGGGTAGCGCCATGGCCATAACAAAGTTATTGTTTTCAACACAGGGCGCCTCCAGTTGTTTCAACACTACAACTCCCAGCATGTCCTGACAGCCAATTGATGTCAGGGCAAGCTGGGAGTTGTAGTTGAGACACCTGGAGGCACCCTGTATAGATAAGCTAAGGGCAGAAGTCTGCCCCCCCCAGCAGGCATCAGTGACGTCGTGCCTGCTGGGGAAGTCTGCCTGGTAAGTGGGCACAGTACCAGGCAGACTAAAAGGCATTTCTGAGATAGTAAAAAAAAAAAAAAAAAAAAAAAACACAATGCTTGGGTAAAAATGACACCTTATCTTTATTCTGTAGGTCCTTACAGTTACAAGGATACCCAATTTATATAGGTTTAATTTTTGTAACTATTTTTTTTTATTACTTTTTTGTACAAAAATGTGCACGTTTAAGCAGTTAAAGCGTACCCGTCAGATCCAACAAAAAAACATTTTTTTTAAATATCACTCAGTACCTAATCCTGACCATGTACATATCATTTTTATGTCTAGCACCTTTTTTTTTTTTTATTACACTTTTAATTTAGCTCACTAGTCTGAATTCCTCTCAAAGGGAGGGGGCGTGGCCTCACAGTGCAGGTCTCCGCCCCCTCCCTCAGTATGCTGTCTATTCACATCTCCCCTACTACAAACTACAACTCCCAGCTTGTCCTCACTGACAGTAGCGGGACACAAGCTGACAGTGGGAGGATTTTTCCTCCAGCTCTGAGCCCTGCGCTCACAGCTGTCAATCAAGGAAGTGTGTCCATGACATAGGTGATGACGCATGGACACAGCAGGACTAGTATGTGTCCAAGCAGACAGGGGGAAAGTTTGACCGCCTTCTTCAGTATGAAATACAAAAAAATTTCTAATGAAAGCAATTGCAAAACCTATTGGTTTTGCATGCTTTTACAACATATCAAAAGTTTTTGTACCTTACAGTGCCCATTTAAGGACGCAGGGCATACAGGTACACCCCCGTTCCCGAGTCCTTAAGGACTTGTACCTGTACTGTTTGTCCCGAGTCCCATTACAAGGATTTAAAGCATTCCCACCACTGTAGAATGCTTCAAACCCCGTGGGTCCCGACTGCTATCAGCAGTCAGGACCCAGGGTTAATGCCGGGCACCGCTGATCAGGCCGATGCCCGGCATTAACCCTTTAGACGCCGCAATCAAAATTGATTGCGATGTCTAGAGTGAAAAGTAAAACTATTCCGGCAGCTCAGTGGAGCTGATCGGGACTAACGCGACAGAATCGGGATGTCCCGATCAGCTTACTGGACAACAAGAGGGTCCTCACCTACCTCCTGGTCATTCGATCAGCAATCTACTGTTCCATGCCTGCTCAGCAGGCTGGAGCAGCAGAGCGCGGATAACACTGATCAATGCTATGCTATGGCATAGCATTGATAGTATATGCAATCAGAAGATTGCATGGTATAGCCGCTGTGGGGGCTAAAAAAAAAATGTAAAAAGTGTTTGCGCAGCGATTGTCCTTAACCCCTTAGATGCCGTGATTAATACAAATCGGTCACTAAAATGGATGATCGCCCGCAGTCCCCTCACCTGCCTCCGTACGTCTCCTGGTGTCTTCTGCTCTGAGATCGAGCAGAAGATAACAATGATCAGTGCTATGTCCTATGCATTAGTATAGAGATAGAGCTTCCTTATGCCAGGATCCGTGGCGCTTAACAGGACTCGCAGAGGGAAGATAACGTCCAACAGGTTTTAATTAGTGATAATGGAATGCGTTTCGCTGCGCATGCGCAGCTTCATCAGGCCAGGGGGGGTTAAATAGCCAATAACCTGAATATCGGTATAATTATCGGCTATCGGCCTGAAAGGTCGCAGATTATCGGTATCAGCCCTGAAAAAACAAAAAAACGATATCGGTCGATCCCTAGTCCGAACTACCAAAATATAATGTTAATGATCCCGTACGGTAAGCGGCGTAAACGTAAGAAGAAAAAAAATGGTCCAAAATTGCTGCTTTATCACATAATATTCCCCCCAAAAAATTGCTTTTAAAGTTTCACACATGCAATTGCGGTATATAAAAAAAATATATATATATATAGTACAGATATAGCCCTCTACCGTTATGCGTCGTCAAAATAGAAAGATTTTAAACGCACTAATTTGGTTAAAAGGTTTGAGGTTTTTTTTAAGCGGTACAATAATAGAAAAGGATGTAACCATGTGTATCAATTTAATCGTATTGACCCACAGAATAAATAAAACATCACATTTTTACCGTAAATTGTACAGTGTAAAACGAAACCTTACAAAATTTGCAAAAAATTGCAGTTTTCTTTTCAATTTCCCCACACAGAGTAAAGTGAGTGATGTAAAGTAAAGTGAGTGATGTCATTACAAAGGACAACTGGTCGCGCAAAAAACAAGGTGAGGAGGAAAAAACGAAAATGTATAAATAAAACGCCATTTATAATATAGTGTTTTCCAACCAGGGTGCCTCCAGCTGTTGCAAAACTACAACTCCCTGCTAGCCCAGACAGCCTTCGGCTGTCTGGGCTAGATGGGAGTTGTAGTTTTGCAACAGCTGGAGGCACCCTGGTTGGAAAACACTATATCACACATACATAAGCCAACCCCTGCCACACAGCAATGAATGACTTCACCCCATACCAACACATAACGGGCTCGGCCTATTTACACCAGTCATCCCCATCCTTCCACACCCTGACTTTAGCTCCACCCAGCCCTAAATTAAACCAATCACAGAGATTGTTGCTACTGTCAATCAAACGCTAGACCAATAAAAACTGCGGACAAGGCAAGCTGAGCTCATCCAGTCCCACCCCTCCTGTGCAGTCTTACTGACAGCACTCTCGTCCAATCGGAAGAGCAGAACCCGCCGCCTGTCACGCCTCCCTGATACCCTAGGTATGCTATGTCGCGGCAGCAGGTTTGGTTGCACCTTCACAGCCTCATCAGCCCTAAAACACCCGTCAGAAATAATAAAGACAAATCTATGAGCGACTCCGGGACACCGTGCCCGCCCCGGCCTGCTCTGCGCTACCCCTCCGGACCACCGTGATTCCCAGCAGCCCTGTCACTATGACAGACAGGTGGGGCGCGGTTGTAATGACAAAGGGAAAATTAATCCCGGCACAGGCGATCCCGGTCGTTAGCGCAGAAACACTGTGCAGCTATGTGGAAATGAATGCACTCCGGGCCGTCCTGAAACACTACTCACATTATCAATCACCACGGGCTGGTTAGCGATCACATCGTATGACTCCATGGCGGCTTCCTCCTGTTCAGGAGCTGACGGGCCGGCTGCAGCTGCTTCTGCGCCTGCGCGACCAACGAATTGACGGGCTCGCGCTCAGACTATAGTACGCATGCGTCGATTTTCCTGACACATTTTGCGCTTGCGCGGATTACGTACTGTATAGAGTATGGCGGTGTCCCAGTTTGGCCACACCTCTTAAAGTAGATGGGTCGAGGCAATGCTGTGGCAAAACGACACCTGAGCATGCTGGGGGTTGTAGTCTTGCAATTGTTGCAAAACTACAACCACTAGCATACCTTACAGTGACCTCACCTCTAACTTTGCGTTTCCCATGTAGGGTGCCTCCAGCTGTTGCAAAACTACAACTCCAAGCATGTCTGGACAGCCTTAAGTTGTCTGGGCATGCTGGGTTTTGTAGTTTTGCAATAGCTGGAGGCACCCTGCTTGGGAAACACCGCTTTAACTTGGGGTGCGTTCACACGGTCGTCTATACCCCGTTCTTTTATCCACGCTTCAGTTCCGTTCTTGCTGGCTGTAAACTGATAAAAAAACGTTTTTGTTTTTTTAAATCTCATTCATGTCAATGGGATTTTTTTACAATCCCTTTGTACCCGTCTGCACTCATTTCCGTTTTTTTGACGGCAGAAAAAAATGGCACATGCACAATTTTTTTTCCTTCCAAAAAACGGATACAGTAAACTTAACATTGAAGTCTATGGAAAACCGATGAGCCTTTAATGTCATCCGTTTACATCTGTTTTTTCAATCTGTTTTTTGATCCGTTTTTACGCTCAGAACAAAAAAAAATATTTTTATTTATTAACTGATCCAAACGGATAACATTTAGACGGCCATGGGAACACAGCCTAAGAGGTTCTTCAGCAGTTGCAAATCTAGAACTTCTAGCAAACCTGGCAGCCATTGGCTTTCTAGGCATGCTGGGAGTTGTAGTTGTGCTGCTACTGGAGAACCAAAGATTGCATAAGGCTGCATTCACACCGCGTTTTTGCAATACAGTTCCCGTATTAGGTTTTTGATGAAAGACGGATTCCTCGAAACCCAAAACATGTGTACAAATTTTAAACCGTATACGGTTTGAAAAATTATGCCCGGTTGCATCCGTTGTTTAAAAAAAAAGTATATGTTTTTAACTTTACATCCCATTCGGTGTGCACTGCAAATGTGCAAACTCAAAAACTGTATTGGGGAAACTGGATGGAACCGTACGCACATACAGTTCTCTATGGTTCTCATTGACTCCCATGTTGAAGGAACCATATACAGTTTTTCCCCCGGACAGAAAACCGTGTTAGGCTACGGTTTTGGGTACGGGAAAAAACGGACAAAGACACAAAAAGTACACAACCTGATGCATCGTTTGACATATGGTTTTCCATGGAGAGTCAATGCAACTGTTTTCAATACGGCTCCGTATGGTTTTTAAATTGAAAACGTATACCGGAACTGTATTGCAAAAACGTGGTGTGAATGTAGCCTAACACCGGTTTATGGTTTACCAGAGATTGCTTCTTGACCTAAATACCTGTGATTACAGGAAGATGGGTGTATAAATTGTATACAGTGGTCCCTCAACATACGATGGTAGTTCGTTCCAAATGAACCATTGTTACTTGAATTTATCGTATGTTGAGGGATTCGTGCAATAGTAATAGGGAATGTTATACTCAGGTGTCCCCGCTGCTCCGGATCGTCACCGCTGGATCATCGCTCTCTATCGCCGTCATCATGTCGCCGCACCTATTGGATGACGTGACGGCGTGCGCGACAACCTGATGCCGACGAGAGTGATGACCATGGAGCGGAGCATGAAGAGGACGGTCTGAAGCAGCGGGGAGCGTGCCCATTAAACTGCTATCCGGTGGTAGCTGAAGCAGTCTGCGCTGCCGGATAGCCGTTTATGCGATGGCCCCGACATACAAAAGCATCGGATGTTGATGCTGCCTTCAACATGCAATGGCCTCTGAGAGACCATCGTATGTTGAAATTATCGTATGTCGGGGCCATCGTAGGTTGGGGGGGTCACTGTACTAGGAAATATAAAATACAAGAATAATAAACATCTTATTATACACCTATTCACAAAATAAGCCACAAGATGGAGCAGGAATGGAATTAAACTTTCTATGTGTGAATGTAATATATAATAATAAAAATAATATAAGAGGGAAAGGGTACATTTATGGGGCAAAGAAGTTCTAGTACCCATGCAGATATTTCAAGTGCATCGGCCACCAAAGAAATCCGTCAGTGCCAGGACCGCACGGACCAGCACCACTAACAGCAATGAATTCTGCACGGACATCCGCCAAATTAATGTGTTCATTCTTTAGGCTAAGTTTCCACTTGTTTTTTTTTCTGGCAGTTTTTGGAATACTGCCACTGCAGTTTTTGAGCCAAAGTCAGAAGTGGATCCATAAGGGAGGAGAAGTATAAGTCCTTCCTTTATATGTCCTATTCCTTTTGAATACACTTCTTGGTTTGGCTCAAAAACTGCAGTGGTAGTATTCCAAAAACTGCCAGAAAAAAACCAAGTGGAAACTTAGCCTTAGAGTCCAGAATTTCAATTTCTGCAGTGGGAATTATATGGTGTGCACAGTGCAGCAGAATCCTATAAAAAAATATACAAAGTCTCAAAAGTCTCAGAAACCGGCACTGCTTCAAATTGTATTCCCTCCTGGGTCGGGGAGTTAATAGGTTGTGCTAAACCTTCTAATATATTTGCAAAGGGACATCCATTGAATTCTTCAGACTTTATTGCGTTACAAAAGTGCACAGATTAAAATTGCTCCATGGTAAAGTGATCTTGTGCAGATGCCATGGGCTGGCAGGCTCAGCGCTTGCTGTAAGACACCCTTGGTGTTTGCACAAGATCACTTTACCATGGAGCAATTTTAATCCGTGCCCTTTTGTAATGCAATAAAGTCTGAAGAATGCAATGGTGAGTGGCTACCTTCGTTTTTCTACTATTTCTCTTTATGGATGTCCCTATTAAAAACAATGGTAGGCTGCTGCACTGGAAATTCAATAGTGTAAACATACCCTAAGGGAACGTTTACACGGGATGATTACTTGCAGAATTATCTGCAGCAGATTTTGCTACCATTGACTTCAATGGGTCCAAAGGAATATCTGCAAATCTGCCTCTATTGCGGATTTTCTGCTGACCCATTGAAGTCAATGGTAGCAAAATCCGCTGTGGAAATTCCGCAGGTAATCCGCCCGTGTGAACGTACCCTTAAAGGGGTTATCCAGGAATAGAAAAACAGAGCTAATTTCTTTCAAAAACAGCTCCCCGTCTTGTTCCAGGTTGGGTGTGGTTCGGCAGCTCAGTTCCATTGAAATGAATGGAGCCAAGTTGCAATACACACACAACCTGGGGACAGACGTAGAGCTGTTTTTAAAAGAAATTAGCGCTGTTCTACTATTCCTGGATAACCTCTTTAAAGAGAACCTGTCATCAAACCATATTTTCTAAACTAACTCGGATTATATTCCATAACTACTCCTAACACCCCTCCTGCCCTTAAAATTTTTTTTGAGCTTTAAAAAGCTGTGTATCATACTATTCCCCTTACATTGTGTGAGCTCCCAGCAGGAGAAAGTGGGCGTTCCCCAGCAGGTGCGACGTCACCGACGGTTGTGAAAGCTGTGCCCTCCCCTCCCCCATGCCCTGCATGCACTTTCTGGGTTTGGTCTCCTGCCAGGCCGGGAGGAGACCAAATTAACTGTTTGACTTGTGGAAGGGAACAGAACAGAGCCACCTAGTGGCCGTTTCTTCAATCACATTAAAAACATATGAAGGTTGAGAATTTTAACAGCAAGTAAATAGCAGACTAGAAATGCGTTGTTTTAGTGCAATAAAATACCTTTTGGACTTGTAATTGTGTCCAAATTCCTACTTTGGTGAACCAGCGCCCAAAAAAAGCTCAAGTTTATTTTCCTGAATCGGCTTTTAATTACATAAGGAACAATATATTTAACCCCTTAAGGACGCAGGACGTACTCAAACGTCCCCTTTTCCGAGTCCTTAAGGACTCAGGACGTTTGAGTACGTCCTGTCAAATCCCGGCCCCCCGCCGCTAGCCGGAGGGGAGCCGGTGCCCGATGCCTGCTGAAATCGTTCAGCAGGCATCGGGGCATATCGCCCAGGGGGGTCATTATGCCCCCCCATGTCGGCGATGGCCGCAGATCGCTGGACAATTCAGTCCAGCGATCTGCGGCAGATTCCGGGTCAATCGGGTCTCCAGTGACCCGGTGACCCGGAATTACAGGCTGTTCGGGGCCGTCTCCGACGGCCCCGAACAGCCAGAGCCAGCAGGGGTGAGGTGGCACTGGTGCCACCTCACGATCGCCCTGATTCGTCGGCCGGATTACCGGCCGACCAATCAGGGCGCCTGCTGCGGGTGTCACTCCCGCAACCCGCTCCGCCCCTCTTCCGGAGGACGTGAGCGGGTGCGGGACGTGCACCCCGGGTGCTGGGGACCCCGATCCCCGGCGTCAATGTTGGGATCGTGGCCCCAGGAGCGAGGGCCGCGGCGGAGACGACGAGGGACTGACCTGTGCGGCGAGGATCGTTGGAGGTGAGTGACAGCCTCCTGCTGTTGCTTAGCAACAGCTCCCAGCATGCAAAAAGGGCATGCTGGGAGCTGTAGTTATGCAACAGCCGGAGGCAGACCACCACAACTCCCAGCATGCCCTTATGGGCATGCTGGGACTTGTAGTTTTGCAACAGCTGGAGGCACATTTTTTCTATGGAAAAGTGTACCTTCAGCTGTTGTATAACTACAACTCCCAGCTTGAACAATCAGCTAAAGTGCATGCTGGGAGTTGTAGTAGTGGATCTGCTGGTTGCATAACTACAACTCCCAGCATGCCCGTTGGCTGTCGGTGACTGCTGGGAGTTGTAGTTTTGCAACAGCTGAAGGCACACTGAGTTATGTAGCAAACCAATGTGTCTCCAGCTGTTGCATAACTACAGTCCCCAGCATCCCCAGCCAAAGTAGTATGCCTCCAGCTGTTGCATAACTACAAGACCCAGCATGCCCTTCCGCTGTCCGTACATGCTGGGGGTTGTAGCTTTTGCAACAGCTGAAGGCACACTGGTTGCAAAACACTGAGTTTGTTACCAAACTCTGTGTTTCACAACCAGTGTGCCTCCAGCTGTTGCAAAACTACAACTCCCAGCATGCACTGATAGACCGTACATGCTGGGAATTGTAGTTTTGCAACAGCTGGATGTTCCCCCCCCAATGTGAACGTACAGGGTACACTCACATGGGCGGAGGATTACAGCAAGTATCCGGCTGCAAGTTTGAGCTGCGGCAAATTTTCTGTCGCAGCTCAAACTACCAGCGAGAAACTACTGTGAACCCCCGCCCGTGCGACTGTACCCTAAAAACACTACACTACCACACAATAAAAAGTAAAAAACACTACATATACACATACCCCTATACAACCCCCCTCCCCAATAAAAATGAAAAACGTCTGGTACGCCACTGTTTCCAAAACGGAGCCTCCAGCGGTTGCAAAACTACAACTCCCAGCATGCACTGATAGACCGTACATGCTGGGAGTTGTAGTTTTGCAACAGCTGGACGTTCCCCCCCCCCAATGTGAACGTACAGGGTACACTCACATTGGCGGAGGATTACAGTAAGTATCCGGCTGCAAGTTTGAGCTGAGGCTCAAACTGCCAGCGTGAAACTACTGTGAACCCCCGCCCATGTGACTGTACCCTAAAAACACTACACTACACTAACACACAATAAAATAAAAAGTAAAAATCACTACAAATACACATACCCCTACACAGCCCCCCTCCCCAATAAAAATGAAAAACGTCTAGTACGCCACTGTTTCCAAAACGGAGCCTCCAGCTGTTGCAAAACAACTACTCCCAGTATTGCCAGATAGCCACTGACTGTCCAGGCATGCTGGGAGTTTTACAACAGCTGGAGGCACCCTGTTTGGGAATCACTGGCGTAGAATACCCCTATATCCTCCCCTATGCAAGTCCCTAATTTAGGCCTCAAATGCACATGGCGCTCTCACTTTGGAGCCCTGTCGTATTTCAAGGCAACAGTTTAGGGTCACATATGGGGTATCGCCGTACTCGGGAGAAATTGTGTTACAAATTTTGGGGGGTATTTTCTGCTTTTACCCTTTTTAAAAATGTAAAATTTTTGGGAAAAGAGGCATTTTAGGTAAAAAAAAATTTTTTTTTTTACATATGCAAAAGTTGTGAAACCCCTGTGGGGTATTAAGGTTCACTTTACCCCTTGTTACGTTCCCCAAGGGGTCTAGTTTCCAAAATGGTATGCCATGTGGGGTTTTTTGCTGTCCTGGCACCATAGGGGCTTCCTAAATGCGGCATGCCCCCAGAGCAAAATTTCCTTCAAAAAAGCCAAATGTGACTACTTCTCTTCTGAGACCTGTAGTGCGCCAGCAGAGCACTTTTCACCCCCATATGGGGTGTTTTCTGAATCGAGAGAAATTGGGCTTCAAATTTTGGGGGGTATTTTCTGCTATTACACTTTTTAAAAATGTAATTTTTTTGGGAAACCAAGCATTTTAGGTAATTTTTTATTTTTTTTTTACATATGCAAAAGTTGTGAAACCCCTTTGGGGTATTAAGGTTCACTTTACCCCTTTTTACGTTCCCCAAGGGGTCTAGTTTCCAAAATGGTATGCCATCTGTTTTTTTTTGCTGTCCTGGCACCATAGGGGCTTCCTAAATGCGGCATGCCCCCAGAGCAAAATTTCCTTCAAAAGAGCCAAATGTGACTCCTTCTCTTCTGAGACCTGTAGTGCGCCAGCAGAGCACTTTTCACCCCCATATGGTTTTTTTTCTGAATCGGGAGAAATTGGGCTTCAAATTTTGGGGGGGTATTTTCTGCTATTACCCTTTTTAAAAATGTAAAACTTTTGGGAAACCAAGCATTTTAGGGAATTTTTTTTTTTTTTTTTTTTTTTACGTATGCAAAAGTTGTGAATCACCTGTGGGGTATTAAGGTTTACTTTACCCCTTGTTATGTTCCCCGAGGAGTCTAGTTTCCAAAATGGTATGCCATGTGTTTTTTTTTTTGCTGTTCTGGCACCATAGAGGCTTCCTAAATGTGACATGCCCCCCAAAAACCATTTGTCGCTCCTTCCTTTCTGAGCCCTCTACTGCGCCCGCCGAACAATTAACATAGACATATGAGGTATGTGCGTACTCGAGAGAAATTGGGTTTCAAATACAAGTAAAAATTTTCTCCTTTTTACCCCTTGCAAAAATTCAAAAATTGGGAATTTTCTCCTTCACTTTGCTGCTATTCCTGTGAAACACCTAAAGGGTTAAAACGCTGACTGAATGTCATTTTGAATACTTTGGGGGGTGCAGTTTTTATAATGGGGTAATTTATGGGGTATTTCTAATATGAAGGCCCTTCAAATCCACTTCAAACCTGAACTGGTCCCTGAAAAAAAGCGAGTTTCAAAATTTTGTGAAAAATTGGAAAATTGCTGCGGAACTTTGAAGCCCTCTGGTGTCTTCCAAAAGTAAACACTTGTCAATTTTATGATGCAAACATAAAGTAGACATATTGTATATGTGAATAAAAAAAATAATATTTTGAATATCCATTTTCCTTACAAGCAGAGAGCTTCAAAGTTAGAAAAATGCAAAATTTTCTAATTTTTCATCAAATTTTGGGATTTTTCACCAAGAAAGGATGCAAGTTACCACAAAATTTTACCACTAAGTTAAAGTAGAATATGTCACGAAAAAACAATCTCGGAATCAGATTGATAACTAAAAGCATTCCAGAGTTATTAATGTTTAAAGTGACAGTGGTCAGAATTGCAAAAAATGGCTGAGTCCTTAAGGTGAAAAAGGGCTCAGTCCTTAAGGGGTTAAAGATTAGTTTGGTGACGGGTTCCCTTTAAACCTTATTTTGCAATAAAGTTCCCGCCCATCTGACTATTCAGTTACCAGGGCAGATAGTCAAGCATCAATGCCTTCCTCTTGCAGGAACTGCTGACACACTCCAGCCACATGAGGTCTAGCATTGTCTTGCATTAGGAGGAACTTAGGGCCAACCACACCAGCATATGGTCTCACAAGGGGTCTGATGATCTCATCTCGGTACCTAATGGCAGTCAGGCTACCTCTGGCCAGCACATGGAGGCCCCCCAAAGAAATGCCACCCCACACCATTAGTGACCCCACTGCCAAACCGGTCATGCTGGAAGATGTTGCAGGCAGTAGAACGTTCTCCACGGCATCTCCAGACTCTGTCACGTCTGTCACATGTGCTCAGTGTGAACCTGCTTTCATCTGTGAAGAGTACAGAGCGCCAGTGGCGAATTTGCCAATCCTGTTGTTCTCTGGCAAATGCCAAACGTCCTGCACGGTGTTGGGCTGTAAGCACAACCCCCACCTGTGGAAGTCGGGCCCTCATACCACCCTCATGGCGTCTGTTTCTGACCGTTTGAGTGGACACATGCACATTTGTGGCCTGCTGGAGGTAATTTTGTAGGGCTCTGGCAGTGCTCCTCCTGCTCCACCTTGCACAAATGTTGAGGTAGCGGTCCTGCTGCTGGTTTGTTGCCCTCCTATAGCCTCCTCCACGTCTTCTGATCTACTTGCCTTTCTCCTGGTATCGCCTCCATGCTCTTGACACTACGCTGACAGACACAGCAAACCTTCTTGCACAGCTCACATTGATGTACCATCCTGGATGAGCTGCACTACCTGAGCCACTTGTGTGGGTTGTAGACTCCGTCTCATGCTACCACTGGAGTGAAAGCACTGCCAGTATTCCAAAGTGACCAAAACATCAGCCAGGAAGCATAGGTACTGAGAAGTGGTCTGTGGTCACCACCTGCATTGGAGGTGTCTTGCTAATTGCCTATAATTTCCACCTGTTGTCTGTTCCATTTACACAACAGCGTGTGAAATTGATTGTCAATTAGTGTTGCTTCCTGAGTGGACAGTGTGATTTCACAGAAGTGTAATTGACTTGGAGTTACATTGTGTTGTTTAAAGGGGTACTCCATGCCAAAACTTTTTTTTATATATCAACTGGCTCCGGAAAAAAAATCTTAATCCTTCCAATAGTTATTAGCTTCTGAAGTTGAGTTGCTGTTTTCTGTCTAACTGCTTTCTGATGACTCACGTCCCAGGAGCTGTGCAGCTCCTATGGGGATATTTTCCCATCATGCACAGCTCCCGGGACGTGACATCATCATTGAGCAGTTAGACAGAAAACTTCAGAAGCTAATAACTATTGGAAGGATTAAGATTTTTTAATAGAAGTAATTTACAAATCTGTTTAACTTTCCGGAGTTAAACAGTTTTTGCCTGGAATACCCCTTTAAGTGTTCCCTTTATTTTTTGGAAGCAAAGTAGTAAAGCCTCTATATCTCAGAAACCGTGGGGTGTAGCAAGAAATTAAAAAGAAAACACTATGGGAATAAAGGCAACCAAGGCTACAAAGACATTCATAGTATAGCCATATGAGTGGGAAACCCAGGTTCTGTATCCTTTTTTGCTGCTGTTAAGTCAGGCCAAAAAGTTCAATATCCTTTAGCATTATGTTAGTTTAATTTCTCCTAGGGTCTAATCATCGGGATGCCTTTATAAAATGCAAGGATGATTAGGTCATCAAGAGGTGCTTAAAGCGTACCTGTCATATCACAGAAAAATAATAATACTTATATTTGTTACTCACCAGGTTAGGCAGATGCTTTACACGTCTTTTAATGTGTCTAGCTTCTGTATTTGGAGAACAAATCCCTCTGTTCTGCTGCCCACTCATTCTGACATCCCCTGCTCAGGAAGGGGCATGTCCGAGGCAAGCATTGAGCCTGCCCTCACTCACCATGCATTCACTTCCTCCCAGAATCTGCTGTGCTGTGCTGGGTCTCTTTATTCAATCACTGCAGACTGCTCTGTAACCCGCTCCTCTTTGTTTTCATGCTGCAGTCTGATAAACAGGACAGGAGTGAGCACAGAGGAGTGCTAGTCCCACCCTCACTAAGGCTGCATTCACACCTTGTTTTTACATTACGGGTGCTGGATCTGGCTGGGGGAGGGGCAAACCGGGCTCTCCCGTACCCCAGCCGGACCAGCTGAAATCCATTTACTTTAATGAGCCGACCGGAGTCAAACGGGGACTCCGATCGGCTCATTTTTGACCCGTATGCGGTTTCCTGACCGGACCTAAAACGGTGGCATACTACGGTTTTAGGTCCGGTCACAAAACAGGATACAGATAAAAAATGAGCCGACCGCAGTCCCCGTTTAACTCCGGTCGGCTTATTAAAGTAAATGGATTTTAGCGCTGGTCCGGCTGGGGTACGGGAGCGCCCAGTTTGCCCCTCCCCCAGCCTGATCCGGCATCCGTAACGTAAAAACGAAGTGTGAATGCAGCCTTACTAGACTTTGTTCCAGCCTGTGCTAGACCCCAAGTGGTCTTTCTTTTTGTAAGCCATGAAGTCATTTTACAAAAAGGATATAGCATTTTTTTATGAAGTATATTAGAAATATTAATGTTTTGCCAAGATGTACAACATATAACACGTTTATGATTCTAACAGTGCCCATTTAGGTTGTAGCGGCTCTTCAATCTGGTAGTACAGCCACATGTTATGCAGGGATATCTATTTACAGGTGAAGCTCTTGATTAAAAATAAATGAATGAGTCATTTTTTCAAAACTTTATTATTATTTTATGTTAGTAAATAACCTAAAGAACTCCACTTTTCAAGGTAAGGCTGCTTTCACACTATAAGATTAATCCGTTTTATAGATCCATTTGATGTTCCATTATGAAAACCCTGAAAATCAACCATTAAACATCCGTTAGAAAATCCCATACGTCCATTAGAAAATCCCATTATAGTCTATGGGATTTTTACATTATCCGTTTTAATCCGTTATAGTCCGTTATTAATAACGCATGCACAATTTCTTCCGTTCATTGTGCACAGCAATGCAATAGATTAAAAAGAGCATAAGGCTGGGTTCACACCATGTTTTTGCAATACAGTTCCCATATCAGGTTTTTGAAAACCTGACTAAGCTGTATCAAAACGTTGGTATACATTTTTATCTGTATATGGTTGAAAACAGTAAACTGTTTGAAAAATGATGTCCGGTTGCATCCGTTTTTTAAGAATTTATTTTTCTTTTTGTTTATGAAAAATTGCCTAAAGACCCCACGGTTAAAATGCTAGAAAAGCTTCGGTCCCTATTACACAGATGTACACAAGCTAACATATTGAAAGTAAAAACCACACAGCGTTTATCTAAATATCCCAGCAAACCCTATTGGTACATCTTACCTAAGGTGCATAAGAATGTAAATCCCCCTCCAGGTCACCCGATTGTTGCGGGGATCGATTCCCCAACGGAGCACCTATTCAGTTATATTGACTGGCTTTTGGCATCACTTTTACCATTCATCCTTTCATATCTCAAAGACACTGGGGACCTGCTTGGTTTCTTGGATGACTTTCACTGGCAAAATGGTTATGCACTGACATCGATCGACGTAGAGAGCCTATATACCCGGTATCACCATGCGGGTATACAGGCTCTCCGTCGATTCCTGGCGTATGCAGATAAATCCACCGATTTTATTGATTTTGTCACTGATTTTTTTAGGTTTATTCTTGAAAACAATCATTTCACTTCCTCCGAACAATGGTTTAGGCAATTGAGAGGTGCGGCGATGGGGACACCCATCTCATGCAGTTACGCAAACATTTTTTTAGGATATTTGAAAGTGATTTTGCTTTCTCATCCAGGAACTCCTTTTCTCGACACATTAATGTTAGGACAGGCCAGATCCACTGTTAGGAATCACGGCAGGTGGACAGCAGGTGCTGGATCCTCTGGGCCTGTGTGGAAAGAGACTTGAGCCGTTCCAGGGAATATAAGGTGCCGCTGGTTTTCACCAGTGCCCGCTGCAAAGCGGGATGGTCTTGCTGCAGCAGGTGGCACCCAGGTCGCTACCCCTGGCACGACTCAGCCACACAGGTAGCTGGGGGGTGATGTGGCACAGACAGAGACTGGCAGGACATGGCAGGCAGAACTTGGTGGGCAGGACGTGACTGTCAAGGCAGAAGGACAAGGCAGGAACACGGGAACAGGACAGGCCGGAACTAGGGACAGGTACACAGACTCTGGAACAGGACTTGACTCTGGAACAGGACTTGACTCTGGAACAGGACTTGACTCTTGAACAGGACTTGACTCAGGCTAGGACAAACAAAGACTAAGACAGAAAACCAAGAGATGAGCAGATACTTATGGACCAGGGGACAGGTGCAAACACTTAGACTAATTGGGTACTGGTCCTTTAAGAAACAGAGCTCCAGCGCACGCACGCCCAAGGGGCCAGAGGCACACACGCCGGAGCTGCCGGGACATCAGGAAGCAAGAACACAGGAAGGTGAGCGATGGGCTGAGACTCGCATGCGGGTGCGTCCCGCACTGCAAATCTCAGCCCCACCGACAGCGGGGACAGAAAGCACACATGGCCGGCGAGTCCAGCAGGAACGCAACTGTAACAATTAAATCCTTCCACAGATACGTGGATGATATCCTCATAATCTGGGAAGGTACCAACAATGAATTTGATAATTTCGTTACATACCTAAACAACACTAACGATGTTAATATGAGATTTACCTCTAATTTCGGTGGAGAGACATTGGAGTTCCTGGATGTTAACCTCAATATCAGCAATGATCGGATTATTATATGAGGCTTTAGGAAACCCATCTCCAAAAATGTCCTTCTCCATTATGAATCGTCACATCCAATGCACACTAAAAACAGTATACCATACAGCCAGTTCATTCACCTAAAATGCATCAACAATACCAACAACAGGTATCTGAACTGGCTGAACGCTTCTTACAGAGATAGAGTACAATAGATGTCAATAACAAGGCAAGATTGAGAGCCGATGATACATCACAAACCGAGTTGTTACAAAATAAACTGAAAAAACTGAAAAAATGCGTTTTTTTGGTTCAAAATAGTGCAATGAACAGCAATATAAAACAAGCCATCTTTAATAATTGGTATATGATAGAAAGAGATGAAGATCTAAAAGAATTCCCAGCAAGGAAACGGATTGTTACATACATACAGAACAGGACATTACAGAGCTATATATCTATATATATATATATATATATATATATATATATATATATATTGTGAGACAGTGACAGGCAGAGTTATTGAGGGAATGTATATTTCTCCTAGGATGCTCTCCTATGCTGCTTTAGGCAGCTTGTGGACAGATCTGTGTCACCGAAATGCCTGGGTTTCGGTGAAGGAAAACCGTAGTTATGTGTGTCAGTGATACTATGTTACTGGCACATTCTAGTTGTAGTATAGCGGATCCAACCCGCTTAATCCGGGTCGGTTTTCCTGGAGTGACCAAGTGCCGGGTGGGAGGTCACTCCCACATACCAGGTGAGGCTGATTGCAGGCTCCATAAAACCTGGGTCTGCAGGCCTGAGTGCGGCTGCTGGAATGCTAAGAACCATGATGTAAGAGGCCGTGTTCTACTGTTTTGTTTCACGTTCGGGGCACCTAGTGTGTCTCTAGTATAGTTAGGGTCGTACCTTGTTTAGTCAGAGCTCAGCCGAGCAGGTGTTTATTTTGTATGTTTGGCCTGATGTTAAGGCTGTATTGTTGTGTTGACACTTAAAATAAACCCAGGCACAGCCTGGACTTGGACTTTACCTACAGTGTCCCTGTCTCTACTTGTGAAGCCCAGGCTGCCAAGCGACATTTGATGCTGTCCCTCTCACATATGGTGTCGGATGCGGGCAAAGAGACTCTTAAAGAGACATACACGTGTTAATGGACATTTGTAGCAACCGTTGCTAAGGACAACAGGCGCTTGGAAAAAGTGTTGAAAATCTATGTCCTGGATAAAAGCTGCAGCTGCGCAGCAATCAGAGACAGCCAGGATGGATGAACTTTTGAAACAGCTTATCCAAGCTAACAGTAACCTCCAGCTGATGACAGCAAACCAGCAGAAGGTACATGAGGAGGCCAAGCGGGCCCAGGCGGAAACCAATGCCCTGCTGATAGAGGCTAACCAGCTTGCATTAAGGGAGCAGCAGCACATTAACAAGCAACTCCAAGAGCAAGTCCTGGCTGTGGCGCAAAGTGTGCAGAGGCCGCCAAGCTCGCTTCCCACCACTCGTGCTGCTGTACAGTCGTCCATGCAGAAAATGACGCTCACCGATGATGTTGAGGCTTATCTCATGGTCTTCGAAAGAGTGGCAGAGCGAGAGAAATTACCCGTGGCACAGTGGGCTGAGGTAGTGGCACCTTTCCTGACCGGCGAACCACAGAAAGCCTATTTTGACCTCGGCGAGCAAGATGCCCAGGACTACGCAAAATTAAAGGGTGAGATCCTGGCTCGTTTGGGGGTGAACACCAATGTCCGGGCTCGACGTGTGCATAATTGGACCTTCTTTGATCACCTACCAGCACGCTCCCAGATGTACGACCTAGTCCACCTGGTTAAAAAGTGGCTACAGCCAGAGGAGTCTACGCCAGCACAGATAGTGGAAAAAGTGGTTTTGGACAAGTTTGTCCGCTCTTTGTCCCCGGAGATCCAGCGCTGGGTTGGACAAGGCGACCCCAAAGATGCGGAGCACCTTGTAAACCTCGTTGAGAGATATAAAGCAACCGAGGATTTACTCCAGACCACACCTCCTGGACGGTCCAACTCCGGGAACAGCAAATCGTCCGGAACCTCCGGTAAGACTGTTCCATGCATAAGGGGGGTGAAAAATGGCCCAAAGGGAGGTGGTTCACGAGGGGAGGGCACAGAGGAGAAAATGGGAACTAAGTGGACAGTACGGACCAGGCCAGAGTCACAAGGGGATCGGGGCCACATAATATGTTGGCGGTGTCGTGGACCTGGGCATATTGCAGCAAACTGTCCCCTTACCGTTGAGCCAATGGAGTGTGACTCAGCAAGGCGGAGGTCTTTGTTCGCACGGCCGGTTTGCTCGGCAGGGACTGTATTAGAAACTGAACAACAAATGTGTCATATCAAAGTGAATGACCATCCTGTAGAGGCTCTACTGGACTCTGGGAGCTTGGTCACACTGGTGCACGCCAGCCTGGTGGACCCTACATCATTCACCGGACATGTTATAGGGGTTCTGTGCATTCATGGGGACACCAAGGCGTACCCCACTGCCCTAGTAAAGCTAGAGACTCCATGTGGACTCGCCTCTCATGAGGTGTGTGTTGTGAGGTCCCTAATGCACACAGTAATCCTGGGAAGAGACTTTCCCCTGTTTTGGGACTTGTGGCAAACCAAGGCTTCATGTATTATGAAAAATAATAATGTTGGTAATGCACGCCCTGTTGTTGATCCAGTACCGTTTGACCCCGATGCTATGGTTCAGACTGTAGGGGTGACTCAGGAAAATAGTGATAATTTTCCCCTAGCAGTTCTTGCAGGTGAAACTGAGGAACAGGAAGAGGTGGCTGCAATGCCTGAACTGGGGGTCTCACGGGATAATTTTGGGACTGCCCAGCTCAGAGATCCAACCTTAGTGAAAGCTAGGGAAAATGTTAAGGTTGTGAATGGAGAATCTCAATATCCCGGGGCTGATACAGTGTTTCCTCACATGGCAGTAAACCAGGAGTTATTGTATCAGATTGACAAGGTCCGTGGGGAGATAGTGGAACAGCTAGTAGTGCCACAGCCTTTTCGTAGAATGGTCTTAGACCTTGCCCACAACCATGTGTTAGGAGGTCACTTGGGGACCGAAAAGACAAAGGAGCGCATCCTTCAAAGGTTTTTCTGGCCAGGTGTACATGTTGATGTAAAGCGGTATTGTGAGTCCTTCCCCAAGTGTCAGCTAACAGCTCCTATGCCCCATTACAGAAGTCCCCTGATACCATTGCCCATCATAGAGGTACCGTTTGAGAGGATCGCAATGGACCTCGTTGGCCCAATAGTGAAGTCTGCCAGGGGCCATCAGTATATATTGGTGGTGGTAGACTATGCCACGCATTACCCTGAGGCCATACCTTTACGAAATACCTCCTCCAAGCTTATTGCCAAAGAGCTGTTCCATATGTTTTTCCGTACTGGCATACCAAAAGAGATCCTTACTGATCAAGGGACCCCCTTTATGTCCAAGGTCACAAGGGAGTTATGTAAGTTGCTTAACATCAAACATTTGCGTACATCAGTATATCACCCCCAAACTGACGGTCTTGTGGAGAGATTTAATAAGACGCTAAAGAGTATGTTAAAAAAGGTGGTTGGGAAGGATGGGAAGGACTGGGACTGTCTTTTGCCTTATTTAATGTTTTCAGTCCGTGAAGTTCCCCAGGCATCCACAGGTTTTTCTCCCTTTGAGCTAGTTTATGGTAGACGTCCACGGGGTCTCCTTGACATTGCCAAAGAAACCTGGGAGCAAGAGTCCACACCCCATAGGAGTGTGATTGAACACATTTCTCAGATGTAAGATAGGATTTCTGCAGTTATGCCCATAGTCAGGGAGCACCTACAGCAAGCCCAGGAAGCTCAAAGCAGAGTGTATAATAGGTCAGCCAAAATAAGAAGCTTCAACCCAGGTGATCGGGTATTAGTTTTGGTACCTACTGTAGAAAGTAAATTCCTGGCCAAGTGGCAAGGGCCTTATGAAATCATTGAAAAGGTGGGAAATGTGAATTACAAGGTATACCAACCAGATAAACGTAAGCCGGAACAGTTGTACCATGTTAACTTAATTAAGCCGTGGAAGGACAGGGAGACCCTGACTGCAGTGAGCATACCCCATAGCAAGGCCCCAGAGGTGTATGTGTCTGAGTCCCTGTCAAAGTCTCAGAAACAGGAGACCCTGGAGTTCATACAGAGAAATACTGATGTGTTCTCTGAATTGCCAGGGCGTACCAACGTCATAAAGCATGACATTTTGACTGAGCCAGGTGTAAAGGTCAATTTGAAACCTTACCCGGTCCCAGAAGCTCGTAGACTAGCTATATCAGAGGAAGTTAAGAAAATGTTGGACCTCTGAGTAATTGAAGAGTCAAAGAGTGAATGGTCAAGTCCTATAGTGCTCATCCCAAAACCGGATGGCTCATTACGCTTCTGTAATGATTTCCGGAAGCTGAATGAGGTATCAAAGTTTGACGCATACCCAATGCCGAGGGTAGACGAACTAATTGAGAGACTCGGTCATGCCAGATATTTCTCTACCCTCGACCTGACTAAAGGCTACTGGCAGGTTCCCCTAACCGATAGGGCCAAAGAAAAGACAGCTTTTGCTACGCCAGAAGGACTGTTCCAATATGTCTGCCTACCATTTGGTTTGCATGGGGCTCCTGCCACCTTTCAAAGGTTGATGGATATTATCCTCAAGCCCCATCGTCACTATGCATCAGCGTACCTAGATGACATCATTATCTTTAGTGAGGACTGGGATAGCCATCTAGCGAAGGTACAGGCTGTACTTAATTCTCTTAGAGAAGCAGGGCTGACAGCCAACCCTAGGAAATGTGCTTTAGGTCTGGAAGAAGCCCGGTACCTGGGGTATATAATAGGTAGGGGCATCATAAAGCCTCAGGTCAATAAAGTTGAGGCTATACAGGGCTGGCCACAACCCACAACAAAAAGACAGGTGAGGGCCTTTCTAGGTATTGTGGGTTATTATCGTCGCTTCATCCCAAACTTCGCAAGTATAGCAGCACCTCTTACAGATTTGACAAAGAACAGTAAGTCTGTCATGGTCTCCTGGAACCCAGAGGCAGAAAGAGCATTCCAGGTGTTAAAATTAACCCTTTGTAAAGAGCCAGTCCTGATCACCCCTAACTTTAAAAAAGAGTTTATTGTACAGACAGATGTGTCTGATGTGGGACTAGGTGCAGTACTTACCCAGGAGGTAGGTGGAGAAGAGCATCCAGTCACGTACTTAAGTAGGAAGCTTACACCTGCAGAGAGGAAATATAGTGTTGTTGAGCGGGAGTGTTTGGCCATCAAATGGGCCCTTGAGTCCCTCAAGTACTATTTACTGGGTCGTCACTTTAGGTTAATCACAGACCACTCTCCGCTAACTTGGATGTCTCAAGCCAAAGAAAGAAATGCCAGGGTCACGAGGTGGTTCCTGACACTACAAAATTTTAGCTTTTCAGTGGAACACAGGGCAGGAAAACTACAGGGCAATGTCGACGCACTTTCAAGAGTTCACTGTTTGATGGCTAAAAATGTCCGATCCCACAGGCTCAAACAGAGGGGGAGGGTATGTGAGACAGTGACAGGCAGAGTTATTGAGGGAATGTATATTTCTCCTAGGATGCTCTCCTATGCTGCTTTAGGCAGCTTGTGGACAGATATGTGTCACCGAAATGCCTGGGTTTCGGTGAAGGAAAACCGTAGTTATGTGTGTCAGTGATACTATGTTACTGGCACATTCTAGTTGTAGTATAGCGGATCCAACCCGCTTAATCCGGGTCGGTTTTCCTGGAGTGACCAAGTGCCGGGTGGGAGGTCACTCCCACATACCAGGTGAGGCTGATTGCAGGCTCCATAAAACCTGGGTCTGCAGGCCTGAGTGCGGCTGCTGGAATGCTAAGAACCATGATGTAAGTGGCCGTGTTCTACTGTTTTGTTTCACGTTCGGGGGCACCTAGTGTGTCTCTAGTATAGTTAGGGTCGTACCTTGTTTAGTCAGAGCTCAGCCGAGCAGGTGTTTATTTTGTATGTTTGGCCTGATGTTAAGGCTGTATTGTTGTGTTGACACTTAAAATAAACCCAGGCACAGCCTGGACTTGGACTTTACCTACAGTGTCCCTGTCTCTACTTGTGAAGCCCAGGCTGCCAAGCGACATTTGATGCTGTCCCTCTCACAATATATATATAAACTAATAAAACTGCGGAGTATTGGTTAAAGGAGAACTCCAGAATATAAAAATTGTCCCCCATACTGCCAGCAGTAAAAAAAAAATAAAGATGTACATACCTTCCTTCGCTCCGCCGGGGCCTCCGGTAACCGTCTCCGGTCTCCGCCACGATCCTCTTCCTGGTTGCCGGTGGTCGGCGAGTCATACTGCCCTCAGCCAATCCCCGGCCTCAGTGAAGTCCCCATTCGGCTGGCGATAGGCTGAGCGGCAGTGTGAGAACGCTTCACTACACCGGCACCTGCTGCCAGGGCCGAAAACGTCACACTGTCTCTCAGCCTATCGCCGGCTGAGTTGGGACTTCGCTGCGGCCAGTGATTGGCTGAGTGCAGTATGACTCACCGACCACCAGCAACCAGGAAGAGGATTGCGGCGGAGACCGGAGCCGGTTACCGGTTGCCGGGGGAGCGGAGGAAGGTATGTACATCTTTATTTTTTTTTTTTACTGCCGGCAATATGGGGGACAATTTTTATATTCTGGAGTTCTCCTTTAAGTAATGCAAGACCCAGGGGTAATTTTCCATGTGGGTCATGCTCTTTTTGCCATCATAATTTAAAAGGCGATCTGATAAAATTTGCAGAACATAATATAAAGGTTAATCAATTCATTACATGCCAGTCCACACATACAGTTTATTCCCTAATTTGCGATTGTGGTTTCTTCTATATAGGGAAGATGATCAGATCGCTTTTCCATAGAGTGAGAGAACATCTCCGTTCTCTGAAAACAGTCATAGGATCCTCCAGGTTCGACGTAGCCCATGAAAACCTCCCTCCTTTGTCGTCCCCCTGCACCTTTGCCTCTGTATCTGAATTAATTCCAATAAACAGCACAGATGAACTCAATACGTGGTGAGTGCGCTTGTCTTTCTCTCCATTGTTTTTGCCTTATTTATGTAGGTTTTATTTTACTACTTTAAAAAAATTATAACTACATGCACCAACATTAGTATGTTTACAATTGTCATCTTCTGACCCCTATAACGTCTTCTTTTTTTTTTTTTTGCCATATACAGGGATGTATGAGGGTAATTTTTTGTGCTGTGATGTGAAGTTTTTATTGGTACCATTTTTGTTTTGATGGGACTTTGTTCGCTTTTTATTAAAACATTTTAGGGTATACAAAGTGACCAAAAATACGCAATTTTGGACTTTGGAATTTCTTTACGTGTACGCCATTGACTGTGCGGTATAATTAACATTATATTTTTATAGATCGGACAATTACGCACGTGGCGATACCACATATGTTTATTTTTTTTTACATATATATATTTTTTTAAATGGGGGGGGTGATTCAAACTTCTATTAAGGAAGGGGTTAAATCACATTTATAAATGTTTTAAATATTTTTTTAGACTTTTTTTTGTCCCCATAGGACACATTCACATGCAATCCTTAGATTGCATACAGTGAGCAATGATATGCCATAGCATAGCATTGATCAGTGTTATCTGTGCTCAATGCTCCAACCTGCAGAGCCTGGCTGGAGCATCAAGGGATGGATCAGACGATGAGGAGGCAGGTAAGGGCCCTGCCGTTGTCCTCTCAGCTGTTCGGGATGCCTCGATTTCACCACGGTGGTCCCGAGCAGCCGGCTGAGCTAACCGGCATGTGTTTTCTCCCATTTTAGATGCCACGATCAACTTTGACTGTGGCGTCTAAAGGGTTAATACCGGACATCAGCCCAATCGGTAATGTCCGGTATTAGCTGCGGGCAGGGCCGTTTGAAGGAATTTGGGGGCCCCAAGCAAATTGGACATGGAGGCCCCCCTTGATTTTCACGCACGTCACGCTCTAGGGCCGGCCCTTGAATGCTGGGAGCGCGACGTGAGCGAACGTCGATACGAGGCCCCCACATTAGGTGCAGCACAGTTCCCCCATGTTAGGTGCGGCACAATTCCCCCATGTTAGGTGCGGCACAGTTCCCCCCATGTTAGGTGCGGCACAGTTACCCCCAAGTTAGGTGTGGCACAGTTCCCCCCACGTTAGGTGTGGCACAGTTCCCCCCACGTTAGGTGCGGCATAGTTCCCCCCCACATTAGGTGCAGCAGAGTTCCCCCCACATTAGGTGCAGCAGAGTTCTCCCCACATTAGGCTAGCAGTGTTGCCCCACATTAGGTGCAGTATAGTTCCCCACATTAGGTGCCGTATAGTTCCCCACATTAGGTGCAGTATAGTTCCCCACATTAGGTGCAGTATAGTTCCCCCACATTAGGTGCAGTATAGTTCCCCACATTAGGTGCAGTATAGTTCCCCCACATTAGGCTGTAGTTCCCCCACATTAGGTGCAGTATAGTTCTCCACATTAGGTGCAGTATAGTTCCTCCACATTAGGTGCAGTATAGACCCCCACATTAGGTGCAGTATAGTTCTCCCCACATTAGGTGCAGTACAGTTCCCCCACATTAGGTGCAGTATAGTTCTCCCCACATTAGGTGCAGTATAGTTACCCCACATTAGGCAGTATAGTTCCCCACATTAGGTGCAGTATAGTTCCCCACATTAGGTGCAGTATAGTTCCCCACATTAGGTGCAGTATGGTTCCCCCACTTAAGGCAGTATAGTTCCCCCACATTAGGTGCAGTATAGTTCCCCCACATTAGGTGCAGTATAGTTCCCCACATTAGGTGCCGTATAGTTCCCCACATTAGGTGCAGTATAGTTCCCCACATTAGGTGCAGTATAGTTCCCCCACTTAAGGCAGTATAGTTCCCCACATTAGGTGCAGTATAGTTCCCCCACATTAGGTGCAGTATAGTTCCCCACATTAGGTGCAGTATAGTTCCCCCACATTAGGCTGTAGTTCCCCCACATTAGATGTAGTATAGTTCTCCACATTAGGTGCAGTATAGTCCCCCACATTAGGTGCAGTATAGTCCCCCACATTAGGTGCAGTATAGTTCTCCCCACATTAGGTGCAGTACAGTTCCCCCACATTAGGTGCAGTATAGTTCTCCCCACATTAGGTGCAGTTTAGTTCCCCCACATTAGGCTGTAGTTCCCCACATTAGGTGCAGTATAGTTCCCCACATTAGGTGCAGTATAGTTCCCCCACTTAAGGCAGTATAGTTCCCCACATTAGGTGCAGTATAGTTCCCCCACATTAGGTGCAGTATAGTTCCCCCACATTAGGCTGTAGTTCCCCCACATTAGGTGCAGTATAGTTCTCCCCACATTAGGTGCAGTATAGTTCTCCCCACATTAGGTGCAGTACAGTTCTCCCCACATTAGGTGCAGTATAGTTCTCCCCACATTAGGTGCAGTATAGTTACCCCACATTAGGTGCAGTATAGTTACCCCACATTAGGTGCAGTATAGTTCCCCACATTAGGTGCAGTATAGTTCCCCACATTAGGTGCAGTATAGTTCCCCCACATTAGGTGCAGTATAGTTCTTCCCACATTAGGTGCAGTATAGTTCTTCCCACATTAGGTGCAGTATAGTTCTCCCCACATTAGGTGCAGTATAGTTCTCCCCACATTAGGTGCAGTATAGTTCTCCCCACATTAGGTGCAGTATAGTTCTCCCCACATTAGGTGCAGTATAGTTCTCCCCACATTAGGTGCAGTATAGTTCTCCCCACATTAGGTGCAGTATAGTTGTCCACATTAGGGGCAGTATAGTTGTCCACATTAGGGGCAGTATAGTTCTCCACATTTGGTGCAGTATAGTTCCCCACATTAGGTGCAGTATAGTTCTCCACATTAGGTTCAGTATAGTTCCCCACATTAAGGTGCAGTATAGTTCTCCACATTAGTATAGTTCTCCACATTAGGTGCAGTATAGTTCTCCACATTAGGTGCAGTATAGTTCCCCCACATTAGGTTGGCAGTATAGTTTACCCCACATTAGGTGCAGTATAGTTCTCCACATTAGGTTGGCAGTATAGTTTACCCCACATTAGGTGCAGTATAGTCCCCCCACATTAGGTGTAGTATGTTCCCCCGCAGACATACAGCCTCCAGCCATACAGTGTATGGCTGGAGGCTGTATGCCTGTTTACTGCCCTACTTCAGTGTTCTGACCACTGCTTCTTTTGTTCGGCCACCAAAGCAGTAGGTCCCAGGACTGGAGGAGCGGTGGTCGGAGCACTAAAACTGATGTGCCGCTGGTCATTTACCATGCTGACCAGCGCATGTCCTGTTCGCTGTTCCGCTCCTCCGCGTTGCTTTCCAATGGGCGCACGCATGGGACCCCCCCTGGATCCGTCACTGCATGCATTATAAACACACTGTACACATTACATACTGTACATGCATGCTTCATACACACACAGGTACTGTATACATTACATACATTACATACTGTACATGCATGCTTCATACACACACAACACACAGTACACATTACATACTGTATATGCATGCTTCATACACACACAACACACTGTACACATTACATACTGTACATGCATCATACACACATACTGTACACATTACATACTGTACATGCATCATACACCCATACATACTGTACACATTACATACTGTACATGCATCATACACACACACTGTACACCCTTACATAATGTACATGCATCATACACACACTGTACACATTACATACTGTACATGCATCATACACACACTGTACACATTACATACTGTACATGCATCATACACACACACACTGTACACATTACATACTGTACATGCATCATACACACACATACTGTACACATTACATACTGTACATGCATCATACACACACTGTACACATTACATACTGTACATGCATCATACACACTGTACACATTACATACTGTACATGCATCATACACACACTGTACACATTACATACTGTACATGCATCATACACACACTGTACACATTACATACTGTACATGCATCATACACACACATACTGTACACATTACATACTGTACATGCACCATGCACACACACTGTACACATTACATACTGTGCATGCACCATACACACACACAACACACTGTACACATTACATACTGTACATGCATCATACACACACACACACTGTACACATTACATACTGTACATGCATCATACACACACACTGTACACATTACATACTGTATATGCATCATACACACACACACACACACATACTGTACATGCATCATACACACACAACACACTGTACACATTACATACTGTACATGCATCATACACACACATACAGTACACATTACATACTGTACATGCATCATACACACACAACACACTGTACACATTACATACTGTACATGCATCATACACACACATACAGTACACATTACATACTGTACATGCATCCTACACACACACATACTGTACACATTACAAACTGTACATGCATCATACACACACAACATACTGTACACATTACATACTGTACATGCATCATACGCACACAACACACTGTACACATTACATACTGTACATGCATCATACACACACATACTGTACACTAGAGATGAGCAAACTTACAGTAAATTCGATTCGTCACGAACTTCTCAGCTCGGCGGTTGCTGACTTTTCCTGCATGAATTAGTTCAGCTTTCCGGTGCTCCGGTGGGCTGGAAAAGGTGGATACAGTCCTAGAAAAGAGTCTCCTAGGACTGTTTTCACCTTTTCCAGCCCATGGGAGCATCTGAAAGCTGAACTAATTTATGCAGGAAAAGTCAGCAACCGCTGAGCCGAGAAGTTCGTGACGAATCGAATTTACTGTAAGTTCGCTCATCTCTACTGTACACATTACATACTGTACATGCATCCTACACACATACTGTACACATTACATACTGTACATGCATCATACACACACACACTGTACACATTACATACTGTACATGCTTCATACACACATACTGTACACATTACATACTGTACATGCTTCATACACACATACTGTACACATTACACACTGTACATGCATCATACACACACACACACACTGTACACATTACATACTGTACATACATGCTTCATACACACATAGATAGAATAGATCAGTGTTTCCCAACCAGGATGCCTACAGAGGTTGCAAAACTACAACTCCCAGCATGCCCAGACAGCCTTTGGCTGTCTGGGCATGCTGGGAGTTGTAGTTGTGCAACAACTGGAGGCACCCTGGTTGGGAAACACTGGTATGGATAGACACATGCACTTTACATATAGTCATCCACAGTAGTAACACACACACATGCACAATACATAGACATACACATATGTACACACACACACATATATATATATATATATATATATATATATATATATATCTCCACACACACACACACGCTTATACACACATATTTATATATATATATATATATATATATATATATATATATATATATATATATATATATATATTTACATCCAGGGACACCTATTGTAGTCCTGCCCCATGTTGTACAGCCTCTGCGATGCTCTCCTTTCCTCACAGCTCTCTCCTCCCCCTCCCTCTCCTCCTGCTCAGACAGCTGTAGGCTGAGAGAAGAGTCCAGGCTGAGGGAAGATACCAAGTGCAGCGGGGGTGGGGGGAGCGTGATTGTGGTGAGGTGAGAAGAACTCCAAAGCTGCAAATTAGTTTATTTAAAAAAATGTCAGACATTCGGGGGCCCTCTTGTTTGACTGGGTGCCTGGGGCACGGAGCACAAACTCCAAGAGCAGGATTGTTAATCGCTACAGGACGGGCAAGCACTGGCTGTGCTCGGGGGCCCCCAGCCAGCTTGGGGCCCCAAGCAATTGCTTGGTTTGCCTGTCCTGTAGCGACGGGCCTGGCCGCGGATCTTGGTTGCTGATAGCTACCGGGACCCACCTGATATGAAGCACGCTCAGCTCCTGAGCACGCTTCACATAACGGGAGTCGGTTATAATTATAACCTTTTCGTACGAGAACTAGTATGCTTAAAATTGTCCTCTTCTGACCTCTATAACTTATTTTTCCATATACGGGGCTATATAAGGACTCATTGTTTGCACCAGGATCTGTAGTTTTTATTAATACCATTTTTATTTAATAGGACCTTTTTTAATAACTGTATTTTTTATTAAATTAATTTTGCAAATACAAAAAGGAATAAAGAACAATGAAAGCAAAAAAGGACATAAATGCCCAATCATTCAAGCAAGTGACAAGTTGAATGGGAAGTTAGACATGCTAAGAAGTGTAACTGTCGTGGTCCATGTGGGAACCAACGACAGAATACATGGTAGGTGGAGGTCCTTGAAGAATAATTACAAGGAACTAGGTGCCAAGCTGAAGGGAAGGACCTCTAAGGTTGTGTTCTCTGGAATAATTCCTGTGCCATGCGCATCGCAGGAAAGACAGCGGGAGTTTAGGGAGTTAAATGCATGGCTTAAGTCATGGTGTAAGGGGGAAGGGTTTGGGTTTTTAGAGCACTGGGCTGACTTTTCATTGGGGTACAAACTTTATTCTACGGATAATTTGCACCTGAATGGAAGGGGGTCCGCTGTGCTGGGGGAGAGAATCCTGGAAGGGGTGGCTGAGTATTTAAACTAGGTGAGTGGGGGGAGGATAATAAAGCAAAGAAAGCAGACAGTGGGATGGATAGGTTAGAGAGGGGTCAGGACATAATGGTGGGTGGAGAGGAGTCCTGTGGGGGGAGGTTAAGAGCAGTGGATAAGGAGATCCATGGGTTACAAACCAGCCATAAAAATAAATGTAGCCCGAAACATTGTAATCCCAATAATTCAAAAAATTCCATTAGCCCCAATAACTCAATAACTACAATAAGCCCCATTAGCTCAAAAAATCCCATTAGCCCCAATAACTTAAATAACAACGTTAGACCCAATAACTCAAAAAATTTAATTAGCCCCAATAACTTAAATAGTACAATTAGCCCTTATAACTCAAAAAATAACATTAACCCCAATAACTCTGAAAATCCCATTAGTGAGACTATATGTGTAAAACTTAATGGAAATGTAAAGTGTATGTTCACAAATGCCAGAAGCCTAGCAAATAAAATGGGGGAGCTTGAGGCCTTGATACTGGAGGAACATATTGATATAGTTGGGGTCACTGAGACATGGCTGGACTCCTCGCATGACTGGGCTGTTAATCTGCAGGGGTTTACATTGTTTCGCAAGGATAGAATGAACAGAAAAGGTGGTGGGGTCTGTCTGTATGTAAGAAGTGGTATGAAAGTCAGTGTGAACGGTGCCATAGTGTGTGATGATTCTGAGGATGTGGAATCATTGTGGGTAGAATTACAAAAGGAGGGAAATACTGAAAAAATAGTATTTCGTGTAATCTACAGACCCCCTAATATCACTGAAGAGATAGAAGGTCGGCTTCATAAACAAATAGAGAGGGCCGCCCGGGCAGGTACAGTGGTAATAATGGGAGATTTTAACTATCCACATATAGATTGGGGCCTGGGGCTGGCTAAAACTACAAAGGGGAGAAAATTCCTAAATTTATTGCAGGATAACTTTATGGGCCAGTTTGTGGAGGACCCAACAAGAAGTGATGCCTTGTTGGATCTGATCATTTCCAACAACGCAGAGCTGATTGGTAATGTAACTGTGCGGGAAAACCTTGGTAATTGCGACCACAATATAGTTACTTTTGACTTAAAATGGAGAAAACAAAGACAGACGGGAAGGCAAAGACATATAACTTTAACCCCTTAAGGACCAAGGACGTACCGGTACGTCCTTGGTCCTGCTCTTCTGATATAACGCGGGGTTACACAGTAACCCCGCGTCATATCATGGCGGGCCCGGCGTCATAGTGAAGCCGGGACCCGCCTCTAATAGCGCGCAGCGCCGATCGCGGCACCGCGCGCTATTAACCCTTTAGCCGCGCGCTCAGAGCTGAGCCGCGCGGCTAAAAGTGAAAGTTCCTGACTAGCTCAGTCGGGCTGTTCGGGATAGCCGCGGCTAATCGCGGCATCCCGAACAGCTGACAGGACAGCGGGAGGGCCCCTTCCTGCCTCCTTGCTGTCCGATCGCCGAATGACTGCTCAGTGCCTGAGATCCAGGCCTGAGCAGTCATGCGGCAGAATCGTTGATCACTGGTTTCTTATGAGAAACCAGTGATCAACATAGAAGATCAGTGTGTGCAGTGTTATAGGTCCCTATGGGACCTATAACACTGCAAAAAAAAAGTGAAAAAAAAAAAGTGAATAAAGATCATTTAACTCCTCCCCTATTAAAAGTTTGAATCACCCCCCTTTTCCAATAAAAAAAAAACACAGTGTAAATAAAAATAAAAATAAACATATGTGGTATCACCGCGTGCGGAAATGTCCGAATTATAAAAATATATCATTAATTAAACCGCTCGGTCAATGGCGTGCGCGCAAAAAAATTCCAAAGTCCAAAATAGTGCATTTTTGGTCACTTTTTATATCATTTAAAAATGAATAAAAAGTGATCAATAAGTCCTATCAATGCAAAAATGGTACCGTTTAAAACTTCAGATCACGGCGCAAAAAATGAGCCCTCATACCGCCCCATATACGGAAAAATAAAAAAGTTATAGGGGTCAGAAGATGACAATTTTAAACGTATTAATTTTCCTGCATGTAGTTATGATTTTTTCCAGAAGTCCGACAAAATCAAACCTATATAAGTAGGGTATCATTTTAATCGTATGGACCTACAGAATACATATCAGGTGTCATTTTTACCGAAAAATGTACTACGTAGAAACGGAAGCCCCCAAAAGTTACAAAACAGCGTTTTTTTTTCTATTTTGTCGCACAATGATTTTTTTTCCCACTTCACCATAGATTTTTGGGCAAAATGACTGATGTCATTACAAAGTAGAATTGGTGGCGCAAAAAATAAGCCATCATATGGATTTTTAGGTGTAAATTTGAAAGAGTTATGATTTTTTAAAGGCAAGGAGCAAAAAACGAAAATGCAAAAACGGAAAAACCTCCGGTCCTTAAGGGGTTAAAAAGGCAAATTTCCCTGGGCTGAGATCTGCACTACAGGACATAGACTGGGGGGAGGTGTTCTCAAATACTGATACAGAAGGTAAATGGGACATCTTTAAATCAACTCTAAATAACTATACAGCTAAATATATACCAAAGGGGAACAAATATAAACGATTAAAACTAAATCCTACATGGCTGACAAATGATGTTAAAAGAGCAATAAACAACAAAAAAATAGCCTTCAAAAAATTCAAATCTGATGGGTCAGCTATAACATTTAAACAGTACAAGGAGCTTAATAAAATCTGTAAAAATGTAATAAAAACAGCAAAAATTCAAAATGAGAGACAGGTGGCCAAAGAAAGCAAAACTAATCCTAAATATTTTTTTAGATATATAAATACAAAAAAACCAAGGACAGAGCATGTAGGACCCCTTAATAATGATAATGGGGAGGTTGTCACGGGCGATCAAGAGAAGGCGGAGTTACTGAATGGGTTCTTTAGTTCTGTATACACTATGGAAAAAGGAGCTGACATTGGCCAGGTCAGTGCTGGTAACACATCATGTAATGTACTTAACTGGCTTAATGTAGAGATGGTACAAGGTAAGTTAAGTAATATAGATGTAAGCAAATCTCCAGGGCCAGATGGATTGCACCCAAGAGTTCTTAGAGAGGTAAGTTCAGTAATATCTGTACCCTTGTTCATGATATTTAGAGATTCTCTGGTGTCTGGTATTGTGCCAAGGGACTGGCGCAAGGCTAATGTGGTACCAATCTTCAAGAAGGGCTCTAGGTCTTCGCCAGGCAATTATAGACCGGTAAGTCTAACGTGCATTGTGGGTAAATTGTTTGAAGAACTTATAAGGGATTACATACAGGAATACATAGGGGATAATAGTATTATAAGTGATAGCCAGCATGGGTTTACTAAGGATAGAAGTTGTCAAACCAATCTAATTTGCTTTTATGAAGAGGTGAGTAGAAGCCTTGACAGAGGAATGGCTGTGGATATAGTGTTTCTGGATTTTGCCAAAGCGTTTGATACTGTCCCTCACAGACGTCTGACAGGTAAGTTAAGGTCTTTGGGCTTGGAAACTTTAGTTTGTAACTGGATTGAACACTGGCTCATGGATCGTACCCAGAGAGTGGTGGTCAATGATTCGTACTCTGATTGGTCCCCGGTTATTAGTGGTGTACCCCAAGGTTCAGTACTGGGCCCGCTGTTGTTTAATTTATTTATCAATGATATAGAGGATGGTATTAACAGCTCTGTTTCTATCTTTGCAGATGACACCAAGCTTTGTAGCACGGTACAGTCTATAGAGGATGTGCATAAGTTACAGGATGACTTGGATAGACTAAGTGTCTGGGCATCCACTTGGCAAATGAGGTTCAATGTCACTGGCAGAGTCACTGGTAGAGAAGGATCTGGGTGTACTTGTAGATCACAGACTACAGAATAGCATGCAATGTCAGGCTGCTGCTTCCAAAGCCGGCAGGATATTGTCATGTATAAAAAGAGGCATGGACTCAAGGGACAGGGACATAATACTCCCCCTTTATAAAGCATTGGTACGGCCTCACCTGGAATATGCTGTTCAGTTTTGGTCGCCTGTTCATAAAAGGGACACTGCGGAGTTGGAAAGGGTGCAGAGACGCGCGACTAAACTAATATGGGGAATGGAACATCTTAGCTATGAGGAGCGATTAAAGGAGTTACAATTGTTTAGTCTTGAGAAGAGACGTTTAAGGGGGGATATGATAAACGTATATAAGTATATAAATGGCCCATACAAAAAATATGGAGAAAAACTGTTCCAGGTTAACCCCCCCCCCAAAGGACGAGGGGGCACTCCTTCTGTCTGGAGAAGAAAAGGTTTAGTCTCAAGGGGCGACACGCCTTCTTTACCGTGAGGATTGTGAATTTATGGAACGGTCTACCTCAGGAACTGGTCACAGCAGGAACAATTAACAGCTTTAAAACAGGGTTAGATACATTCCTGGAACAAAATAACATTAATGCTTATGCAGAATTATAAAACTACATCCCTTTCCCTTATCCCCTTACACCCTTTACTTCAATTCCCTGGTTGGACTTGATGGACGTATGTCTTTTTTCAACCATACTAACTATGTAACAATGTAATAAACATATCTAGTGCACCATATAAGCAAAGCCTTAGCACGAGTGGTGACATGGATGACAAAACTATAGCACTGGAGAGCAAAGCAAGAAAAAGGAACTATGTGAACTATGGAACTATGCGTAAAACGCTAACCCTTGAGAAATATATAAGATCGCCAAAATAGACATCAGACTTGAGTGGACTTCTTGATTGCTTTTAGTTATTTTTTTTCTAATGAATATAAAAAAAGAATTGACCTACTCAAAAACAATGTACACAGATATAATCAATTTTATTAAAGAAAAAATTACACACATTTAAAAGCACGGAAAAATAGGAGGAATGGACATCTCAGAAGAAGGCGACATCACCTGGACTACTGCTTAAAGGGGTTCTCCCTTGTTTATACTGTTTTTTGTTATTATGTTTGTGTGTTATGTGTGTATAAGTATGTGTTTTTTTTTATGTGTGTTGTGATTATGTATATATGTATTTTCTTACCTTTTGTGAAGATCCGGAAGCTGGCCCCTTTTTCTTCCAGCGGCTTGCTGTGTACCTCGGCCTCCGCCATGTTGTGTTTGGTAAGTGGGATGTCGGGGGGTGTGTTCTTGCTTCTGTCCTTCCTATCTTCTGACGTCCGAGGCATGCGCAGGTAATTTTTTTTTTTTTTTACCAATAAAGTTTTTTTTGTCTAATTGACAAACAGTCTGCGCTTGCGCGAAGCTACGCTATTAGCGTAGACCTAACGTACGCTACGCTGTTAGCATAGCACTTGCGTACTTGCGCATGCGCAGGCAATTACACAAAAAAAACTTTATTGGTAAAAAAAAAAAAAAAACTGCGCATGCCACGGAAGAAACAGGAAGAAAAGATTTGCCTCGGACGTCAGAAGATAGGAAAGACAGAAGCAAGAACACACCCCCCGACATCCCACTTACCGAACACAACATGGCGAAGGCCGAGGTACACAGCAAGCCGCTGGAAGAAAAAGGGGCCAGCTTCCGGATCTTCACAAAAGGTAAGAAAATACATATATACATAATCACAACACACATAAAAAAACACATACTTATACACATATAACGCACAAACATAATAACAAAAAACAGTATAAGCAAGAGAGAACCCCTTTAAAGCGTACCCGTCAGATCCAATCCAGCTGTGAGCCCTACGCTTACAGCTGTCATTCAAGGAAGTGTGTCCATGACACAGGTGACAACGCATGGACACAGCAGGACTAGTATGTGTCCAAGCAGGCAGGGGGGCAGTTGTTTGACTTTGCTTTTTCAGTATGAAATAATATGGTGTGTTTTTTTTAAACTTTTTATTTAACTTTTTTAGTCCCTTAGGGGACTTTTAGGAGGAATCATTAGATTCCTCATACAGATCAATTTGGTTTCATAGAACCACATTAATCTGTGCGCTCTGCGCTCAATTGCTAAAGCCTGGTCCTGCCAGGCATTATCATTCACAGCGCAGCAGCAAGCACGGAAGGAGAGGTAAGCCCTTCGGCTACCTCAGAAGTTCGTGATCGTGCTGTGGGGGGCTCATTGGGGCGATCCACCCCACTGGACCACCAGGGATGGTTTAAATGTCCCTTTAGACGCTGCTGTCAACTTTGACAGCGACTATCTAAAGAGTTAATAGCCGGCCACATGTCGGCTATTAACGCCGGCCCCCAGCTACAGGAATCAGCAACCAGTTAATAAAGAAAATGGCTCCTGAAAATCTCACCACTAGGGGTCCTCATACCTAACATGGAACACAAGCCAGTCCTGCAGCAGCAGCTTGTCCATTAGTCAAGAGAAGAGAGTCATGGACAAGAAATAACTCATAGACAAGGCTGCATGAGCAGACACACCAATCAACTCCCACCACCACACGGGAGTGACATATCCCCCCCCCCCCCCCCCCGGGAAGGTCGGACCCCCACGATCAGCTACTTAGAAGTTAATTTTGGCCACAGTACTTTAACGCTGGACATCAGCTCTAACAGTGATGTCCTGCATTACCGTGCCTCCTAGTTGTTGACGTCCTGCGTCCTTAAGAGGCTAAAAAGGCTATTTCATTGGTCACTATGGGAAATGGGTCAACTTTTCCTCTGCACAAGTTGTGATAACTTTCCCCCCATTGTAAGGGTCAATTTCCTTGTGAAATGAAACTCAAAAATATACTGGGGGATATAAAGAAAAACAGTATAGTAGTAAATCTGTCCTTTACCTATAACAACCAATCACAGCTCAACATTCATATCCTAACGAGCTGTGGTTATATGAAACCTGAGCTGTGACTGGTTGCCCTGGGCAACTGACACATATTCAGGATTATTTCCTCCACTTTGAGAACCAAACCTAAAAGTTTTTCTCCCCCCTCTGCCTGTAGACCTATTGTGCTATCTTATCTCATGACGTCAAATATTTTAATAACGAATTTCACTCTGCTATATCTGTGATCGTGGCTCTTTTTCCAACCAGCAATATGGCTCCATCTCCATGCTAGCGACATCAACGTAGAACGTTATGTGCGCTACGATTGGCTGCGCTGCTAACCAATGAGGAGTAAGAAGAGTGCCGCGGCCTAACCTCACGACGTTCGTAATTGGCTGTCGGGGCAGCCAATGGGAATGGTCGCTCGGAAAAAGACCACCGTCTAGTCTGCAGCAACAAGCTGTGAGGCGCTTCTCCAGAGGTTTCTCCCGGGGGCTGCTGGGACAGGGGAAGCTCCGCCGCCTCTCAGTGTGCGGGACGGCACCGTTCACACCACAAGATTCCTCGTAGCGTTCGTCACTTGCGGTTCGCCAAGTGTGCGTTTATTACCGCTGCTGAGTGTGTGGAGGGGATGGAGGAGATGCGGCCTAGCGGCGGTCCCACGTCCCAGCCCTTCCCGACCCTCTTCCCTCCCGGACTCCATGCTATCTATGGAGAGTGCCGACGGCTGTACCCGGAGCAGCCCAATCCCCTGCAGGTCACCGCCATCGTCAAGTACTGGTGAGTCCCGGCTGCTTCTCATAGGGGTCCCGGTTGTGGGGGCGTATGATCACTACATCTGCTCTCCATACAAGTCAGGAGGATGTGTATCTACTGCAGGACATGCTGGGAATTGTAGTTTTGCAAATGCCGAAAAGCTAGAAGTTTGAGGTCATTACTTATACATTGTTGCACAACAGCTGTTAAAAAAACTACAACTCCCAGCATGCCGTGACAGCCTGCACCAATAGCTGAAGTGCATTGAAGTAAGGCAGTGTTTCCCAACCAGTCTGGGCATGCTGGGAGTTGTAGATTTGCAACAGCTGAAGGCACCTTGGTTGGGAAACACTGAAGTAGAAAACACAGCTGTAAACTTATAACTTGTGATACTGCAGATGTTGTGAAACAGTTGGAGACGCAGTTGGAAAGACTACGGGCATGCTGGGAGTTGTAGTTTTGCAACACACTGGTTAGGAAACACAGCTCCACATCAGTGTCCTTCAGCTCTTGGTGCGGCTGTCGGGTCATGTTGGGAGTTGTAGTTTTGCTGTATAGCCAAAAGTTACGTCTACAGAAGGTGTCATCAAAATACATAAAAAAAAACTCCCAGAATGCCCGCACAGTCTTTCCAGGATGCCTCCAGCTTTTACAAAACTGCAAAGCTGACTGGGCATGCTGAAAGTTGTAGTTTTGTAACAGCTGGAGGCACCCTCGTTGGGAAACACTGATGCAGAGGACACTGCTGTAGGCTTATAACTTGTATGCCAGATGTTTCAAAACTACAACTCTCAGCATGCCCTGACAGCCAGTGACTGTGATGGGATGCTGGGAGTTGTGGTTTTAGAATTGCTGAAAAGCCCCACATTTGAGATCACAGCAGTAGACGTAACATTCAAGGCTTTCAGGGCATGCTGTGAGTTGTAGTTTTCCAACCACTGGAGTACCACAAGTTGTCTGCAGCAGTGACCTCTACATTGTGGCTTTTCAGCAGTTGCAAATCTACAACTCACAGTATGGCCAGATGGATTCAGGCTGTTAGGGTTTGCTGGGAGTTGTAGTTTTGCAACAGCTGTTGTGCCACAAGCTTTAATTCTGCAGCAGTTAAAGAGTACCTGTCACCAAATAAAACCTTTAATATAGTGTTCCTTGTGTAGTTACCGGACACTTCCCATTCACTTGCTTTTAAAATTTTCAACATAAATATGTGTAATATGTATTATAAAAAACAGCCACTAGGTGGCTCTGTTCTGTTCCCTGTCACAATTAATACAGGGAGTTTGGTCTCCGCCCGGCCCGGCAGGAGACCAAACTCAGGAAATGCTTCTCTGCCCTGAGCCTGATTGACAGCTGCACAGGGCCTCACTGAAACATGAACAGAGCCTGATTTAAACGGGTACTCCACTGGAAAATATATATATATTTTTAAATCAACTGATGCCAGAAAGTTAAACAGATTTGTAAATTACTTCTATTTAAAAATCTTAACCCTTCCAGTACTTATTAGCTGCTTTATGTTCAAGAGTAAGTTCTTTTCTTTTTGAATTTCCTTTCAGTCTGACCAGAGTGCTCTCTGCTGATACCTCTGTCCATGTCAGGAACTGTCCGGAGCAGTAGAAAATCACCATAGCAAACCTCTCCTGCTTTGGACAATTTCCTAAAGTGGACAGAGGTGTCAGCAGAGAGCACTGTGGTCAGACAGAAAGGAAATTCAAAAAGAAAATAACTTCCTGTGGAGCATATAGCGGCTGATAAGTTTAAATAGAAGTGATTTACAAATCTGTTTAACTTTCTGGCACCAGTTGATTAAAATTAATATATAAAATTTTTCAAGGGGAGTATCCTTTTAAAATATGCACACAGCCGGAGGTCTTCTATTCATCACAGCACTGCAACCATGTGAGGGCAGAAGTGGTCCCCCAGCAGGCTTCAGTGATGTCATGTCTGCTGGGAAACGCCCACTTTCTCCTGCTAGGAGATTACACTATGTGAGCAAGAAGAAACGTAAGATACGCAGCTTTTTAAACCTCTGAAAATGTTTTTAACAGTGGGAGGGGTGTTAGAAGTAGTTAGTGAACATAACCTGAGTTAGTTTAGAAAAGTTTTTGACAGGTACTTGGGGCACTCCAGCTGGGAGTTGTATTAGACTTATAATTTGTCTCCAGCTGTTGCAAAACATAGAACTTCTAGCATGCCTGACAGCCATTTGCTGGGATTTGCATCTGTTAGATTACCAGCAATTAGGGGTCGCTACTGTTGGCTTATAACTAGCTATCTGGGCATGCTGGATGTTGTAGTTCTGCTATAGCTGGAGGCACACTGGCTGGGGATCATTACTCTAGACCCCTGATTTAGCTATTGAAGGGTCTCCCGGCTCACGTTTATCTGACCAGTGATCTGCCAGGACTCCTCCTCACTGTATACACATGACATCTTGTATATACCATGCACATGATTTCTCACCAGACAAGACTTCAGTCCTCATCGTGTCCTTGATCCCTGGACATTTCTTATAGTCCACAAGGTGAAATCTGAGCTTCCTTACCAACATTGTTGGAAACAACCCGGCCTATGGCTATTTAATTATAAACAATAAACCCAAAGTACAGGTTACTGGAGCCGCACTCTAAACCAAACGTGTAGTAATGTATCCGTGGACTCTCTACATTGGAGGTGTGGGGGATAAAATACTCATCATGGGGGGCAGGGACCTTTCTGGACTTCCTGCCAGTAATCCTATTGAGTGACTGTATTCAGCCTCTCTTGGTTTATCACAGGGAGCAATAACCTGTGTAGAAAACCACATCCACCCTCTGCACAATCCTGTTAAAGGAGTCGTCCGGCCAGTAAACCCTGGTGGCCTATCTGGGGTCCGACTTCCAGCACCCGCTGATCACCTGTCTTGTGCGAGGACCACCGTCATTGAAGAGGCTGTGGTGTCTGCTAAACCACTCCAACCTATTCTAACAGCTGATTGGCTGAGTTCCACAAGTCATACCCCCCAGGCCATTAGTTTTTACAGGCTAGAAAGCCCCCATTGATGATGACTTTATTCCAATATTTCCAGTGTAAAATCCACAGATATGTTTCTATGCATTTGTGTGAATTCTAGTACACCTCCAGTAACATCAGTTTTTACAGGCTGGATGACTCAATTTAAGGTTAGTCACGATGTAGTGTGAGCAGATGTACAGAGCTGTGTGCCTCCAGCTGCTGCAAAACTACAACTCCCAGCATGCCCGGACAGCCTCCTGCTGTTCGGACATGCTGGCAGTTGTAGTTTTGCAACAGCTGCAGACATAAGTCAGTGTTTCCCAACCAGGGTGCCTCCAGCTGTTGCAAAACTACAACTCACCTTTACGATAATGCCCCGGCCAGAGACGACAGTCGCCGCTGCTGCCCCATTGCCTCCCCCCATCCTCTGCCTACATACCTCCGCTGCTGCCCCATTGCCTCCCCCCATCCTCTGGCCACTTACCGCCGCCCCCCCATCCCCGGTGTTATAATTACCTGTTCCTCGGGTCCGCGATACTTCTGGCTCCTGTGCTGCGCTGCGTAATGACAAGTGACGTCCCCAACGCGAAGTCACCGTCAGTGCACACAGTGACAGCGCAGGAGGCAAACGGAGCCAGAAGTATTGCGGACCCCAGGAACAGGTAATTATAACATTGGGGATGGGGGGGGGGGGGTGATGGGGCTGCGGCGGTATGTGGGCAGAGGATGGGGGGGGGGGCTTGGAGGCGATGGGGCAACTGTGGTGGTTAGACTCAGGACCCCAGGACAGGCAGTGGGAGAGAAGCGGGTGGTGGCGGTCTCTGGCCTGGCAAAAGCCGCTGCAGTTCATTGATTTAAAGCGCCCGCCGGGTGTTGAAATAGCCGATAACTTATACCGGAATATCGGTATAAGTTATCGGTTATCAGCCTGAAAGTTGACAGATTATCGATATCGGTCGATTCCCTACAGGTGAACAATCTTTATTCTTTAAAAAAAACTGGACTAGATCCCTCCTATATGTTCTAGTCTAGTATATCTAGCACTCTTCACCCCTTTTATTAGTCATGGCAAAAAAAAAAATGGCTGCGACTCAGAAGAACTTGCCTCTCTTGTGTAATACAATAGAGGCCATGCCTGTAAATTGTTCCATATAAGCTTCTGCAGAGGAAGTATGGGGAGGTTTATCAAAACCTGTGCAGAGGAAAAGTTGCCCATAATAACCAATCAGATCGCTTCTTTCATTTTGGAAAGGGCTACTGAAAAATGAAAGCAATCTGGTTGCTATTGGCAACTGATCAACTTTTCCTTTACACGTGTTTTGATAAATCTCCCCCCTGTATACTTCCCTCAGACTAGTGGGTTGTGGAGACGCTGGTATACAGTGTTCCCCCGACCTGTGGCTCTCCAGCTGTCACAAAACTACAACTCCCATCATGCCCTGGGGGCCTGTGAATGCATAATGGGAGTTGTAGTTTTGCAGCAGCTGGAGAGCCACAGGTTAGGAAACACTGCTCCAGGCGATATCATCCGATGCTTCTTGGGACAGTATCCTGACAGCGGATCCAGACTAGATCTTGTGTTTAGTGAGTTCCCATAGGAATCTGCTGCTGTTCCATTCATCAGAAGCCGAGATCACTCAATGTTGTTTCCGTTTGTTATCATGTAAATTGATCAAACCCTAATCCTGCTTGAAGATTTCTACACTTTGCAGCTTGTATGACAAGCACAGGACTATACAGGACCTCTTATGTTTCTTAGGCTTTTATGTCAATGTTAGTTCTTGTGCAATGCTCCCAGTCTGTGCTGTGACGACAGTAGCTATGGTGGGTTGTTTAGCTCTTTGTTTACATATTGTTGTAATATATTTGATTTGATTAATAAGAGGTGTAATTAAACATAGTGTGGTGCAAGTTGTGGAGAGTCTTCTTCATCCTATTGCGTAGTTTGGTCAAGCACCGAGCTCCTCGAGTTAATACAGCTACCTAGTAACAGGCCCTTGCCCTAAAGGTGGCCACGCTTGTCCTCCATTCTGTTATGGCAACCTGCATATTGCTTTGTACAATTTTCCACTAGTTTGCTGATGTGTATTGACAGCTCTTAAAGGGGTACTCCGGTGAAAACCTTTTTTCTTTTAAATCAACTGGTGGCAGAAAGTTGAACATATTTGTAAATTACTTCTATTAAAAAAAATCTTAATCCTTCCTGTACTTATTAGCTGCTGAATACTACAGAGGAAATTTCTTTTTGGAATGCTCTCTGATGACATCACAAGCACAGTTCTCTCTGCTGATGTTATTATAATAATAATAATAATAATAATGTTTTATTTATTGTTGTCCTTAGTGGGATTTGAACCCAAGTCCCCAGCACTGCAAGGCAACAGTACTTACCACTGAGCCACCATGCTGCCCTTAGCATACATCTGCTATGCATGTCAGCAGAGAGCACTGTGCTCGTGATGTCATCAGTGTTCCAAAAAGAAAGGAATTTCCTTTGTAGCATTCAGCAGCTCAAAGTACTGGAAGGATTAAGATTTTTTTAATAGAAGTAATTTACAAATATGTTTAACTTTGTGCCACCAGTTGATTTAAAAGAAAAAAAGGTTTTCACCGGAGTACCCCTTTAAAGGACAACTGCAGTGGTAAACATTTATATATGCCCGGGCCTCAAAAATAAACTCATACATACCTTCCTACGAGCCCCCGTTGGTCCGGCACAGGCCTCACGGTCCGGCAGTGCTGACGTCATTCCATTTCCTGGGGACGGGGACGCCGCAGAACAGTCTGCGTATCACCAGCCGCAGCGATGTCCCGCCTTGGCCTGTGATAGGCTGAGCCAACTGTCATGTAAGGAGCTCTGGCCAGAGCTCCTTACATGACAGTGGGCTCAGCCTATCACAGGCCAGGGCGGGACATCGCTGCGGCTGGTGATACACCGACGGTTCTGCGGCGTCCCTGTCCCCAGGAAGTGGAATGACGTCAGCACTGCCGGACCGTGAGGCCTGCGCTGGACCAACGGGGGCTCATAGGAAGGTATGTATGAGTTTATTTTGTTTGTTTTTGAGGCCCGAGTACAGGCATATATAAATGTTTACCACTGCAGTTGTCCTTTAAAGGTAACCTTTCACCTGTTCCATTCTGCCCAAAACACGGGCAGGATAGGACAGAGGCAACTGAAACATTTTAGAGTATCTGTTCTATGCTGCCTGTGGTTTGAGTATTATGGAACAGGTGACATGTTCCCATTAAGGGCACGTTCCCACTTGCCGTTTTTGCTGCTGCGTATTTTCTTTCCCATTGAAGTTCAATGGGAAAGAAAATACGGCACGTGGGAACGTGCCCTAAAAGCCACCTTTTTCCAGTGTAGCTTCTTTTTATCATGTTCTTACATCTGGCAATATAAGTATAGTTTTTGTTTGGAAAAAGGGTGTAGACAGCTCTCACCTCCCTTGTGGATATACAAGTGTGCCCGGACTGGCGGTAGTGCAACCACTCAATATAGCAAACAAAACGAAAATGTCCAGCACACAAGATCCGTTGCTCTTAGGATTTATTGGGCATAAAATCAGGTACACAAATACACAGTGTATAGTCTACGCGTTTCAGGTAATACCAGGGCTGTGGAGTCGGTAGATAAATGTTCCAACTCCGGAGTTTTCCGTGCTTCAGACTCCGACTCCTCTGTATTAATATGTGAATGTATTTTATACATTCCTTGAAGGAAAGAAAGGTAACATACCTGTCATTACCACAGGACTACTGGCTGGGAAGCCAACAGTCTACTGTATTGAACAGTTTGTGTGCTGATCTGCTGCTGAAGATAGGGCAGTGGGAGGATCCAGGAAGGGGCATTTATTATAAAACATGATTTCCCTAGTAGAATCCCATAGTCAAGTTTAAAGGGGTACTCCGCCCCTAGACATCTTATCCCCTATCCAAAGGATAGGGGATAAGATGTCAGATCGCCGGGGTCCTGCTGCTGGGGACCCCCGGGATCGCCACTGCGGCACCGGGCTTTCATTACTACACAGAGAGAGTTCGCTCTGTGCGTAATGATGGGCGATACAGGGGATGGAGCAGCGTGATGTCATTGCTCCGCCCTTCGTGACATCATGGCCCGCGCCCTTAATGCAAGTCTATGGCAGGGGGGGAGCGTGACGACCCCCACGCCCCTTCCCATAGACTTGTATTGAGGGGGCGGGCTGTGACATGAGGGGCGGAGCCGTGATGTAACGATGCTCTGGCCCCTGTATCGCCCGTCATTACGCACAGAGCGAACTCGCACTATGCAGTAATGAGCGCGCAGTGTCGCAGCGGCGATCCCGGGGTCCCCAGCAGCGGGACCCCGGCAATCTGACATCTTATCCCCTTTCCAAAGGTTAGGGGATAAGATGTCAGATCGCCGGGGTCCCGCTGCTGGGGACCCCCGGGATCGCCGATGCGGCACCGCGCTATCATTACTGCACAGAGTGAGTTCGCTCTGTGCGTAATGACGGGCGATACAGGGGCCGGAGCATCGCTACATCATGGCTCCGCCCCTTGTGATGTCTAGGGGCGGAGTACCCCTTTAAGCTAACAATCGAGTTTACAAGTTTTTATAGCCTTAGCTGAATGACAGCAGTTTTTCCAATGGTTTACAGCTTCAGTCTTGAACTATTGACCCTCCATTCCCTTCACTTATGCAAGTGTCTCTAGTCCTGCGAAAAACATATTTCCTTAACCCCTTATCAGTGAGAGGCTAGGTTACCCATGGGTTCCCTTTAACAGCAGGACACAACACTAGGGAAAGTATAAGTATTGCCACTCCTAATTGTGCGTTGTGAATAGTACATGAAAAGCATGCTTCTTCAGTCACTTAACGTGTTCGTTTTGCGGTTACCTGAGGCACTGCATACATTGATCTTTATTCTTATAGTAGAGAATTCATTATTTATAACTTTTTGTGAATTGGGACATTTAAACTTGCTTTTTTTTAATTTTTTTTTATTCCAATCTAAATTTAGTAGGAGTCGGAGTCGGTGCATTGTTTGCCGACTCCAGGTACCCATAATTTCGTTCGACTCCGACTCCAACTCCACAGACCTGGGTAATACTACCCTTAGTCATGCCATGCCTACGGGTAGTATTACCCGAAACGCGTAGGCTATACACTCCATGTATTTGTGTACCTGATTTTATGCCCAATAAATCCCAAGAGCAACGGATCTTGTGTGCTGGACGTTTTTGTTTTGTTTGCTATAGTTTTTGTTTGGTTTATTTATTTTAAAAATTTGTTTTAACATATTATTTTATAAATGTTTTATCCTATTTCGTTCTACCTTTTTAGGTTGGGTGGACCTGATCCGCTGGACTATGTGAGCATGTACCGTAATTTAGGCAATCCTGAACTGAATGTCCCTGAGCATTGGCATTATGTCAGTTTTGGACTAAGTGATTTGTATGGAGACAACAGAGTACATGAGTAAGTTACTTGGAAACATTGGATTTTCTTTATTCTAGGTATTTTTTTTATTTTTATATTATATAGTCTTTGTGTATTAAAAGTATTCTTTGTTTTGTGAATTCAGTTCATTACCGTTTTAGAGTAGGATTTAAAGGGGTACTCCGCCCCTAGACATCTTATCCCCTATCCAAAGGATAGGGAATAAGATGTCAGATCGCCGGGGTTCAGCCGCTGGGGACCTCCGCAATATAGCAAGCAGCACCCACCTGTAAACGCTTCCCGAAGCGCTGGAGGGTCTCTGGCTAATTCCTCCCGACCACGGGGAGGGAAGACCCCATCCCATAGACTTGCATTGAGGGTGCGGGGCGTGACGTCATACGGGGGCCGAGTTGTGACGTCATGATCTTCCGTCCCCGTCCTCCAGCGCTTCCAGAAGCATTTACAGGTGGGTGCTGCTTGTAATATTGCGGGGGTCCCCAGCGGTGGGACCCCGGTGATCTGACATCTTATCACCTATCCTTTTGGATAGGGGATAAGATGTCTAGAGGCGGAGTACCCCTTTAATAAAATAAAAGAAATGATTTTATTTTGTCTCTCACTTCCCCACAGGTTTATAATTCTTTTTCATTAGATCTTTCTGCTGGATTGGTCTGTGCGCGCACATTCATTCATTCATTTCCTGCAGGGGAAATATATGGCCAGCAACTACTTTCATGCTGCCTGAACTATAAGTCATAAGGTGATCACAGGCAGACTGATGGATCTCTCCCTATAGCCAAACAAACAGTCAAGGCCTGCAGGGCAGGTAAAAACGACTGAGGATCCCTGTGATGACTCGTGGTTCAGGCAGCATGACAGCGATGATATGTTCTCTCTTAAAAATACCTGAGCATGATCTACTGGAGACCGGTTCAGTGTTTCAACTTTCTAGGCACAGTCATACATAGAAGTTACAGAAGCAAAACAAAAAAAAAATATTTGGGTAATAGATTTTCGCCTTTTTTTTATTTTTTTTATCCCAAAATAAAAACCTTTAAGTAAACAAAAATGCCTCTAAGGGTAGGCTCATGTTTTGTATTTTGCTGCACATTTGCTGCTGCGTATTTTCCTACCCTTTTGAAGTCAATGGGTAGCAAAATCAGTTGGGTATTTTACTACCCATTGACTTCAATGGGTAGGAAAATAGGCATAAAATATGGCACGTGTGACCCAACCCTGTCCATTGCTACAGAGGACTTTCCTGATTTGTTTCTTTTTGGTCTAGAGCAATATCCCTATTACTATTATGTCTAGTTGAGTCTTATAAAAAGTAGCCACCGTTATAGATGTGAACCTAACATAATAAAAAGATGAAATACTTCTACCTCTCTTTGCAATATCTACCACTTTAAAATGACATTGAATCAGTATCTATTTGATATTTAAAGTGATACTCCACTTAAATGGTTTCTCCAACTGAGGCCCAGAACCAAGCCTTTGCCTCAGATGTGAACATAGCCTTAGTGTGACAAAAATAAAAGCCTATGCAAAAACTGCATTGTATGACCCAGTCATTAGAAAAGAGCCAAAAGGTTTATTCAGTAGACAGTTGACAATCTGAGCATATGTATACAAAATGTCAGATTTTTTTATTTTAACACCAAAACGGATTCTTGTTTGAAAAACAAAAAAAACACAACCTTAAAGTGGTTATCCAGGAAAAAAACTTTTTTTATATGTCAACTGGCTCCAGAAAGTTAAACATATTTGTAACTTACTTCCATTAAAAAATCTTAATTCCTTTCAGTACTTATGAGTTGCTGAAGTTGAGTTGTTCTTTTCTGTCTAAGTGCTCTCTGATGACACGTGTCTCGGGAACCGCCCAGTTTAGAAGCAAATCCCCATAGCAAACCTCTTCTAAACTGGGCGGTTCCCGGGACACTTGTCATCAGAGAGCACATAGACAGAAAAGGAATACCCCTTTAAAATAGCTAACAAAAATATGCTTTTGCATTGACGTATACCTGTATACATCTGCATAGAAAAAGAAAATGATGTGGAAAGGACTTTTTAAGAATAGGCTGGATCAGTGGTCTTCAATAGAGATGAGCGAAGTTACAGTAAATTCGATTTGTCACGAACTTCTCGGCTCGGCAGTTGATGACTTATCCTGCGTAAATTAGTTCAGCTTTTAGGTGCTCCGGTGGGCTGGAAAAGGTGGATACATTCCTAGGAAAGGGTCTCCTAGGACTGTATCCACCTTTTCCAGCCCACTGGAGCACCTGAAAACTGAACTAATTTATGCAGGAAAAGTCATCAACTGCCGAGCCGAGAAGTTCGTGACGAATTGAATTTATTGTAAGATCGCTCATCTCTAGTCTTCAACCTGCGGACCTCCAGATGTTGCAAAACTACAACTCCCAGCATGCCCGGACAGCCGTTGGCTGTCCGGGCATGCTGGGAATTGTAGTTTTGCAACATCTGGAGGTCCGCAGGTTGAAGACCACAGGGCTAGTTCATGATCATCTGTGGTATGTTTTGTGTCAGGACTGAGGGCTACACCCCCATCTCTTTATTAACTAGTTAAGCTTAAAATACAAGGGGGGGGGGGGCGGCCAGGCAGCAATGTGCCAAGAGCAATGTGATGCCTGTGTGTGCACTAGACATAATTATAAAGTAGTGCAGCTGTAACAGGTAACGGATTGCCAAAAGTACAGAACCCTTGTAACCTGGATGGTAGGCAAGAAGATGGGAATACAGATTCATTCTTTTATTTATTTATTTATTTTTTTGTCAGCCACCCCTCCATGTATCTGACATGGTGTCCAGGAACCCTGCAGATGTCGTTTTAGAATTGGCAAGTTGTCCAGTCATTCCAGAAGTTACTGCTGAGGCTCTGCCAAGATGTGTATATTGTGTGAGGCACAGGGGGAGTTGTATGTGGGGGGTTGTCTTCTCTGGGGCCTTTGTGAACAGCTTGAGGTCATACAAGTAATATGCTGCTCAGTGTATATAGCGCTCTCCAGGAAACCTGGCACTTCTCTGCTGTCAGCCTGTACACAAAGCTAAATGTTCTTGCTGCCAATGGTAAAATTACAAATAAAATGGAAATGAATCATTTGGCCGCTCTCTAGTCCTTCATACACATCTAAAACAAAGGGTCAGTTTATTTTGGTAACAAATCCCTATAAGGTCTATTTCAGGCTGGTGTGAGATGAAGCCTTGATTTGTGTTGTTTGTTGCAAGAGTCACGTGGAGTCACTTTCCTATACATACCCTTCAGTGTTTTATTTTATTTATTTGGTTTCTTAATATTTTCCCATAAATTATCTGAAAATGTATACTCCTGTACAATGCTGTCAGTTTACATAGTTATAGTAGGTGACTTGTTAGTATCGCACTAAGGATTTGGTAACTGACACAAAAGACTCAAGCTGTAAAAATAAAAAATAAATTAAAGAAAATCTCAATCCATTCGTTTGAGAAGTGGGACCCACTGGAGATGCTGGAAAGTTATCTATACAGCCTTAGAGTGAAAGGTGTCACCAGCATATAGAGAAGACAATAGCTAAAGCTCAAAGATCCGTCTCTCTATGCCTCCACAAAGGTCAAAGGGTATACTCAGACACCTTTCCCATCCATGTAAATGGGACAGTTCCCATCTGTTGTTACCTATGCCCATGAGGCTTGCAGTAAAGCATTTATCTAAATGCTGTTAAAACGGCTTAGGCAAGATGGCTGCCCCCATAATGTCCAAAAATGATTATTTTTTTTTTTTATAAAATTGGGAAATAAAAACCCATAAGAAAAAAAGAACATGGTTCAGTATCAGTCTGGGGAGGGTGTGTGGATTGTAGCTCACAGATTGGTGAGTATTGGTACTCTGACCATGTTGTGTTTTTTTTATTTATCCTGTTGAGCAGCTCCAGAGAATTGAACACTAAGTTCGACAACCACCCATTACAGCAGATCACTGTAGCTTCCAGAAAAAAACATTTGTTAGACACGTCTCATAAGTTTTCTTGTTCTGTAGTTTGAATTTAATCCACCAAGAATTTCCGCTTCAGTTAGATTCAGTCAGGGGAAAGTCTTTTTTTATTGTTGTAGAATCATTCATATAACTTGGGGGGGTGGAATAGTTTCCTGGTGGATGTTTGTCAGCGGGTTTATAGGTAACCTGGCTTAAGACCTTGCATCACTTTTGGAAACGCTTACGAAAGTGTTGGGAAAAGTGTTAAGCAAAGCTCATTCAGCATTTCCCATAGGCCGGTGCATACCATGGCATCCTTCAGCTTTCAAAACGTGTTGGAAGTTTTTGTAGTTTTTCAACAGCTGGAGAACCACAGGTTGGCTATCTCTGACATAGGCTAACTTGTCTGTGTTGTAAGGTACTAACTAGCAGGGCACATGCCCCATTGAGGAATGTGTTACTCTTTGCACTGGGAGGGAGATTGGCACATTGTTGGTTTATTGATCGTGCATTGGATTTACCCACTGGCTTTCCTGGTAAATGGCTATAGGATGCTAAAGCTAAGTGCAGTTTGGGGGGGGATCTGGTGGTGGTGGTGGTTTGGGGGGGGGTCATTCCTCTGCAATCTCTGGAATGGGTGCTCAGTGAGGAGCGCGTGCTACAGACGGCACACGCTCCATTTGTTTCTGTGAGAGTGCCGAAATGACCTGAGCACAGCCCTTGGACATTAGCGGTGCTCCCATAGTAATGAATGGAACATGTGCTGTCTACTGGTAGATGACACACGCTTCTTGCCGGGGTCCTGTCCTGGAGGGTCCCAGTGGTCGAACCCCCCCCTCAATCAGCTGCTTATCCCCTATCCTGTAGATGGGTGATAAGTTAACTTTAGTTGGAGTTCTCCTTTTAGTGGAGACAGATGCAGTATAAAAGGGATTTCACGAACAGCTTTTTGAGGCAGTTTTTGGAGCAAAACCTGAAGTGGATCTAGCAAGGAGTTGAAGTAGAAGCCCTTCTGTTATATGTCTAGACTTCTCTTATATTTCTCGACTTCTGGTTTTTACTTTTATGATGTGTAAATTTAAATAAATGAATACTTAACCTCTTAAGGACGGTGCCCATTTTCACCTGTAGGACGAAGCCCTTTTTTGCAAATCTGACCACTGTCACTTTAAACATTAATAACTCTGGAATGCTTTTACTTATCATTCCGAGATTTTTTCGTGACATATTCTACTTTAACATAGTGGTACATTTTTGTGGTAACTTGCATCCTTTCTTGGTGAAAAATCCCCAAATTTGATGAAAAAATAAAAAATTTAGCATTTTTCTAACTTTGAAGCTCTCTGCTTGTAAGGAAAATGGATATTCCAAATAATTATTTTTTTTGGATTCACATATTTGGAAGACACCAGAGGGCTTCGAAGTTCAGCAGCAATTTTCCAATTTTTCACAAAATTTTCAAACTCACAATTTTTCAGGGACCAGTTCAGGTTTGAAGTGGATTTGAAGGATCTTCATATTAGAAATACCCCATTATAAAAACTGCACCCCCCCCCCCCCCCAAAGTATTCAAAATGACATTCAGTAAGTGTTATAACCCTTTAGGTGTTTCCCAGGAAAAGCAGCAAAGTGAAGGAGAAAATTCAAAATCTTCATTTTTTACACTCGCATGCTCTTGTAGACCCAATTTTTTAATTTTTACAAGGGGTAAAAGGAGAAAATGTATACTTGTATGTGTAACCCAATTTCTCTCGAGTAAGCACATACCTCATATGTCTATGTAAAGTGTTCGGCGGGCGCAGTAGAGGGCTCAGAAGCGAAGGAGCGAGAAGGGGATTTTGGAGAGTACGTTTTTCTGAAATGGTTTTTGGGGGGCATGTCGCATTTAGGAAGCCCCGATGGTGCCAGAACAGCAAAAAACAAACAAACACATGGCATACCATTTTGGAAACTAGACCCCTTGAGGAACATAACAAGGAATAAAGTGAGCCTTAATACCCCACAGGTGTTTCACGACTTTTGCATATGTAAAAAAAAAAAATAAAAAAATAAAAAAAATTTTTTTCACAAAAATGTTGGTTTTCCCCCCAAATTTCACATTTTTTGAAGGGTTAATAGCAGAAAATACCCCCAAAATTTGTAACCCCATCTCTTCTGAGTATGGAGGTACCCCATAAGTTGACCTGAAGTGCACTGCGGGCGAACTACAATGCTCAGAAGAGAAGGCATCATATTTGGCTTTTTGAGAGCAAATTTTGCTCGGGGGGGCATGTTGCATTTAGGAAGCCCCTAGGGTGCCAGGACAGCAAAAAAAAAAAAAAAACACATGGCATACCATTTTGGAAACTAGAACCCTCACAGAATGTAATGAGGGGTACAATGAGCATTTACCCCCCCCCACTGGTGTCTGACAGATCTTTGGAACAGTGGGCAGTGCAAAATTTTTCATTTTCACAGACCACTGTTCTAAAGATCCGTCAGACACCTGTGGGGTGTAAATTGTCACTGCACCCCTTATTACATTCCGTGAGGGGTGTAGTTTTCAAAATGGGGTCACATGTGGGTGTGTTATTTATTTTATTTTTTTTTCTCTGTGTTTGTCAGAACAATCAGCCACCCCTGTGCAAATCACCTCAAATGTACATGGCGCACTCTCTCTTCTGGGCCTTGTTGTGCGCCCCCAGAGTACTTTGCGCCCACATATGGGGTATCTCTGTACTCTGGAGTAATTGCGTTACAAATTTTGCGGGGCGTTTTTCCCTTTTTACCTCTTGTGAAAATGAAAAGTATAGGGCAACACCAGCATGTTAGTGTAAATTTTTTATTTTTTTTACACTAACAGGCTGGTGTAGACCCCAACTGTTCCTTTTCATAAGGGGTAAAAGGAGAAAAAGCCCCCCAAAATTTGTTAGGCAATTTCTCCTGAGTACGGCGATACCCTATACTGTTGCCTTGAAATACGACGGGGCTCCAAAGTGAGAGCGCCATGCGCATTTGAGGCCTGAATCAAGGACAGCATAGGGGTGGACATAGGGGTATTCCATGCCATTGATTCCCAAAAAGGGTGCCTCCAGCTGATGTAAAACTCCCAACATGCTTGGACAGTCAATTGCTGTCCAGAAATGCTGGGAGTTTTTGTTTTGCAACAGCTGGAGGCTCCATCTTAGAAACACTGCTGTGCAATACGTTTTTCATTTTTATTGGGGAAGGGGGGTGGTAGGGGGGGCAGTGTACGTGTGTATATGTAGTGTTTTACTCTTTATTTTATGGTAGTGTAGTGTTTTTAGGTTACATTCACACTGGAGGCAGATTACACTGAGTCTCCTGCTAGGAGTTTGAGCTGCGGTGGAAAATTTGCCGCAGCTCAAACTTGAAGTGGGGAACTCACTGTAATCTGCCGCCAGTGTGAATGTAGCCTGTACATTCACACGGGAGGGGGGTCAAAACTACAACTCCCAGCATGCACTGACAGACCATGCATGCTGGGAGTTGTAGTTTTGCAACAGCTGGAGGCACACTGGTTGGAAAACCTTGAGTTAGGTTATATGACCTAACTCAGTATTTTCCAACCAGTGTGCCTCCAGCTCTTGCAAAACTACAACTCCCAGCACGTACTGATTGCGGAAGGGCACGCTGGGAGATGTACTTGCGTGCCTCCAGCCGTTGCATAACTACAACTCCCAGTGTGCCAAGACAGCCTTATGCTGGGAGTTGTAGTTTTGCAAGATTTAGAGGGGTTCAGGTTATAAATCACTGTCCAGTGGTCTCAAAACTGTGGCCCTCCAGATGTTGCAAAACAACAACTCGCAGCATGCCCAGACAGCAAACTGCTGTCTGGGTATGCTGAGAGTTGTAGTCTTGCAACATCTGGAGGGCTACAGTTTGAGACCACTTAGTGATCTACAACCTGAACCCCTCTAAATCTTGCAAAACTACAAGTCCCAGCATGCCCACACAGCAAACAGCTTTCTGGGCATGCTGGGAGTTGTAGTTTTGTAACATCTGGAGGGCCACGGTTTAGAGACCACTGTAAACTCTGGCCCTCCGGATGTTGCTAGGCAACAACTCACCTAGCAGGACCCGAATGTATTGCTGCCGCCGCACGTGGGGGATCCCCGCATGGAGGATCGCGCTCCGGGATCAAGGTAAGGGACCTTCGGCGCCGACCTTCCCTGGACAGTTCCCCCGTTTTGCCCGGACACCGATAGGTGGGCAAAGCGGGGGAACCGAACTTTAACCCCCCCTCCCCCGGTCTGCTATAGGTCGCTCGCTCGGCCAACCAATAGCAGGGATAGGAGGGGTGGCACCCCTGCCACCAAACTCCTATCCCTTCAGGGGGATCGAGGGTGTCTCGGACACCCCCCATCCCTCTTATTTTCCGGGTCACCAGTGACCCGTATGACCCGGAATTGCGCAGATCGCAGGTCTGAATTGACCTGCGATTTGCGCCCATCGCGGTCATGGGGGGGGTCTCGGGACCACCCTCGGCGATGTGCCGGGATGCCTGCTGTTGGATAACAGCAGTCATCCCGGCCCGATCACCGGTGACGCGGCGCTCCAGGAACCCTGCAACGTACATGTACGTCGGCGCGCGCCAAGTGACACTTCGCGGCACCGTACATGTACGTCACTCGTCGTGAAGGGGTTAAACACTGCATAAAATCGGCAGCATATCTGCTATGTGTGAACATACTTTAACTTATGCAAATACAAATGAAAGTTCACGAGAGACCGGCACTACTGCGCCCCAATATACGGAGTGTGCTGACTTTGGAAGTATATTCTGTCCGGAAACAATCCATATAGATATTGAATGAGAAAAGAAAGACACGGCAACTCGCCAAAGCTGCAGAAACGGCTTCTCTTTATTCCAAGAAGTGAAACGAGACACACATCCCCAGCAAGACATGGAACTGCGCGGTTTCGTGCCTTGCTGGCCCTTCAAGCCACATGCACGAAACCGCGCAGTTCCACCAGCACCCCCCTTCCTCAATCCTCTCCCTCCCTAGCTATGATGTGTGTCTCGTTTCACCTCTTGGAATAAAAAGAATCAGTTTCTGCAGCTTTGGGGAGTTGCCGTGTCTTTTTCTCATTCAATATCTATACTCTTCGATTTTTATTGGTTTAAAACCTTACTTATTGTAGGCTTGGAGTCCAGTGGGTGGTCCTAATCAGTGATAAACAGCTGTCTCTGTGTATACTTATACTGATGACCCACAGTGCTGGTATATAGAAACACAACTTAAAATTAGCTGAGACGCGTGTGTGCTAAGCGATGCCATGAGATAGACCCCCGATGGGACTATCTTGGTTGTGCGCACATGATCTCTTAGCTGCGCACTTCTCTCCCCTGCTAGTTTGAAGGATTGGTTGGGGTGAGTTTCCGGACTCCGACCAACGAAAACTTTTGACATGTCTCAAAGTCACAGGTTCACTTTAAATTCAATAAAAAGAACAATAAGAGTTTTCATAGGAAAGATTAAGCAGAATTTATCTTGAGTCTACTCTAACACGTTTTTCCCAACACGTTTTTTTCTCAATTTGTTGCAAAACTACAATTCCCAGCATGCCCAGACAGCCAAAGGCTGTCAAGGCATGCTGGGAGTTGTAGTTGTGCAACAGCTTGAGGCACACTGGTTGGAAAACACTGCTATAAGGCTGGGTCCACACTACGTTTTCTCCCATACGGGAGCGCATACGGCAGGGGGGAGCTAAAAGCTTGCGCTCCCGTATGTCACCGTATGCGCTCCCGTATGTCATTCATTTCAATGAGCCGACCGGAGTGAAACGTTCGGTCCGGTCGGCTCATTTTTGCGCCGTATGCGCTTTTACAACCGGACCTAAAACTGTGGTCAACCACGGTTTTAGGTCCGGTTGTAAAAGCGCATACGGCGCAAAAATGAGCCGACCGGACCGAACGTTTCACTCCGGTCGGCTCATTGAAATGAATGACATACGGGAGCGCATACATACGGTCACATACGGGAGCGCGAGGTTTTAGCTCCCCCCTGCCGTATGCGCTCCCGTATGGGACAAAACGTAGTGTGGACCCAGCCTAACACAATGATATCCTTTTGAGTCTGGCAGGTTTATATTGTTAACACGCGCACTCAGTCTGTTATGAAACACATTCTTCTATATTGGAAATAACTTACAGTTGTAACCAGGTGGTTAATATAAAAGATGGCAAATGGCATTATGTTCCAATAATTTTGACAAATTGCTATGAATAGAATTATTTTTCCTGTATACAGTCATGGCTGTAAATGTTGGCACCCCTAAAATTTCTCAAGAAAATGAAGTAACGCATGTTTTGCTATACACATGTTTATTCCCTTTGTGTTTATTGGAACTAAACCAAAAAAGGGAGGAAAAAAAACAAATTGGACACAATGTCACCAAATTCCAAAAATGGTCTGGACAAAATTATTGGCACGCTTTCAAAATTGTGGAAAAATAAGATTGTTTCAAGCATGTGATGCTCCTTTAAACTCACCCGGGGCAAGTAACAGGTGAGGAAAATATAAAAATCCCACCTGAAGCAGATAAAAAGAAGAGAAGTTCATTTAGTCTTTGCATTGTGTGTCTGTGTGTGCAACACTAAGCATGGACATCAGAAAGAGGAGAAGAGAACTGTCTGAGGACTAGAGAACCAAAATTGTGGAAAACTATCAACAATCTCAAGGTTACAAGTCCATCTCCAGAGATCTAGATTTGCCTTTGTCCACAGTGCGCAACATTATCAAGAAGTTTGCAACCCATGGCACTGTAGATAATCTCCTTGGGCATGGACAGAAGAGAGAAATTGAAAGGTGTCAATGCAAGATAGTCCGAATGGGGGATAAGCAGCCCCAAACAAGTTCCAAAGATATTCAAGCTGTCCTGCAGGCTCAGGGAGCATCAGTGTCAGCGCGAACTATCCATCGACATTTAAATGAAATGAAACGCTATGGCAGGAGACCCAGGAGGACCCCACTGCTGACACAGAGACATAAAAAAGCAAGACTACATTTTGCCAAAATCCTTCTGAGAAAACGTCTTGTGGACAGATGAGACCAAGATAGAGCTTTTTGGTAAAGCACATTATTCTACTGTTTACCGAAAACAGAATGAGGCCTACAAAGAAAAGAACACAGTACCTACAGTGAAATATGGTGGAGGGTCCATGATGTTTTGGGGTTGTTTTGCTGCCTCTGGCACTGGGTGCCCTAAATGTGCGCAAGGAATCATGAAATCTGACGATTTTGGGTCCGACTGTACAGCCCAGTGTCAGAAAGCTGGGTTTGCTTCTGTAATGTTGCGTCTTCCAGCAGGACAATGACCCCAAACATACCTCAAAAAGCCCCCAGAAATGGATGGCAACAAAGTGCTGGAGAGTTCTGAAGTGGCAGCAATGAGTCCAGATCTAAATCCCATTGAACACATGTGGAGAGATCTTAAAATTGTTGTTGGGAAAAGGCGCCGATCCAATAAGAGAGACCTGGAGCAGTTTGTAAAGGAAGAGTGGTCCAACATTCCGGCTGAGAGGTGTAAGAAGCTTATTGATGGTTATAGAAAGCGACTGATTTCAGTTATTTCCAAAGGGTGTGCAACCAATATTACGTTAAGGGTGGCAATAATTTTGTCCAGACCCTTTTTGGAGTTTGGTGTGACATTATGTCCAATTAGCTTTTTTTTTTTTTTTGTTCCAATACACACCGGGAATAAACGTGTATAGCAAAACATGTGATACTGCAATCCTTTTCTGTGAGTACTACTTCATTTTCTTGAAAAATTTTAGGGGTGCCAACATTTACAGCCATGACTGTATGTCTTGGGGTGTGTGTGTGTGTGTAGATAGATAGATAGATAGATAGATAGATATAATTCAGCGTGTGTTGGGCTTTGCTGCAAGTATAAACAGCTTCCTTCATGTGCCCTGATATACATGGTAATCTGGTCAGAGATCTACTTGATCACGCTTTGTAAGTAAATGTTTGGACGTTCTGCTTCAGCTTCAGCTTCACCAGGTGCAGGTTGTCTGTGGTTCTGGGTATTACATCAATTAGACCCCCCTGATAAATGAGGGCTTTATCTGAGTGCTGGAAATAGTCTCCCTGTGTGCTGGAGGTAGACCTCCCCTGAAGAAATGCCTAACATATGGAAACCTTTTCCTACAGTGTATTTGGTTTCAGATTGTGATTTGTTTGAGCTAGTTAACGCCATCAATAACGCAGGAGCGCCGAGGCCACCAACAGAGTGGGAATGGCTTTTATTCAACAACATGCTCTAATCTCGAAGGATAACAAATCATGAATGCACCCCCCCCCCCCACCTTTCTGAAAGCCTGCTTTATATTTTATATGTAAAATCCTAATTGATCGCATGTGAAATGTTATCTAGAAGCTGAATGTTTGATGCCATGAGCTTCACTGATCCAGAACTAGCAAGAAAATAGTTGGCAGCAATATAGTGAGTGCAGCTACCGCTTATCTTTATTAGTGTTTAAGAGACTGACTGTGCTGAAACACTATGCAGAGCCTGTCCTGTCCTGCTGATCTACTACTGGATGAATAAAGAAATAAAAAATAATATATACATATACTTATTTAACCCCTTAAGGACCAGGCCATTTTACACCTTAGGACCAGAGCGTTTTTTGAACATCTGACCACTGTCTCTTTAAACATTAATAACTCTGCTTTTAGTTATCATTCTGATTTTGAGAGAGTTTTTTTTCGTGACATATTCTACTTTATTTTGGTGGTAAATTTTCGGCGTTACTTGTATCCTTTTTTTTTGGTGAAAAATCTCAAAATTTCATGAAAATGTTGAAAATTTAGTATTTTTCTGACTTTGAAGCTCTCTGCTTGTAAGGAAAATGGATATTCCCAGTAAATTTTATTTTTCTTCACAAATACAATATGTCCACTTTATGTTGGCATCATAAAATGGACATATTTTTGCTTTTTGAAAAAATTAGAGGGCTTCAAAGTAAAGCAGCAATTTTCAAAAATGTCATGAAAATTGCAAAATCTGAAGGGACAGATGTTACAGAACTACAACTCCCAGCATGCCTGGGCAGTCTAGGCATGCTGAGAGTTGTAGTTTGGCAACATCTGGAGGACTACTGTTTGGGCACCACTGTAACAGTGGTCTCCAAACTGTGACCATCCAGATGTTGCAAAATTACAACTACCAGCATGCACAGATAGCCTTTGGCTGTCTGGGCATGCTGGGAGTTGCAGTTTGGCCTTCCTAGTGGTTGCCACAGTAAAGATCACATTACTTTCACTTTCAATTCCCCCTTCCCCCACAGTATTTTCCCTACCTGACCCAGGATCCAGCGGTCTCCAGCAACGATCGGGGTCTCCAGGCATCTTCTCCTGCCGGTACCGACCTCCATCTTCTTCCCACGATCCCCTTGACATCCAGGGATGGCCAGAACTGTCCTGCTCTGCCATTGGTCAGAAGCAATTCTGACCAATGGCAGGAGATAGGAGGAGATCGCAGCATTGCAACTTCACTCCTACCCTTCAGGATGATCTGGGCTGTCACTGACAGGTCAGATCACAATTTTCCGGGTGATCGGGTCACCAGAGACCAGATCAGCCCGGAATAGGAGAAAATCGCATTTCTGAATTGACATGCGATTTTCTGCGATTGCCGACATGGGGGGGACCCCCCTCAGCATTTGCACGGCATGCCTGCCGAAGGATTTCAGCAGGAATGCCGTTCCGATCTCTGCCCAGTGTGCGGCAGAGCCTGGAGAAACACAAGGCCGTTCTGGAACGTCCTTGGTCCTTAACCCCTTAAGGACTCAGCCCATTTTGGCCTTAAGGACTCAGACAATTTAATTTTTACGTTTCAATTTTTTCCTCCTCGCCTTCTAAAAATCATAACTCTTTTATATTTTCATCCACAGACTAGTATGAGGGCTTGTTTTTTGCGCGACCAGTTGTCCTTTGTAATGACATAACTCATTATATCATAAAATGTACGGCGCAACCAAAAAACACTATTTTTGTGGGGAAATTAAAACGAAAAACGCAATTTTGCTAATTTTGGAAGGTTTTGTTTTCACGCCGTACAATTTATGGTAAAAATGACGTGTGTTCTTTATTCTGAGGGTCAATACGATTAAAATGATACCCATTATTACATACTTTTCTATTATTGTTGTGATTTTTTTTTAAGCGCAAACTTTTTAGCCAAATTAGTACGTTTATTATCCCTTTATTTTGATGACCTCTAACTTTTTTTATTTTTCCGTATAAGTGGCGGTATGGGGGCTCATTTTTTGCGCCATGATCTGTACTTTTTTTGATACCACATTTGCATATAAAAAACTTTTAATACATTTTTTATTTTTTTTTAAATAAAATGTATTAAAAAAAAAGTAGGAATTTGGGACTTTTTTTTTTTTCGGTCACGCTGTTCACCGTACGGGATCATTAACATTTTATTTTAATAGTTCGGACATTTACGCACGCGGCGATACCAAATATGTCTATAAAAAATTTTTTTTACACTTTTTGGGGGTAAAATAGGAAAAAACGGACGTTTTACTTTTTTATTGGAGAAGGGGATTTTTCACTTTTTTTTTAACTTTTACATATTTTTAAATTTTTTTACACTTGAATAGTCCCCATAGGGGACTATTCATAGCAATACCATGATTGCTAATACTGATATGTTCTATGTATAGGACATAGAACAGATCAGTGTTATCGGCAATCTTCTGCTCTGGTCTGCTCGATCTCAGACCAGAGCAGAAGACGCCGGGAGTCGGAAGGAGGAAGGAGAGGGGACCTCCGTGCGGCGTTCTGAATGATCGGATCCCCACAGCAGTGTTGCGGGCGATCCGATCATTCATTCAAATCGCGCACTGCCGCAGATGCCGGGATCTGTATTGATCCCGGCACCTGAGGGGTTAATGGCGGACGCCCGCGAGATCGCGGGTGTCGGCCATTGCCGGCGGGTCCCTGGCTGCGATCAGCAGCCTGGATCAGCCGCGCATGACACGGGCATCGCTCCGGTGCCCGCGGTTATGCACAGGACGTAAATGTACGTCCTGGTGCGTTAAGTACCACCGCACCAGGACGTACATTTACGTCCTGCGTCCTTAAGGGGTTAAAGCCCAGGGTGCGCGGACGTTCCAGAACGTCCTTGGTCCTTAAGAGGTTAAAGCGGATAAGGCTCCTGTAATATCAGGCACAGACCATGGAAAACAGTGGTGCGGTTTTTAGGGATTACAAAAAGTTAGGCCCCTGTCTCTCAATTTTTTTTTAACACAAATAACAAAATCTCCCTATGCATAGGGCCCTAGCTCTAATTTTAGCTGCCGATGGTTATTTATTAAACTTTGTATTACAAGGATAGATGCTCCAACATGCTTATTGACTCAATTTATTGAATAAATGATACAAACACATTGGTGCCTTGAAGTGAGGTAGCTCCCTCTATGTGAAGTATGGGGCACCTCATCATTGCACAGATAGTAAAGGGAGTAGAGACTCCCATGTATGGGGTGGTGTGCTGCTTTAAAGGGGTTATCCATGAAACTTATTTTTTAATATATATATATATATATATATATATATATATATATATATATATATTCGACTGGCTCCAGAAATTTAAACCAATTTGTTAATTACCTCTATTAATAAATCTTAATCCTTTTCAGTACTTATGAGCTACTGAAGTTGAGTTGTTCTTTTTTTGTCTAAGTGCTCTCTGATGACACGTGTCTTGGGAACTGTCCAGAGGAGAAGCAAATCCCCATAGCAAACCTCTTCTACTCTATATGCAGTTCCCGAGACAAGCAGAGATGTCATCAGAGAGCACTGTTGCCAGACAGAAAATAACTCAACTTCAGTAGCTGATAATTATTGGAAGGATAAAGATTTTTTTTATAGAAGTCATTTACAAATCTGTTTAACTTTCTGGAGCCAGTTGAGATAGATATAGAGATAGATAGAGAGATATAGATATAGATCTATTTATTTAAAAAAAATTCTTCCTGGAATACCCCTTTAATATTTACACCAGTGTTTCCCAACCAGGGTGCCTCCAGCTGTTGCAAAACTACAACTCCCAGCCTCCGGCTGTCCGGTCATGCTGGGAGTTGTACTTTTGCAACAGCTGGAGGCACCCTGGTTGGAGAACACTGATTTACATGCTCACTTATTTGGTCGTAAAGACTTTATTATTAAAGAATAAAACAAATATAAATTTGATAGACACACACAGTCCAGAAGAACAGCACATCTGCCCAAGTAGTATCAGAATAAGGTGCACGCCATCATAGGGTTCCTGGTCAGGGAATCCGACATCAATCCAAATGAAAGGATCGCAGCACACAAAAATTTGAATTAAGTACGGTGTTTTATTTCATCCTCAGCAAACAAAGAAGTGTGACGTTTCAGCGGCCTCACGCCGCCTTTTTCAAGCATAACAAGTGAGTGAAAAAGGGGTTCTTAAATAGTTCCCAATAACAGTGTACACAACATTAATCAATAAAGTGGATATCCTCATAAACATCTGTGTAACATATTACAAAAGTGACCTATTCAGCATAGTGCATCCTCGTATACATAAAGTGATTAATTTCAAGGAGGTTTACCCCAAGTATAATAAACAGTGCAGTGCATGATAAAAAACATATATAATTGATGCTGAAGCAATTAATAAAGTGGGCGGACATTCACCACGGTCTTCAAGACCACCCCCCCCCCCCTCCCATCCCACAAGTGCTTTTCCAACAGTCTTAAAATCTAATTTTGTAAATAATTTTTTTTTTTTTTTTTTTTTTCAGATACACAGGAGCTGATGGACCGAGTGGTTTTGGCTTTGAGCTTTCCTTTAGGCTAAAAAGAGAACCAGAGGAATCGGCGCCGCCAACATGGCCAGCAGAATTGATGCAAGGGCTTGCAAGATATGTTTTTCAGTCTGGTAAATATCATTTATCCTCTTATTGTAGACTGTGTGGTAGAGAAAATAAAAGGCTTGTCCTTGAAAGAAGGTGGAAAAGAGATTCTGCTCACCGTTTCACATGATTACCTTTTTGCATCACTGCTTTGGGGCAGATTCACATGTGATGTAACCATACACCATGGAGAGAAATCCACTGCAAAATCTGCATGTCTGACAATTTAGATGGATATTTGCTACTGACTTCACCTTTTTAGGGTACGTTCACATGAGCGGATCCACAGCGTATTTTACGCTGCGGATCCGCCGCTGAAGGACCGCTGTGTAGTGCCTTTTACACACGAGGCTACGAGCAGACACACTGAAGCGATGTGCAAGTTGCCACTCATGCAGGGTGTACTCGCACACATCGGGGCCGCTCCCCCTGCTCTGCGAGCTTGACCGAGAGCTGCCGCGATGTTCGAGTATACTGCGCATGCGCGTGGCGACTCACATCGCAGTGTGTCTGCTTGTAGCAGCGTATTGCCACTCCGAGCAGGCACATGTAAAACCACCATGCAGGGGTCCTTCAGCGGCGGATCTGCTTGTGTGAATGTACCCTTACAATGTAAACGCTGATTTAAATCTTTATTCTGGCACATGGATTCCTGGTCACCTGATGAAGGCCAAAAATATTTTTTTACACTAACAGGCTGGTGTAGACCCCAACTTTTCATAAGGGGTAAAAAGTAAAGAAAAAGCCCCCCAAAATGTGTAACACAATTGCTCCCGAGTATGAAAATACCCCATATGTGGCCCTAAACTGTTTCCTTGAAATACGACAGGGCTTTGAAGTGAGAGAGCGCCATGTGCATTTGAGGACTATATTAGGGATTGCAAAGGGGGGGACATAGGGGTAATCTACGCCAGTGATTCCCAAACAGGGTGCCTCCAGCTGTTTCTAAACTCCCAGCATGCCTGGACAGTCGGTGGCTGTCTGGAAATGCTGGGAGTTGTTTGCAAAAACTGGAGGCTCTGTTTTGGGAACACTGCCATACGATACGTTTTCATTGTTATTGGGGGGGGGGGGGGGACACACGACACTGTAAGGGGGTGTATATGTAGTGTTTTTACCCTTTACTTTGTGTTAGTGTAATGTTTTTAGGGTACAGTCACACGGGCAGGTTTACTGTGAGTTTCCCGCTAGGGGTTTGCGCTGCGGCAGAAAATTTGCCTCAGCTCAAACTTGAAGCAGGAAACTTGCTGTAAACCCACCCGTGTGAATGAATGTACCATGTACATTCACATTGGTGGGGGGGGGGGGGACCGTGCAAGCTGGGAGTTGTACTTTTGCAACAGCTGGAGGCACACTGGTTGGAAAACCTTCAGTTAGGTTCTGTTACCTAACTCAGTATTTTCCAACCAGTGTGCCTCCAGCTGTTGCAAAACTACAACTCCCAGTGTGTACTGACCGCCGAAGGGCATGCTGGGAGATGTAGTTATGCAACAGCTGGAGGTATGCAACTACAACTCCCAGCATGGCGAGACAGCAATGTTTGTGCATGCTGGGAGTTGTAGTTTTGCAAGATCTAGAGGGCCACAGTTTAGAGACCACTGCACAGTGATCTCCAAACTGTAGCCCTCCAGATTTTGCTAGGCAATAACTCACCGGCCTCCATAGTCTGCACCAGGGAGCTGCACGTTACCGCCGCTGATCACTGCCGGTAAGTGACCGCCGGTCACATCAGTTCCCCCAGCTCTGCCCTGACTACCGTGGGTGGGCAGAGTGGGGGAACCGAACTTTAACCCCCCCGCCCCCGATCTACAGCCCCAATCCCCCTTATTTACTGTGTCGCCGGAGACCCAAATGATCTGGGATCGCCGCTCTGAATTGACCGGTGATTTGCAGTGATTGCTGACATTGTGGGTGCACGGGGTGCCTGCTGAACGATTTCAGCAGGCATCCTGGTCCGGTCCCCGCCTGGTAAGCGGCATGGACCGGAGAAATGAAGGGCGTACCTGTACGCCCTAAGTCCTTAATGACTCGGAAACAGGGGCGAATGGGTACGCCCTGCGTCCTTAAGTGGTTAAAAAAAAACTCTTTAGTTGCTTTTGCTGTATGCTTTGGGTCATTGTCCATCTGCACTGTGAAGCGCCGTCCAATGAGTTCTGAAGCATTTTGCTGAATATGAGCAGATAATATTGCCCGAAACACCTCAGAATTCATCCTGCTGCTTTTGTCAGCAGTCACATTATCAAGAAATACAAGAGAAGCAATTCCATTGGCAGCCATACATGCCCATTATGCCATGACACTACCACCACCATGCTTCACTGGTGAGGTGTATGCTTAGGATCATGTTCCTTTCCTTCTCCATACTCTTCTCTTCCGATCACTCCGGTACAAGTTGATCTTGGTCTCATCTGTCCATAGGATGTTGTTCCAGAACTGTGTAGGCTTTTTTAGATGTCGTTTGGCAAACTCTAATCTGTCTTCCTGTTTTTGAGGTTCACCAATGGTTTCCATCTTGTGGTGAACTCTCTGTAATCACTCTGGTGAAGTCTTCTCTTGATGACTTTGACAAACCTACGCCTACAACACATACGCCTACCTTCTGGCCAACTGTTGTGAAGGGGGTTTTCTTCACCAGGGAAAGAATTCTTCGGTCATCCTCCACAGTTGTTTTTCTGGGTCTTCGGGGCCTTTTGGTGTTGCTGAGCTCACCAGTTGTTTAGGCCACGCCTAATGTTTTTGCTATATCTCTGATGGGTTTGTTTTGTTTTATCAGCCTAATGATGCCTTGCTTTACTGATAATGACAGCTCTTTGGGTCTCATCTTCAGAGTTGACTGCAATAGATTCCAAATGCAAATAGCACACTTGAAATGAACTCTAAATGAACTCTTTTATCTGCTTATTGTAATTGGGATAATTAGGGAATAACACACACCTGGCCATGGAACAGCTGAGAAGCCAATTGTCCCATTACTTTTGGTCTCATAACAAGTGGGAGGCACAAATGCAAACTTTTGTAATTCCCACACCATTCACCTGATTTGGATGTAAATACCCTCAAATTAAAGCTGACAGTCTGCATTTAAAGCACATCTTGCTCATTTCATTTCAAATCCATTGTGGTGGTGTATAGAGCCAAAAATGTTAGAATTGTGTCGATGTCCAAATATTTTTGGACCTGACTGAATGTGGAACCTTTGAACACATTTGGTTATGTATGGTGGTACAGTTTGCAGTAGATCCACGTTGTCTGGGGATTAGACTGAATCTTTGAATTTTCCCCTAGGCCAGTGTCACACAGGCGTAATATTTTTTTTCATGACCTCAGGGGAATTCCTATCGCCCGACGCCCGGGTCATGCAGTTCCGTGCGCTGGGCTGGTGAATTATTCAGGTTCTTAGCCCTGCTTCGGGCAAGAAGGGCCGAACCTGAAAGCCCCTGACAAGGGCTCAGAGGGGTGTTTGGAGCGGGTTCCTGACTCGTGCCCGCTCCATACTCTGCAGCCCCCGACTGTTTTCAGTATCCGCGGGCCGCCGATAATAGCCAGCATGCGGCGATTGCCATGACTGGCTATTAACCGTTTAGATCGCTGCTGACAGTGGCTGCTAAAGGGACATGTTAATGCTCCCTGGTGGGCTAGTGAGGTTAATTGCAATTTTTTATAATGTCCCAGAAAAAAGTAAAATGCGATTTAAAAATTCAGATCAATACCAAAAATGGTACCAATACAAAAAAAAAAAAAAAAAAAAAAAAAAACAGATTATGGTGCAAAAATGAGCCCTCATACAGCCTGGTATACAAAAAAAATTTAAGTTACAAGGGTCAGTAAATGGCAATAAAAAAAAAAAATTCTAAAGTTCAGATTTTTTTTTTTTTATTAGTAAAATTTGACGGAAACTACGCAAATCTGGTATTGCTGTAATTAGGCCGACCTAAAGTATCAAAATAACATGTTAGCTCAATCACATGGTAAATGGCGTAGAAAAGAAAACCACAAAATTTTGCGAAATTCGCTTTTTTTAAATGTCACCTTGGCAATATTTTTTTTATTTTATTTAAAAAAAAATAAAAAATTTCGGCGCATATGTCATGGAAAAATTAAAGGTGTCATTACAAAGTACAATTGGTTTCACAAAAAAAAAACAAGCCCTTATATGAATCTGTACATGGAAAAATAAGAGTTATTTCCACACCCCTGGACCTGAAGTGACCATTAGTCTGGTCACCTGATCTGCTGTCTGCCCATGATTGGAGGCAGTAATACAGCCATATTTTTGTTACGACTGTGTGAAACTGGCCCCAGGCTGCAACTCCCTTGGAACTCCTCATTTTTCTTCTCAAATCAACTTCTTCCAGAAAGTTTAAACAGATTTGTTAATAACTTCTCTAAAAAAAAAATCTTAATCCTTGCAGTACTTATCCGCTGCTGTATGTTCAAGAGGATGTTGTGAATTTATTTTCTGTCTGACCACAGTGCTCTTTGTTGACACCTCTGTCAGTGTCAGGAACTGTCCAGAGTAGGAGCAAATCCCCATAGCAAACCTCTCCTACTCTGGACAGTTCTTGACATGGACAGAGGTTTCAGCAGAGAGCACTGTGGTCAGACTGGAAAGAACTACACAACTTCCTTTGTAGTATAGAGCAGCTGATAAGTACTGGAAGGATGAAGATTTTTATATATAAGTAATTTACAAATCTGTTTACCTTTCTGGCACCAGTTAATTTGAAAATAAGATGCTTCTCCACCTGAGCACCCCTTTAAATTTTCTGTACTCTGGGCCTTACTGGTGCAAGAAACATTTAGATAGCTAGTGTGCCAAAAAACTACGCCTGGCATATTGGTATCTGTGGACATTCCTATTGCCTGGTTACACACACAGCTCAGTTGGGGCTTGTATAGCAGCATCATAATGTGTTCAGTAATGTCTCTTATGGGCCATACTCCAGCACTTTAGTTGCATTCATGTATTGAAAGCAGGTTTTGGCCCATTTTTATAGTCTCTTCCCATTTGTAATGGATGCTGAATGAGTGACATATTCCTTCAGATTTTCTACTTAAGCCGCCTCATTCAGCTCTTTGTTTCCTAATGGATTGTGAATACTGTGACTGGGAACTACTGAAGATGGTTCCTGGAGCATTAAGCTCCTGTTGAGCTTGAATGATATCCTAAATCCTTCCTTTTTTTCCCTCCCACCGGCATTGTTTCTTAAAATGTATTTATTTATTTTTAATTTTGGTAGAATTGTCATAAGTTTGTTTGTTTTGCTCTGTCTTGGTTGTCGACAGAACATGTTGCACTAGTCTTTATAGTAATGACCTGTACATCGGTGTAGGTCATTGTTTCCCAACCAGGGTGCCTCCAACCTTCGGCTGTCTGGGCATGCTGGGAGTTGTAGTTTTGTAACAGCGGGAGGCACCCTGGTTGGGAAACACTGGTGTAGGTATACACTAGAGATGAGCGAACTTACAGTAAATTCGATTCGTCACGAACTTCTCGGCTCGGCAGTTGATGACTTTTCCTGCATAAATTAGTTCAGCTTCCCCCCCCCCCAAACAAGATTTGCATGTTGCAGCCCAGTCAGTAACATTGTTCTATATTTCTAAGGCTGGGTTCACATCACGTTTTTCCCCATACGGGAGCGCATACAGCAGGTGAAAGCTAAAAACTTGCGCTCCCGTATCCCTGCTTATGCGGTCCCGTATGTAATTCATTTCAATGAGCCGACCGGAGTGAACCAGTCGGGTCATTGTTACCTGTATGCTGTTTTCTACCGGACTTAAAACCGTGGTTGACTACGGTTTTGGGTACGGTAGAAAAACGCATACGGGGAAAAATGAGCTGACTGGTTCACTCCGGTCGGCTCATTGAAATTAATTACATACGGGAGCGCATAAGCAGGGATACGGGAGCGCAAGTTTTTAGCTCTCACCTGCTGTATGCGCTCCCGTATGGGGAAAAACGTGATGCGAACCCAGCTTAAGGGTGCGTTTACATCTAGAATTTGTGGATCCAGCAGGAAAACTTCTAAACCTCCTCCTGCAGGATCCACACTGTACCCCATTGATGTCAAGTGATATAAGTAAAAGGCAGGGAAGTGGAAGTCCTATCACCCGACGCCCGGGACAAGTAGTTTTGGGCGCCGGGCAGGTGAATTGTTCATAGATTTAGCCCTGTATCGGGCTAGCAGGGACAGACCGACTTCCCCCTTATTTTTCTTTAATGCCGGTGTGAGGCGCAGGAGCCGATGCAAGTCTGTACCTCACACCTCAGGGTGTATGGAGGGGGCGGTGGCCCCAGCTGATTTCAGTAGCCGGAAGCCGCTGCTCAGAGAACCCACCCCGTGCCCCAGTCTGTCCTCCTCACACACACAAATCCTCCCCATGCAGTCTGTCCTCCTCACACACACAAATCCTCCCCAGCCCCGTGTGTCCTCTCCCCCCTCCCCCCCTGCTCTGTGTTTTTTTTTCGGCGTGCAAACTTGCAGCCTCTCCATGGTAGATGAGGTCCTGTGGAGACAGAGCAGTGGGAGGGGGATGGGGCTTTGTGGGGGGGGGGGGGGAGGGGCTGTGTGCGGGGGATGAAGCTGTGTACCGAGCTGTGTTCGCCCTCGCTCTCCCCCCTGCTTCTTGTGTAATGTAGGGGGGGGGGGGTGTGAAGCTCAGGTGAGGAGGCCGAACATGCAGGGGGCAGGAAGGGTGGTTGTATATGTATGTAATGTATAATTAGGGGGGGGGGGGGGGGTGTATCAGCGGCGGGGTGTATGTATGATGTGTGCATATGTATGGTGTGAGTGTAAGTGTGTATATATGATGTCTGTGTATATAGGATGTGTGTAGGATGTCTGTGTATATAGGATGTGTGTAGGATGTCTGTGTATATAGGATGTGTGTAGGATGTCTGTGTATATAGGATGTGTGTAGGATGTGTGTAGGATGTCTGTGTATATAGGATGTGTGTAGGATGTCTGTGTATATAGGATGTGTGTAGGATGTCTGTGTATATAGGATGTGTGTAGGATGTCTGTGTATATAGGATGTGTGTAGGATGTCTGTGTATATAGGATGTGTGTAGGATGTCTGTGTGTAGGATGTGTGTAGGATGTCTGTGTGTAGGATGTGTGTAGGATGTCTGTGTATATAGGATGTGTGTAGGATGTCTGTGTATATAGGATGTGTGTAGGATGTCTGTGTATATAGGATGTGTGTAGGATGTCTGTGTATATAGGATGTGTGTAGGATGTCTGTGTGTAGGATGTCTGTGTATGTAATGTATGATGGGGGTGGCAGCGGTCGGTGTATGTATGATGTGTGTGTGTATATGTATGGTTTGGGTGTATGTGTAATGTGTGTATGTAATGTATGATATGGGCTGCTGCCAGTTGTGCTAATTTTTTTAAAATTTATTTTTAGTGGTTTCTGGCCACCCACACTAAATTGCACCCCCAGAATCCCACCCTTCATACTCGCCCGCCAACCAAGAGCCCCACGGATGCACGCAAACGCGCCCGAACCAACACTACAACTCCCAGCATGTTGCACCATAACCTAAACTGTAGAACTATAAAGTGTAACATGCTGGGTGTTGTAGTTTTGGTTCGGGTCAGCTGCAGAGCCATAGGCTGCATCAGGGCATGCTGGGTGTTGTAGTTACTAACTGCAATTCCCAGTATTCCTTGACACAGACTATGGCTCTGCAGCTGACACAAACCTAAACTACATCTCCCAGCATGTTCCACAATAACCTTAACTGTACTACTATACACTGCAACATGCTGTAACACCCACACAACCATAGGCTGTATCAGGGCATGCTGGGTGTTGTAGTCATCTAGTAACTAAATGTAACTTCAGCATTTTCTGACACATAAATGAGTAAATAAAATGCACCATATAAACTGGAGTAGCAGGACACCCCCCCCCCCCCCCAGTAACGCAGCGTTGTTCACTGTTATCCAATCAAAAGACTCCATATATAAGAAGTCCCTATGAAGACTGAAAAATAGTGATGAAAATATTTTAAGAAGTGCATATACATGTGAATAAGCCCCTTTCCTAATAAAAGTTCTGATAATAAATGGTTCCGATAAAAACTACAGATCACGGCACAGAAGATTACCCTCATACATCCCTGTATATGGAAAAATTGGTTATAGGTGTCAGATGGGGGGGGGGGGGGGAGGGGCTTGCCTCGGGTGTAAAAGGAGCTAGCTACAGCTCTCCCGCCACTAATAGCCTGGCATGCTGCGATCTCCATGGCCGCTATTAAACCATTAGATCACCGCTGTCTTATGTTGACAGCAGTGTCTAAAGGCATCTTATATCCATCCCTGGTGGTCTAGTGGGGTGGATCAGACTACCAGGACAAGTGGATTTTCTTGAGGGACAAGTAGATTGAGTTCCGCTTTAGTCCCCTGGACAAGTAGTTTTTTTTTTTTTAATTTCCACACCCCTGAAGGGGTATGGTGGTGCTTCTGGATACAGATTTATTTTGTGTGTCTGTTTTTGAAGAGTTGGGTCACGTGCTGTATTTAGTATTTGCTGCTGTGTATTTTCCTGCCTATTGAAGTCAATGGATAACGACATACACAGCTGATTTTGCGACCCATTGACTTCAATCGGTAGGAAAATACGCATCAACAAATACACTTGCCATATTTTGCTGCGTATGTTAGATCCTCCTCTATGACGTCCATTTGTATAATACAGCACAAGGGCAGCTGGAGGCATACTATGGGTCGGGTCACCCGCAGGTAAAATACGCTGTGGGTCCATTACGTGTGACCCTACCTTAAGAGTACTTTCATGTCTTCGTATTTTACTGCAGATTTTTCTGCTGCAGATTTCATTTTTGAAAAAGACTGGGGGGGGGTTTATCCTATCCACAGAGCCTCACTAACCCGGAGGGAGGCAAAAAGCTTGTATTTTTTTGTCTCCGTTCAGGACGTACACCTTGGGGTTTAGTGTGTTAGCTTTTAGCAGTGATGTTTTACACTGAACAATGGGAATGTTAAGTTAAGCAATAAAATTAGTTTTAACGGTCACTCCATGATATATGGTATTAAGACTTGTTTGAATCACAAGGTGCGTGTATTAAATAAAAAATATGTTTTACATTATCTGTACTTACATTATATTTGTCTCCTCAGAAAACACCTTCTGCAGTGGCGATCATGTCTCGTGGCACAGTCCACTTGACAATAGTGAGTCCCGAATTCAGCACATGCTTCTGACTGAAGACCCACAGATGCGCCCAGTGCAGACTCCATTTGGCATTGTGTCCTTTTTACAGGTGAGTTTGTCGTTGACTTTCAGATCATAAGTATTGGTTAGAAATGGCACTAAGATCTTATCCTATTGCAGTGTTTCTCAACCAGGGTTCCTCCAGCTGTTGCAAAACTACAACACCCAGCATGCCCGGACAGCCGAAGGCTGTCCGGGCATGCTGGGAGTTGTAGTTTTGTAACAGCTGGAGGCACCCTGGTTGGGAAACGCTGCAACAAGATAAGATCTTAGTGCCATTTCTAACAAATACTTATGATATGAAATCATCATTTCCTGCTTTTTAACCCCATTTTGGCCTTAAAGGAGTTCTCTAAGCTAAAACTTTTATCCCCCGCTGTGCCCGGGCTGTAAAACTATACATAATAAACTAGAGCTTACCTGCCTACGATCCCCCGTTGTTCCGATATCGCCGTCCCGTTCTCCGGTCCGGTCTCTTCCACTTCCTGCGGGTCGGTGAGGTCACTCTGCGCTCAGCCTATCAGCAGCCGCAGTAATGTCCCGTCGCCGCCACTGATAGGCTGAGCGCAGAGTGAAGTCACCGACCCGCAGGAAGAGGAAGCGGACAGGGACTGGAGCACAGGCGATATTGGAACAACGGGGGATCGTAGGCAGGTAAGTGAAATTTTATTATTTTATAGTTTTACAGCCCGGGCACAGCGGGGGATAAAAGATTTCAGTTGGAGAACTGGACCAGACCAATTTTATTTTTGCATTTTCGTTTTTTCCTCCTTCGCCTTCTAAAAATAACTCCTTTTTATATTTCCATCCACAGACCCATATGAGGGCTTGTTTTTTGTGTGACCAATTGTACTTTGTAATTACATCACTTCTTTTACCATAAAATGTACGGTGCAACCAAACAAATATTATTTATGTGGGAATATTGAAAAGAAAAAAGTATTTTAGCAAATTTTTGAAGGTTTTGTTTTCACGCTGTACACTTTCCGGTAAAAATGACATGTTTTCTTTTATTCTGGGGGTCAATACGATTAAAATGATACCCATGCTATATGCTTTTCTATAATTGTACCACTTAAAAAAAAATCTCAAACCATTTTAACAAAATTAGTATGTTTGAAATTGCCCTATTTGACCATCTATAACTTTCTCATTTTTCCGTATATGGGGCGGTATGAGGGCTAATTTTTTGCGCCATGATCTGTAGTTTTTATCAGTACCACTTTTGCTTAGGTTTTACTTTTTATACATTTTTTATTTAATTTTTTTAAAATAAAATGTGACAATAAAAGCAGCAATTGTGGACAATTGCAATTTTTTACGTTTACGCCGTTCACCATACGGGATAATTAACAATATATTTTAATGGTTCAGACTTTTACGCACGCAGCAATACCAAATGTCTATAAAATATTTTTTTTCACTTTTTGGGGGGTAAAATGGGAAAACGGACATTAAACTTTTTTTTATTGGGGGAGGCGATTTTTTAATTTTTTGTAACTTTTTTATTTTGCATTTTTTTACTACTTTTTTTTAAACACTTTTTATGTCCCCATAGGGGACTATTTATAGCAATCATTTGATTGCTAATACTGTACAGTGCTATGTATAGGACATAGCTCGGATCAGTGTTATCGGTGATTTTCTGCTCTGGTCTGCAGAACAGAACACCCCGGGAGACGGCTGGAGCGAGGCGAGTGGACCACCGGCTGCCGTGCTGGATGATTGGATCCCCGCAGCAGCGCTGCGGGCGATCCAATCATCCAAAGTACCGCACTGCCGAAGATGCCTTGATCTGTATTGATCACGGCATCTGAGGGGTTAATGGCGGACATCCGCGCGATCGCGGATGTCCACAATTACTGGCGGGTCCCAGGCTACTGATAGCAGCCGGGACCTGCCGCACATGATGCGAGCACCGTTCCGGTGCTCGCGATCATGGCGGCGTGTAAATGTACATCATGGTGCGGTAAGTATCACATCACCATGACGTACATTTACGTCCATTGTCGTTAAGGGGTTAATCGAAGACCAGACACATGGCAGTTCTTGACTATTTAAGTGAATTGACATATGTTGCAGGTCCAGCATAGGGAGTGGTTGGAGATGACTCTGCTCAGGAAAATGCAAATGAGGAAAAATTATGAAATTAGGCTGGATTTAGACATTGGGGGACAGTTATTTAAAACCTGTGTGGAGTAAGAGTGGTGCAGTTGCCCATAACAACCAATCAGATCGCTTCTTTAACATTTGAAGAGGCCTGTGAAAAATGAAAGAAGTGATCTGATTGGTTGCTATGGGCAGCTGCACCTCTCTTCCTCTACACAGGTTTACATAAATCCTCCCCCATAGTGTTTTGTTCAGTATTTTTAGGCAATACCAGAGGCACCGATACAGAGAGAAACTGTAGTGGAAAGATGGCAGAAAATACTGTGTGTGTGAAGCCAGCCTTATGGGCAACTACTCCACCTTTTCCTTGTGATGCCAGCCTTGCAGCCAATCCTATTTTTGTATTTAATTTTTCAGAGGTCTGTTTGAAAGGATCGACAAATTTTGTTGCATGGGCAACAGCTTCATTTTGGTCTCCGTTAATAGTATATAAACTATTTAGTTTGAACATCAGTATATGCCTTTTTAGTGCGATAACATGTACATTGGTTTCTCCGTTAGATAATTGGTGTGTGCACTGAGGAGCTACATGCGGCTCAGCAGTGGAATGGACAAGGAATACTAGAACTTCTCCGCACTGTGCCAGTGTAAGTAACGCTTTGTCCTTTCATTATGTGAACTTGGATCTTAGTGTAGGATGAGGACCTACAACTGTGATCACACTCTGACTCCTTTGTATATTGTAAACATACTATGCAGTTTATTGATCTCTCCTCATAGGGAAGTGTTTTTGCTTGTTGGATAGTAATGATAAGATGTTATTCTCTTCAGAGCTGGTGGGCCGTGGTTGATCACAGACATGCGAAGAGGAGAGACTATTTTTGAGATTGATCCTCATTTGCAAGTAAGTGCCTGATGTGGACTATAATAGGGACTTCATAAGTATCTAAAGATAAAGCAGTGGACCTTTTTATAGGGGATTGTATTCTGTCCATAGCAACCAGAGTGCATGTTAAAATGATATGACATTCACATCAGACACATGAGGAGCTTTCCTGGAGATACAGATGGAAGGCCTCAGATTTACAGGGCAGAAGAATAGACTTGTATTAGTATTATCAGAACAGTCTCGTAGTCAGGCTTCATGTACAGAGCTTTGGTAGAACAGAGACACTACACATGGGACCGTATTCTGCCGTTGGAAAGAGCCATATGAACACATTTCACTAGTGCTTTATCACACCCGGTCCCTGAGGTAACCTGCCTCAGAGTTCAGAAGTAACTATCAAATTATGACCAGGCCATATAGGTGGAGCACAAATCAAAGGAACCCCAGATTTATTTCATGTAAAATGGTGTTGTAACAGAAAACAAACTAAAAGGAAACACGCTTAGACCTGTACCACGCCATGCATCACTAATATACTTCTGTGGGAAACAAACTTGCACATTGTTTTTTTATTTTTTTTGTGGTACATAATTTTTGTAAACCATAGTCAATACAAATCCCTGCTGCACAGCTTCTTCAGACCTGGCAAGTATTGGCTTGGGTGACTGGCTGGGAATCCCGGGTTCTGTTGACATTGAGCATATTACAAAATACATGATCTGGGCAGCAGCTGGTGGTGCAGTCGATTTCAATGTTGGTATACTGCTGCCTGGCAGCAACTTACTTGTAACAAAGCTATAGAAGTGAAGCTATTGAAATTAGATTACAAAAAATGTATTCATACACATAATTAAATGTAAAGGGGTACTCCGGTGGTAAACCCTTTTTTATGTTTTTTTATTTTATTTATTTTTTTCTTTTAATAAACTGGTGCCAAAGAGTTAAACAGGTTTGTAATTTACTTCTATTTAAAAATCTTAATCCTTCCAGTACTTATCAGCTGCTGTATGCTACAGAGGAAGTTGTATTGTTCCTTTCTGTCTGACCACAGTGCTCTCTGCAGCCACCTCTGTACATGTCGGGAACTGTTCAGAGTAAGAGAGGTTTGCTATGGGCATTTGCTATTTCTTCGGACAGTTCCTGACATGGACAGAGGTGTCAGCAGAGAGCACTGTCGTCAGATAGAAAAGAAGTTCAGGACGAAAAGAGCTTCCTTTGGAGCGTACAGCAGCTGGTAAGTACAGGAAGGAGTAGTGTAGAGAAAAGTTTTCCCACTTCATTGTGTCTGGGCTGATAAAAAACAACAAAAGATGAGAAAATTTTAACTCTCCTTCCTGCATTCCCCTGTAGTGTCGCTACAGCTGATCGGTCCTTCGGTTCGGTTTTCTTCCTTTTTCCGTGTGCACAGATTGTCACACGACACTCAGCCTATTACCAGCTACAGCGATGTCCCGCCTCGGCCGTTGACAGGCTGAGCTCAGTGTGACGGTCTGTGCACACAGAAAAAGGATGAAGACCGGAGGACTGAACAGCTGTAGCGACACTACAGGGGGGAACACAGGAAGGTGAGTTGGTTTTATTTTATTTTTCATTTTTCTTTTTTTTTTTTTATCCTGGGCACAATGGAGTGGGAAAACGTTTCTCTACACTACTCCTTTTTAATATTTTTAAATAAAGTAATTTACAAATCTGTTTTTTAACTTTTTGGTACCAGTTGATAAAAAAAAAAAATTGTATTACACCGGAGTAGCCCTTTAGGGTGCGTTCACACGCTAGTAACTTGAGTTATGCTACCATTGATTTAAATGGGTCCACAGACAGTCCGCAAATGTGACACTAATGCGGACTGTCTGTGGACCCATTCAAATCAATTGTAGTGTAACTTGCAACAGGTTGGTAACCCGCTGGTGGTAATAGCGTGTGAACGTACCCTTAGGGGTGCGTTCACACGCTATTACTAGCAGCTGGTTGCCCGCTGCGGGAATCCTGCTGCGACTTAAGCTACTAGTTACTAGCGTGTGAACGCACCCTTAAAGGGTTTTCCAGGTTAATGTGATTGATGGCCTAGCCTCAGCCTCAATCAACAGGGTTCTGACACCTGGCATGCTTGCTCATGAGCTGATCGGGGCATCTGTGGCACCCGCACTACACAGTGATTGGGGCTGGAGCAGTTCACTGCATAGTGGTTAGCCCTGGTTACTGCAGCCCAGCTCCCATTCACTCGACTGGAAAACCCCTCTTATGTCTTCTTGCAATAGCCTAAATAAGAATAACTAAATAAAAAAATGCTTCAATTCTTAATGCTTTTTATCTAGTTGAGCTTGCTTCAATGGATATTCTTACAAAGTTGTGGTTTGGTCATATTCGTTTTTAAGCAGGAGAGAGTTGATAAAGGAATTGAGACAGAAGGCTCTAACCTCAGCGGTGTCAGCGCCAAGTGTGCATGGGATGATTTAAGTCGCCCGCCAGAGGACGAAGATGACAGCAGAAGTATTTGTATAGGAACTCAACCCCGGAAATTGTCTGGCAAAGGTTTGTGTGTAGTAAAAAAAGCATTGGTATAATGGTTATAATTAAATCATATTTGTCCTATTTTTTGTTAGTGGTTAATTACTACAGCTCAGATCGCACTGAAGTGAATTAAGCTGACATATGAGAACAATAGGCCACTACAGTATAAGGAGTTAGTTGCCTTAGCTCTGTACACTGTTTACATCCAGGTATATCAGTTTGCCATGTAGCGGATCAGTAGGGCTGCCAGGTTTAGGCAAATCACCAATAGATAGGCCATCAACCAAAATTCCCTGGAACATTTTCTGTTTATCTAGAAAAAAGACTCTGCTTTATTTATTTCAGATACTGAACAGATCAGAGAGGCTTTGCGAAGAGGCCTAGAAATAAACAGTAAACCTATCCTGCCTCCAATAAGTTCACAGAGACATAATGGCATGAACCTCGACCGAGCACCGTAAGTAGAAAACAATGTGCGTGAAAGGACGCAGGGTTTTTCTGTTTTATGCATTTTCGTTTTTTCCTCATCACCTTCTAAAAATCATAACTCCTTTAAATTTTGCACCTACAGACTCATGTGATGGCTTTTTTTGCACCATCAATTCTACTTTGTAATGACAGCAGTCATTTTACCCAAAAATCTTTGGCGAAACCAAAAACAAAAAAATCATTGTGTGACAAAATTGAAAGGAAAAAAAAAAATTTGTAACTTTTGGTGACTTCCGTTTCTATGCAGTGCATTTTTACACCTTATCTTTATTCTGTAGGTCCATACGATTAAAATGATACCCTACTTATATAGGTTTGATTTTGTCGTACTTCTGAAAAAAATCATAACTACATGTTCGAAAATGGATACGTTTAAAATTGTCATCTTCTGACCCCTATAACTTTTTATTTTTTTTCTGCATACGGGGCGGTATGAGGGCTAATTTTTTTTCACCGTAATCTGAAGTTTTTATCGGTACCATTTTTGTTTTGATTTGACTCTTTGATCACTTTTTATTTATTGTAGAAAAAGTGACCAAAAATACGCTATTTGGAATTTTTTTTACATGTACACCATTGACAGTGCAGTTTAATTAACTATATATTTTTATGTTTTGGACATTTACCCACGTGGCAATACCACATATGTTTATATTTATTTTTATTTACACAGTTTTTTTGAAATGGGAAAAGGGGATTTAAACTTTTTTTATTAGGGAATCGGTTAAATCATCTTTAACTTTTTTTTTTTTTTGCAATGTTGTTATCCCCTATAGGGGACCATAACATTCAGTACACTAATTGCCAGCACTGATCAATGCTATGGCATATCATAGCATTGATGAGTGTTTTTTGCGCTCTACTGCTCCTGCCTGGATCTCAGGCACGGAGCAGTCAGGCCGGTAGGGACCCTTCTCGTCTCTGTACAGCTGGTCGGGACATTGCGGTTCCATTGCGGGAATGCTTTTTTTTTTTTTTTTTTTTTAAACTTTAGACGCGGCAATCAGCTTTTGATCGCCACGTCTGAAGGGTTAATAACGAGCATCACCCAAGTTAGCCGCAGATCCCGGCTGTTGATAGCGTTACATCGCGGGAGCCGGTGCAGGACGTAAATATATTACTGGTGACCTAGTCCTAAAATATTTGGGTAAATAGCGCTTCCTTGTAAGTTTTCCTTGAACAGTGGTGGTACTTGCCACCCAGGAAGGATTTTGCCAAATTTAACTTGGGGAAGGACTGGGACAAGTACTATGTAATGTATTAGGTCTGTTTAGGGTGCAAATAAGCGATGGAAGAAATTTTCCCATACATTCTATCACACTGTACATTTACTGAAGTACACAGGTAGAAATTCCCTAGGAAAAAAAGCAACCTCAAATCACAGAAATTCAAACTCCAGCCCCAAAGATGGAGAAATACTTGTAACAGACGTAAGAACTAGTGGCTAACTTTCCCTATACCCTTCCCATTTGATTGAGCTTGTATTGCTGCAGCTTCTGCTACTGTATAATAATGCGCATCCCTTCCAATTAAAGGTGTTCTCCATTGCCCCTGCATTCGGAACATTCTGTGTGACATCACGCCACCCCCCCCCCTTGTCACGTCACGCTATGCCCCCTAAATGCAAGTCCCATAGACTTTTAATGGGGGGCGTAGCAGTGACATTATGACCCCCGCAGCCTGCACCCAGCTTTCTAAACAAACGCTGGGTGCTGCACAAAGATCGTGGGGGCTCCAGTGGTGGGACCCTCTCGATCAGACATCTTATCCCCTATCCTTTGGGTAGGATATAAGATGTCTAGGGAGGGAGTACCCCTTAAAAAATGTAGTTCTTGCCCATCTGAATTGTCAGACAAATTGTAAACTCTCATATCTCAGAAACAGAAAAGTGTATCAAGAATCTATATAAGAAGGTGTGTGATCAGGGCTCCCTATGCTATTTATTGTGGTGTGTGTGTGTTTGTTTTTTGAATATAAATATCTTGTTTTTTTGGGGGCGGCCACAAGCCCTCTTTTTAAGGTGGACTTCTTTAAAGGTAATGTGTGCTTTGACTTTGTGTCATTTTATTGGTTATTTGTTTTCCAAGGAGCCGAAAAGACAGCCTTGAGAGTGAAAGTTCCTCAGCCATAATCCCTCATGAATTGATACGCACACGTCAACTGGAAAGCGTCCATCTCAAGTTTAATCAGGAGTCTGGGGCTCTTATTCCTTTGTGTTTAAGGTGATGTTTAATTCTCCCTTATATTTAAAGTACTGTGTCCCAGTTTGGTTATTTGCTGCTGCCTAAGCAGATAGGATATGGAAGTTTAATATTTTTAATCACAATGTACATAACTTAAAAAGGCTAAAAAGTCTTCATTTCAATCAACAAGCCATAGATCGCTGTTCACTTCTGACAAATGTTAAATTATATATATAAGATTGTGGAACCAAGCAGGATTCATATAAAGTGTAGTGACAGGTTTCCTTTGTCCACTTTTATATATAATAAAAAAAAAAAATATATATATATATATATATATTAATGATTAGAGCAGTGTTTCCCAAACAGGGCGCCTCCAGCTGTTGCAAAACTACAACTCCCTGTATGCCCGGACATCCTTCTGCTGCCTCTATAGCAGTTCACTGCACAAGCAAGGAGCCTTGGCACAGTGGAGAAGGCCGGGGGACCTTTATTGTCACATGCTCTTCTGTAGCCAGCCATGTTATTGACAGAGGAGCTGTCAGCCGTCACACAGAGGTTTACTGGAACTGCTTCATTAGACAACTGGGCTTCAGTGAAAGGAATCGTGCCAGAAATGGAATGTAGAAGTGGCTTACTAGGTTCATTAAAGGGGTCGTAAGTAAATGAAGAATAGGTAGTCCAGCAGTACCTTTAAAATGTAGATCCTTTATTGGGCTTTTCTTTAAAATGCAGAGCACACACCATACACCTTCACCTGGTCAGCAAACCTCTCCTATGGACGCGTTTCGAACGCATGCGCGTTCTTGATCACCATTAAAGGGGTTATCCAGCAGGATTGGGATTTTTCACAAATTTCCCCATATTAAACCAACACATTTCCCCTCCTAAATAACAGACCCCACGCAGGAACTATGTTTTCCCAGATTGCAGTGCAGCCTTAGACATTACATCACTAGTCAGGTGTTCAAAGGAGCCTATTTGTTTGAATGGGTGGAGCAACCGCTTACAGGGGCAAAGGTTTAAAAGTAATATCAGGAAGTACTACTGTACTGAGAGAGTAGTGGATGTATGGAATAGCCTTCCTGCACTTCCTGCAGAAGTGGTTGCTGCAAATACAGTGAAGGAGTTTAAACATGCACGGGATAAGCATAAGTCTATCCTTCATATAAGATAGGGCCAGGGTCTATTTATAGTATTCAGATTATTGGGCACACTAGATGGGCCAAATGGTTCTTATCTGCCGACACATTCTATGTTTATGCACAAAGGAAAAACTGAATGTTTAGGGAATCCAAAATTACTTTATTGATAAATCATATAAAACACATAAAATCATGGGCATGCATTTCCTGATGCAGGGATGCAAAGAGATAACCAGCATGAAACTGAAAAGGGGTGAGGGCTCACATCATAGAAAATGACATAGTGAAACACAGATACCTGCATGCAGGTGTAGTCAAACAACTAATATAAGTGTGTGTAATGGACAAAAAGAAGTATACAGCATAAAGTGCCAAAATATTAATTACCAAGTGGTTTAAAGTAGTAGTAAGATGTGGGCCATCACCACCTGACGTTTTGCCAGCAATTGGCTTCTTCAATGTGTAATCTGCCCTTTTATAAATATGGCCCACAGACCAATCCACATTCAGTAGACTAGTCGGCTGACATGAGTGAATGCGTCACACACTACTGATGTACATCCGGTCGCTAGAATCTGATGTCAAGATATGAACCAGAACCTCACTTCACCAAGGAGGCAGAGACCGCCCACCTATGTCACCCAGAGAGGCACCAATGGTAAGTATAAGGAGGAGTTAGATCTCAATGGGACCAATCAGGTGAAATGTTATGTAAACACCACAGTCACGACCGATGCCCCGGGGCCACCGGGCGAGGGAAAATGAAACCCCATCTAGCGACACTAAGCCCCTAAGCCTGAGCTGCTGATTTCCGAATTTAGGTCAAAAGATGGACTTTTGCTATTGATCATAACAATGGACTGGAATCCAATGACAATACTGTGATGGGAGTTCTGTATAGATCTATTTTTTTTCTGAGTTTTCAACCTAATGATTATCTTCATTGGGGTTTTTCAACCCTTAGATGACTTACATTATTATTACATTATTTTTACCCATCTTGGTTTTCTGTGGGTGTGATCGTGCATCTTTCTGCAATATAATATTGCACTATGACACCTAGATAAGTGTATTTTGTATATAACCTTTATTTCATTTTTACAATTTTTATATATTCAAAATATTTGTGTATATGTTGTTCCAGCTTTATTGCACTTTATTCAAAGTTTACAGGCCCCTTCTCAATTAGTATGGTAATGTATCACACTGGCACTTTATTCACTCATTTACCTTGTCTCACTTGGTGTGGTTTTGAAGTAGTGTATTAGGGATCGACCGATTATCGGTTTGGCCGATATTATCGGCCGATATTCACGATTTTGGACATTATCGGTATCGGCAATTACCTAGCCGATAATGCCCCGCCCCCTGGCCAGAGATTACCGTCGCCGCGGCTGCCCCATTGCCTCCCCATCCTCTGGCCACATACCGCCGCTGCTGCCCCATTGCCTCGCCCCATCCTCTGCCCACATACTGCCGCTGCCCCATTGCCTCCCCGCATCCTCTTCCCACATACCGCTGCCGCCCCATCACCTCCCATCATCCCCGGTGTTATACTTACCTGTTCCTGGGGTCCGTGCTACTTCTGGCTCCTGCGCTGTTGCCGACGAAGCCAGAAGTATCGCAGGCCCCGGGAACAGGTAATTATAACACCGGGGATGGGAAAGGCGATGGGGGGGCGGCGGTATGCGGGCAGATGATGGGGGGAGGCAATGGGGCAGCTGTGGTGGTTAGACTCAGGACCCCAGGACAGGCAGGGGGAGAGAAGCGGGTGGCGGCGGCAGTCTCTGGCCCAGCAAAAGCCGCAGCAGTTCATTGATTTAAAGCGCCCGCTTTAAATCCTTGGTCTGCAACGGCTTCTACCCCGCCGGGGGGCGGAAATAGCTGATAACTTATACCGGAATATCGGTATAAGTTATCGGCTATCTGCCTTAAAGGTGACAGATTATCGGTATCGGCCCTAAAAAATCGATAACGGTTGATCCCTAGCGTGTATGTGTGAGAGTGATGTGTGTGTGTGTGTGTGTTACATTTTATTTATCACTTTATTTATTGCTGGAACTGGCCACTCCAGCAATTCTCCCATGTGTTTATGCACCTTTTTTGTCCTTTTTTTTCCGTACATATGTATTTTTATATTTAACACGCTGTAATCACAAAACGCTGCTCATTGGTTTATTGCTGTTTTATTATTGACATTCACATTATGCGTTTTTCACATGTCAAGTATTCTCCCTTTGTTTACATATCCAGGGGTGGTGTCCTGTCCAGGCTGGTGGGCGGGGCTGGCCGGCCGGCCGAGGGCGGGGGAGGCTTACGGCCATCTATTGATATCTAGCTCCTCACTCATACACACTTTTGGTGCTTCTCCGGGTGATGTGGATGGGTAGTCTCAAGCTCCGTCCTCCGACGACATGCGTCTCACGTGGCCAGTGGGCGGGGTCCGGTCTGTTTGCATCCGTCTCCTTTGTGAAGTGAGGTTCCGGTTCCTATCTTGACACTGGATTCTAGGGACCGGATGTACGGCAGTAGTGTGTGACGCATTCACTCATGTCAGCCGACTAGTCTACTGAATGTGGATTGGTCCGTGGGCGATATTTATAAAAGGGCAGATTGCACATTGATCATGCCCTGGAAGAAGCCAATTGTTGGAGAAAAATCAGCTGATGACTGCCCACATCTTCCTACTTCTTTAAACCACTTGGTAATTATTGTTTTGGCACTTTATGCTGTATATCTCTTTTTGTCCATTACACGCACTTATATTAGTTGTTTGGCTACACCTGCATACAGGTATCTGTGTATCACTGTCATTTTCTATGATGTGAGCCCTCACCTCTTCAGTTTCATGCTGGTTATCTCTTTGCATCCCTGCATCAGGAAATGCATGCCGATGATTTTATGCGTTTTTATATGATGTATCAAAGTAATTTTGGATTCCCTGAACGTTTTGTTTTTCCTTTGTGCATACATTTCCCCACATGACAGTTCATAAAAAAAAAAGCAAAAAATAAAAATAAACTTTAACTTAACTCCACCGGTGCCTCTGGTGTCCTGATCTGGTCCCCTCTGCTGTCCTCTGTTTTCTTATGCACTGTTACATGGGCAAAATAGGGAACAATCCTCCTTTGTTTTTTTTTCTGCAGATGAACCAGGTTTTTCCATTCGCCTTATTGAATTCCTTCTTTTATATCTCATCTAGGGGTAGACTGTTACATGGACGACACTTTACATATAAGAGCATTACGGGAGACACGGCAATAACTTTTGTGTCTACAGGCGTTGAAGGAGCTTTTGCTACAGAAGAGCATCCTTATGCAGCACATGGTCCATGGTTACAGGTAAGAAGTCTTCTCAGGTTTGGCGTAGAGCTTATAGGTTTTGTTTCTTAATACACAATTTCAGACTAATATTTCAGTAACTTAGGGTATGTTCACACTGTGGAATTCCCGCAGTATTACACAAGTAGAATTCCGAGCAGTGAACATTTCCGTCAGTGTGAACGGGTCTTCCGCGAGACCCGTTCACACTGCGGAATTTCAGCGGCGTACAATTCTGCTGCTGAAATTGTTCCACGCAAAGAAAGAACATGTTCATTCTTTGTGCAGAATTCCGCGAGTACTGCATAGCCGTCAATGGTGACGGTGCAGTGCCCCGCGGTCCTACGGCCAAAGTTTCTTAGGTGGCTGCCGCCTGATGAAAATTCTGCAGTGTGAACATACCCTTACAGGAACACATATTTCAAAATTGCTACTATTTATTTATGTTTATGTTCTGGCTCTGAAGTACCCTTCGGTCAGGTTTTAAGAAAAATTTGAAAATATGACCTGTTAGTGATGCTTCAGGACTTGAACCTTGAGGCAATATTTTTAGTTTTGTATTTTTCAGAGGCAGTTTGGTATAACTGACATGTTAACTTTTTTTTTCTGAGGGTGCATTCACATCACGTTTTGCAGTTACAGTCAACGGTTGCAAAATGTGAAAACTGGGCACTCCTGTGTCCCAACCAGTCGGCTGATTTTTGCCCTGTATCAGTTTTTTTGACCGGACTGACAACCGTGGTATGCTACAGGAGTGCCCAGTTTTTACATTTCCCAGCCGGATCTGGTGACCTTAATGGTGTGAATGTACCCTGGCTCTGCCTCTCTGCCAGCACGAGGAGTTAAAAAAATAAATTGTATAATTGAAAGAAGGACGCATACATTGAAGATGGAATATAAAGACCCATGGCTGCCATGGAAAGCCACCAGCACCCATTATGGGGACACAGACATTTTGTTCCAAATTTTGAACTGAAAAGAGGATGTATTTAAGGCTGTAAACTGCCCAAAATTAATTCCAAATATACTTTTTTAGGTTTATAGCTGTTTCTACAGCCTAGAATAAAAACACTTAATTTCTCGAGCGCTTCTTTGGGGGACACAGGACCATCGGTATATGCTGCTTGCCACTAGGAGGCTGACACTAGGCAAAAAACAAAAGAAGGCTGGCTCCTCCCGGCAGGATATACCCGCCTCCGGACTCTGAGCAACTCTGTTTTAGCTTAGTGTCAGAGGAGGCTAGACGCAGCTCTGGAGCTCTCCAGACCTGCTCTTAGTGTTTTTTCCTAGTATCGGGTTCAGTTTTGACTTTCTCTCCCTTTTTTATTTTATCTAGCGTGGGGTGACAGGAGCATGGCGCTGCGAGCTAGGGGCACGGTGCATCATGGATGGGCCGTTAACCCCTCCTCGCCAGCAGCCAGCGCCTGGTGGTGTACCTAGGGTCCAGGTCCCCCATTCGCCCCTGTTCGCCATGGCAGCTAAAGGCAGGTGGCACCAACTGGTCAAAGACGTCTGGATACGGAGGTCCCTCAGGGTGAGTATTGAGGTCCCTTGTGAAAAGTATATTGGGGGTTTATATTTCCTCATTTCCTTGGGCAGGCGAGCTACGCCAAGGCATCTTGGCGGGGACTTCCTCCAGCGATATGGCAGCTTTGGCACAGCAAGTCGCCCACGCTGGTGAATACCTCTGTTGGGCTTCCTTGGAGTCGGCACGCTGCGTGGCCTTGGCCTCGGGCAACTTGGTGGCTCTCAGGCGCTCCGTGAGGCTGAAGGCTTGAAATGCCGATGTGGCCTCTAAGCGCTCTCTCACTGAACTCCAGTTTCAGGGGTCTCGATTGTTCGGTAAGCGCCTTGACGAGATCATCTGAGGCCATGGGGGGGGAGTTCTCTCTTGCCCCAAAATCGCCCGCGGCAGGGTACTACTCCTTTTCACCCTTCCCGTTTCTCAGGCCGCACGGATAGGCCCCAGGCCCCTCAGGACAAGAGGGCTCCGTCCTGCAAGTCTCGGCCCTATTGGAAGTCGGGCCCTCGTTCTCACCTCCCCCCTCCCATGTCGGGGACCCGCAAGCCCTTCGCGGCATGAGGGTGCGCCCCCATCCGAGTCTTCTCCTCAGATGGGAGGTCGCCTGTCCCTCTTTTCGGACGTTTGGCTAGCTCATGTCCAGGATTCCTGGGTTCAGGAGGTAGTTTCCCAGGGTTATCGCATAGAGTTCGTTTCTATGCCCCGGGATCTTTTTTTCCGATCCCGCCCTCCTCTGTCCCCAGCTCTGGCTGCAGCTTTTCAGGTGGCCCTCCGCAATCTTCTTTCCCAAGGTGTGATTGTTCCGGTCCCTCCTTAGGACCGCTTCTCGGGGTTCTACTCGAACCTCTTCGTGGTCCCCAAGAAGGATGGCTCGGTTTGTCCGATCCTCGACCTCAAACTCCTGAACCAACACGTGCGCCTCAGGCATTTTCGAATGGAGTCTCTGAGGTCGGTTGTGGCTTCAATGGATCAAGGGGAGTTCCTCTCCTCCGTGGACATCCGGGATGCTTACCTACACATTCCTATCTTCCCGGCCCACCACCGCTTCCTCAGGTTCGCTGTCCCCGAGGGTCCTTTCCAATTTGTTGCCCTACCTTTCGGGCTGGCTACTGCGGCCCGTGTCTTTACCAAGGTGTTGGCGGCAGTGGTGGCTCTTCTCCACTCTCGGGGCATCTCGGTTCTACCGTACCTCGACGACCTGCTCATCAAGGTGCCCTCCTTGGAGCAGAATCGGTCCAGCCTCAGCATCCCCCTCCAGACCCTCTCCAGGTTTGGTTGGATTGTCAACCATGAGAAGTCCCATCTGTCCCAGTCGCTGTTTTTTCTGGGGCTCCACTTCGACACAGCGGCTGATCGTGTCTCCCTGCCGGAGGACAAACTCCAGGCACTCCTGTTGGGGGCCCGCTCCCTTCGGGCCCATTTCCCATCCGCACCTGCATGTCCGTTTTGGTGAAGATGGTAGCCGCCATGGAGGCAGTGCCCTTGCTCAATTCCGCTGCTGTCCTCTCCAATGGGCCATCCTGTCCCAGTGGGACAAGTCCCCCTTGTCTCTCCAACGCAGGATCCAGCTCTCTCCCCAGGTACGCCTCTCCCTCCTTTGGTGGCTCCGGTCCCCTCTTCCCCGAGGGGGTCGTTCCTTCCGGCCCCTCAGCTGGCATGTCCTTACCACTGACGCCAGCCTCCTCGGCTGGGGAGGGGTCTTCCGGGACCAGACTGTCCAGGGTTGCTGGACGGCGTCAGAGGCCAAGCTCTCTATCAATGTTCTGGAGCTTCGGGCGATCCTCCTGTGCCTTCGGCACTGGACCCGCCTTCTCCAGGGCCTCCCAGTCCGGGTGCAAACGGACAATGCCACGGCTGTGGCGTACATCAATCGCCAGGGGGGCACCCGCAGCTCGGCGGCCATGAGGGAAGTCACAAAGATCCTCAGGTGGGTGGAACTTCAGGTTCCAGTCCTCTCGGCCGTACACATTCCCGGCATCGAAAACTGGGAGGCCGACTTAAGTCGTGCCACCACGGATCCGGGCGAATGGTCTCTCCACCCAGAGGTCTTCGATCAGATTTGCCGTTGGTGGGGAACGCCGGTCGTGGACCTGTTCGCGTCACGTCGGAACAGAATAGTCCCTCTCTTCGTGTCCAGGTCTCGGGATCCCCTGGCGCTCGCAGCAGACGCCCTGGTGGTCCCCTGGACCACCTTCGCCCTTCCCTACCTCTTCCCTCCTCTTCCGCTTCTTCCCCGGGTCGTGCGGAAGCTCAAGGCGGAGGGGGTGTCGGCCATTCTGGTGGCTCCAGACTGGCCCCGTCGCGTGTGGTACGCAGACGTGGTCAGCCTCGTAGCAGACGTTCCCTTCTGTCTTCCGGACCATCCTGACCTTCTCTCCCAGGGACCCCTCTGCCATCCCAATTCACTTCCACTGCGTTTGACGGCGTTGCGGTTGAGACCGCGGTTTTGAGGGCTCGGGGATTTTCCTCCCGCGTTATCCAGACTGTTCTCCGTGCCTGTAAGCCCTCGTCCTCCAGGATTTACCACCGCACCTGGCGGGCGTATTTGCACTGGTGTGAGGCCCGTTCACTTTCTCCCACTTCCTTCTCTCTGCCTAATCTCCTGTCCTTCCTACAGTCTGGACTGGAGACTCGCCTTGCCCTAAGTTCCCTTAAGGGGCAGGTTTCGGCCCTGTCGGTCCTCTTTCAACGCCCTCTGGCGTCTGACCTTCATATTTAAACCTTTTTGCAAGGTGTGGCCCACGAGGTCCCTCCTCTTTGGTCCCCCACTGCGCCTTGGGACCTTAACCTTGTTTTGGATGCCCTTCAGGGCACTCCGTTTGAGCCTCTGGCTCAGGTTTCTCTCTGTTTTCTCTCTTGGAAGGTGGCCTTTCTGGTCGCAGTCACTTCTATGCGCCCTGTTTCGGAACTAGCTGCCCTCTCCTGCCGTTCCACCTTTCTGGTTCTTTACCAGGACAAGGTGGTTTTCGGCCGGTACACTCTTTCCAGCCTAAGGTGGTGTCTGCCTTCCACCTGAACGAGGACATCGTGTTGCCCTCCTTTTGTCCGTCTCCCTCCCATTCGAGAGAGCGCCGCCGCCACAAGTTGGACTTGGTCCGGGCTGTGCGGACCTATTTGTTGGTCACCTCTTCCTTTCGGAATAGTGACTCCCTGTTTGTGCTCCCCGATGGGAGGCGCAAGGGGCTCCCGACCTCGAAGTCCACGATCTCCCGGTGGATCCGTTCCGCCATTTCAGAGGCGTACCGTTGCAAGGGTCAGGTGCCCTTCCGCGTGACGGCTCACTCCACCCGAGCGGTGGGGGCCTCCTGGGCGGTCTGTCACGGGGCCTCAGCCTTGCAGGTGTGCAAGGCTGCAACTTGGTCGTCCCTGCATACCTTTACCAAGTTTTACAGGGTTCATACTTTTGCATCCTCCGACGCAGGCCTGGGCCGCAAGGTTTTGCAGGTAGCGGTTTGAAATTCTGCCTGATCTTTCTTCCGTTGGAGTTGGTTTGCCCTCCCCAGGGACTGCTTTAGGACGTCCCATTGTCCTGTGTCCCCCAATGAAGCGCTCGAGAAAAGTAGAATTTTGAACTTACTGTAAATTCTTTTTCTCGTAGCTTCTATTGGGGGACACAGCACCCACCCATTGTTTTTGTTCGTGGCCAGCGGGTTTCCACCTTTCCGGGGTGGGGCTGTCTCCCTTTTTGGTCTGTTTTCCCTTCTCTGGGTGTTGTGTTCCACTGTTTGTTTTTCGGGTTGGCTCACCTTCTGCTTTGGGACTAAAACAGAGTTGCTCAGAGCCAGGAGGTGGGTATATCCTGCTGGGAGGAGCCAGCCTTCTTTTTGTTTTTTGCCTAGTGTCAGCCTCCTAGTGGCAAGCAGCATATACCCATGGTCCTGTGTCCCCCAATAGAAGCTCCGAGAAAGAGACTTAAGGAGGCACCATGGTTTCGAAACACTGCCTTAAAGAGAAATGTATTGGCAGTTTAGACTGATAATTAGGCTGCCTTTTATTAGGCTTACCTAAATGCTCTTAAAAAGTAATACCCCTTTTATTGATATGCAGATTAAGCAGTTCTGTGCACTGGAAGCATGGGAGTGTTCCTTTAACCCTTGTTGTACCGATACACATCTCTAACGCCTCCATTTGGCTGTATATCTGCAAGAATACTCCCAGCGCACTGAACTGCTGTGAAATGGGTATTACAGGGGGTCCTAATAAAAGGTAGCATAATCCTCTGTGTAAACTCCCCTTTTAGCCTCTATCAGCAGGTTGGGATGCCCTAAAGCTATCAGATTCCCTTTTAATTTTTTCACAATCGAGATATTGAAAATGTAGTTGCAGATGGCGCAAACATTTCTGCAAATGTTTACAAAGCATTGGTCCATCTCGCCATAAATCAATATATTCATTGTAGGAGTGCATGAGCACCACGATAATGCAAAGTCTTTACCCACTGTACAACTCGTAAAGCTGGTTCATAGAAGTTGCGCCATTTTCCCCCCACGAACACTGTTGGCACAGTAACAATGAAAATGTAAGAGCCATTGGCATAAAATAAAAAAATCTCTCCTTACAAAGATGCTCCTGATATAAAATCTTCCTTTCAGAAAGCAGGATCAAATGTTTTGCCAATTACATTCAAAGGCAGAATAAAAGGCTAAAACCATTTTATCTTCTTAGATTTTGTTGACAGAGGAATTGGTGGAAAGGATGCTGGAAGACTTAGAAGATTTAAGCTCTCCAGAGGAAGTAAGTTCTCTTCAGCCCATAGAGGAGATGGGGGGGGGGGGGATGAAGGTTCCTGTAAAGTGCCCGACTTAGTTCTGCAGCCCTAGATTTCTACTTCAAACATGAGAACTTGCTGGAGTGTGCCATTTCCTGCGTTCTGTAACGGGGTCATGCATTCACAATGATTTATTTATTAACTCCAGGCTTGTAATCTAGTTAAGATCAGAATACAGCACACATGGAAAATGTACAGACCAAGTTCTGGGATTCTAGTTTTCTTTTAATAATTTCTCAGCAGGATTCTTGCTTCTGTGGGGCTAAAAAAAAGGAATAGCTTGAATATTATCTGCAGAATAAACCAGTTCAGTGTCAAATTGCCTTGCATACCATGAGAGCTTAAAGTGGTACTCCGCCCCTAGACATCTTATCTTTTATCCAAGGATAGGGATAAGATGTCTGATCGCGGGGGTCCTGCAGCTGGGGACCCCTGTGATCTCTGCTGCAGCCCCTAGTCATCTGTAGCACGGAGCTGAAGTTTGCTCCGTGCCTGATGACTCGCAATGCAGGGGCCAGCAGTTCCTGATCTCACGTCCTGTCCACTTAATGCAAGTCTATGGGATTAAGGGGGCGTGGCGTTACCTCACGAGGGGACGGGGCCGTGACATCATCAGGCACGGAGAAAACTTCAGCTCCATGCTGCAGATGACTAGGGGCTGCAGCAGAGATCACGGGGGTCCCCAGAGGCGGGACCCCTACGATCAGACATCTTATCCCCTATCCTTGAATAGGGGATGAGATGTCTAGGAGTGGAGTACCCCATTTATGGGGCATTCTGTGTAAAAATAAACTTGGTGATGGACCCCCCCAAAAAATCCCCTCCGGCTCCATTCAGTCCACCAATGTTAAAGGGGTACTCTGGTGAAAAACTTTTTATTTTTTAATCAACTGGTGCCAGAAAGTTAAACAGATTTCTAAGTTACTTCTGTTAAAAAATCTTAATCCTTCCAGTACTTATTAGCTGCTGAATACTACAGAGGAAATTATTTTCTTTTTGGAACGCAGAGCTCTCTGCTGACATCACGAGCAGAGTGCTCTCTGCTGACCTCTCTGTCCATTTTAGGAACTGTCCAGAGTAGAAGAAAATAACCATAGCAAACATATGCTGCTCTGGACAGTTCCTAAAATGGACCGAGATGTCAGCAAAGAGCACTGTGGTCATGATGTCAGCAGAGAGCTCTGTGTTCCAAAAAGAAAAGAATGTCCTATGTAGTATCCAGCAGCTAATAAGTACTGGAAGAATTAAGATTTTTTTTAATAGAAGTAATTTACAAGTATGTTTAACTTTCTGGCACCAGTTGATTTAAAAATAAGTTTTTTTCCCACCGGAGTACCCCTTTAACCTCCAGCTGTTGCGAAACTACTACTCCCAGCATGCACTGACAGTGACTGCTGGGAGTTGTAGTTTTGCAACAGCTGGAGGCACACAGGTTGGGAAACAGAGTTAAGTAATAGACCAACAGGTGGAGGCACACTGGTAAGGAAACAGTGTTTGTCTCACCTGGTCCTGATGTCTGCCATAACAGCAGTCATCCTGGCCCGATCACGGTGGTGATCGGAAGAATGCAGGACGTACAGATACGCCCTGGTGCCCTAAGGTCCAGGCACAGAGGTCGTACTTGTAGGCGCTGCTTCCTTAACAGGCTAAAATTATGAAGGATGACTCAAAAGATGCTTTAGTGCTGTACAGTCAAGGCATGTGCATCAGTCCCTGTTCCAAATAAAAGTAATATGTCTGTATTCAGTATCTGAAGTTCATAAGCACATTTTATTAATGCAACATGTCTTTAAAGAGAACCATTTGCTATGATAGATCTATTAAAATGTGTCAACCTTTTCAAACAAGCAGCCTACAAAAGTGACAGGCACAACAGCTTTCATCTGAATCTACAAGTTGTGTTGCCCAGCCAGCAATACCCCCTTATCCTGAGGCTCGTATCTCGTTCACATGCTGTGGGTTGAGAGACCCTTTATCTAGTACATATCACTATTTTCACTTGAATGCCCTTTCCCCAAAGCGCCATAAACTTAAAAAAACAAAAGCCTTCCTGTTTTCTGTGAAGTTATATGCTGTATCATATGATCCCCATCAATTTAGCAGCTGCTTAAAGGGGTACTCTGCCCCTAGACATCTTATCCCTTATCCAAAGGATAGGGGATAAGATGTCTGATTGTGGGGGTCACCTGTGATCTCTGCTATGGCACACCAGACATCCAGTGCACAGAGTGAACTTCGCTCCGTGCTGGATGACTGGCAATGCAGGGCAGAGGCTTGTGACATCGTGACCACGCGTCCTCAATGCAAGTCTGTGGGGGGTGCGTAATTGCCGTCACGCCCGTGTTGTCACAAGTGGGGCGCTGCCATGACATAACGAGCCTCTGGCGCTGCACCAGCGGCGGGACCCCCACAATCTGACATCTTATCCCCTATCCTTTGGATAGGGGATAAGATGTCTAGGGGTGGAGTAACATTTTAATATATTTTTCAGGAGGCATATGCCTTGCTTTTCAAAATTATATATTTTTTTTGATTAATACAAAAATGGCCTTGTTGCTCATAGCAGTTTATACAATTTCAGCTTGTTAAACTGCATTGTATTTGCTATGGGCAGTAAAGTCAGTATGTTTTGTATTGATAGCCATTGACCACTTTACATTTTCTTTTCCAGATGAAATTGCCAAAGGAATATAGCTGGCCAGAAAAGAAGCTAAAGATCTCCATTCTCCCAGACACAGTGTTTGATAACCCACTCCCACTCCCTTGAGGCAAGACTATAATGTACTCTCCAACGTTCAGCACAGGCTATTGCTGTAAACCAAAGGAAAGCGATGACTGCACAACCGAGGAATAAAGACCATCCACACGGACGCTTGTGTCAGCCATCAGTCCATAACACCCCCCCCCCCCCCCCCCCACTATGCATTACCAGACCTTTTGTGTCCTGGACTACTCTGGTTGTAGGTACCATTACTCTGGGATTTATGGTAGTCTTCATCTACCCTACTGAACCATATACCAGTGTACAAGAGTTAACATATAAGTTATGACACTGGAACTCCTGGTAGTTAGACTGCTAACTACATCCACGTTCCTTCGCTTTATCATCCACTACCACAGTGTTACGTGAATAAAAGTCTTGTTAAATTTTAACTTTAGAAATGACAAGGATGGGAAGGGGAATTGTAAGCGTATTCTTCCATTCCTTTCCCTTATTCGTGACAAATCAACTTCCAAGATAAAACCTACTTGCACCTAGTTTAGGCTGCATTCACACCACGTTTTTGCAATAGAGTTCCCTTATACGTTTTCAATTTGAAAACCGTATGCCAAAAGATGCATCCATTTTGCATCCTGTACGGCTTTTCCTTTTTTTTTTCCCCCTGTACTCAAAACCGTAGCTAACGACAGTTTTTTGTCCGGATGAAAAGCCGTATTAAACCATATGTTTTTTTTTTTTTTAAACGTGGGAGTCAATGGGAACCACAGAGACCTGTATGTGCATATGGTTCCATTATCCGGTTTTCACCATATGGTTTTTGACTCTGCACAGTTTTTTTTCTTGGAATTTCAATCAAACAAGTGAAACTTTATTCATAATGGAGTGAAAAGTAAAAAATGTATACTTTTTTTTTCTTAAAAAATGAATGCAACTGGACAACATTTTTCAAACCGTATACAGTTTTTAACAGTATACGGGTTAAAATTTGTACATTTGTTTTAATACAGTTTAGTCTGGTTTTGAGGAATCTGTTTTTCATCAAAAACCTGATACAGGAACTGTATTGCAAAAACGTGGTGTGAATGCAGCCTTAGATAGTATAATTCTATGCCTGTGGTCTCCAAATGTGGCAAAACTATGGCTGTCTGGGCATGCTGGGAGTTGTAGTTTTGCTACATCTAAAGGGCCACAGTTTGGAGACCACTTCTCTATACAGACTCACTACATGCTACTCCTCTGTCTGTGTGTCCACATGTACAGAAAGACAGATTTAAGATTGAGGTTTCCTTGACATTCTGTTACCTAATGAAGCAAATCTATGAAACGTGTTAATATTTAACCCCTGCTTTGCTTTAAAGTTTGCCTAATGCTAAATGAGAGGTCTGGTTTAAAAAGAAAACACACAAAAAGATGAGAGCATCTTTCTCTTGGGAGGACCAGGCGTATTTCGACATTATACAGGCAGCCCATTGTTTTTCAGCAGACACTATGTAATTCACAGTTCTCCCTGTGGAGGCACTGTATGTTGTGGGGAAAACTAACAAAACTTAGGTTTGAGCGCATGAAAGTGTACTTATTAGACTTACAACATGCAAAATAACTTCACTCACCATTGTCTTGTGTTCTGTGAAGAGTCGAGACTATTAGACTCTACTTCTTCTATGACCTACAGCAGTGTTTCCCAGCCAGGGTGCCTTCAGCTGTTGCAAAACTACAACTTCCAGCATGCCCGGACAGCCTTTGGCTGTCCGAGCATGCTGGGAGTTGTAGTTTTGCAACAGCTGGAGGCACACTGATTGGGAAACAAGGACCTACTTGTTTCCCAAACTGTTGAGCTGCAGACAAGGGAAAATCTGAGGTTACTTCGCCCCCTGCTGGATAATGTAAAGTGCCACCTAAAATCATTTGACTGCAAACAAAGTATACACTATATAGAACAAAAATCATTATAAAAGTTATCTGTTCACCATAAACGCAAAATTTCAAGGCAGATGGTTAGTGTACAGTGTGAAGGACTAGGACAGGATCAGGCCTTACATATTATGCAAATACCTTTTAATACTTTTACACTAATGGAATAATTTATTGTCTGACACTAGGAGGACAGGAAACATTCTTAAAGGGGCACTCTGGTGGAAAACCTTTTTTTTATTTATTTATTTTTTTTAAATCAACTGGTGCCAAAAAGTTACAGATTTGTAAATGACTTCGATTAAAAATTCTTAATCCTTGCTGTACTTATCAGCTGCTGTATGTACCACAGGAAGTTCTTTTTGAAGTTCTTTTCTGTCTGACCAAAAATAAAAGAATTTCCTCTGTAGTATACAGCAGTTAAGTACTGGAAGGATTTTGATTTTTAAATATAAGCAATTTATAAATCTGTAACTTTCTGGCATCAGTTGTTTAAAAAATATATAAAATAAATTCCACCGGAGTACGCCTTTAAAGTAGAACATGTTAGAAATGATTATAAGGTTATCATGTGAGTGTTCTCTGGATTTCTAATTGACAGAGATGACTAAATCCTAGATCCTCAGACACTTAAGAATATTTGGTACAGGAAGTCAGCTGACAGACTACTTCCTCTGACACATTAAACACTGATTTTCTGTATGTCAGGCTTGTGATCACATGACCCAGTTACAGTAATGAAGCGGTGCTGGAATTAAACAGATGGTGTTGTAGGAATAGTGATGGTGACTAGGCATGAAATGGGGCTAACAGTAAACCTGGAGTACTTTTTTGCAAATAAATTCATAGAATTGTGAACCTATTTAAAGGGGTACTCCACCCCTAGACATCTTATCCCCCTATTCTTGCTTCCGACCACGGGAACGGAAGACCGTGACGTCACGACTCTGTCCCCGTGGGACGTCACGCCCCGCCCCCTCAATGCAAGTCTATGGGAGGGGGCGTGACGGCTGTCACGCCCCCTCCCATAGACTTGCATTGAGGGGGCGGGGCGTGACGTCCCAGGGGGACTGAGTCGTGACGTCACGGACTTCCATGGTCGGGAGTAAGCACCTCCAGCACTGCCGGAAGCAAATATAGGTGGGTGCTGCATGCTATATTGCGGGGGTCCCCAGTGGCGGGACCCCCGCGATCAGACATCTTATCCCCTATACTTTGGATAGGGGATAAGATGTCTAGGGGTGGAGTACAACTTAAAAAAAAAAGTGTTCAAGACAGAACAGTCCTAGGAAACAGTGTCATGGTAGTCAACTAAAAAAAAAACTAAAACCACAATTTTCATTTTTTTTAATGTAATTTTACACTGAAAGTCAGCAAATTCTTTCTGTAAAAGTTTCTGGAGGAAACCGTAACAAGTGATCCGTGGAATGAATTCTGGCCTTCATGTTGGCAATCCTAGTGAAAAAAACACTAAAGTCAGCTTAAAAATGATGGAGCTGAACAGTCGATTACATTCAACGACAGTAAAGCTTTTAATAAGTGCCAAATCTTTTTAAAACAATTGATACTTCCTTAAAATCACTGACTTAGGTTTTTGTATTTGTCATTGTTAGAAAATGGCTTAAAAATGCTGTGTACAATCCAAGTGACAAGTAATGTTACATGACACACGGACTATGCGTCAGAAGGGCGTCCACGTACCTGACCTTAGTACGTTCTTTTAGTATTCTAAAACATGACGATAGAAAACAAGTGGATGTGTTGTGACAAACTCTGAATTGTTTTCCATATAACATTGTAACTTATCTTTTTGTTTGTACCTTTTTTGTGTTTGTATCTTTTTAATATTGTAGTTTGTAAATTCTCACAGGTATAGATTGCAGGTAGATTGAGCTTATAAATTACTTTTTGTAATTTGCAGATCACCGAATTTATTATCTTGTTTGTAAACTAAATGCATTAAAATGTATTTGTACAAAATGACTGTGTATGTGTACGTACACTTACTGGCCACTTTATTAGGCACACCTGTTCATCTGGCTGACACTTCTATACAACAATATCAAACTTTTAATTGCTAATTATAAGCCAGCCATGAATAAATGATACCAGAAAGAATATGGAGATCTGTGCCAACAAGCTGATAGCACCTATACATGGTGCAGGGTATGACTGTATGCCCCACTAGCATCACTATACAGGAGGTATTACAAATATACATTTCTGTATTATCTTTAACCCCTTAACGACAATAGACGTAAATGTTCATCATGGTGCGGTGGTACTTAGCGAACCATGACGTACATGACCATGAGCACCAGACTGAGTGCGTTGATGTCTGCCATTAACCCCTCAGATGCCGTGATCAATACAGAACACAGCAGTGAGGCACTTAAAATGGATGATCAGATCACCCGCAGCGCTGCTGCGGGGATCCAATCATCCAGCATGGCAGCCGGAGGTCCCCTCACCTGCCTCTGGCCATCTCCAGGGGTCTTCTGCTCTGGTCTGAGATAGAGCAGAAGATCGCCGAAAACACTGTTCAGTGCTATGCCTATGCATAGCACTGAACAGTATTAGCAATCAAATGATTGCTATAAATAGTCCCCTATGGGGACATAAACATTTATAAAAAGTGATTAAAAAATAAGATATAAGCAAAAGTGGTACGGATAAAGACTACAGATCACGACGCAAAAAATAAGCCCTCATACCGCCCTGTATACGGAAAAATTTGAAAGTTATAAGTGGTCAAAAAAGGGCATTTTTAAACATACTAATTTTGTTAAAATAGTTTGAGATTTTTTTTTAAAGCGGTACAGTAACAGAAAAGCATATAACATGGGTATCATTTTAATCGTATTGACCCACAGAATAAAGAAAACATGTCATTTTTACCATAAGATGTACAGCGTGAAAACAAAACCTTCCAAAATTTCATAAATTGTGGTTTTCTTTTAAATTTCCCCACATAAATAATAAAATATATGGCGCAACCAAAAAAATTATGGTAAAATTAGTGATTTCATTACATAGTAAAATTGATGATGCAAAAAACAAGCCGTCATATGGGTCTGTGTATGAAAATATGAGTTGGCCTGGTCCTTAAGGGGCTAATTCATTTCTACAATCCTTGGATAATTTTAATCTACATGTGGAGCTTGTTTAGTTACCCATTTTAATATAGATATAAATAAAAGCTATCACCTGGTTGCACCTTGAAACTGAAACTGCTGTGTAGTGGGCTTAATATTGGGTGAGGAATAGCCAAACTCTGTTACAAAGGGACAGACTCTCCTGCCTTAGCTGTTGATCTTTTCAGCTCCATCAGAGTTACCATTAGCTGTTCTCTGATTAAAGGAGTATTCCACTGGAAAAAAATAAAGATATCAAATCAACTGGTGCCAGAAAGTTAAACAGATTTGTAAATTACTTCTATTTAAACATTTTAATCCTTCCAGTACTTATCAGTTGCTGTATGCTCCACAGGAAGTTCTTTTCTTTTTTAATTTACTTTCTGTCTGACCACAGTGCTCTCTGCTGACATCTCTGTCCATTTTAGGAACTGTCCAGAGTAGGAGCAAATCCCCATAGCAAACATATGCTGCTCTTGACAGTTCCTGAAATGGACAGAGGTGTCAGAAGAATGCACTGTGGGCAGACAAAAAGGAAATTCAAAAAGAAAAGAACTTCCTGTGGATCATACAGCAGCTAAGTACTGGAAGGATTAAGATTTTTTTAATAGAAGTAATTTACAAATCTTTTTAACTTTCTGGGACCAGTTGATAAAAAAAAATATATATAATATAGCAAATAGAGCGGCACATCAGTCCCTGAGTAGCGGGGGGGTGCAAGCGGGAGAAGCCCAGGCCAGGGGCCCTTGTATCCAGACAACCGACAGAACCGCAGCACACCAAAGTCACGTGAAGTGGTTGTTTTATTCCAACTTATGCAACGTTTCAGACGCCCATGTGTCCTTTCTCAAGCAGTGGTTGAGAAAGGACGCATGGGCATCTGAAACGTTGCATAAGTTGGTATAAAACAACCACTACACGTGACTTTGGTGTGCTGCGGTTCTGTCGGGGGTGTGTGTATATAAATTTTTTTTTTTTTTACAGTGGAGTACCCCTTTAACTCCCGCTCCCCATCTTCAAATGATGGATTATTTTGTTGGTCCAGAACATAAAATCTGCAATGAAATGAATCTGGATCTGTGGTTATACCATGGCAAAATATAGAATAGTCACAGCACAGTGCCCTCCATAAGTATATCAAGGGGGGCACTTCAGAGATCCATATAATCTGTTTATACTCAAGTCTGTAACAAAAACTAAAAGGAAAGAAGGTTTATACACCAACATTTGTCTAACACCCCTTACAAGCTATGTATGACAGGACCACACTCTTTCACTGAACATCACAATCTAGAAGATTAAATGCAGATATTAGACATACAGTAGTAATGTGCAGATAGTTCCTGACTGTAGTCCATGCTTAAATAAGCCATGGGCATTGTGACGGACTGACTCCGCCAAAAGTGACTTCTCCTTCTGGATGACGAGCCCCAGCATATCACAGGCAATATCCCCAGGCAGAACTAGAGATTATTGCATCCTTGTACCCAAAGAACCAGGCAACACCAGTCTTCAGGTATAAAATCAGAACTCTTTATTGTGGAACAAGTGTCTTCTTTTCTAGGAAGGACATCACAGGGGGAAGGGTCAGTAAAGACAATACAGGTGACAGCGAGTCTGGGAGATAATCCAATAAAAATAGCTCTACCTGTACAGTGCCTTGAGTGCAAAAGGTGGAGGTGTGCAGAAGGGAGAAGCATGTGTAGAATTAGTGCATTGCACAAAAGGTGAACCGTGTGCAAAATGTAGACCATGTGCAAAAGGTGTATTGTGTAAAGGAGGTGGACCGTGTGCAAAAAGGTGTATTGTGCACAGAAAGTGGACCGTGTGCAGAAAGTGTATGAAAACAGTAAATAAAAGTATTATAACTCTGAGCTTTATGTCCTAAAGTCCATCCAGGTAGGTAGGGTGACTCTAGGATCCGTCACAGGCATTATACACCATTGGAATTAGGCTTTTAAAAATTTAAATTGCAGCAAATAAATCTGTCTGATCTGGTGGCTCTGTGGCATGCAGCATGACCATCCCTTTCTGTGCCAGAACTATGAAAACATCATTAAAGGGGTACTCAGGGGGGACTATACCCATAGCCCATCCTTTCCCTCTTATCAACCTTATTGAACTGTCTAAATATCATTAATTAGCTATACAGAGCAGTTTCCCCTCTTCAGTGGTCACTTACATGCATGAAGTGAGGGAATTACCTCATCCACTCTTTCTCTGTCCAACTCCCTCTCTGAAAGCAGCCCCCACCCTCCTGAGAAAGACAGACCATATAGTTTCTGCTCTGAAGTGATGAGTCATGCTTCCTTAAGGCTAGGTTTCCACTTGTTTTTTTTTGTACACCTAAAAAAACGCCAGCAAAAACGCCAGAAAAACTGCCACAGGTTTTTCCTGAGTTTTGGCGGTTTTTCTGGCGTTTTCCCTGGTGTGTAGAAACAACCAAATTTGTCCCCTGTGGCAGTTTTCTCACTGTCTTCACGTACCATTCTGTGGGTCGGATGCTGAGCGCCCGGTCCACAGAGTGTAAGGAGATAAGGAGTGATGTATAGCATCACTACTCACCTCCTCGGCGGTATAGTATACAGGGGACATAGTGTACCCGTATATACTATACAGGAGCAGGGAATCCTGTCACCAGACTGACAGGACTCCCTGCTCCTATAGCCCCTTTGGGCGGTATACAGAATATACAGCTATCTATAGAGAGCTGTATATAGTGTATACAGAACAGGAGGTCCACTTACCTCCCTCGTTTCTGTCACTGCTGGTCCGTGTAGCTCCGCCTCCAGTGATGACGTCATTAGGGGCGGAGCTACAGACATATTCAGGCTAGTCTGAAGCTCTGTTCACATTGTCCGTTTTGGATAATGGGAACAGACCCTTCTGCCAGTGTCTACCCAGACAGGGAGACTCCAGCTGTTGCTAAACTACAACTCCCAGCATGCCCGGACAGCCAAAGGCTGTCTGGGCATGCTGGGAGTTGTAGTTTTGCACCAATTGGAGGCTCACTGTTTAGGTAGACATTGCATTATGGGCACTCTCCCCTGCAGAGAGTGCAAAAAATGTCCTAACCTATTTTTTTTTTGTGTTTTTTTTTTCTTCTCGTTTCAGATCCGTGTATGCAGAGGATTACGACGGATGAACTTTATTTTTTTAATTTTAATAAAATGGTTAACGAGGGCTGTGGGGGAGTGTTTTTTTAAAATAAAATATTTGTGTTGTGTCTTTTTTTTAATTGAATATTCAGGCTTAGTTATGGAGGCTGTCTAATAGACGGAATCCATGACTAAGCCGGGGCTTAGTGTTAGCCCCAAAAACAGCTGGCGCTAACCCCCAATTATTACCCTGGTACCCACCCCCACAGGGGTGCGGGGAAGAGCCGGTACCAACAGGCCCGGAGCATGAAAAGTCGCGCTCCTGGGCCTAGGCGGTAACAGGCTGGGGTTATTTAGGCTGGGGAGGGCCAGTAACAATGGTCCTCGCCTACCCTGGTAACGTCAGGCTGTTGCTGTTTTGTTGGTATCGTGCTGATACTGAATATACAGGGAACCCTATGCATTTTTTTTCATAAATAAAAATAAAAAATAAAAAAACGCATAGGGTTCCCCCTATTTTCAGTATCAGCCAGATACCAACAAAGCAGTAACAGCCTGACGTTACCAGGGTGGGCGAGGACCATTGTTACTGGCCCTCCCCAGCCTAAATAACGCCAGCCTGTTACCGCCTAGGCCCAGGAGCGCCATTTTTGACGCTCCGGGCCTGTTGGTACCGGCTCTTCCCGGCACCCCTGTGGCGGTGGGTACCGGGGTAATAATTGGGGGTTAGCGCCAGCTGTTTTTGGGGCTAACGCTAAGCCCCGGCTTAGTCATGGATTCTGTCTATTAGACAGCCTCCATAACTAAGCCTGAATATTCAATAAAAAAGAAAACACAACACATTGGAAAAATTATTTTATTTTAAAAAACACTCCCCCACAGCCCTCGTTAACCATTTTATTAAAATATAAAAAAAAATCCTGTTCATCCGTCGTAATCCATCGAATCCGTCGTAATCCTCTGCATACACGGATCTGAAACGAGAAGAAAAAAAAAAACAAAAAAAATAGGTTAGGACATTTTTTGCACACTCTGCAGGTGAGAGCGCCCATAATGCAATGTCTACCTAAACAGTGAGCCTCCAATTGGTGCAAAACTACAACTCCCAGCATGCCCAGACAGCCTTTGGCTGTCTGGGCATGCTGGGAGTTGTAGTTTAGCAACAGCTTGAGTCTCCCTGTCTGGGTAGACACTGCCAGAAGGGTCTGTTCCCATTATCCAATACGGACAATGTTAACAGAGCCTTATACCCTTGCCAGCCTGGATCGCGTCTGTAGCTCCGCCCCTAATTACGTCATCACTAGGGGGAGGAGCTACGCGAACCCGCGGGGGCAGGACGGAGGTAAGGGGACTTCTCCATCTTCTGTATACACTATATACAGCTATCTATAGATATCTGTATATAGTGTATACCGGCCAAAGGGTTAACCTACACTGTCCAGCAGTGTAAGTTAACTCTTTAACATACACTGCCTAGCAGTGTAAGTTAACTCTTTCCTTGCTGGGCTGGTGCATAGCGCACAGCTCAGCAAGGGGTTAAGTGAGCCAGCAATGTGTATACTGTATACACATTGCTGGCTCACTGTAAGTTCTTGCTGGGCAGTAGATATACGATGTATATCTACTGCTCAGGATCAGCTGATCTCCCGGCTCTGTAGCCCTGAGAACAGCTGATCCCTACAGTCACTTTGATCGCAGCGGGTGTCAGGAGGAGTGACATCCCTGGGATCTGTCCCTTACTGCAGGTACTAATACTCCCAACATGGAGTACACTCTGCTCCATGCTGGGAGCTGTAGTACCTGCATTAATAGACAGATCGCAGCGAGTGTCACTCCTCCTGACACCCGTTGCGATCCTCCAGTATAATGTATAGATGCGGGGGCCGCTCTTCTATGGTCCCCTGCACACCGTATATATACACATATTCCTATTTCCCACAGAGTTGTGATTGGCTGGAACCATCTGACCAATCACAGCTCTCTGCGGGAAATAAGAATATGTGTATATATACGTGAGTGCAGGGGACCATAGAAGAGCGGCCCCCGCATCTATACATTATACAGGAGGATCACAACAGACCCCAGCGATCTGTCAATTAGTACAGGTAACTACTACTCCTTTCATGGAACAGTGTGTTCCATGCTGGGAGTGGTAGTACTACCTAAAAATTTAAAAAAAAAAGTGAAACATACACACACACTACATTTTTATTATTGTCGGCTACATTTTTAGTGCCCTACCCGCCCACATAAATTGATCCCTGTTTAAAAATTTATAAAAATTTTGTTATAAAAAATATATTTTTCGTTAAATACATTTTTTTCCATCACTACTGTATCTTTTTTATTATTATTTTTTAATGGTACCCTACAAAATTTTAATAAAAAAAAAGGTATCTCCAACACTTTTTTGGATCGCTGAAGTCCAAAAGAGAATAAAAACCGCCTGAAAAAACGTCAAATTTAAAACCCACATGGCGTTTTTCTTGGCGTTTTTTCACTCCCATAGACTTCTATGGGAGAAAGACGCCAAGATTTTCCCGAAAAAACGCCAAAGTCTCGACAAGAGGTCGTTTTTTAAAAACTGCCAAGGAGCCCAAAAACGCCAAAAGGATTAAAAAAACGCCAAACTGAAAAACGCCGGGTGGATTTGGCATTTTGCAGTTTACTATTGACTTGCAGCTAACATCTGGCCGCAGCGTTTTTTCACAAAAAAAACGCCATGCGGCAGAATGGGCGTTTTTATTGGCGTTTTTGTAAAAAAAAAACAAGTGGAAACCTAGCCTTAGTGCTGAAAGCTGGCAGGTGTGTGCAGCCTAAGCCAATCAAACTCTGAACCTCTCTCTGCTGCTCAGAACAGGAGGGTGGGGGCCTGTTTGGCAGAGCTAAAATGAATGCTGTGAGATGTAAGCAAAGGGAGGAAATGATGGCAAAGAATTTCAAGCACCCAGAGAAGACAACAGAGGCCACAGGAGCCATGCATATCAGGCAGGAAACTTATCCAGGTAGGTGGTGTCTTGGCTTTGAAGTTTTGTTATATACTTCCCTGGAGTACTCCTTTAACACTGTTTACCTCCTGTGGCTGACTAGAGGTACAGCAGGCAATTACCGCCTGTGGTCTTGCCAATTGCATAAAAATGGTGCATTTTGTTGTGATTAGCTAAATATGGAAAATCACTGTAAACTCACCATTTTGACTGCAATTGCAGTGTTATAACCCAGAATGCATGTGGTAATTAGCTGCGATACCGCTATATAGTTTCAGTGTGTGAACACAGCCTAAGTGTCATCCTGGAAGTAATAAATGCTGATGACTGTCCAGACCCTTCATTGGATATATTCCTGCTCTATAACCTGCGTAATGATGACACTAGAACTTACTTCACTTTAGGTCTTGCCAAAAAGGGAGGAGAAAACATGTAGCCTGGAGTGCACAACAGCTATGTGAACTTGTAACAGTGAAGTCACTTCTGGTAAAAGTAATAAAAATGTATCCTGGAAAAATAAATATAACATTCCTTTAATGAATGAAGAGACACAGCAGACCGCAGTTTCTCCTGTATTATATTATACAGGCCTGGTACATAAACAGTCTGGAAATTCTGTAGGATATAATAAAGTCCATCCATTTATTCTCCCTCATTCAATGCTCGGACATGTGTTAAAGGAGAATGCCGGGGGGGGGGGGGGGGGCTTCAGAAAGTTAGGCAGATTTGTAAATTATTTCTATTTAAAAATCTTAATCCGTCCAGTACTTATCAGCTGCTGTATACTACAGAAGAAGTTGAATTGTTCTTTTCTGTCTGACCACAGTACTCTTTGTTGATACCTCTGTCAGTGTCAGGAACTGTCCAGAGTAGGAGCAAATCCCCATAGCAAACCTCTCCTGCTCTGGACAGTTCCTGACTTGGACAGAGATGGCAATAGAGAGCACTGTGGTCTGACTGGAAAAAACTAAACAACTTCCTCTGGAGCAGCTGATATGTATTGAAAGGATTACGATTACGATTTTGTAATAGAAGTTATTTACAAATCTGTTTAACTTTCTGGCACCAGTTGATTTGAAAAAAAAACAAACATGTTTTCAAATGGAGCACCCATTTAACCCCTTAAGGACAATGGACGTACTCCTACACCCCCGTTTCCGAGTCCTTAACCTGTTAAGGACATAGGACGTTCTCTAACGTCCCCACTACCTGGGCTTTAATGCCCAAGGACGTGAGAGAACGTCCTGTTGTATTTCCGATCTCTGCCGCTCGCCGGGCAGAGATCGGAACTGGATGCCTGCTGAAATCCTTCAGCAGGCATCCAGGGCAAACGCCGAGGGGGGCCATGTCGGCCCCCCATGTCGGCGATCGCCGCAAATCGCAAGGGAAATCGCCCTTGCGATCTGCGGCGATACCGGGCTGATCGGGTCTCTGGGACCCGACCGCCCGGTAATTTCGCATGATCCCGGCTGTCACAGACAGCCAGGACCATTCTGGAGCCTAGGAGCGAGGTGGCAAGCCTGCCACCTCCTCCGATCCCCTGCGATCCGTCGGTTAGTTAACCGACCAATCGCAGGAGGGGGGGCGGTTACTTCCTCCCGCCCTGCCCGGCCCCTGGAAGTCCGGAGAGGACGGGAGGAAGACCGGAGGACGCGGCGGGGGATGGGGGAGTGCTGGGGACCGGCCCCGGTACTTACCTCGTCCCTGAAGACCCGGATCCCGGCGAGGAAGATGGCGGCGGCACAGGTGAGTAGATCTTCAGCCGCGGTCGGGCCCTTTACAGCAATGCACGTCGCCGTAAAGCGACATGCATTGCTGTAATGGGACCCTGTATACTACAACTCCCAGCATGCCCAGACAGCCCTTGGCGTCTGGGCATGCTGGGAGTTGCAGTTTTGCAACATCTGGAGGTTCACAGTTTGGAGACCACTGTGCCCTTCCAGATGTTGCAAAACTACACATCCTCAGCATGCCCTTACAGTCCAGGCATGCTGGGAGTTGTAGTTCTGTGACATCTGGCCCTTCAGATGTTGCAGAACTACAACTCCCAGCATGCCTGGACAGTTTTGGCATACTGGGAGTTGTAGTTTTGCAACATCTGGAAGGGCACAGATTGGGAACCACTGTATTAGTGGTCTGCAAACTAGTCCTCCAGATGTTGCAAAACTACAACTCCCAGCATGCTGGGAGTTGTAGTTCGGCAACATCTGGCTCTAAAGATGTTGCCGAACTACTACTCCCAGCATGCCTGAGAATGCTGGGAGTTGTGGTTTTGCAACAACAGGAGGCACACTGGTTGGGAAACATTGTCTGTTTCCTAACTCAGTGTTTCCCAACCGTGTGCCTCCAGCTGTTGCAAAACTATAACTACCAGCATGCACTGATAAACTGTGCATGCTGGGAGTTGTAGTTTTGTAACAGCTGGAGGTCCCCTCCCCCCTGTGAATGTACAGGGTACATTCACATGGGCAGGGGGCTTACAGTGAGTATCAGGCTGCAAGTTTGCGATGCAGCAAATTTTGCGCGGCAGCTCAAACTCGCAGCGGGAACTCGCTGTAATCCCCCGCCCGTGTGACTGTACCCTAAAAACACTACACTACACTAACACAAAATAAAATAAAAAGTAAAAAACACTACATATACACACACCCCTACACAGCCCCCCTCCCCTCCCCAATAAAAATGAAAAACGTCCGGTACGCCACTGTTTCCAAAATGGAGCCTCCAGCTGTTGCAAAACAACAACTCCCAGTATTGCCGGACAGCCGTTGACTGTCCAAGCATGCTGGGAGTTTTGCAACAGCTGGAGGCACCCTGTTTGGGAATCACTGGCATAGAATACCCCTATGTCCACCCCTATGCAAATCCCTAATTCAGGCCTCAAATGCGCATGGTGCTCTCACTTTGGAGCCCTGTCGTATTTCAAGGCAACAGTTTAGGGTCACATATGGGGTATCGCCGTACTCGGGAGAAATTGTGTTACAAATTTTGGGGGGCTTTTTCTCCTTTAACCCCTTATGAAAAGGTGAAGTTGGGGTCTACAACAGCATGTTAGTGTAAAAAAATAAATTTTTTACACTAACACGCTGGTGTTGCCCTATACTTTTCATTTTGACAAGAGGTAAAAGGGAAAAACGCCCCCCAAAATTTGTAATGCAATTTCTCCCGACTATGAAGATACCCCATAAGTGGGCGCAAAGTGCTCTGGGGGCACACAACAAGGCCCAGAAGGGAGAGTGCACCATGTACATTTGAGGTGATTTGCACAGGGGTGGCTGATTGTTACAGCGGTTTTGACAAACGCAAAAAAAACAAAAACCCACATGTGACCCCATTTCGGAAACTACACCCCTCATGGAATGTAATGAGGGGTGCAGTAAGAATTTACACCCCACTGGTGTCTGACAGATCTTTGGAACAGTGGGCTGTGCAAATAAAAAAAATTTGTACAGCCCACTGTTCCAAAGTTATGACAGACACCAGTGGGGGGTAAATGCTCACTGTACCCCTTGTTACGTTTCTCAAGGGGTCTAGTTTCCAAAATGGTATGCCATGTTGGGGTTATTTTGCTGTCCTGGCACCATAGGGGATTCCTAAATGCGACATGCCCCCCGAGCAAAATTTGCTCTCCAAAAGCCAAATATGACTCCTTCTCTTCTGAGCATTGTAGTTTGCCCGTAGTGCACTTCAGGTCCACTTATGGCGTACCTTCATACTCAGAAGAGATGAGGTTACAAATTTTGGGGGGTATTTTCTGCTATTAACCCTTGCAAAAATGTGAAATTTGGGGGGAAACACACATTTTAGTGAAAAAATATATATATTTTTTTACATATACAAAAGTCGTGAAACCCCTGTGGGGTATTAAGGCTCACTTTATTCCTTGTTACATTCCTCAAGGGGTCTAGTTTCCAAAATGGTATGCCATGTGAGGGTTTTTTGCTGTTGTGGCACCATAGGGGCTTCCTAAATGCGACATGCCCCCCGACCAAAATTTGCTCTCCAAAAGCCAAATATGACTCCTTCTCTTCTGAGCATTGTAGTTCGCCCGTAGTGCACTTCAGGTCCACTTATGGGGTACCTTCATACTCAGAAGAGATGGGGTTACAAATTTTGGGGGGTATTTTCTGCTATTAACCCTTGCAAAAATGTGAAATTTGGGGGGAAACACACATTTTAGTGAAAAAAAAATATTTTTTTTTACATATGCAAAAGTCGTGAAACACCTGTGGGGTATTAAGGTTCACTTTACCCCTTGTGACGTTCCCCAAGGGGTCTAGTTTCCAAAATGGTATGCCATGTGGGGATTTTTTGTTGTTCTGGTACCATAGGGGCTTCCTAAATGCAACATGCCCCCCAAAAACCATTTCAGAAAAACGTACTCTCCAAAATCCCCTTGTCGCTCCTTCCCTTCTGAGCCCTCTACTGCGCCCGCCGAACAATTTACATAGACATATGAGGTATTTTCTTACTCGAGAGAAATTGGGTTACAAATATAAGTATACATTTTCTCCTTTTACCCCTTGTAAAAATTCAAAAATTGGATCTACAAGAACATGAGAGTGTAAAAAATGAAGATTGTGAATTTTCTCCTTCACTTTGCTGCTATTCCTGTGAAACACCTAAAGGGTTAAAACGCTGACTGAATGTCATTTTGAATACTTTAGGGGGTGCAGTTTTTATAATGGGGTCATTTATGGGGTATTTCTAATATGAAGACCCTGCAAATCCACATCAAACCTGAACTGGTCCCTGAAAAATAGTGAGTTTGAAAATTTTGCGAAAAATTGGAAAATTGCTGCTTAACTTTGAAGCCCTCTGGTGTCTTCCAAAAGTAAAAATACGTCAATTTTATTATGCAAACATAAAGTAGACATATTGTATTTGTGAATAAATTTTTTTTTAATTTGGAATATCCATTTTCCTTACAAGCAGAGAGCTTCAAAGTTAGAAAAATGCTAAATTTTCAATTTTTTCAGCAAATTTTGGAATTTTTCACTAAGAAACGATGCAAGTATCGACAAGAATTTACCAATAACATAAAGTAGAATATGTCACGAAAAAACAATCTTGGAATCAGAATGATAGGTAAAAGCATCCCAGAGTTATTAATGTTTAAAGTGACAGTGGTCAGATGTTCAAAAAACGCTCCGGTCCTAAGGTGTAAAATGGCCTGGTCCTTAAGGGGTTAAAGGACAACTGCAGCTTAATATACACTTATCCCCTATCTACAAGATAGGGGATAAGTGTTTGATCGCAGGGGGTCCGACCGCTGGGACCCCCCACGATCTCCCGTGCAGGGGGCATGCCTGCGGCAGCATGACGTCCGGCACGTCTCCTCCATGCATCTCTATGGGAGAGGCGGGGAGGCAGCATTCGTGGCTCCCCCATAGAACTGTATGGGGACGGGGAGGAGACGGGGCGTCACCGTCGACCTCTAGGTTGACACTACGCGCCTTAGCGCTCACTATGAGCGCTAATGGCGGTGCCCCGTTAGGGGATAAGTGTATATTGCACTGCAGTTGTCCTTTAAGGACTGAGGACGTAGGAGTACGTCCTGTCCATTCCCGGCCCCCCACAGCCAGCTGGAGCGGAGCTGGTCCCCGATACCTGCTGATATCGATCAGCAGGCAGCGCGGCATATCGCCCAGGGGGGTCATGATGATCGCTAAACAATTCAGCCGAGCGATCTGTGGGGGATTCTGGGTCAATCGGGTCTCCAGCGACCCGGTGACGGCCCCGAACAGCCATAGCCAGCAAGGGTGAGGTGGCACTGGTGCCACCTCACGATCGCCCTGATTCGTTGGCCGGTTTACCGGCCGACCAATCAGGGCACCTTCTGCGGTTGTCACTCCCGCAACCCGCTCCGCCCCTCTTCCGGAGGATGTGATCAGGTGCGGGAAGAGAACCCCAGCAGCTGGGGATCGGGGCCCTAGGAGCGGCGGCGAGGGACTGACCTGCAGCGTGGATCAGCAGTTGGATGTGAGTGACAGCCTCCTGCTGTTGCTTTGCAACAGCTACCGGCATGCAAAAAGGGCATGCTGGGAGCTGTAGTTATGCAACAGCAGGAGGCAGACCACCACAACTCTCAGCATTCCCTTATGGGCATGCTGGGACTTATAGTTTTGCAACAGCTGGAGGCACATTTTTTCTATGGAAAAGTGTACCTTCAGCTGTTATATAACTACAACTCCCAGCTTGCACAAACAGCTAAAGTGCATGCTGGGAGTTGTAGTGGTGCATCTGCTGGTTGCATAACTACAACTCCCAGCATGCCTGTTGGCTGTCGGTGTCTGCTGAGAGTTGTAGTTTTGCAACAGCTGAATGCACACTGGTTGTGAAACACTGAGTTAAGTAGCAAACCAGTGTGTCTCCAGCTGTTGCATAACTACCAGCATGCCCTTCCACTGTTTGTACATGCTGGGGGTTGTAGCTTTTGCAACAGCTGAGGGCACACTGGTTGCAAAACACTGAGTTTGTTACCAAACTCGGTGTTTCACAACCAGTGTGCCTCCAGCTGTTGCAAAACTACAACTCCCAGCATGGACTGATAGACCGTACATGCTGGGAGTTGTAGTTTTGCAACAGCTGGATGTTTCTCCCCCCCCCCCCCCAATGTGAACGTACAGGGTACACTCACATGGGCGGAGGTTTACAGTAAGTATCCGGCTGCAAGTTTGAGCTGCGGCAAATTTTCTGCCGCAGCTCAAACTGCCAGCGACAAACTACTGTGAACCCCCGCCCGTGCGACTGTACCCTAAAAACACTACACTACACTACCACAAAATAAAATAAAAAGTAAAAACACTATATATACACACACCCCCACACAGCCCCCTCCCCTCCCCAATAAAAATGACAAACGTCTGGTACGCCACTGTTTCCAAAACGGAGCCTCCAGCTGTTGCAAAACAACTACTCCCTGTATTGCCATATAGCCACTGACTGTCTAGGCATGCTGGGAGTTTTACAACATCTGGAGGCACCCTGTTTGGGAATCACTGGCGTAGAATACCACTATGTCCACCCCTATGCAAGTCCCTAATTTAGGCCTCAAATGCGCATGGCGCTCTCACTTTGGAGCCCTGTCGTATTTCAAGGCAACAGTTTAGGGTCACATATGGGGTATCGCCGTACTCGAGAGAAATTGTGTTACAAATTTTGGGGGGTATTTTCTGCTATTACCCTTTTTAAAAATGTAAAATTTTGGGGAAACCAAGCATTTTAGGTAAAAAAAATTTTTTTTTTTTTTACATATGTAAAAGTCGTGAAACACCTGTGGGGTATAAATGTTCACATTACCCCTTGTTACGTTCCCCAAGGGGTCTAGTTTCCAAAATAGTATGCCATGTGTTTTTTGTTTTTTTTTGCTGTTCTGGCACCATAGGTGCTTCCTAAATGCGGCATGCCCCCAGAGCAAAATTTGCTTTCAAAAAGACAAATGTGACTCCTTCTCTTCTGAGACCTGGGGTGTTTTCTGAATCGGGAGAAATTGGGCTTCAAATTTTGGGGGGTATTTTCTGCTATTACCATTTTAAAAAATGTAACATGTAAAATTTTTTTTTTTTTTACATATGCAAAAGTCGTGAATCAACTGTTGGGTATTAAGGTTCACTTTACCCCTTGTTATGTTCCCCGAGGGGTCTAGTTTCCAAAATGGTATGCCATGTGTTTTTTTTCCCGCTGTTCTGGCACCATAGGGGCTTCCTAAAGGTGACATCCCCCCAAAAACCATTTGTCGCTCCTTCCCTTCTGAGCCCTCTACTGCGCCCGCCGAACACTTTACATAGACATATGAGGTATGTGCTTACTCGAGAGAAATTGGGTTTCAAATACCAGTAAAAATTTTCTCCTTTTTACCCCTTGTAAAAATTCAAAAATTGGGACTACAAGAACATGCGAGTGTAAAAAATGAAGATTTTGAATTTTCTCCTTCACTTTGCTGCTATTCCTGTGAAACACCTAAAGGGTTAAAACACTTACTGAATGTCATTCTGAATACTTTGGGGGGTGAAGTTTTTATAATGGGGTCATTTGTGGGGTATTTCTAAGATGAAGACCCTTCAAATCCACTTCAAAACTGAACTGGTCACTGAAAAATAGTGAGTTTGAAAATTTTGTGAAAAATGTAAAAATTGCTGCTGAACTTTGAAGCCCTCTGGTGTCTTCCAAAAGTAAAAACTCATAAATTATATAATGCAAACATAAAGTAGACATATTGTATATGTGAACAAAAAAAATGTATTTTGAATATCCATTTTCCTTACAAGTAGAGAGCTTCAAAGTTAGAAAAATGCAAAATTTTCATCAAATTTGGGGATTTTTCACCAAGAAAGGATGCAAGGTACCACAAAAATTTACCATTATGTTAAAGTAGAATATGTCAAGAAAAAACTATCTCGGAATCAGAATGATAAGTAAAAGCATTCAAGAGTTATTAATGTTTAAAGTGACAGTGGTCAGAATTGCAAAAAATGCTCTGGTCCTTAAGGTGTAAAATGGCCTGGTCCTTAAGGGGTTAAGTGAAGGAGCTTAACCTATGCTTACTGTGCTCTGCTCAAGGGCAACAGCACAGATTTGATGTGAAGACCCATGGTTTTCTAGACGACTCCTGTGTAGATAGGACATAGTTACTTCTTGGCTGTATCACATTGGTCGTATCATAAGGTAGGGGCAGCATTCTCTCCATAGGTCAGCTGTCCCCAGCAGTACCTTATTCCAACAGGTGACTTGGGGCATCTGTTTGGTGATATCCCTTATGATGATACAATTATCCCTCAGTAGATAGGGGATCATTGTTAATGGGGAGTAATCCAATTATTAATCCAATAGTTATGAGATTAGATTGAGCAATAAAGTTCACTAGTACTCAGTACTCTTCATTCAACCTAGACAGTAGTAAGTTACGGGCTGCTTTTATGGTGGCAGTGGTGCCTCTTGACAGCTGAGCTCCAGTGTAACTGCCCAGGTTACAGATATGGTAGGATTATTCAGCTCCATCCTTAAAGGGGTACTCCACCCCTAGACATCTTATCCCCTATCCAAAGGATAGGGGATAAGATTTCTGATCGCGGGGGTCCCGCCTCTGGGGACCCCCACAATATAGCATGCGGCACCCACCTACTTCTGCTCTGGAAGCGCTGGAGGGTCTGGGTCCCGACCACGGGAACGTAAGTTTGTGACGTCACGACTCCGCCCCCGTGTGACATGGGGGGCGGAGTTGTGACGTCACAAACTTACGTTCCCGTGGTCGGGACCCAGACCCTCCAGCGCTCCCCTTTAAACACATAAGGGGAGATTTATCAAAACCTGTCTAGAGGAAAAGTTGCTGAGTTGCCCATAGCAACCAATCAGATCACTACTTTCATTTCTGAGAAGGCCTCTGAAAAATGAAAGAAGCGATCTGATTGGTTGCTATCGGTAACTCAGCAACTTTTTCTCTGGACAGGTTTTGATAAATCTCCCCCTATATACTGTATATAGAATATGCAGGGCCGAATTGAGAACTCATGCTGCCCTAGGCACCAGGATTGAATACACCACATTATGGTGATTCCACATGTGTCAGTGTCACAAACTCACCCTACTGTAAGTGATCATGTGTCTTATTGGGGTGGTAAGACTGTTTATAACCACTGTGGCCACTAGACCGGAAAATAATGATAAAAAAAGTCCCACTTACACAGCACCCAATTCCTTCAAAGGGGTTCTCCACTGGATAACATTTTTTTTCTAAATCAGCTGGTGCCAGAAAGTAAAAACAGAATTGTAAATTATTTCTATTTAAAAATCGTATTCCTTCCAGTACTTATCAGCTGCTGTATACTACAGGGGAAGTTCTTTTATTTTTGAATTTCCTTTCTGTCTGACCACAGTGCTCTCTGCTGATACCTCCATTTTCGGAACTGTGTAGAGTAGAAGCAAATCCCCATTACATCAGTATTTTCATAACAAACAATACATGTGCTTAGGGGGTAAGGGTTTCTTTAACTAATCTAGTGGAAGAGATTCGAGTGCTAAAATCCACGGGTTAGGGGGCGCAAATTACTTGCCTTGCCCCGGGTGCTGACAACCCACTCTACGCCACTGCCTCTCTCACAGACCTTTTATACACTAGGACCTGTCCTGATTGGTGACTCATCCCTATACATGTTTGGTTGCACCTTAAGTTTTTTTCTTTTCATTGTATTAACCATTTCGCTGCTGAGAGTTTCAGTAAAGAGGAAGAAATGCATTATATTACTCGCCTTCTGTCGAAATAAAATTAGAACTTCACCATGCTCCAGGCACATATTGTGTAAAGATTTATTGAAAGGACACAAACACCTGACAAAAACACATTTATGGATTTCTCTTCGACAGATCATTAGAAGAAGAAAAGCTTAACAAACAGTAGTAAACCAGCGAAACCAGTATCCCCAATTCCTGCCACCACTGCAGGATATGGGAAGGTATGGTTAGATGCCAGTGAGTAAACAATATGTTACACTTTAAAACACTATAACGTACAATTGATTTTATAGCAGAAGGATATTATATAAGAACAATATAATTCATAAAACAACATCCTCACTTACAGAAAATGAATAAATGCCATACAGGATCATGCTTCTGGTTTGTCTGTGATCCAGTGGGTTACCCTGGTAAACTTCCAGAAAGGTCAACCATCACTGTAGCAATCCACAATATGGGCTTCATAGTAGAGTGACCAGAAAGAAGCCTCTTTTCAGTAAAAGACACATAAAAGTCCACCTGGAATTGGCAAAAAAAAAAGCATCTAATGTGCTATCAGGCTGTGAGAATTAAAGGGGTATTCCAGCCATAGACATCTTATTCCCTATCCAAAGGATAGGGGATAAGATGTCTGATCATGGGGGGCCCCGCCACCGTCATGCCTCCTCCCATATACATGAATGGAGGGGGTGTGGCGTGATGTCATGTCTCCAGTCCCGGACACACAGAGGTTTCGGAGACTGGAACAGCAGCCCGACATAGAATGCTGGTGCTGCAAGGAGATCGCAGGGGGTCTCAGCGGTGGGCCTCCCCCTGCGATCAGACATCTTATCCCCTATCCTTTGGATAGGGTATAAGATGTCTGTGGCAGGAATATCCTTTTAACATTCTCTGGTCTGATTAAACCATGTTGGAAGTTTTTGGCCTAATGGCCTAGTATTTTGTCTGAAGAAAAACAGGCACTGCTCATCACCGTCCCAATACAGTCCCTCTAAGGAAGCTGTGGGGGTGTTTTTCCATCGGCTGGGACAAGTGGACTGTTCAGGGTTGAGGGAAAGCTGAATGAGATTACGATAACACTGTGGTTAGCTTTTTGTGAACTTGTATTTCCTGTTTGACTTTTCTTTTTTTGACTACAAATCCCACAATTCTGTTTTCCTCCCTCCCACACATCAGCCCCCCCCCCATTGAAACATAAATGAGCTGCAGACCTGTGGTTTTCAAACAGGGTGCCTCCAGCTGTTGCATTAGTTGCAGATTGATCCCTCCACCCATTGAAGCAGACAGGCTCCCTGTCATCAGCTGACTAGTGAGTCAGGTCTCGGCCGCATTGCAAGCTGGGAAAAATCTGAGACAACAGTCATTTTGTATGCTGGTAAAAATAAATAGTGAGGTGAAAATCACAGAAGAATTGTGAGAAAACCATCACACACAGGTACAGACACTATATTATGAACTACACTAACTTTACAGCCCCTGTAGCATAGTCAAATAAAAAAAATTCCCGGAATTCCCCTTTAACTATTTTAGAGCACAAAAGTTGCTGGAATAGTTCCAGATATGTGCTAAATTTATCAAACGGCGCACAGACTAATTTTTGGATAAATTTTGCTGATACAACTTCTTAAAAAGTTGTAGATTTTGTACGGACATGTGACTTTTGTGTGAAAAGTCGCATATACCCTGACTCAAAAGTCGCACTGAATATGTATTGTCCTGAATTGACCTGAGAACCATCTATTTCTGGGATCCTGCAACAATTTTGCGACATTCGCACTTAGTAAATCAGTGAACACTGCACAAAGTGCTCTAAATGGGTAAAAATCATGGAAACATTTCTAAAGCAATTGCCGCACAAAAAGTCGCACAGACCCTTTGTGCGGCATTTTGTACGACAAACATAGAAAAAAAAGCAGTTTAAAAAGAATTCTGAATGTCTTGATAATTCCCCCCAATGACCCTAAGCACACAGCCAAGACAATACAGGAGCGGCTTAGGGAGAACTCTGTGAATGTCCTTTATTGGCTCAGCCTGATCCTAGCTCCTTGCTCCCCATTCCTCCCTCTGCATAAGTGACAGTCAGGGCTCAGCTTTCAGCTGCCTGTCAATCAGGCATGGACAGGGATGGGAGCAAGAAGGCGTTACATCCCTCAGCACAGAGGCTTGGGAACTCCTCTTCTACTCTTGGCACTAGAGAATAAAAGCATTTTTCTATGTTATGGAAGCCAAGACAGGTATATGAAAGGTACCATGTGTCTCCTTGCTCTAAAAGCTATTTAAAGCGTTGGCTGTCCGGGTATGCTGGGAGTTAAAGTTTTGCAACATCTGGAGGGCAACCAGTTTGAGACCCCTGTGCTACAGTAACTCTTTTTTTGTGGGATTTAACCCATGTACATTCACGTGCCTACGAGTCCTGATTTTCTAGATTATGAAATGTCAAAGGAATTGTCCTGTATTTTAAATGATCAACCACCTGCAGCAGCTATGATGATATTGTGACTGTGTCAAACCTAGAGCCTGGAGATAAAGTCACCTCTGACCTGGATTGTCCTCCGTCCTCCTCCTGTTTCCTACTGATAACCACTGTGACTTAATAACATATAATGCCAGATTGTATTACCATCCCCATTGTGGGCATTTCCAGATGACATAATGTAGGAGTGATTTCCTGTCCTTTGTATGATGTGATTGACATATCCATACCCATTAGCTAATAAAATATTTAAAAGTGGAGCTGGAGAGTAAAGAAAAAACTTCTGGTGCAAAGATGGGAAAATTATACAAAGAATATATGTAATGAGAGGAGCAGACAGTGGTTTACTGTTGTATCTCATATCTACAGGGGTTTAGTGTTCCTTCTATCTCAAATCTATCTACTGTATATACTCGAGTATAAGCCGACCCAAATATAAGCCGAGTCCCCTAATTTCACCCCAAATACCCAGGAAAAGTTATTCACTCGACTATAAGCCTAGGGTGGGACATACATCATCCCCCCCTCCCCCCCCCGGTCATCATCCAGACCCCCGTCATTAACACCACCTTCATCATCACCCTGTCATCATCACCCTGTCATCATCCCCCTCGTCATCACCCCCCCTTCATCATCACCGCCTGTCAATCCCTTCATCAGTGGTCTTCAACCTGCGGACCTCCAGATGTTGTAAAACTACAACTCCCAGCATGCCCGGACAGCCATCTGCTGTCCGGGCATGCTGGGAGTTTTAGTTTTGAAACATCTGGAGGTCCGCAGGTTGAAGACGACTGCGGCCTTCATCATCATCCAGACGCCCCGCGGCTAATACCACACATCGCCGATCGCGGCGATGTGCGGTATTAACCCTTTAGAAGCGGCGGTCAAAGCTGACCGCCGCTTCTAAAGTGAAAGTGAAAGTGACCCGGCTGCTCAGTCGCGCTGTTCGGGACCGCCGCGGTGAAATCGCGGCATTCCGAACAGCTGACCGGACACCAGGAGGGCCTTACCTGCCTCCTCGGTGTCCGATCGACGAATGACTGCTCCGTGCCTGAGATCCAGGCAGGAGCAGTCAAGCGCCGATAACACTGATCACAGGCGTGTTAATACACGCCTGTGATCTGTGTAGAAGATCAGTGTGTGCAGTGTTATATAAAAAAGTGTTAATAAAGGTCATGTAACCCCTTCCCTAATAAAAGTTTGAATCACCCCCCTTTTCCCATAAAAAAAATAAAACTGTATAAAAAAATAAATGAATAAACATATGTGGTATCGCCGCGTGCGTAAATGTCCGAACTATAAAAATATATAATTAATTAAACCGCACGGTCAATGGCGTACGCGCAAACAAATTCCAAAGTCCAAAAAAGCTGATTTTGGTCACTTTTTATACCATTAAAAAATGAATAAAAAGTGATCAAAAAGTCCAATCAAAACAAAAATCATACCGATAAAAACTTCAGATCACGGCGCAAAAAATGAGTCCTCATACTGCCCTGTACGTGGAAAAATAAAAAAGGTATAGGGGTCAGAAATAAAGTTCTCTCAGCTCACCTCCTCCACGGTCTGCAAGGACCCGAGCCCGGCCAGGCTTGAAACTTGTAGGTAAATGAAGAAAAGTAGTCCAGCAGTCCCTTAAAACGTAGATCCTTTATTTCACTTTTCTTTAAAAGTACAGAGCACACAACATCCACCTTCACCTGGTCAGCAAACAACTCCTATGGACGCGTTTCGAACGCATGCGCGTTCTTGATCACCACACCACCTGTGTGTTCCTCACCTCCTAAGTACCAAGTTCAAGAGGGAGGAGCACCAGCTTCAAGAAGACTTGTGTAAAACACCATTTGTGTACTTTAAAACTTCTTACAAAAACAGGTAACTATTAAAACTTACTATTGCATGAAAAAATGAATGAGACAGAGGAAAAACTGTGTTGTCAAATTCTGCTCGGTGTGTTTTCTGAATCAACCAGTTAAGGTTATACGTGTTCTACACCGACAGCAGAATTGACAGCAATCGCACTGTGTGTACTGGTCCTGAAAAATCCCTATGATTTCATTCACGATAGTTTGCTTGATAAAATGTTTTTTAATAATGCAACATTAATTCCTTCCGTATATTCAGACCGTGCGGTATTCTGGTGCACAGGGTGTACTGCCAGAAGGCCTCACGGTTGAACAATTTTCTTTGTATGTCACCACCTCTTATGGGTTTTTTCACCTTCTCAATGCCATATGCTATGAAATTATTTGTATTTCCATTATGTGCCTGTGCAAAATGTGTGGATGCACCCGATTTATTTCTGTTACTTTCCATTTTGACCGCGTCGTATAGGTGCTCGCGGATCCTGATTTTTAAGGGACGTGAAGTGCATCCTACATATTTTAAATTGCAGGCAGTGCATTCAATTGCATACACGACATTTGTCGTATTGCAATTGATGTACTGTTTGATATCATATCTGTGGTTATCTGTACTATCAGCAAAATCTTTGCAAACCCTGGCAACATTGCATAGTTTGCACCGATTTGCTCCACATTTGAAGAAACCTTTGTTACTTAACCATGTGTTCACACACTGCGTTCCTGAGATGACTAGGCTCGGGGATAGACTATCCTTTAAATTGCTAGCTTTTTTTGGCACTACAGCCACTCCTTGTGCCAAAAGACCTGCCAAGATCTCATCTTCCTTTAAAAGGTGCAGGTTTTTGTAGATTAAACCACGAATGTTTTTGAAATATGGATTGTGTGTGATTGCAAGTACCGGTTTTTGTGTTGTATTATTGTACATTGTTTTCTTTTTATTTGTCACAAGATTTTCTCGATTTTTGTTTTGGACAATTTTCATGGCTCTTTTGAATTGTGTGTGGCTGTAGCCTCTTTTCATAAGCCTGTCCTTTAATTGTTTTGCTTCTTCCTGGAATGTGGAATGTGAAGTGCAATTGCGTTTTAACCTGGTAAGTTCTCCGACTGGAATGGCTCTTATGGTTTGTATGGGATGATTACTATTGGCCCGTAAAATGGTGTTTCCTGATGTGGGTTTGCGATATGTAGAGCTTTGTATTATCTGTCCTGGTATACCTGTGAGCTGTAAATCCAAAAAATTAACTGTGACTAAATCAACATGTTGTGTGAACCTCAAATTGAACTGGTTGTCATTTAAGTATTCCATGTACAGTGGTATGGAAGACATATCTCCTCTCCAGATGAGGAGAAGGTCATCTATGAATCTTCCATACCACTGTACATGGGTGGCAAAGGGATTATGGCTTGAGAAGATAGTGGTCTCTTCCCAATAAGACATGGTGAGGTTAGCCAATGAGGGGGAATGTCTAGCCCCCATTGACACCCCACTGCACTGAATGTAAAATTGATTGTCGTTATTGGGAAGAGACCACTATCTTCTCAAGCCATAATCCCTTTGCCACCCATGTACAGTGGTATGGAAGATTCATAGATGACCTTCTCCTCATCTGGAGAGGAGATATGTCTTCCATACCACTGTACATGGAATACTTAAATGACAACCAGTTCAATTTGAGGTTCACACAACATGTTGATTTAGTCACAGTTAATTTTTTGGATTTACAGCTCACAGGTATACCAGGACAGATAATACAAAGCTCTACATATCGCAAACCCACATCAGGAAACACCATTTTACGGGCCAATAGTAATCATCCCATACAAACCATAAGAGCCATTCCAGTCGGAGAACTTACCAGGTTAAAACGCAATTGCACTTCACATTCCACATTCCAGGAAGAAGCAAAACAATTAAAGGACAGGCTTATGAAAAGAGGCTACAGCCACACACAATTCAAAAGAGCCATGAAAATTGTCCAAAACAAAAATCGAGAAAATCTTGTGACAAATAAAAAGAAAACAATGTACAATAATACAACACAAAAACCGGTACTTGCAATCACACACAATCCATATTTCAAAAACATTCGTGGTTTAATCTACAAAAACCTGCACCTTTTAAAGGAAGATGAGATCTTGGCAGGTCTTTTGGCACAAGGAGTGGCTGTAGTGCCAAAAAAAGCTAGCAATTTAAAGGATAGTCTATCCCCGAGCCTAGTCATCTCAGGAACGCAGTGTGTGAACACATGGTTAAGTAACAAAGGTTTTTTCAGGTGTGGAGCACCAGAATACCGCACGGTCTGAATATACGGAAGGAATTAATGTTGCATTATTAAAAAACATTTTATCAAGCAAACTATCGTGAATGAAATCATAGGGATTTTTCAGAACCAGTACACACAGTGCGATTGCTGTCAATTCTGCTGTCGGTGTAGAACACGTATAACCTTAACTGGTTGATTCAGAAAACACACCGAGCAGAATTTGACAACACAGTTTTTCCTCTGTCTCATTCATTTTTTCATGCAATAGTAAGTTTTAATAGTTACCTGTTTTTGTAAGAAGTTTTAAAGTACACTAATGGTGTTTTACACAAGTCTTCTTGAAGCTGGTGCTCCTCCCTCTTGAACTTGGTACTTAGGAGGTGAGGAACACACAGGTGGTGTGGTGATCAAGAACGCGCATGCGTTCGAAACGCGTCCATAGGAGTTGTTTGCTGACCAGGTGAAGGTGGATGTTGTGTGCTCTGTACTTTTAAAGAAAAGTGAAATAAAGGATCTACGTTTTAAGGGACTGCTGGACTACTTTTCTTCATTTACATAGGGGTCAGAAGATTACATTTTTAAACGTATAAATTTTCCTGCATGTAGTTATGATTTTTTCCAGAAGTGCGACAAAATCAAACCTATATAAGTAGGGTATCATTTTAACTGTATGGACCTACAGAATAATGATAAGCTGTAATTTTTACCGAAATATGCACTGCGTAGAAATGGAAGCCCCCAAAAGTTACAAAATGGCGTTTTTATTTTATTTTGTCGCACAATGATTTTTTTTCCGTTTCGCCGTGCATTTTTGGGTAAAATGACTAATGTCACTGCAAAATAGAATTGGCGACGCAAAAAATAAGCCATAATATGGATTTTTAGGTGGAAAATTGAAAGGGTTATGATTTTTAAAAGGTAAGGAGGAAAAAACGAAAGTGCAAAAACCCTGAGTCCTTAAAGGGTTAAATGGGCACTGTCAGAATAAATAAAAAAAACACTTTTTATGTGTTGTACATGTTGGCAAAACATTAACCTTTCTAATATACTTCATAAAGATCTCCTTTTTATAGAAATCATGGCTTATAAAAAAAAAAAAAAACACCACTAGGGGTCTCCATACCACCCAGACATAATCCTGAAGCACAGGCTGGGAAAAAGTCCCGTAAGTGAGAGTGGGACTAGCACTCCTCTGTGCTCACTCCTGTCCTGTCTTTTAGCATGAAAACAGAGAGGAGGGGTTATAGAGCCATCTGTAAGGATTGGATGAAGAGACCCAGCACAGCACAGCAGACTCTGGGAGAAAGTGAATGCATGGCAAGTATCTATCCTCTATCACTAGGATCTAGCCAGTTCTCTCCTGTTCTCCTGAACTGGTTTCAAAAATAACAGCTGGTCAAGGGAAGCAGGATACAATCCAGTTTTCCTGTGTTGGGGATGAATTGTCACCACATCCCTAGGAAATGCACACAAGTGAAAAAAATCATCTGCCGGAGCGGCATCACTACATGAGCGCAGAAGCTGGATGGTATCAGTATTTCAGGGGACACAGTACAGATGAACATCTATCTAGGGGAGGATTATAACAAATTTCAGAGGGCCTAGTAAGTAAAGTTATTTCAGGTGACATTTTGCAAGTGGTGCTATTTTTTTCAGAGGGCACAGCTTTGTGGCACCATATTTGGTGTGAGAAGCTGTTGTTTTAGGGGGCATACGGCTTTATGAAAAGCCTCACTTAGAAGATGAGGACCTGCTGAAAAATTTGGGATATTGGTGGCAAACTTTGCAGAAATAAGATGTAGCTGAAGGAAGTCATAGTGGTCTGGACAAGGCACAGGGAAAAATGCAGAGAGAAGATGTCACCTGTGAGTTGCTAAATGCTATTGTGTATTTTGACTGCCTTTGTCCCATCAGTGTTCTGTTCACATGCAAGGTCTGCAGCATCAATGGGTGAAACAACAGCTCCCGGCATACCCTTCCCATACATACTGGGAGCTGTAGTTTCACATGGTAAAAACTTCTATGGTGCACTAACTAACAAACAAATATATTATTTGCCAAGTCAGGAGTTAAAATAATTTTGTGCAGTGATGCAATCATCTGTCAGTCTAAGCCAGTGGCGGATCCAGGGGGGCAATTGCCCCCCCCCCGAGATTGCTGCCCCCCACCCCCTAGAATGGTGGAGCCGAAGCTGTAAGCTTCCGCTCCACCATTCACTAACCCTGGCTGTCACACGCTGTGAGTACACAGCGTGTGAGCTGCGGGGACGCGATCCTCTGCAGGCCGGCGCGATGACGTCACATCATCGCGCCGGCGCCCGGAAATCCCGTCCCCGCGGCCGGCATACTGTAAGTACTCAGAGTATGCTCAGGGCCCAGGGGATTTGGGGGACCGAATATGTGCCACTGTTAAGGGCACTGTATCGGAGGGGGAGGGGGATTTAAAAACTTAGGGGGGGGGGGGGGGAAGGGGAATTCTTAATGTGAGGTGCTGCAGGGCAAAGCACTGGGGGCACTATATGTTAAGAGCACATGACAGGGGGCCCCCCTGTGCTGTGCCCCACACATATAATGCCCCCTGTGCTGTGCCCACACATATAAATTATATGTGTGGGGCACAGCACAGGGGGCATTATATGTGGGGCACAGCACAGGGGGTATTTTATGTGTGGGGCACAGCACCGGGGGCATTATATGATATAATGCCCCCTGTGCTGTGCCCCACACATAATTCCCCCTGTGCTGTGCCCCACACATATAATGCCCCTTGCGCTGTGCCCCACACATATAATGCCCCCTGTGCTGTGCCCCACACATATAATGCCCCCTGTGCTGTGCCCACACATATAAATTATATGTGTGGGGGGCACAGCACAGGGGTTATTACATGTGTGGGGCACAGCACAGGGGGTATTATATGTGTGGGGTACAGCACAGGGGGTATTATATGTGTGGGGCACAGCACAGGGGGCATTATATGATATAATGCCCCCTGTGCTGTGCCCCACACATAATTCCCCCTGTGCCCCACACATATAATGCCCCTTGTGCTGTGCCCCACACATAATGCCCCCTGTGCTGTGCCTCACACATAATGTCCCCTGTGCTGTTCCCCTCACATATAATACCCCCTGTGCTGTGCCCCACACATAATGTACCCTGTGCTGTTTCCCTCACATATAATGCCCGTGCTGTGCCCCACACATATAATGCCCCTTGTTCTGTGCCCATCACATATAATGCCCCCTGTGCTGTGCCCCACACATATAATGCCCCCTGTGCTCCTCACAAATAATGCCCCCATCATGCGCCCCTCATATATAATGCCCCCATCCTGTGCCCCTCATATATAATGCGCCATCATGCGCCCCTCACATATAATGCCCCCTGTCCTGTGCCCCTCACATATAATGCTCCTGTCATGTGCCCCAAACATATAATGCCCCCTGTCCTGTGCCCCTCACATATAATTCCCCCTGACTGGACAGGACAGGGGGCATTATATGTGAGGGGCGCATGATGGGGGCATTATATGTGAGGGGCGCATGATGGGGGCATTATATGTGAGGGGCAAAGAACGGGGACATTATATGTGAAGGGCACAGCATGGGGCATTATATGTGAGGGGTGCATGATGGGGGCATTATATGTGAGGGGCATAGAACGGGGGCATTATATGTGAAGGGCACAGCACAGGGGGCATTATATGTGAGGGGAACAGCACAGGGGACATTATATGTGAGGGGCACAGCACGGGGGGCATTATATGTGAGGGGCACAGCACAGGGGGCATTATATGTGAGGGGCACAGCACAGGGGGCATTATATGTGAGGGACGCATGATGGGGGCATTATATGTGAGGGGCAAAGAATGGGGAATTATATGTGAAGGGCACAGCACAGGGGGCAATATATGTTAGGGGCACAGGGCATTATTATTTGGGGGGAACAGGACGGGTCATAATTATTACATGTAGGGGTACAAGATGGGGCATTATTACTATATGTGAAGGCACAGAGTGTTCTGCATTTCAGAAGTATATTGTAGATTATGAGGAATTTCTGGGGTGGTACGTTTTTTTATGGGCCACAATACATTTGGGTATTTTATTCAGAGGGTGCACTGCACAGCAAGTTATATTCAGAGAGTGCAGTGTGTGGTAGTATTACATTTAGAGGGTACAGTGTGTGGTAGTATTATATTCAGAGAGTGCAGTGTGTGGTAGTATTATATACAGAGGGTACAGTGTGTGGTAATATTCCATTCAGAGAGTGCAGTGTGTGGTAGTATTAAATTTAGAGGGCACAGTGTGTGGTAGTATTATATTCAGAGAGTGCAGTGTGTGGTAGTATTATATTCAGAGAGTGCAGTGTTTGGTAGTATTATATACAGAGGGTACAGTGTGTGGTAGTATTCTATTCAGAGTGTGCAGTGTGTGGTAGTATTAAATTTAGAGGGCACAGTGTGTGGTAGTATTATATTCAGAGAGTGCAGTGTGTGGTAGTATTCTATTCAGAGAGTGCAGTGTGTGGTAGTATTAAATTTAGAGGACACAGTGTGGTAGTATTATATTCTAGGAGGACATGTATTAGAGGACAGGTATGTGCCAGTATTATATTCGAAGAATACAGTGTTTGGCAGTATTATAATAATTATTGTTTTCATATAGAGGATCAGAATCCGCTGACATAGTGAGGAGACGTCTGGGCATCAAGTTCTGCAGAGAGAGCATTTAGCTGGAACAAGTCCCGTGGTAAGTACATCTGAATTAGATAAGGAAAGACTATAGAGAAGACGTCACCTGTAATCACTGATATCATTGTGTATTCTCCTCACTATAGAGAAGACGTCACCTGTAGTCACTGATATCATTGTGTATTCTCCTCACTATAGAGAACACGTCACCTGTAGTCACTGATATCATTGTGCATTCTCCTCACTATAGAGAAGACGTCACCTGTAATCACTGATATCATTGTGTATTCTCCTCACTATAGAGAAGACGTCACCTGTAATCACTGATATCATTGTGTATTCTCCTCACTATAGAGAAGACGTCACCTGTAGTCACTGATATCATTCTGTATCCTCCTGTGTGTGTCCCATCAGAGCTGTAGTCACTGAAGAAGTTCTGCAGTAATGATGGGTGAAACAACAACTCCCAGCATCCCCTCACCACTACTTAGGTCATACTGGAAGCTGTAGTTTTAAATGGTAAAAACTTCTTTAGCACTTTCCCATTCTGTGGCAATTGGTATATTTGATAATTATTCTGACATGTGAACATGGCCTAAGCGTCTTAAACAAGGTTAGGACTGTATGATACATTTAATAATATTGTAAGTTCCGTAAGCAACATCTTGTTTTCTGTCCGCCAACACAAAATACTCTAATAGTGCCCCTCCCGAGACTCGACTCTGGATCCGCCCTTGGTCTAAGCAGGGAACCTGTTAAGTCCTAGAGGAGGGTACACTCACGCTTTCAGTCTATGTCCAATCTTTGTCCAATCTAGGATGGACAAAGGGTTCTTACCATTTTGTCCGATCAGCACTCCATATGTTAAAGTGACCTTAGCAGCCCCCACTAATGGAACGTGGATAACACTGATCAATGCTGTGCTATGGCAAAACATTATTGATTGCAATCAAAAGGTTGCAGGTAAAAGTCCTTTTCCCAATAAAGGTTTATGTCACCCCCTTTTCTAACTTTTTCAAATAAAATAATGTAAACAAAAAAAAACAAATGTGGTATCGCCATGTGTATAAATGTCCGAACAATTAAAGAGTACCTGTCACCAAACGAAACTTTTAATATATTATTCCTTATGTTATCACACTTTGCTATTTACTTGCTGTTAAAATTCTCAACCTTTATTTGTTTTTAATGTGATTTAAAAGACAGCCACTAGGTGGCTCTGTTCTGTTCCCTGCCTCAAGTCAAACATTTAGTTTGGTCTCCTCCCAACCTGGCAGGACACCAAACTAAGGAAGTGCGTGCAGGGCATGGCGAGGCCCAGCTCTCCCAGGCATCAGTGACATCGCGCCTGCTGGGGAACACCCACTTTCTCCTGCCGGGAGCTCATACAATGTGAGCAAGGGGGAAGGTATGATATACTTCTTTTTAAAGCTTGGAACATTTTTTTTAAAGCAGGTGTGGGGTTAGGAGTAGTTATGGAATATAATCTGAGTTAGTTTAGAAAATATGATTTGATGATAGGTACTCTGTAACCCCTTAAGGATGGAGGGCGTTCAGGTACGCCCTGCGTTTCTCTGGTTCCCGACGCTTGCCGGGCGGGGACTGGACCGGAATGCCTGCTTAGATCGTTCAGCAGGCATCCCGGCATATCACCTAGGGGGGTCCTGAGGTCCCCTCATATCGGCGATCGCCACCAATCGCTGGTCAATTCAGATCGGCGATTTGCTGCTCTTCTGTTCCTCGCTGGGCTGAGATCGGAGCCGGATGCCTGCTGAAATCCTTCAGCAGGCATCCCGGCAAAGTGCCGAAGGGGATCCTGAGGATCCCTTATACTGGCGATTGCCGTAGATCGCCGGTAAATACTAACCGGCGATCTGTGGCTTTACCAGATCATCTGGGTCACGTGTGACCTGATGACCCGGATAAGGATGATGATCGGTGGTTTAATATACACCACCAATCATCATCCGTACTATACTGGAAGGTGGCAGTGTACAGCTGTAATTGGGCGGCCGTAGTGACAGCACCAATCACAGCAGTATGTGGAGGGGGGGGGGGGGTGCGTGAAGGAGCATGTTGCTCCATTCTGCCCACCATTTCTCAGTGATCTGGTGTGCAGGATGGAGCCCAGTGCTGCCTCTCCCCCCTCATAGTGAAAAAAGTGCCCCCTTGCCCCCTTTCTGTGGCCCCTTGGCACAAAAAGCAATCAGGGACAGTTTATATTAGGTAGGGGCAGTTAGGCCCTTCACAGTCACTGCGGTCTGCCCCTAGCATTTTTGGGGGGCACAGACCTTTTTTTTTTTTGCTGGGCCCTCTTAGTTGTAAAAGAGCGGTCCGCCACCGTTAGCTAAAGCCCACCTGCCGCTGATCAGTCCCGTAGTACTGATTCTTGTTTTTTTGTGGTGAAGACGCTTTCTCGGGAATTAAAGCGTCTTTTTTATTATATTTTTTGCGCCTATAGGCCGTACCTGTGTGTGCGGCCTGCCCCACTGCTGTCAGTGATTTATCACTGATCAGTGGCTTTTTGCGGTTCAGGCAGGTGCTTTTTTTTGTCAGGTTTTAATTGTTTATTTTATTTCTCTGTCTTTTTTTGTATGGGGGTCTGCGTACATGCTAGACCCCCCACTGACTCCTGCGCCCCCATCCGCCACCAAGTGCTAATCAGTGTGCCTACCACTGATTAGGTAAATGTTTTGGCGGAGGGTTTTTTGCGCTAGAAGTCTTTTTTATATTTTTATATTTTTGTTCTTAGAGCGGGTTAGTTATTAGTTTAGGGCGGGTTAGGGTAGGAAATCTCTTTCTAGTGTTCTGGCATCATGAGAGGTTTGAAAATTCACATGGCCCCCAACTTCAATTTCAGCAAAATTCTCTCTCCAAAAGTCCAATGGTGCTCCTTCTATTCTGAGACATGTAGTCCGCCAGCAGAGCACTTAAAATCCACATATGGGGCGTTTTCTTAATCATGAGAAATTGTGCTTCAAATTTTGGGGTTCATTTTCTCCTATTACACCATGTGAAAATGAAAAATTTGGAGCAGCACCATCATTTTAGTGTTAAAATCAAATTTTTCACTTTTGCGGCCCAATGTTCAAAAAACCTGTGAGGTGTAAGCACTCACTGTAACCCTTGTTATGTTTCTGTAGGGGTGTAGTTTCCAAAATGGTGTCACATGTGGGGGGGGGGGGGGGTCCACTGTTCTGGCATCATGGGAGGTTTGAAAATGCACATGGCCCCCGACTTCAATTTCAGCAAAATTCTCTCTCCAAAAGTCCAATGGCACTCCTTCTGTTCTGAGACCTGTAGTGCGCCATCAGAGCACTTAACATCCACATATGTGGCATTTTCTTAATCGGGAGAAATTGGGCTTCAAGTTTTGGGGTCCATTTTCTCCTATTACACCATGTGAAAGTGAAAAATTTGAAGTAACACCATCATTTACTGTTAAAAACTTTTATGGCCCACTGTTCAAAAAACCTGTGAGGTGTAAGTACTCACTGTAACCCTTGTTACGTTCCTGGAGGGATGTAGTTTCCAAAATGGTGCCACATGTGGGGGGATTCTGCTGTTCTGGCATCATGGGAGGTTTGAAAATGCACATGGCCCCCGATTTCAATTTCAGCAAAATTCTCTCTCCAAAAGTCCAATGGCGCTCCTTCTGTTCTGAGCATTGTAGTGTGACAGCAGAGCAATTAAAGGGGTACTCCCGTGGAAAACTTTTTTTTTTTTATCAACTGGTGCCAGAAAGTTAAACAGATTTGTAAATTACTTCTATTAAAAAATCTTAATCCTTCCAGTACTTTTTAGGGGCTATATACTAGGGGTGTGAATCGCCAAGAATTTGGCGATTCGATTCGAATCGCGATACCAGTGTGGCGATTCGATATATCGCGATATATCGCGATACCGTCTAGGTGACGATACATCGCGATATATCGCCCACCTGGGAGCATTCATAGATCCCAATAGACGCCGCTGTCAGCTTTGACAGCGGCGATCTAGTACTCCGGTGCTCACTTTTCTCATGTTATCCCGTCCGGGCTGCAAAATAAAATAAAACGCACTTTATCTTACCTGCCAACGAGCCCGCGGAGCTCCGGTACAGTCCGGTACAGGTGTTCGGTCCCCGGGCTGTATTCTTCTTACTTCCTGTTAGTCCGGCACGTCACATGGAGCTTCAGCCTATCACCAGCCGCAGCGATGTCCCGCCTCCGCTGGTGATAGGCTGAAGCTCCATGTGACGTGCCGGACTAACAGGAAGTAAGAAGAATACAGCCCGGGGACCGAACACCTGTACCGGACTGTACCGGAGCTCCGCGGGCTCGTTGGCAGGTAAGATAAAGTGCGTTTTATTAAAAATTCCACATCCCTAAAAGAATCGATTCAAAAATATTTTGAATCGATTCTGTATCGGCAAATGAAAAATCGCGATTATCGCGAGAATCGATTTTTTCTTACATCCCTACTATATACTACAGAGGAAATGCTTTACTTTTTAGATTTCTCTGATGTCATGACCACAGTGCTCTCTGCTGACCTCTGCTGTCCATTTTAGGAACTGTCCAGAGCAGCATATGTTTGCTATGGGGATTTTCTCCTGCTCTGGACAGTTCCTAAAATGGACAACAGAGGTCAGCAGAGAGCACTGTGGTCATGACATCAGAGAAATCTAAAAAGTAAAGCATTTCCTTTGTAGTATATAGCCCCTAAAAAGTACTGGAAGGATTAAGATGTTTTAATAGAAGTAATTTACAAATCTGTCTAACTTTCTGGCACCAGTTGAGTTTTCAACGGGAGTACCCCTTTAACGTCCACATATGGGCTGTTTTCTTAATTGGGAGATATTGAGCTTCAAATTTTGGGGTCCATTTTCTCCTATTAACTTTTGTGAAAAATAAAAATTTGTGGTAACACCATCATTTTAATGTTAAAAATCTAATTTTCCATTTTCACGTCCAAATTCAACGCAAAGTTGTCAGACACTTGTGAGGTGTTAAGGCTCACTATACCCCTTGTTATGTTCCTTGAGGTGTGTAGTTTCCAAAATAGTATGCCGTGTGTTTTTTAAAATTTTTATTTGCTGTTCTGGCACCATGGGAGCTTCCTAAATGCAACATGCCCTCCAAAAACCATGACAGCAAAATTTGTTTAAAAAACCCCACAGTTTCTCTTTCCCTGTTGAGTCATGTTGTGAGCCCGCAGAGCACTTTATGTCAACATATGAGGTATTTCCATACTCAAGAGAAATTGGACTACACATTTTGGGGGGCTTTTTCTCCTTATGCCTCTGTTAAAAATGAAAAAAAAATAAAAAAAAATTGGGCTACAAGAACATGTGTAAAAAATGCAGATTTGGATTTTTCTCCTCCAATTTGCTGCTATTCTTGTGAAACTTCTAAAGGGTTAACAAACTTTTTGAATGTCATTTTTAGTTTCCATAATGGGGTAATTTATGGGGTATTTATCACAGAAAGGTCCCTAAAATCCACTTCAAACTTAACTGGTCCCTGAAAAATTCAGATTTTAAAATTTTCGTGAAAATGTTTAAATTGCTGCTATACTTTGAAGTCCTCTAATGTCTTCAAAAAGTAAAAACATGTCAACTTTCTGATGCCAACATAGTAGACATATTGTATATGTGAATCAATATAACATTTATTTGGAATATCCATTTTCCTAACAAGCAGAGAGCTTCAAAGTTAAAAAATGCTACATTTTCAAAATTTTCATGAAATTTGGGGATTTTTCACCAAGAAAGGATGCAAGTAACAACGAAAATTTACCACTCTGTTAAATTAGAATATGTCATGAGAAAACAATCTCGAAATCAGAATTAAAGGTAAAAGCATTCCAGAGTTATTAATGCATAAAGTGACAGTGGTCAGAAATGCAAAAAAGGGCTCAGTCCTTAAAGGGGTACTCTGGTGGAAAACTTTTTTTTTTAATCAACTGGTGCCAGAAAGTTAAACAGATTTGTAAATTACTTCTGTTAAAAAAATCTTAATCCTTCCAGTACTTATTAGCTGCTGAATACTACAGAGGAAATGATTTTCTTTTTGGAACACAGAGCTCTCTGCTGACATCATGACCAAAGTGCTCTCTGCTGACATCTCTGTCCATTTTAGGAACTGTCCAGTGTAGGAGAAAATCCCCGTAGAAAACATATGCTATATAAATAGCATATATATATATATATATATATATATATATATATATATATATATAAAAAGCAAAATCATCGGTAGTTGCAGTATCTTGTAATACCTTTTTTATTGGACTAACAAGATTTTGTAGAGACAAGCTTTCGGGATTCCTCCCTTTATCAAGTCATAAGCATTTCTGAGCTCACAAGGAGAAAACACAGGTTCTATCTCACAAAATATGCAGGGGTTAAAACAACATTAGTGGAGAATGGACATTAAGTTGGGCCATAAATTGTATAGCAATAGGACGATAGATACAGATAAGGATGAGGAGGGGGGGGGGGGGGGCTGGAGAGCAGAGGTGAGAATAGTGGTTACGCTGGACAGAAAATTTTACTATAGAGCCATAGACTGAAGATAAGACTAGACAGGGGAGGGGAGCAGGGGTGTAATGGTGTTAGAGCAGGGAGAGAGTAGAGAGTTTAGCAAAGGTTATAGGAAATTTTGATAATGGGATAAGAAGCTTAAATCCACATTAAGTCCTCTGTTCTTGGAGTCATAAAGAACTATCATTTTGGCTTCAAATGTCTTTCTTTCCTGGGTGTTCTTGAAGTTTCCTTTCAGGATCTTGATTTTGAGGTCCTGTAGGGAGTGACCTGTTTGAGTGAAGTGGTGTCCAACTGGGGTGCAATAGTCCTTTTCTCTATGGTTGTTGATGGACGCTCTGTGGAGGTTCATCCTTTTATTGAGTGGCTGACTGGTCTCACCAATGTAACATCCCAGGTCACACTTGGTGCATTGTATCATGTAGACTACATTCTCTGTGGTGCAGGAGTATTGTCCCTTGATGTTGTATGTCTTGTTGTTGTGGGGGGCCTCAGAATTTGTGCAGATGTGTTGACAGAGTTTACAGCGCGGTTTGGCGCAGGGTTTGGTCCCATTGTACGCAAAATCATCAAGGACCTGCAGCCAATACTAGCAGAAGATGAGGTGTTAAAGCAAATCTTTCCTGAACCACCCATCTTGGCCTTCAGACAACCACCCAACTTAAAACAAAAGCTGGTCAATAGGAAACTACCCACAGACACATCAGATACAGACAATGGGACCAAACCCTGCACCAAACCGCGCTGTAAACTCTGTCAACACATCTGCACAAATTCTGAGGCCCCCCACAACAACAAGACATACAACATCAAGGGACAATACTCCTGCACCACAGAGAATGTAGTCTACATGATACAATGCACCAAGTGTGACCTGGGATGTTACATTGGTGAGACCAGTCAGCCACTCAACAAAAGGATGAACCTCCACAGAGCGTCCATCAACAACCATAGAGAAAAGGACTATTGCACCCCAGTTGGACACCACTTCACTCAAACAGGTCACTCCCTACAGGACCTCAAAATCAAGATCCTGAAAGGAAACTTCAAGAACACCCAGGAAAGAAAGACATTTGAAGCCAAAATGATAGTTCTTTATGACTCCAAGAACAGAGGACTTAATGTGGATTTAAGCTTCTTATCCCATTATCAAAATTTCCTATAACCTTTGCTAAACTCTCTACCCTCTCCCTGCTCTAACACCATTACACCCCTGCTCCCCCTCCCCTGTCTAGTCTTATCTTCAGTCTATGGCTCTATAGTAAAATTGTCTGTCCAGCGTAACCACTATTCTCACCTCTGCTCTCCAGCCCCCCCCCCCCCTCCTCATCCTTATCTGTATCTATCGTCCTATTGCTATACAATTTATGGCCCAACTTAATGTCCATTCTCCACTAATGTTGTTTTAACCCCTGCATATTTTGTGAGATAGAACCTGTGTTTTCTCCTTGTGAGCTCAGAAATGCTTATGACTTGATAAAGGAAGGAATCCCGAAAGCTTGTCTCTACAAAATCTTGTTAGTCCAATAAAAAAGGTATTACAAGATACTGCAACTACCGATGATTTTGCTTTTTGCATCACTGGACTAATACGGCTACTCCTAACTAATCTATATATATATATATATATATATATATATATATATATATATATATTGTAGCAACAAGAAAAAAAGGAGAATTATGAATTGGCACTGGATATAACACTGCTAATGTACTATGGATTAATGGAAGTGGAGCGTATATAAACCAGATAGGATAACGGAAGGTGCTTCACGAAAACAGAGAAAATTCCAAATACAGTGGATGCCAAGAATATGAAGAGCGGAGCACTCACCCGGTATATATCCTAAGGAGGTGGTTGATCACCAGCAAGGTTTTCATCAAGGAGGCGGTAGATGGAAAGGGGGGAAATCAGATGCCGGCCCTGGACCATTTCACGCCAATCGGTGCTTCGCACGGCTCTTGATAAATTCTGCGCACAGACTTCGGGATCTATGCTTTATACTGTATATAAACCTACTCCAACATGGTCTGACATTTCAGCGTACTTTCGGCCAATGCGACTTTTCGCCAAAAAGTCGCTATTGATAAATTCAGCACCAATTAATTTTTCCGTCTAAAATAGACTAGAATGCATCATGTTCTGAGAATGCACTATAGCAAAAGTTGCGAAAAAGTTTCACGTATTTAGACTGCGACTTTCTGTGCGACAATTTTAGATGGGAAACAACTGTCTAAATCTTTTGATAAATCTCCCTCAGTATCTCTCACTATCCAAACTAATCTATTTGATATGTAGTACCACTTATGACCACTGGGCTGCAGTGTCCATCTACTTGTGGGATTTTTGCTCCCTTTCACACTGACCTTGTTGCTCTATGCTCAGTAAAAGGTTGCAGCGCTTGCTTTCCATACATATTGCAACTTTATAAAAGGAGGACTCTTCCTAAACTGATAAACTAGTATAGAAATTGTTTTTCTTTAATTTTTAACAAAAACAGGTTTGTTTTTGACTTATAGGCAATAAAAAAAATAACAAGTGAGTGAATGGACATGCTCCCATAATATGTGTTTATTTAGGAAGGGATGACTTCCAGACAGGGGTGGATCACAGCTTTTCTGTGGGAACCTTTATCCTTCCCTTTGTCTACAGCAGATTCTTGAAAATCCATAATACAGTGGACGAAAGCAGAGACGGATAGATACGCTGTAAGATTAGATGAAAGCTCTGCTTCTTTTTACAAACATAGCCATTCTTTTTATAGGTTATGTCTGGAATTACAGCTCAGCCCCGGGTAAATAGGACTTATCTATAATACCAGATATACGGTATTCTATAAACAACAGTAGCGCTGTTTCTGAGGGGGAAGAAAAGGCGGACACATTTTCCTAAACCAGATTTTCATAGCATTCCCTGAAATCCAAGAACATGTACGGTTATTGCGGACCCTCAACATGCAGCTTCCGGAAATGATTACTCAAAAAGAGAATTAGACGTAATAGCTTACTGTTTAGCCTTTATGTCAGTGTTTCCCAACCAGTGTGCCTCCAGCTGTTGCAAAACTACAACCCCCAGCATGCCCGGACAGCCTCTGGCTGTCCGGGCATGCATGGAGTTGTAGTTTTGAAACAGCTGGAGGCACACAGATTGAGACACGCTGCTCTATTTAAATCGATATGTAGTGCATAATGTATACCCTAAAGGAGAAGGATTTGGGTGTAAAGTGTTGATTATAATCTAAATTACAGCATGGGATGCCAGTATGCTGCACCAAAAGCCAACAAGATTTAGAGAAAAAAAAGTATTTCTGTACCCCTTATAAGGGAACGTGTCATCAGAAAATGATGTATTGTTTAAAGATGCCTTTTTGTGTTTAACATATATATTTTTTTTTATCTAAATTGGTAATATTTTTACCTCGCCAGACTGACCACTAGGTGCTTTACAAACTTTTTATGTTGGTGACACCCTTTTTAGACATACAGTGACCCCCGACCTACGATGGCCCATCTCATGTTGAAGGCAGCATCAACATACGATGCTTTTGTATGTCGGGGCCATCGCATAAACGGCTATCCAGCAGCGCAGACTGCTTCAGCTGCCGCCGGATAGCCATTTAAGGTGCCCCGTGTGGTCCGGTGATGATCACTCATCTGTCCCTTCAGGATCCACTGCATAGCCGTCGCTCTCCTTTGTCGTCATCACGTCGCCACGCACGCCGTCCCATCATCCAATAGGAGCGGCGTGCGTGGAGACGTGATGACGGGGATAAAGAGCGACGATCTCAGGCAGCAGAGACGGTTCAGAGTGGCAGGGACACCCTGGGGACGCGGCGACAGCGATGGAGGGCGACATCCAGGGCAGCGGTGACCGTCCAGAGCGGTGGGGACAGCTGAGTATAACTTCCTATACTTTTCATTGCATGGATCCCTCAACATACGATGGTTTCAACTAACGATGGTTCATTTGGAACAAATTACCATCGTATGTTGAGGGACCACTGTACATAGTTTGGTGACACACCCCTCGCTGTACCGCCAATTGCATGGATCACGTTGCACATCCTATGTTCCCTCCCTTTAACCCCCCCTTTGTGCCACTTCATTCCCCCTCTTGATCCCCCCCCCCCGTGTTACTTAATTTCTCCTCCCTTGAACCTGATGTCCCTGTGCCACCTTTCCTCCACCCTTGCTCCCCCTTTGCCATTTCATTCCCCCCTTCATCACACCTTGTGCTATTTTATTACCCTTCTCCCCCCCCCCTTTATCACCCCCTGTACCACATCGTTCTCTCCCTAGATGATTTCATCCCCCTTCTTGGCCACTCCCAGTGCCACATCATTTCACCCACTTGTTCCCCCACTGTGCCACTGCATTCTCACTTGGCCTGTGTCACTCAGTGCGCTCCAGCAGTCCCAGGTGGAGTTTCGGTGAGTGACGTCATCCTGCACAGCTCCTTGTGGCAATGACTCTTCAGTACCTGCAGCCACCATAGCTCACTGATATAGAATGGTGTCGGGTGCCTTTTCAAGTTCCGCAGTAGAGCTGTGCCCGTCGGCGTATCACTGGCCGCAGCGATGTCCGGCCGGTGATAGGCTGAGCCCACTGTCATGTAAGAAGCCAGCCAGAGCTCCTTACATGACAGTGCACTCAACCTTTCACCGGCCGGGGCAGGACATCGCTGCGGCCAGTGATACGCCGACGGCTCTGCGGCGTCCCCGTCCCCAGGAAGTTGAATGAGGTTAGCACCGCTGGACTGTGAGGCCGGTGCCGGACCAACGGGGGCTATCTATAGGATAGATAGATATCTATCAGCAGGCATCCCGTGCATATGCCCAGGGGGGTCAATTCAGACCGACGATTTTCGGCGGATCCGGGTCATACTAGTGTCCGGTGACCCGGAAAATCAGGGGGATCGGGGGTGTCCAAGACACCCCCGGCCCCCCTGAAGGGATAGGAGTTAGGTGGCAGGGGTGCCACCCCTTCTATCCCTGCTATTAGTCGTCAAGACGCGACGACTAATAGCAGATCGGGGGCGGGGGGGTTAAAGTTCGGTTCCCCCGTCCTGCCCACCGACGGTACTCCGGCAGAACCGGGGAACTGTAGCGTGACCGGCGACGGTGGAGGTCCCTTACCTGATCGGCGGCGGGCGGCGATGACGTGCGGCTCCCTCGTGGCTCCCTGATGAAGACTACGGAAGCTGGTGAGTAGTTGCCTAGCAAGATCTGGGGGAGGCTAAACTTTGGAGACAACATACAGTGCTCTCTAAACTGTAGCCCCCCCCCAGATGTTGCAAAACTACAACTCCCAGCATGCCCAGACAGCCGTTTGGGCATGTTGGGATTTGTAGTTTTGCAAGATTTAGAGGGCTGCAGTTTGAAGATGACTTTGCAGTGTGCTATAAACTGTAGTCCTCCAGATTTTGCAAAACTACAACTCCCAGCATGCCCACACAGCAGTTTGCTGTCTGGGCATGCTGTGATTTGTAGTTTTGCAACATCTGGAGGGGCACAGTTTGGAGATCACACTGCAGTGGTCTCTTAACTGTGGCCCTGCAGATGTTGCAAAAGTGCAAATCCCAGCATGCCCAAACAGCAAACAGCTGTCTCGCCATGCTGGGAGTTGTAGTTGCGCACCTCGAACTGTTGCATAACTACATCTCCCAGCATGCACTTCCGTGATCAGTACATGCTCGGAGTTGTAGTTTTGCAACAGCTGGAGGCACCCTGGTTGGAAAATACTGAGTTAGGTAACAGAACCTAACAGAAGGTTTTCCAACCAGTGTGCCTACAGCTGTTGCAAAAGGACAACTCCCAGCATGCACGTTCTGTCAGTACATGCTGGGAGTTGTAGTTTTGCAACAGCTGGAGGTCTACAGGGTACATTCACACAGGTAGGTTTACAGTAAGTTTCTTACTGTAATAATAAAAAACATTGTACGGCAGTGTTTCCAAAACGGAGCCTCCAGCTGTGGCAAAACAACAACCCCCAGCATTTCCGGAAAGCCACTGACTGTCCAGGCATGCTGGGAATTTAGCAACAGCTGGAGGCACCCTGTTTGGGAATCACTGGCGTAGAATACCCCTATGTCCACCCCTATGCAATCCCTAATTTAGTCCTCAAATGCGCATGGCGCTCTCTCACTTCGGAGCCCTGTCATATTTCAAGAAACCAGTTTAGGGCCACATATGGGGTATCTCTGTACTCAAGAGAAATCGCACTACAAATTTAGGGGGGATTTTTCTCCTTTTACCCCTTATGAAAAGGAAAAGGAAAAGTTGGGGTCTACATCAGCTGGTTAGTGTAAAAAAACATTTTTTTTACACTAACATGCTGGTGTTGTCCTTTACTTTTTATTTTCACAAGAGGTAAAAGGAAAAAAAGACCCCCAAAATTTGTAACTCAATTTCTCCTGAGTACGGAAATACCCCATATGTGGGCGTAAAATGCTCTGCGGGGCGCACAACAAGGCTCAGGAGTGAGAGCGCACTATGTACTGTTACGCCGAGCGCTCCGGGTCCCCGTTCCTCCCCGGAGCGCTCGCCTCATCTTCGTTGTTGCAGCGCCCCGGTCAGATCCACTGACCGGGTGCGCTGCGGTCCCGCCTTCAGCCGGGATGCGATTCGCGATGCGGATAGCGCCCGCTCGCGATGCGCACCCCGGCCCCCGTACCTGACTCGCTCTCCCTCGGTCCTGTCCCGGCGCGCGCGGCCCCGCTCCCTAGGGCGCGCGCGCGCCGGGTCTCTGCGATTTAAAGGGCCAGTGCACCAATGATGGTGCCTGGCCCAATCTTCCCAATTAGCTTAATTGGCTCCCACCTGTGCACTTCCCTATATCACCTCACTTCCCCTGCACTCCCTCGCCGGATCTTGTTGCACTTGTGCCTAGTGAAAGCGTTCCCTTGTCTGTTCCTAGTCCGTGTTCCTGACCTCCTGCCGTTGCCCCTGACTACGAACCTTGCCGCCTGCCCCCGACCTTCTGCTACGTCCGACCTTGCTTCTGCCTACTCCCTTGTACCGCGCCTTTCTTCAGCATCTTCAGCAGCCAGAGAGGTGAGCCGTTGCTAGTGGATACGACCTGGTCACTACCGCCGCAGCAAGACCAACCCGCTTTGCGGCGGGCTCTGGTGAAAACCAGTAGTGGCTTAGAACCGGTCCACTAGCACGGTCCACGCCAATCCCTCTCTGGCACAGAGGATCCACTACCTGCCAGCCGGCATCGTGACAGTAGATCCGGCCATGGATCCCGCTGAAGTTCCTCTGCCAGTTGTCGCTGACCTCACCACGGTGGCCGCCCAGCAAGCCCGACAGATCGCCCTTCTAACCCGTCAGCTGTCGGAAATGTCCACCATTTCGCACCAACTTCAGTCGCAACTTCTCCAGCAATCTTCTCCTCCGCCAGCTCCTGCACCTCCTCCGCAGCGAGTGGCCACTCCTAGCCTCCGCCTGTCCTTGCCGGACAAATTTAATGGGGACTCTAAGTATTGCCGTGGCTTTCTTTCGCAATGTTCCCAGCACTTGGAGATGATGTCGGACCAGTTTCCTACTGAAAGGTCTAAGGTGGCTTTCGTGTTCTGCCTTCTGTCTGGAAAAGCCCTGTCATGGGCCGCACCGCTCTGGGACCGCAATGACCCCGTCACTGCCTCTGTACACTCCTTCTTCTCGGAAATTCGAAGTGTCTTTGAGGAACCTGCCCGAGCTTCTTCAGCCGAGATTGCCCTGCTGAACCTGGCCCAGGGTGTTTCTTCCGTTGGCGAGTACGCCATTCAGTTCCGTGCTCTTGCTTACGAGTTGTCTTGGAATAGTGAGATTCTCTACGCGACCTTTAAAAAAGGCCTATCCAGCAACATTAAAGATGTTCTGGCCGCACGAGAGACTCCTGCTGACCTACATGAACTCATTCATCTAGCCACTCGCATTGACATGCGTTCTTCCGGATGGCGTCTGGAGCTCCGCCTGGATATGGACTTTGTTCGCACGAAGCGTTTTTTCTCTCCGGCTCCTCTCTCCTCTGGTCCTCTGCAATCTGTTCCTGTGCTTCCCGCCGCGGAGGCTATGCAAGTTGACCGGTCTTGCTTGACACCTCAAGAGAGGACACGACGCCGCATGGAGAATCTTTGCCTGTACTATGCCGGTACCGAACACTTCCTGAAGGATTGTCCTATCCGTCCTCCCCGCCTGGAAAGACGTACGCTGACTCCGCACAAAGGTGACACAGTTCTTGATGTCAACTCTGCTTCTCCACGCCTTACTGTGCCTGTGCGGATATCTGCCTCTACCTTCTCCTTCTCTACTATGCTCTTCTTGGATTCCGGATCTGCAGGAAAAATTTTTTTGGCCTCTCTCATCAACAGGTTCTACGTTCCTGTGACCAGTCTCGCCAGACCCCTCTACATCTATTGTTTTTACAATAAAAGATTGGACTGTCTCGTACGTTTCCACACAGAACCCCTCCTAATTTGCATCAGACCTCATCACGGAAAAATTGAGTTTTTTTTCCTCAGGTTCTTTGGCCCCAAGAAGAGGGGGAGACCCAAGGGGGGGGGTACTGTTACGCCGAGCGCTCCGGGTCCCCGTTCCTCCCCGGAGCGCTCGCCTCATCTTCGTTGTTGCAGCGCCCCGGTCAGATCCACTGACCGGGTGCGCTGCGGTCCCGCCTTCAGCCGGGATGCGATTCGCGATGCGGATAGCGCCCGCTCGCGATGCGCACCCCGGCCCCCGTACCTGACTCGCTCTCCCTCGGTCCTGTCCCGGCGCGCGCGGCCCCGCTCCCTAGGGCGCGCGCGCGCCGGGTCTCTGCGATTTAAAGGGCCAGTGCACCAATGATGGTGCCTGGCCCAATCTTCCCAATTAGCTTAATTGGCTCCCACCTGTGCACTTCCCTATATCACCTCACTTCCCCTGCACTCCCTCGCCGGATCTTGTTGCACTTGTGCCTAGTGAAAGCGTTCCCTTGTCTGTTCCTAGTCCGTGTTCCTGACCTCCTGCCGTTGCCCCTGACTACGAACCTTGCCGCCTGCCCCCGACCTTCTGCTACGTCCGACCTTGCTTCTGCCTACTCCCTTGTACCGCGCCTTTCTTCAGCATCTTCAGCAGCCAGAGAGGTGAGCCGTTGCTAGTGGATACGACCTGGTCACTACCGCCGCAGCAAGACCAACCCGCTTTGCGGCGGGCTCTGGTGAAAACCAGTAGTGGCTTAGAACCGGTCCACTAGCACGGTCCACGCCAATCCCTCTCTGGCACAGAGGATCCACTACCTGCCAGCCGGCATCGTGACATGTACATGTGAGGCCTAAGGCTGCTTTCACACTATGAAATAGTTCCGTTTAGGAACTTCCGTCACCAGTTTCGTCACTATATCGGCGATATCCGGCCGTTACAAAACCTCTGACGGCCGTGACTAAATCGCATTGCAGTCTATGGGGTTTTGTAACTGCCCGTTTGCACCCGTATATGCCCGTAATTCATTACGGGCATTATACAGTGACGGGACATCGTGGCGGAAAAATTACTGCATGATATCCCCGGTGCCTTGAGGGTAGGTGGCATTAAAGCAAGTGTCCTGATTGATAGGACAATACCACCACGCTGTGTCAGTCAGCCACTATATGGTGTCCTCATGCTGTCAACACCACCACGCTGTGTCATTCATCCACTATATGGTGTCCTCATGCTTCAGCCTCATCCAAGCTGTGTCATTCATCCACTATATGGTGTCCTCATGCTTCAGCCTCATCCAAGCTGTGTCATTCAGCCACTATATGGTCTCCTCATGCTGCCAACACCTCCACGCTGTCATTCAGTCACTATATGGTCTCCTGACACTGATGCCACCACCAGGCTCTGTCATTGTGCTGCTGTGCGGCAGTGATTCTAAAAGCGATGCCGGTAATCTGCATATTATTCTGAATAACAGTATTATTTCACTACCCCAGCACACTCCATATGCGTTTTAGAACACAGCAAAGTGTTCTATACCCCTATAAAGGCTGTATGTAGGCTAGAAATAGCCTTTTCTAATATAGATTCACCGACAAAAAAATTGAGATCGAAGCAAACTTTTTGAAAAGTTCGCTAATCTCTATGAGCAAATCTGTTAAATGGTGCCCCTGTGTAGGCTGGCCATACCTGGACCAGATAACTAGTCCAAAACTGTCACACTTGAGTTTATCACCTTTATGGACAGTGCTGTACACAGCTTTATGGGGCAGCGGGGGAGAAAGGGAAGGTATGTACAAGGTTATTTTTTTTTCAGAGTCACAGCCCAGGCATGTTCATGTAATAAAAACACTTAACTCCAGAGTGCCCCTTTAAGTGTTTTTTTTTTTTTTTTTTTTTCAAGAAGCAACTTTGTAAATAGTCTTAAAAAATCACAATGTTCCAATTACAATGCTTTTTATACAACTGCTATGCAGACTTATGAGACTCTTGGTTACAGGCTACAGCTAAAACCTATATAGTTGTTTGTTGCTTAAACTTTACTTTCTGTTAATACACAATCTGAAGGTCATCAAGAAATAGAGCATAGATAGAAAGGAGTATATATCATAACTGTGCCCTTGAGTAAGTGATGCAACTACAATATACGTACTATGACCAAGGGCTTGGAAAGTGTATGCATCAATAAGCTTCAGCATGCCCTTCTGATGACTATTGAGTGACAGGTCCCCACAGGACCACAGAGATCTGCTGGTGTCACCCATATCCTGCAGTCTTTTGTTATGTAGGGCACAATCTGCTTAGGCTGCCGTCTGGTTTACCTGATACCCAGCAATTTTAGATACTTGTTAATTAAAGATGTCGCCCCATGTATAATGGATGAAGTGCTGAAAGCAACACCCAGGCTCTAATAGTGCAGGTTATTAAATGCATTAATATGACATACAAGGCAATCAGTGCTCCGTATACCAGGCTGCACATTTTCCATCATGACTTTCACTGCAACAAGGCCAAGAACTTGCCGGGAGGGAGCAGCAGCTTTTCTTTATGTGGTTTGCAACCCATTCTTTTCTACATAAACGTAGATAACAGGGAATCGTATCAATGTGTAGCAGCAACCTTATCTATAAACTGTAGAAATACATTTTAATAGCAGATAAAAATGCACTTATTTACAGGTTCACTATTTTAAGTTTGAAATACTGTATCACAGGTTGTCATGGGGGCTGTGGCTGTCATCTTACTGGGGATTTGCCCATTACGGTCATGAAGGAGTTGGTTGCAGGGCTGGCCTTAGGGCTCTATTACATGGCCTGACACGAGCTGTAAATGAGCACCCTCCTCGTAGATCACCGTTCATTTAAAGACTTCACTATTGCACAGGGAGGGCAGCACAAATGATCGCCGGATCGTTTATGTGGCCCTTTGCTTGAATTTTGGTATCCCGGTACCGTATTGCATGCCGAACCTTGTGTAGTGGTCCCCAAAGTCAGAGTTACTACGTTCAGGTAGGGTCCCACAGGTGGGACAGCCCCTAGTCGCCTTTTCTTTTCTAGTCCTGTAATGTCTAAATGTATACAGTGGTCCCTCAACATATGATATTAATTGGTTCCAGTAGAACCATCATATGTTGAAACCATCATATGTCGAGTACATATGTCTATGTAAAAATGGTAATTGGTTCTGGGGCCTCGGAACCATTGTATGTTGAATACATATCTCTATGGGAAACTGCTAATTGGTTCTGGGATGACCATTGTATGTGGAGTGTATGGGGAGTGTTTAACAAACCAGGGTGCCTCCAGCTGTTGCACAACTACAACTCCCAGCATGCATGTACAGCCATTGACTGTCTGGGCATGCTGGGAGTTATAGTTTTGCAACAGCTGGAGGCACACTGATAGGGAAACATTGATGTATGGGGTGTATAGTGTGTATATGTATTGTATGTGATGTGTGACATCGCATACAGTACTGTACAGTTCTTTAAATACCTTCAGGGGGGACAGAATGTCCTCCATTACCATCCTGCCGACTACAGCTCTATAGGAAAGGAAGGGGAGGGCAGCCAGCAGCTCATTGGATGCCTGCAGCAAGATGCTGCAGGCTATTGGCTATGGCTGCACTGGGGGGCGGGGCTTACACGGAGCTCACAGTGGAAGCCTGCGTGAGTTAGCAGGACAGCATGTGAGTAACAGGAGGCAGAACGGGGCACACGGGGACATTAAACAACTATCTGTCAGTTGCTGAAGTTGTCAGCGCTGTCAGATAGCTGTTTGTATGATGGCCCCGACACACAGCAGCATCATATGTCGATGCTGCCTTCAACATATGATGGGCTCTGAGAGGCCATCATATGTTGAAATGATCATATGTCGGGGCCATCATAAGTCGGGGGGTCACTGTATATGTAACATAATGTATATTAGTATGCTTACTTTGGTAGCGTCGCAGGACCTTCGGGCATGTGACTATGTTAATTCCTCTATGGTATCTTGGAGGACCTTTGGAGGTCCTTGGGTCACATGTTTACCCATAACTCTTTGTACAGAAGATTGACAGTTGTTATGGACCAGTGAGCCTAATCCAGCCCCTGCCCATATAAGGGAGCTGTAGCCAATGATCGCTCTCTTGGGTTGCTGCTGTCGTGGATGCCGGACAATTAGGACGGATCTGCGCAACTTACAAAGACAAGCCAGGCCAGAAGCCTGCCGGCCTAGGCCTGAAACTAAACCGTGAGTTAGAATCTTAATCCCCGCTAAAGCTAGCGTGATTACTGGACCGAATCTAAACCCCTAAATCCAGTGGATCAGCGCAACAATTACCTTCCTAAGCTCAATAGACTCACGAGGTCCCAACCACTTGTCAAGCTCTAATAGACTTTGTTATATGGACTGTTCCTGTTGATTATCGCATAAAATCTTCAGTAAAAGTTCCGACAAGTTTCTGCAAATCTCCGGTTGTGGACATTCAATTATTTCATACCTCCCTATCGCTCTTGGGAAGGGTGGTGGTAGGACAAGCATACAGAGAATAGCCCTCACCCTTGCATCACGAATAGAGAGGGTTAACCAGACACCCTTTAGTTACTGCACAGCTACACCCCATATACCCTATAACCCCAGGCTACCACATAATCATTTATCGATCAACAAACAATGTCTATTTAGAAAGTGAAAATTGAGCATTCAGCTGATGAAACGCCAGCCGGCAATAGCCTTTTCCGCTGATAATTCCTCAGTGTAATGGGGCCATACCTTTCACACCAGGTACTTCAGTTGCCCTTGCTGTAGGCAATGCCTCAAATGGCCTGGCACCCAAGACTGGGGGCTACCTTAAACCTTAGTATTGATTTCATAGCAATATTACGAAGATATTATGTAGCAATGATATTAGTATGTAAGCTGTATTTTGGTCACTGTATGTTGGTATTACTTTAGCACTGTATTACATATTATTTCTGCAGTGTATAGTGGTGGCAGCACTATATATAGCAATTTTTTAGGCAATTGTATGATGTTTTTATTTGAACCCTTCTACAAATATCCTTGCCAAACAGTGGCTGACAATGCACAATATGGAGCGGAGGGCATCAACACAAAATACCAAAAAGGACACCGTTTGACATCAGAAGGATATTCTATTTTTCAGAAATTTTTTATGTGTTGCTGGGGCCACAATGACAATTAAAAAGAACACATACTCACCTATCTGGCTCTTTTAGGGGTCCCCCAGTCTTCCGGTCCCTACTTAGCGCTCTGGCTGCTACTTCCGAGACACTGCTTCAACATGTGGTTGACTGAGCAAGCCATCACTGCCAAAATGAGTCCACCTCGGAAACAGTAGCCACAGAGTTCATCAGGGAACTGGAGGACATCACAGGGGGATCCCTGAGGGAGTGAGGTAAGTGAGTATGTGTTCTTTTTTATTGTCTTTGTGGTCCCAGCAACAAATAAAAATTTTCCAGTAACCAGAATACCCCTTTAAGCTTAAGCTGGCCGGCTATCACTATTAGGAGCTGTGGTTGTTACTGAAATAAAGGGAACACTTAAACAACACAATGTAACTCCAAGTCAATCACACTTCTGTGAAATCACACTGTTCACTCAGGAAGCAACACTGATTGACAATCAATTTCACATGCTGTTGTGCAAATGGAACAGACAACAGGTAGAAATTATAGGCAATTAGCAAGACACCCCCAATAAAGGAATGGTTCTGCAGGTGGTGACCACAGACCACTTCTCAGTTCCTATGCTTCCTGGCTGATGTTTTGGTCACTTTTGAATGCTGGCGGGGCTTTCACTCTAGTAGTAGCATTAGATGGAGCCTACAACCCACACAAGTGGCTCAGGTAGTGCAGCTCATCCAGGATGGCACATTAATGCGAGCTGTGGCAAGAAGGTTTGCTGTGTCAGTCAGTGTAATGTCAGGAGCATGGAGGCGCTACCAGAAGACAGGCCAGTACATCAGAAGAAGTGGAGGAGGCCGTAGGAGGGCAACAACCCAGCAGCAGGACCGCTATCTCCACCTTTGTGCAAGGAGGAGCAGGAGGAGCACTGCCAGAGCCCTGCAAAATGACCTCCAGCAGGTCACAAATGTGCATGTGTCCACTCAAACGGTCAGAAGCAGACTCCATGAGGGTGGTATGAGTCCACAGGTGGGGGTTGTGCTTACAGCCCAACACTGTACAGAACATTTGGCATTTGCCAGAGAACACCAAGATTGGCAAATTCGCCACTGGCGCCCTGTGCTCTTCACAGATGAAAGCAGGTTCACACTGAGCACATGTGACAGACGTGACAGGGTTTGACCAACTAACAACTACTGGGCATTTTCAGTGGAGAAGAAAGGAATAAGGTAGGTATAAGGTCAGCTAGCAATTGCCAGTAGGATAAAGGATGCACACATTTTATAGGTGCTATATCTTTATTGTCACAGAAGGCAAGACATTTTCTATCCTTACAGCGTAAAAGATAATTATTGTTATTTATGCCACTCGTCAAGTATGGATAACACCATTATCGCTTTGGGGCAGTTATCATCATGCATTTCATCACCCCACCCCCATCCGCTGATAAGTGCATGAAACCTATTATATAATGCATTTTCTAAGATGTCCTAGAGGAAAGATGTCATGTATATAAAGACTGTAGGACTGCTGAGTTTATATATTTTAGCTAATTTGGTGGCACAGGGGAGCATTGTTAAACCTGTTTATCTAATGCAGCGCAGTAAATACTTGGACAGTCAGAAAAAGGAGATTATATAAAGTCCTTCAACAATTTGGAAGACGCCTTTGAGCACTGGCACGGAGCAGAAGAGAAATAAAATTAAGAAATGTCAGGGATTGTTTAAAGACAGATGGGAAAAATGCCAGAGGACAAAGTGAAGTGAAAGGTAGGTGAAAATTGGTATAGAGGCAGCCAAGAGGAATTTAATTAGGTGATAAGAGAAATCAGAATTACCCATATTCTGTCCTTATATTTCACGTACCTTAAACTCCTGCCACCAGGTATCCCAGGAAATGTGACTGTATTTTCAATTGATCACAGCACAGGTTCCAGCCATGAATCCTGTTTTTTTTTTTTTTTTTGGGTGCTCTGCAGAATGTGCCAGTCCCTTACTTAACATGCCTTTGGCGACTTGTAAACTCATGCATATGATAATTAAGCTTGAATCTCCTTAATCAAATTAATGCACAAAACATGACTACATAATTGTCATTTTAATCACATGAAGACTTAAATATGTCAGAGAAATTATGGAAATGATATTACGATTTATTGTTGCTTATCCTTCCAAAATGATGTTGTTGCAAGATTGTCATATGGTAAAATCAGAGCAAGGGATATGGGGCTTTTGCATTAGTTATTTGGCATAAGATGCAGTGCACTTGTATTAAAAACTGTTTATTAGATGTGATTACTTATTGTCAGGGGAACTTATATAGTACATGTGTATTTCGTATAGATGCATATCTTTCGAGGCTCAAGTCTGCCATGAAGAACACAAAGGAAGCTGTATAAGGTAGGGGCTTCTGGGTAAGAGGAAAATAAGGGTATTCTAAAATCTGATGTTCTTGCTGTAAATCCACAATCAGTCACCTAAATCAATTATGATGTACTGTGCTTGTTAAGATCACACATTGAAAAAGAGGATTGATTTTCTAAGCCACAATTGATTATATATAGGTTAGACCAGGATCTAGGAAATTTCTTGGTTTCACCCTTAGGCTATCTTCACATGGGCAGAAAATACCAAAATACATTCCGCACATTTGAAAGACCTGGTGGGCACTAGGACCACTTTGAAATATGCCGTCACATAGACAACAATCAATAGCTTGAAATCAATGGGACTCTGCTGCTGCGAAATGTCCGTGTGGAATATTCATGTGGAATTCAACACGAATAGTCTGCTGTGTGAACATAGCTGTAACGCACCTGAATGCGGGCTGTCACGAAACTGGATGTGGATCCTCTACCTGTGTGGCTGATTACTCGGACCGTATCGGGCGTAGTCAACGTGGCAGAATGTCTAGACAGGCGACAAAGGTTCACAGTCAAAAAACGTAGCAGGAAGGTCAGGAAACACGGTTAGGCAAAACAGGCAATGGGAACGCTTTCTCTTAGGCATTAAGCACTGAAGATCTGGCAAAGGGGTGTGGGAGATGCAAATGACTTATAACATGGTGACAGGTGAATTCACTAATTATGGGCGCACTGGCCCTTTAAATTTTGAAGCTCCGACACGCACGTGCCCTAAGAATGGGGACGCGCGCACCGGAGCTGAGAGGAAGCAGCTGCAGGAGTGGAGTGAGATAAGAGACGGGCGGATTCGCATGGGGGCACGTCCCGCGATGCGAATCCCGTCTGCGCTCACGGCCGGTGTCTTCAGCCGGAGTGCAGTATGTAACAACAATCTTTTGAGAAGATCCTGATCCAGGATGTTATCTTGTGGCTCCCAAGACCTCTCTTCAGGACTGAATCCCTCCCAATCTACAAGAAAGAAACGTTTACCTCTGATGAGCTTGGAGTCCAAAATTTCCTTGACAGAATATACATCAGAGGTACCAGAGATGGGAGTGGGAGAAATGTCCTTTTTAGTGAAGCGGTTATAGATGACTGGTTTCAGGAGGGAGACGTGGAAAGAATTTGGGATCCAGAGGGAGGAAGGCAGATGTAGCGAATGCGCCACTGGATTAAGATGTCTCTTGACCTTGAAAGGCCCCAAATAGCGTGGTCCCAGTTTGTGGCAAGGTACTCTGAAGCGGATATATTTAGATGACAGCCATACCTTGTCCCCGGGTGAAAATTCAGGAGGAGAACACCTTTTCTTGTCCTCTTGAGATTTCATACGGGTCGTGGCATGAAGAAGTCTTCTTCCAAATGGCGGTGAAGTTCCGTACTAGTTCATCAGCCATAGGGACTCCGGAGGTAACAGTAGAGGAGGATGAGGATGAAGTCCATAGACTACATAGAAGGGTGAAGTTCCTGTGGATTTGGTATCCCTATGGTTGTACAAAAACTCAGCCCAGGGTAGAAGATCAGACCAGTCATCATGGCGGGCGGAGACAAAGTGGTGAAGATAATACCCCAAAATCTGACTCAACTTGACCATTAGACTGGGGGCAGAGGAGAAATCCAAATTAACTTGAAGTTGTGAGCAGAGTGCCCTCCAGAATTTGGAGACGAACTGGACTCCCCGGTCAGAGACAATATGCGTTGGCAATCCATGGAGAAGGAAGATATGGGAAAGGAACAGTTTGGCTAGTTGAGGTGCGGATGGCAACCCAGGCAAAGGCACAAAATGAGCCATCTTATAAAATCGGTCCACAACAACCCAGATGACTGTATTGCCGCTAGAAGAAGGAAGGTCCGTAATAAAGTCCATTCCAATGTTAGACCAGGGCAGATCAGGAACAGGCAAAGGATGTAGTAGACCGGCAGGCTTGGTGCGCGGTGTTTTGTCCCGGGCACAAACAGAGCAAGAACGAACAAAGTCCATGACATCCCATTTCAGAGTGGGCCACCAATACTGTTGAAAAATTAGTTGTAAGGATTTACGGATATCAGCATGACTTGCCAACAGAGAAGAATGACCCCATTTCAAGACTTACGAGGAGAAACATAAGTCTTCCCAGGGGCAGACGCTGAAGACTTGCTGGTGCTGCGGAAATAAGACGATCCGGAGGGACAATATGTTGCAGACGGGGTTCGGGTTCTTGTACCTCAGAAGATCTTGATAGAGTATCAGCCCGAAGATTCTTCTATGCTGGACGAAAATGAATAAAAAAGTTAAATCTGGAGAAGAACAGGGACCAGTGAGCCTGATGCAGATTGAGACGATGGGCTGACTGAAGATAAAGCAAGTTTTTATGATCCGTATAGATGGTTATAGGATGCACAGAGCCCTCTAAGAGATGACGCCATTCTTCCAAGGCCAATTTAACAGCCAGGAGGTTTCGATCTCCTTTAGTATAAGGTCTTACCCTTGAAAGATCTCTGTGTCAAGACTGCTCCTGCCCCGACAGAAGACGCATCCACCTCTAAAGAAAATGGCGTGTCCGGATCAGGTCTTGACAACACTGGAAAATGTCATTGACAAACTCCTGGAAGACTGCTGGAGCATTGCATAGTCTGAATGGCATGACAAGATATTCGTAATGTCCATCTCGAGTATTGAATGCGTTCTTCCACTGGTCCCCTTCTCTTATACGAATTAAGTTGTAGGCACCTCGAAGATCCAATTTGGAGAAAATCCTGGCACCTCGCCGACGGTCAAACAACTCCGAGATTAAAGGAAGGGGATAATGATTTTAACTGTAATTTTATTCAGTCCCCGGTAGTCGATGCAAGGACACAACGACCCATCTTTCTTTTCCACGAAGAAGAACCCAGCTCCGACAGTAGAAGAGGACTTCCCGATAACTCCTTTCTGTAGGTTCTCCTGGATATAGGTTGACATGGCCTGGGTTTCAGGAACAGACAAGGGGTAAATACGGCTCCTGGGAGGTGTGGTGCTGGGCAGCAAGTCAATAGGACAATCGTATGGATGATGTGGAGGCAAAACTTCAGCTTGCTTTTCGCTGAAGACATCAGCAAAATCCTGGAGAAATGAAGGTAAACCGGGTAGAGGTCTAGACAAAGGTTCCAACTTGGTCACACGTATGTAAATGCAGTGATTGCTGCAGTGCGGCCCGCAGCAAAGGACTTCACCGGTTTTCCAATCCAGCTGTGGGGCATGGAGCTGCAACCAAGGTAGACCAAGCAAGAGTGGTGAAGTACAGTGTGGGAGTACGTAGAAGGACAAGTTCTCCCTATGGGAGACTCCAACCTGCATCAACAGGGTTTCTGTGCGGTATAGCATGGTACAGTCAAGTTTTTCTCCATTGACCGTAGAGATGAACAGAGGTTTCAGGAGGCGGAAAACTGGCATACGATACTTATGCACTAGAGAGGCATCAATAAAGTTTCCCGCAGAGCCTGAGTCCAGGAAGGCCAGAATTGAGAGGTTCTCTTTGGAGGGAAGAAGAAGCTGAACCGTAAAATTTAAGCCTGGAGAGGAGGAATTCACACCTATGGAGGCTTCTACAACAAACCCTAGGTGCGAGCGTTTCCCTGTAGCTAAGGACGCAGAGGCCAATCCTTAAGAAAGTGGTCTGCACTGGCGCAGTATAGACAAAGATTTTCGGTTCGTCGGTGAGTCCTTTCCTGCAGGGTCAGGCAAGACCGATTCCCTTGCACAGCCTCCACTGGGGGGGGGGGGGGGGTTTACGTAGAAAATTGCGGCGGTTGCTGGAAGACTGGCTCCAGCTGAGGAAAGCACAGAGGTCATGCAAATTCCCTTTCTTGTCTTAGTTCCTCTCGTCACTCGGAGAAACAAATATTGATCCGGGATGCCAATTGTATTAGTTCGTTCAAGGTAGACGGCAATTCGCGGGCAGCGAGGACATCCTTAATTTGACTCGATAATCCTCTCTTCAAGGTAGCACAGAGAGCTTCATTGCTCCAGATGGCATACTCGCCAACAGTGGAGTTGCCCTGAGAAAGACTCAGCAGAGCCGTCTCAGCGGAGGAAGCACGAGCAGGTTCCTCGAAGACAGTGCGGAATTCTGCCTGGAGATTGGTAGTGATGACATCACTGTGATCCCACAGCGGAATTGCCCAGGCCAAGGTCCTTCCAGAAAGGAGACTAATGACAAAAGCCACCTTTGCCCATTCTGTGGAGAACTGGTCTGCCATAAGTTCAATGTGCATGGAGCACTGCGTCACGAAACCTCGACAGGACTTGGAATCCCCCTCATATTTTTCTGGAAGCGACAAACGGAGTTTACAGCAACGGGAGGCTGTACTGGAGCTGGAGGAGGAGGCTGTGGCAGTTGCTGCTGAGCAGATAGCAACTGCTGCATCATGGCTGTGCCTGCTGGGCCAACTGCTGGGACTGGAGCGCCACGATGGATGCAAGATCCATGTTGTCAGGCAGAGGAACCCCAGTTGAATCCGTGGCCGGATCTTACTGTCAAGCACCTGAATGCAGGCTGTCACGAAACTGCATGTGGATCCTCTACCTGTGTGGCTGATGACTCGGACCGTATCAGGGAGTGGAGTCTAAGGTGCCAAAGGTCTTCACCAGAGCCCGCCGCAAAGCAGGATGGATTTGCTGTGGCAGGCGACACCCAGGTCGCTACCCCCGACACGGCTCGACCACACAGGCAACTGGGCAAGGCGAGGTACCGGAGGATGAGGCAGAAGCGTAGTCAATGTGGCAGAAGGTCTAGACAGGCGGCAAAGGTTCGGAGTCAAAAAACGTAGCAGGAAGGTCAGGAAACACGGGTTGGAAAACAGGCAATGGGAACACTTTCTCTTAAGCACTGAAGATCTGGCAGAGGGGTGTGGGAGATGCAAATAACTTTATAACATGGTGACAGGGCAAATCACTAATTATGGGTGCACTGGCCCTTTATATTTCAAAGCCCCGACGCACGCGCACCCTAAGGGACGGGGACGCGCGTGCCGGGGCTGAGAGGAAGCAGCTGCAGGAGTGGAGTGAGGTAAGAGACGGGCCGGGATTACCATGCGGGCGCATCCTGCGATGCTAATCCCGGCGCCGCCGGCAGTCGGGGACATGGGGACGCTACGCTCACGGCCGGTGTCTGTGGCCGGGGCGCAGTATGTAACAATAGCCTTAATACTCGTATGGAGGTGTAGACTTTGTGGCAAGATTTCGAAGTTGTCATCCCAAGAACGGACATGGATTTGTGGTGTTGGTGTTGTTTGAAAGTGGCATGCTCAGGGATATGGAGCCAAGGTTTGTCACCTGGAGGGCTTACATGAAGCATAGTCAGGGGTAGCCAGCAGTGAGTATTTCAGCAGCACCACAAGTGCCTGGCATGGAATCCAAAGAACAGGGCAGAAGCATTGTCAGGAGTCAAGACCAGGTGCAGTAGTTTAAGTGCAAGTACTACAAGTACCAGGCATGGTATCTGAAGGACAAGGAAGGAGCATAGTCTGAAAGCAAAGCTAAGGTTAGAAACAAGAGTATTTTTTGCAAATATACTAATAATGAAGACTCGGCAAGGAAGAACCCAGATCTCCAGTCAATAAATAAGAGCAATAACTGGGTTTAAATAACAGGCCTTGACGAGGCCACCAGAAAGAGCAGGAGAAGCATCCTATAGCATATCAACAGGGCACAGAACCAAGACCAGATGGCTGAGTAGTATTTTACTGAAACTGTAGGGTGGCACTCTAAACCAGTAGGGCCCCTGTCAAAAGCACAGACATTGGAAGGAAATGTGACCACTTGCACATATGAGCTACTGGAAGTCGGCAAGTTCAGAATCAGCGTATAACACACACCCAGGTCCAGCGTGTCATACTACCATTCAGCAAATTGCTGGCTGCAGTGATGTCCCGCCTCAACCAGCGATTTGCTGAGAAGCAGTATGACACACTGAGCCCAGGTGCTTTCTGGGCCCAACAGTCAGCCAACAAAGAGATGATCTAAACCTGGACTACATAGTCTAAACATACACCAAATGTACTCAACAGCTTGAGACACTTTTATGAATCTAGAGCTACTGAAGATGGTCCATCAGCACAGTATTAGTAAATCCGCCCCAGTTCTTCTTCTCTCGACTCTAACCAACTGAGCACACAGTCTAATGTGCATGGGGCAAAGTGTGGGAAAGACTGGGCAAGTACCCTCAGAAAAATTAAAAACGCCTTTTTCATAGATCAGTTATCAACCGATCAAGTGTCTGTAAGAACGCTCATTTCCAATTGCTGACTTGTGTAAAAGGGCCAGCGATCGAAAAAAATAAAATAAAAAAAGAATGTTTGTTAGATGATCAGATCATTTATGCAGCAGAAAAAAATTATAATTTTATCATTTGCAGTGGAGAATTGTGTGTGGATTTTTAAATGGGATGGGCCTGAAAGAGATGCTCCCTTTTCCCTATTGAAATACTGTAACCACGCCTGCTTGACAAAATAAAGCATGAATGTTCAAGGAGGAATATGGAAATAGAGCTGATCAGCAGATTGCTGTCTCATTGTTACATGTCTTATATGTTTATGGCTGGCTTCAGACCTAGTTCTAAACACCCGCTCACCCTGAATCACCACATTCCTCTTTCTACTTTTATTATTTGGATCATAATCATAATAGAAGATCTGTCAGCAATCCTGCAATACCTATTTTGGGTGCGTTCACACATGCATATTTTCTGCTGCAGGTTTGCTGTAGCAGATTTCCTACTCATCAAAGTCAACGGGCAGCAAAATCTGCATCAGCAAATCTGCTGCAAAAATATGCACGTGTGAACACACGTTTATGGTCTATTCACACGTACAATATTCTGCGCAGATTTGATGCACAGGATTTTCTGCTGCAGATCTCAATGTAAACTGAACACAGCTTGAAATCCTGAGCATCAAATCTGCGCAGAATACTGTATGTGTGAATAGACCCTTAAATGGAATCTGTCAGCTCTGTTTGCTGCTATAAGCTGCAGACTCCATTGGATAGCTGTTAGGGTGCATTCACACCAAGTTTTTGCAATACAGTTCCCATATATGTTTTCTATGTGAAAACCGTATGGAACCGTATTGAAAACCGTATGCATTGACTCTCCATTGAAAACCATATGCCAAAAGATGCATCAGGTTGTGTCCATTTTGCATCCTGTAAGGTTTTGTCAGTTTTTTTCCCGTACCCAAAACCGTAACCTACCACAGTTATTGGTCCGGGTGAAAAACTGTATTAAACCGTATACGTTTTTTTTAACATGGGAGTCAATGGGAACCGTATTGAATTGTATGTGCATACGGTTCCATCCGGTTTTCACCATACGGTTTTTGACTTTGCACAGTTTTTTTTCTTGGAATTTCAATCAAACAAGTGAAAATGTATTCATAATGGAAATACAACAAAAATTGTGTAGCTCACTCAGCCAGGGCTGACTTGAGGTTAACTGGGTAGGTCTATACCCCACAGACCTAAAGGTATATATAGAAAAAGGATGTATAACAACAAGTGTATACAAGAACCAGTCCTCTAGAGCCAGTAGAAATAAGAAGTGAGAAAATAGGAAAGAAAAATAGAAAAGAGATGAAAATGGATGAAATGAAAAATTAAAAAATTCTAAAAATGATAAAAATAATACTGTAGTGAATTAAAAGATGGAAATTAGATATATATTCCTTAATAGTCCCGAATCAAAGTTGGAAACATAAAAAAGATATAACACATTTATTCATAATGTAATATACATCAGTGCAGGGCCCTTGCACGAGATGTATTACAATGTTCACAATGTTTTAAAGGAGTTTCCGAAAACGCTGTACATACAGTGTGGTACCTGTAGTCCGCAACGGGATGTAGTTCATGCTGTCCTGCGGTAATGATGGCGCTTGGAGCTGGCACAGAGCTGCCTCCGGCCCAGAGGTGGTTGCTCCAGCGGTCCCGGCGGGGTACAGGTGGGCACGGATCTGCGTTCGGCCGTAGCGTTTGCTGGATGGTATAAACAGGTAAGTGAGCTGGCGTCCTCGTGCTGGATCGCGCGCGCGATCCCAATAGTAGTCCAAGATGAGGGTACTGCAGCGCTGCAGAGGGCTGTATCGTGGGTATCCGATAATGATAAAGGTGCTGATAGAAGTAGATAAAGATGGCAAACAGGGCTATACGCGTTTCAAGACAAAGGTCTCATTCTTCAGTAGCCAGAATTGCATTCTTCAATAGCCAGAATATGCAATTCTGGCTACTGAAGAATGAGACCTTTGTCTTGAAACGCGTATAGCCCTGTTTGCCATCTTTATCTATTTCTATCAGCACCTTTATCATTATCGGATACCCACGATACAGCCCTCTGCAGCGCTGCAGTACCCTCATCTTGGACTACTATTGGGATCGCGCGCACGATCCAGCACGAGGACGCCAGCTCACTTACCTGTTTATACCATCCAGCAAACGCTACGGCTGGAAGCAGATCCGTGCCCACCTGTACCCCGCCGGGACCGCTGGAGCAACCACCTCTGGGCCGGAGGCAGCTCTGTGCCAGCTCCGAGCGCCATCATTACCGCAGGACAGCGTGAACTACATCCCGTTGCGGACTACAGGTACCACACTGTATGTACAGCGTTTTCGGAAACTCCTTTAAAACATTGTGAACAAGTCTGGCACTCTATATATCTTTACCCGCTGCACGGACATCACTTTATCATAGACCATTTCTTTAGCAAATTGACATTCATTTAAAGGTGGCTGATTGTGATATATAATTTAGCATATCATCATTTTATATATTTTTTATTAGTATATGTTTTTTAACAGTTGTAATACATCTCGTGCAAGGGCCCTGCACTGATGTATATTACATTATGAATAAATGTGTTATATCTTTTTTATGTTTGCAACTTTGATTCGGGACTATTAAGGAATATATATCTAATTTCCATCTTTTAATTCACTACAGTATTATTTTTATCATTTTTAGAATTTTTTAATTTTTCATTTCATCCATTTTCATCTCTTTTCTATTTTTCTTTCCTATTTTCTCATTTCTTATTTCTACTGGCTCTAGAGGACTGGTTCTTGTATACACTTGTTGTTATACATCCTTTTTCGATGTATTCATAATGCAGTGAAAAGTTAAAAACGTATGTTTTTTTTCTTAAAAAACAGATGCAACAGGACATCATTTTTTAAACCGTATACGGGTTCAAATTTGTACACGCGTTTTGATACAGTTTAGTCTGGGTTTTGAGCAATCAGTTTTTCATCAAAAACCTGATACAGGAACTGTATTGCAAAAACGTGGTGTGAATGCACTCTAAGGGTATAAAAGCAAACTGTATCTTTTCTGGAGTGGGGAGTGTTGTCGAACTTATAAAATTGCCTTTTTCTTTTGCAGCTCAAGAAGGTGGAGCTGAGCTTCTCAAATGCCTGCATGCTTTTTCAGTTGCCCTCACCTCCCAGAACCTCCTGACTGTCACACAGAGCCATGTACATCAGTCAAGGAGGGTCTATATGGGGAGGGAGAGCTAGAAGGAATGCGAGGCTATGACCCTTGAGAATCTAGGCTTGGCCTCTTTGACACTTGGCTGAGAAATAGGAATAATTAAAATCCACCATCAGTTCCAGGAAAGGAACAGCTTGCATTTATACCCCAACAGCTATCCAATGGTGTCTCCAGCTCTTAGCAGCAAATACAACTGACAGATTCCCTTTAATACACACTAAATTTCTCATGAAATAAGAATGTTGGACCGTCTATTATTAAAAAGCTGCATTGTCTTGTTACTTTTGCTACTCCTCAATGAAATGTATGAAAAAATAAAAAACTCGGTGTTACCATTCCTACTGTCAGAAAAGTATGACTGGGTTGAGAATGTGTAGAGAATGATAATACCCATTTGTCACTCTATCCATACATTTCTATGTTATTAACGCGATATTATTTGGATCTCGAAAATGTATATTATCAATATAAAAGTATGTGGGATTCCTCATTTTCATGGTAGTACTTGTAGCATTCTGTACAATGGTACTTTACATTGGTGGTGAAAAAAATACTTGCAGTTACACAATGCCTATTCTAAATATGTAATCTTTTTTTACTGCTTATTTTATTAAAACATTTTCTCAAATAACAAAAAAAAGAAGAGTATGTGCAAATACAAGGTGAGTTCATGAATCAGCTACAAGGAAATCAAGGCTATTAGCAATTTACAGCTGCATAGTAACAAAGAGTCAAATCTCAAGGTAACAACATGCCATACAGAACAAAAGCGCAGGTACATGGCGGAAACAAACAGTACTAAGGACACAATGGGCCCGAAGGGTTAAAACTCAAAAAGCCAAACATCTGTACAGATAAAGCAAGCGGAGGACATTTCAACATGAAGGACAAAAGGCAAGGACAACAACGAAGACAAAGGAAAACCTCAGCAATTAACTGACTTACCTCAACCCAGAAAGACCGACAACCCCAAAAAATAGAAAACGCAGAGGCCACTTCAAGTCCTAAAGGGGAAATAGTGGCACTACATTTTTGTAAGAGTTCAGTGGTATGGTACCAACAATAGCTTATATTGAGTTTCTTTAAAGGGGTACTCCACTGGAAGACATTTTCTTTTAAATCAATTGGTGCCAGAAAGTTAAACAGATTTTTAAATTACTTCTATTAAAAAATCCCAATCCTTCCAATACTTTTTAGATGATGTATACTACAGAGGAAGTTCTTTTCTTTTCGAATTTCCTTTCTGTCTGACAACATGCTCTCTGCTGACACCTCTGTCCGTGTCAGGAACTGTCCAGAGCAGGAGAGGTTTGCTATGGGGATTTGCTCCTACTCTCGACAATTCCTAAAATGAACAGAGGGGTCGGCAGAGAGCATGTTGTCAGACAGAAAGGAAATTCAAAAGGAAAAGAACTTCCTCTGTAGTATATAGCAGCTGATAAGTACTGAAAGGATTGGGATTTTTTAATAGAAGTCATTTTCAAATTTGTTGCAAGACCTGCTGTAACCCTGCAATACAGGAATCATAGTCATTTTTTCCGTAATATCACCGAGCTTAGTAGTCCTCTTAGTATGCTGCGCTGTTTGCAGGATTATGTTGAGATAAATGCAAAGGAGCAGGAAGATAAAATAATTACAGATTCAGAATCAGGATCATTTAACCTATTTATTGACGACTTTGGTTTAGGGGGAATTTTGGAGTTAACAGAGTCCATTTACATCCTTTGTCACTTTGGTGCCAACGCTCTAGTGGTCCCTGCCAGTTTTCTGATACTCCATACTGGCCCATGACCACTGCAGCCATTCACTTACCTCCGCAGTCCCATGCCATGTTTGCTAGCCAGTGATTAGCTGCAGAGGTCATGTATCTCTACAAATATTTGTTCCAGAGAAGTAAACAAAGACCATGAGGGACCACCAGAGCATTGGCGTTCGATCACAATCTCGAAGTTTCATATGAGCCACTACAAAGTGAATCTTTTCACAAAAGTCTGCAATATCCACTACTATAACTGTTTAACTTTACGCCCATTGCACTTTAGCGCAGGGAGGTACAGGCTCCAAAGTGCAATGGGCGTAAAGTAAAACAAATAATACTGTACATAGTCAGGGACTACATAGTCAGGGACAGGTCAGAAACATAATGGGAAAACAACCAAACAACTAGATAAACCAGACAGGATATAAATATACAAACAGGGAAGGATATAGTGTGCTAACATACAGTTCAGAAACCGGAATGAAGATAAACGGCAAATATGAATTAATGAACATGACTAGATAAAGAATAAGTATACAGCAGAAACCAGGAAATGCAGGGAATGAACAGATGAATGAATGTAAAACACTAAACAGATCAGGAAACATAGAACACTGTTCACACTGGACACTGAACAAAGAACAAACTAGACTCCCCACTCCAAACATGGAGGGACATCAGTAACAAAGCCAAATAGACTACTAGCCAGTGGGCACACTCCACCGTGGGATCAGCATACTGGCCTAGAAGGCAGCAGAAATATAATACACGGAACACTGGACTGAGAAACTGATGAGTCTGAACAGACTCCACAAAACCAAACTCCATAACATGGAGGAATACAGGTAAGGACTCTAAACAGGAATACTAAATACAGAGCACGGGTACAAGCAAGACTCACAGTGAGAACACAGACTTAGATATGACAAAGTACTAAAAGCCAACAGATGTACATATAGTAGGGCAAAAAAGTATTAAGTCAGCCACCAATTGTGCAAGTTCTCCCACTTAAAAAGATTAGAGAGGCCTGTAATTTTCATCATATGAAAGACATAATGAGAAAAAAAAATCCATAAAATCACATAGCCTGATTTTTTAAGAATGCATTAGCAAATTATGGTGGAAAAAAATAGTATTTGGTCAATAACAAAAGTTCATCTCAATACTTTGTTATATACCCTTTGAGAAGGTGAAAGGCATCGTGGTGGATGGGTGTTATGTGTCACCAAGGCTTCTGGCTTTGGGGAAGTAAGAGCCGTATTTATTCAGTGTCTGTGCTGCGATGCAGTCTGACACTGTGGCCGTAGTGTGGCTGGAAGGCCAATCTGGGACGGCTCTTACTGGGAATGACCAAGTGCAGGGTGGGGGTCATTCCCCACAATCCAGGCCGTCTTTTGTTGGCCTTAAAGGCAGCCTGCTTCACCAGCTGAGGGGGATTTTGCTAGTTGCAGCTCACACTGCCAGAGAGAGCTGCATGTGGAGTTCGTCCCTGCGTTTGCTCTAAGGTTGGAAGCTGCTGAACAGCCTGCCTGGAGGCCTGGAAAAGGCTTGCTTGATGCTGCATGGCATGGATTCAGGTGTGAACAAACACCTAAGGAAATAACAGGTGGACTTTTGTTACGTTTTCCTTTTGTTCTGCATTTAAAGACTGTTTGCTGTGTGCCAAGCGTTAATAAAACACTGAACTTTGATTCGTTTCCTTGCCTCTATACTGCAACTGCACCTATTTGCAAGATCGAGTCATCACAACCCTTTGTTGGCAATGACAGAAGTCAAACGTTTTGTGTAAGTCTTCACAAGGTTTTCACACACTGTTGCTGGTATTTTGGCCCATTCCTCCATGCAGATCTCCTCTAGAGCAGTGATGTTTTGGGGCTGTCGCTGGGCAACACAGACTTTCAACTTCCTCCAAAGGTTTTCTATGGGGTTGAGATCTGGAGACTGGCTAGGCCACTCCACGATCTTGAAATGCTTCTTACGAAGCCACTCCTTCGTTGCCGGGTGGTGTGTTTGGGGTCATTGTCATGCTGAAAGACCCAGCCACATTTCATCTTCAATGCCCTTTCTGATGGAAGGAGGTTTTCACTCAAAATCTCACAAAACATGGCCCCATTCATTCTTTCCTTTACACGGATCAGTCATCCTGGTCCCCATAGCATGATGTTTCCACCCCCATGCTTCACAGTAGGTATGGTGTTCTTTGGATGCAACTCAGCATTCTTTCTCCTCCAAACATGCCGAGTTGAGTTTTTACCAAAAAGTTCTACTTTGGTTTCATCTGACCATATGACATTCTCCTAATCCTCTTCTGGATCATCCAATTGCTCTCTAGCAAACTTCAGACGGGCCCGGACATGTACTGGCTTAAGCAGGGGGACATGTCTGGCACTGCATGATTTGAGTCCCTGGCGGCTTAGTGTGTTACTGATGGTAGCCTTTGTTAGTTTAGTCCAAGCTCTCTGCAGGTCATTCACTAGGTCCCCCCGTGTGGTTCTGGGATTTTTGCTCACCATTCTTGTGATCATTTTGACACCACGGGGTGAGATCTTGCGTGGAGCCCCAGATCGAGGGAAATTATCAGTGGTCTTGTATGTCTTCCATTTTCTAATAATTGCTCCCACAGTTGATTTCTTCACACCAATCTGCTTCCCTATTGCAGATTCAGTCTTCCCAGCCTGGTGCAGGTCTACAATTTCGTTTTTGGTGTCCTTTGACAGCTCTTTGATCTTGGCCATAGTGGAGATTGGAGTGTGACTGTTGGAGGTTGTGGAGAGGTGTCTTTTATACTGATAACAAGTTCAAACAGGTGCCATTATTACAGGTAATGAGTGGAGGACAGAGGAAACTCTTAAAGAAGAAGTTACAGGTCTGTAAGAGCCCGAAATCTTGCTTGTTTGTAGGTGACCAAATACTTATTTTCCACCATAATTTGCAAATAAATTCTTAAAAAATCAGACAATGGGATTTTATGGATTTTCTTTTCTCATTATGTCTCTCATAGCTGAGGTATACCTATGATGAAAATTACAGCCCTCTCTCATCTTTTTAAGTAGGAAATCTTTCACAATTGGTGGCTGACTAATTACTTGTTTGCCCCACAGTAAAACCAAGCAGACTACAACCAATATCATAAACAGGAATCAACCATGATTAAAACTCAGACAAACAGACGTAGCAAAGATAAAACTAATAATCAGCCCAGAGTTCAGCAGAGCTTGGGTTAACATACAGGTCCGATTTTAGACTAAGTGTGGCCCTGGGCAAAAATAATAAATGGGGGCCCCCAGATTGCGTGACCAAAGATCACCAGCACTCCCTGAACTGTGCTGCATCTCAGCTAATGGGAGTAAATGAGATTTCGCTAAAAACCCAAAATGGCTGTGACTACAACATGAGAAACTTAATTATTCCATCCAGAATGAATTTGTGGCTGCAGTAATTTGGGGGTCGCAACATGATTCCATTCATGCAAATAAGCTCAGCCCCCCTCCTTTGCAAGAATAAAGTGCACGGACAGCTGTGGAGCAACAGCAACTTGTAAGGACACACGTAGAGTAATCGAGCGCAAAACGGCATCACAAAATGTATGGTCACAGGAAACCATAGGGTCTCCGAAAGCCATACATTCTATGAGGCAGTTTTAAGGGTTTAATAAACCACCTGAAGAGGAAGAACTGATTTGTGCTGTATTTCTCTACGTGTGACCACATTTACTTACATTAGCTGAGAATCAGCAGGATTTAAGGAGAACAACATGGCGATCTTTGACTGTGCAACCCGTTTTTGCCATGTAGCCAAAACCTAATACTGTCACCTTGTTCTTTATACAGTAATAGTCACCGCACACAGATAAACAGTAATCTTCTCAATGCTACCTATCAGTAATAGTGAACACCAAAGTCCTAGTAAAGTGCAACACAAACTCCCATGTGTCCCAGTGACACCCATATGGGAGTGCATACTAATCCTGTCAAGGACAGGGGAATGCCATAAATATATGTACACAGAAAAGTTGGAGTTATGACACCACCTTCAATATAAACATATAAATCTCTATTAAGATGTTTTACATAAAAAACATATAGATGCGAAAGATGAAGTAATGCAATGGAAATTCGATGCAAAAATGACTGGTGCAGAGCAAGAAAATTACATACAAATGAGTAGATAGGATGTCCACACACTATATATAGCAGATATGGAATAAATAGTTTGCCACTGTGGGCTATCCATACAATTACTGCATAATTACAAAGTGTAAATGTACATCTAATATCGCCTAAGGCTGATGTACAGCCAGGCCAAAGAATGCACAGTGAAACTAAGTGATAGCATAGACAGCGTGTACAAATTACTCAATAAGAGTCAATGTATCACCTTACCCATGTGGGATGACAAGCTCTGCGACCGACCCCTACGACCGTTTCGGTTTCCCTTTTTTTTTTTTTTTACTGTAATTTTTTTTATTAATTTTTTGAAATAAAGAACATACATAGACAAAGTCAAGGGAGAACAAGTCCCCATGGCATAAAACACAGCATAAGGCATATCATAAAATACGAGCATCAAGGTGGAACAAAATGTGTACATAGAACACAAATAATGCTAAGTCAGTAACAAATCCAGCCAATCCAATACTATCAAAGAACAACAAGGAATAAATAGGGGAGGGACGAAGGAGAAGGGAGGGAGCAGAAGGAATGGGGAACACAACACCTACAGACCACAAAAGGGGGAGGGGGACAACACAGAAGAGAGAGAGAGAGAGAGAGTAGAAAAGAGAACAAACCCAGGAGAGAGGTTAGAGATTAAGGAGGTTGCTTTTAAGTGAATCTATCCCACGGGTCCCAGACAGAAAGAAACAACCGAATAGTATTGTTTGAGGAGGCCGTGAGCGATTTAAGAGAGCGAATCTCTCGGATCCTAGCCAAGAGATCATGCTCGGATGGGAGTAAGGTATGCTTCCAATACTTTGCAATCAGTGTCTTGGCAGCCAGGACAATATATAAGAACAGTTTAAATGGTTTTTTAGTCAAAAGTGTAGTGGATAAGTGTAAAAGGAAAATCAAGAGGTCCCACGGAACCATCACCCCCAATACCCCCAAAACCAGCCTCTGAACCCCAACCCAAAATGGTGCTATGAGTGGACAGGACCAGAAAATATGGAAAGTGTCGCCCAAGCCCACCCCACACCTCCAGCACTGGGGATGGACATCGGGATTCAGTTTATTCAGAAGGACCGGAGTGTGATACCACCCCATCAACATCTTAAATTGAGTTTCTTTATAGGCCGTACAAATGGAGGCCCTAGAAGCCCTGTCCCAGATCACCCTCCACTGAGGAATAGTAATAGTAGTACCGAGAGCCGACTCCCAGCGCTCCATGTGGCGGTGGGCCAGGGCTGCACCATCCAGAGGGGAAATTAAGAGGGAATAGATACTGGAAAGGAGGCCCCTCGTCTGCGGGCCCGCTCCTACACAGCCTCTCGAAGCCCGTGGGCAGAGATACAGTCAGAGATCCCTGAGTCGAGGACAGGTAATGACGAAGCTGCGTATAGCGGGTAAGCTCAGAGGAAGGGAGGCTCCAGTGGGAGACAAATTGATCAAAAGGCCGGAGGGATCGGGTTAGAGGATCCACCACATCAGCCCAACAGAAAAGATCACGGGAGCCCCACTCTCTAACCATAGTGGAGGTCACTCCAGGGGGGAAGTCCGGGTGATAAAGGAATCATCGTAAAGGGGAGGAGGAGGAGAGAAGCCCAAAGCGTCTAGAGCAATAAGTCCACACATAGCTGGAAAGAGACATCGGACTGAGAAGAGGGCAAGGGGGAGAAGGAAGAAGGTATGTCCATAAGAGGGAATTAGGATGGTGCGGTGCTAACCATAATTTCTCTAGTTTCATCCATTTACTGTAGGCATGATACGTTGACCAGGCCGCTAAACCGATGTCACTTAGCATCCCAAATAAACCGGAAAATAGCCGATTGAAAAGAGCGCAAGACTGCCAGTGGTACCCGCACTGGCAGAGTTTCAAAATAGTATAACAGTTTGGGAAGAATAGTCATCTTGACTGCCGCAATGCGCCCAAAAAAGGAAATGTATTGGGAGCGCCATTTCTCCATTAAAGCACGCAGCTCGCGCAGAAGGGAAGGAAAGTTAGCTGAGTACAAGGAGGAGTATGAAGGGGAGAGAGAGAGACTCCCAAGTAAGTAATAGCAGAGGGAGACCAGCGGAATGAGTAGTTGGCTCTCAGGAGAGAGACCACAGAGGGAGGGAGGTTGAGGGGCATAGCCTCTGACTTGGAGAGATTGACTTTATAGCCGGAGACCACACCATAGGCATGCAAAAGTTTATAGAGGGAAGGTAGAGAAAGTAGAGGCTTAGTAAGTGTGAGTTAGACATCATTAGCGAAAAGACAGATCTTGAAGTCCCAACCATGAAGAGGCACTCCAGAGACATCCGGGTCCCCCCGGATCAAAGCTGCAAGCGGTTCAATACATAATGGAAAAATCAGGGGGGACAAGGGACAACCCTGCCTAGTGCCATTATAAAGGGGAAATGTCGAAGAAGAGCCAGTGGGAAGTTTAAGAGAAGCAGTCGGGAGAGAGTAGAGGCCCCATAGTGCTGTAAGAAAGCTACCAGAGATCCCAAATTTCTGCAGGGTGGCAAATATAAATGGCCAGCCCAGCCTATCAAAGGCCTTTTCGGCATCAAGACTTAACAGCAAAGCTCGTCCAGATCCCCGATTGACAACGTCTGTCAAGTCAACAACCCTCCTGGTATTATCACCCCCCTGACGGCCCGGAATAAAACCTACTTGATCCTTATGTATAAGGGTAGGCAAAAAAGTACACAGGCGAGACGCCACCACTTTAGAAAACTGTTTCAAATCTGAGTTAAGGAGGGCTATAGGCCTGTAACTGGAACTATCATGGGGATCCTTCCCAGGTTTAGGGATCAGCGTAATTAGGGAATGCAAAAAAGACTGCGGGATACTCTCCCCTCCCAGAAAGGAATTAAACAAGAGCACAAGCTTGGGAAGAAGAACAGAAGAGAAAGTTTTATAGTATAGGTAAGTGAAGCCATCAGGTCCCAGAGAGCGCCCCACTGGAAGGATCTTAAAGGCAGCCGTAAGTTCCTCCAGAGTGACGGGAGCATTCAGGGCCTCCCGGTCTATTGCCGAGAGAGCCGGAAGGCTACACCTAGAGAGGAAAGAGTCAAGGGCCGCTGCACGCTCTCCAGGATCAGAGGGGAGTTGAGAGGGAAGGGAGTACAACTTACTATAGTAGTCTTGAAAAAGGCGGGAGATGGATTCTAGATGGTAGTGAAGAGTCCCCTCGGGGTCCTTCAGAGCCGAGGGAGTCCGAGAGACCACCCTGTCCCGGAGGCGCCGGGCCAGCATCGTGTGTGCCTTGTTACCCTTCTCATAAAAGTGCTGTTTGGCATAGAGCAATTGACGCTCCACATTGTGAAGAGCCAAGTCACTCAACTGAGACCTCGCAGCCACCAGATGCCTCAGGACAGGGAGGGAAGGAGCTAGGAGGAGATGAGCCTCGAGGTCGGAAATTAGGGCCCTAAGTTCCCGGGAGCGAGCCAAAGCATCACGTTTCCGCTTGGAACCCAGCGCTATGCAATGGCCTCTAACCACGGCCTTATGAGCCTCCCACAATATGGCCTGTGGGGAGACAGTACCATCATTGTTGGCAAAATATTCAGTGATGCTTTGAAGGATCGAGTCCCCGGAAGGAGGGGATTTAAGCAAAGAATCATTAAGACGCCAATGACATCGGCAGAGAAAAGAGGAGAATGGAGAGAAAGTGACTAAGACAGGACTATGATCAGCGGCGGCAAGGAACCCAATAGCGAATGACGATCTATCCGAGGGGAAAAAAACTGATTAAAATCCCCACCCAAAAGCCATGCCGAGGGAGTATATTTATTCAGACGCGTTAAAACCCGACGCAGGAAGGGAATCTGGGAAGTATTAGGAGCGTACACATTACATAGGAGCAACTGTTTATCCCCAATGGAGCCCTGCAATATGAGGAACCTGCCGGAAGGGTCAGCATAAGAGGAGGAGACTTGCAGGGGACACGATCTAGAAACCAGGATCGCCACTCCCGCAACCTTCCTATCAGTTGAAGCTATGTAGCCCTGTGGGTAGAGACGCTGTAAAAAGTGGAAAGATCCCGTCTTGTCAAAGTGCGTCTCCTGAAGGTATACTATGTCAGCCTTAAGGGCCACTAGCTCCCGCTGCAGTAAACGCCGCTTAGTCGGGGTATTAAGGCCCTTCACATTCAAGGAGACACACTTAGCCATGAGGGTATAGTAAAGAGGAAGTCGTGTGCTGTGTAAAGTACTCACCCAGTAGCGTGGGGGCTTCCAGGGGGGACCCAACAGAGAGGAGTGTCCGCGCTGACAAACTGGGCAACCTAGGAGAAAAAAAGACAAAAAGAAAGACCACATCTCGAGGGGAAAGAAGGAAGAAAAGGAAGAGAAGAGGACAAAAAAAAAGGCAGACGGGAACAAACGGGGAAGGGAACGCAACAAAGGGAACCTTAAATGAACCACTGGTACACTGGCCAGTGAAGAGACCAAAGTGATAATGCCACACAATAAAACAACAGTCAACAACAGTAGTTCACTATTTGCCATGGCCTCAGAGGGGAAAGTGGAAGAACGCTCCAAGAGGAGACCACCCATGAGGGTCAGAGTCCCAGAGGCCATAGAAATAATAAATGTGAGTCAGCCCTCTTCATGCACCTCAAGAAAACAATTAAACTAGAATGCATGTAACACATGGGGAGAAGCAATGCAGAGGGAAAGTAATGCCAAAGTCCCGAAAACCAGCATCAAGACCCAAGCCGGGGTCTGCAGAAGTGGACTCAAGGCGGCTCAGGACCAACTCTCGGGGAACCAGCGGCGGATGCAGCACGACTAGCTTTATGGCGTTTCTCCAGCACAGGCTGCCACACTGGAGGAAGAGCTGAGGGAGTGTGACTTCGCCATTATGCGCTCCTTCAGCTGAAAGTCCGCAACACAGCAAATGACACTTCCGGGGGTGGACCATTGGAGGGGCGAGGGCGGAAGGCACGGTGAGCACGATCCAGCTTGATTTTGTGGGACAGGGGTTCACCCAGCATCATGTTGAAAATTGCCTCCAAGGTAACATGTAAGTCCTCTGCCTGGGTCGCCTCCGGGAGGCCACGCATTCGGATGTTGTTGCGTCTACCCCTATTGTCCAAATCCTCAACATGAGAGTTAAGGTCATTGAGGAAGTCGGTTTGAGCAGTAAGGGTACCCTGCAACTCAGCAATATAGGACCGGGTAGAATCATGGGCCCCCTCCAAGTCATCAACGCTGTTGGAGACCAGGGACGTGCACACATAGGGGTAAAAAGGGGCTGGAGCCCCTGCCCCTTTTCCTCACCTGCCCCTATAGTGTCCTCACAAAAGGAGCTACAGACTCATGGTGATAGGTGCAGTAAAAAGGATCCATTGCTGGGGAGGTTTGTATGTGGTTTAATGGAGGGTGCTGTGCCCTCCCTGCAGGAAGGGGGCGCCACTCACCCTGTCATTATCAGCCATTTCTCTGCTCCTCTCCACACGGAGGAGACAGGAGCAGAGGAGGCAGAGAGAAGCCCCGTCCACAGTCTGCCCGGCCACAAACTTCATACACACACACATATATATATATATAATGTGAGCAAGTGAATGTATGTATATGTGTGTGTATATATTTAGTATATATTCCATGTTGTATGTATGTGTTAAAGTGTCTCCTTGTATGTGTGTATATTACGTATGTACTATATGTGTCTTTATGTTATGTGCTTGTATGTATTGTATGAAGCACATTATTAGGGAATTAATAGAGGAATGTAAGCACAGTATGTAGGGAATTTATGGAAACACAGAATATATTTTATTTATATTGGAACATTATATTTTTATGTATGCTGGCACTGTGTATAGAGCCTTAATAGTGGCACAGTATAGTTAAATAATAGTGGCACAGTATATAGTTCATTAATGGTGGCACAGTATATAGGGAATTAATAGATGAATGGTGGCACAGTATATAGATCATTAAGGGGGGTACGGTATATAATTAAAGGGAAACTGACAGGCTGTTTACTCGCAATAAACCCAATACACTAGGTTACCGTGCAGGAGAACAGGAGAAAGATAATGTTATACTTAATAAATGTGGACCAGCCGTTTTCTAGGTATTGCCCCACATTGCTAGTATGCGAATTCAGTCTTGTGCGCAATGGAGGCGGAGCTTCCCTGCCTCCATCCTGTATGCTGTGCTATGCCTGGCCGTCTTTGTATATTTATAATTCTTTTTTTGCCAACTTGTATATTGCAGCATGTAAGCATATATTAGTGTGGTGTCCCTCTCTTCAGTGTAAGAACCAGAGCTGTGTAGAGATTCCTGCATAAGGTGGGTGCTGGGTGATTGGGGATGGGTGCTGGGTGATTGGTGCTGGGTGATTGGGGATGGGTGCTGGGTGATTGGGGATGGGTGATTGGGGATGGGTGCTGGGTGATTGGTGATTGGGGATGGGTGCTGGGTGATTGGGGATGGGTGCTGGGTGATTGGTGATGGGTGATTGGGGATGGGTGCTGGGTGATTGGTGATTGGTGCTGGGTGAGGCCAGATACATTGCACGTTCTGTCATATAGAGGTCAGACCGGGGCATATAGGGGGAGATTTATTAAAACCTTTGCAGAGGAAAAGCCTTCTGCAAAATGAAAGCAGCGATCTGATTGGTTGCTATGGGCAACTGCACCGCTCTTTCTCTGCACAGGTTTTGATAAATCTCCTCTATAATACAGTATATTATAGGGCAGCTGTCACATGTTTTCTGTAAATAAGACTGACAAGTACAGACAAAGTGTATATACACATGGCAGACCTTCATATAAACTGTACTTGACTTTATTTTACAAAAGCACCAACTTTTATAGGGCTAGGAATGTCAAGGGGGCCTGGCCGGAGGTCCACTGTGTCCCTGGGCCACAGCCCATTAAGTCTGGCAGACGTTTTTTAAATGATGAGAAGTGCCCTCTTTTTTTACTTGAGCCCCAGCCCTCCAAAATGTCTGTGCATGTCCCTGTTGGAGACATGCTGGAGATCCTGGCGCATCGCTGAAATCTCAGCTCTACAAGCTTCCTTAACTTCTGTAATGACGGTTCTAAAATCCTCTCTAGAGGGGAAATGAGAGAGTAATTGGCTGAAGTCCATGGGAAGTGGTGCAGAGGCGGCCGCCCCAGAACAGGTCAGGGCAACATCAGGGCTACCATCCCACTCAGCAAGAACAGCAGGCACACCAAGGCTGCCAGGGGACCTAGCTACAGGAGAGGGGCCCGACTGGGGTAGGACTCCAGGGGATCCCCCACTACACCCCCGTGCTGACAGGCTTCGCTGTGGCTTAGGAGAGTTCCCAGGCAGAGCCCAATGAGCACCAGGTGAGTTCTCTCCCCCTGCAGGGGAGGTAATAGCAGGGGCTGCTGGCCCTTTAAGAATGGCCTCAGGAGAGCGTCCATGCGATGGAGGGCCCAGGGGACAAGCAGGAGGGACCCCAAGGACGTGGACACCCCCAGTAACAGGAGCGGGATGCAGGAACTGACCTGGATCCTGTAGGTGCCACTTCTGAGGACCATCCAGACGCTTCTCCATCTACAGAGGCAGCCCAGGCAGCAGGGGGACAAGAAGCCGGGGCCTGCAGCGGTTGCTCCGACAACCTTTCTGAGAACCGAGCGACCGAGGTGGAAGCCGGCGGCAGGAGCTCCTCAAGCCCAGACTTCAGCCCGGGACCAAGGCACAAGGTATGCAGCTGGCCGAGATATGTCGGAGACCCCCGGGGTCCAGGAGAGTCGTCCGGGTGCAGCGGGCGGTGCGCAGCAGCCGCAGGTCCCACCGAGCGCGACCACAGTATGCGTATACAGGCCGGAGAGGTAGGCGGGGAGGCCGGGGCCGATGAGGAGGGAGTGCGGAGGTAGCGAACGATTCCCCCAGAAGCAGATTGCTGGGCCAGACCGGGTAACGGGACCTTCTTGCGGCGCCTGGTTCCCCTCGGCATGGGGCAGAGGGCAGAGAGGTGCTGATACAGCAGATTTAGTGGCCACAAGGCGCGGAGCTCTGAAGTTAGGCAGCCATCTTCGGCAGCGGCAATCCACGCCCCCTTCGGTTTCCCTTTTTCAAGAGGTACTAATCAGTAATAGTGCCCACATATACTATAAGGCTATGTTCACACAATGGAATGTCCACACAGAGAATCTCTGCGAGGCATAATATGTCGGCGCTAGGACCGCACAGGAATGCGTCTTCTCATAGACAGCTCTGCACAAAAAATTTACATGTTCATACTTTCTGTGGACACACAAAATTGAATTTCCGTGCCGGAAACATCTGGCACAGAAGTTCTGCCATGTGCACAGAGCAGCAGAATCCTGTTGAATTCACATATACTATAACAGTAATCTTCTCAGTGTTGTCTGTCAGTTAGAGCTCCCACATATACTATAACAGTGATCTCAGTGCTGCCTGTCAGTAATAGCGCCCACATATAATATAACAGTGATCTCAGTGCTGCCTGTCAGTAAAAGTGCTCATGTTATTCTTTACACAGTAATAGTTTTCCTCTTAATGCTCCGCACTGTAATAATGCCCCTTTTGTGCCCCTTACTGTGTAATAATGCCCACGTTACTGTGTAATAATGCTCCTTGCTGTACTACAGATCACGGCACAAAAAAAGTGACCCCTCATGCAGCCCTGTATATGGAAAAATTTGAATATTATATGGGTCAGATTTTAAACAAACTTATTTTGTTAAAAAGTCTAAGTTTTTAAGACTAGTACAATAATAGAAACGCATATAATATGGGGATCATTTAAATTGAAAAGCATTTTTCTTTTCAATTTCCCCACAAAATAATATTTTTTTTGTTGCGCCATACATTTTATAGTAGAATGAAAGGTGCGATTACAAAATACAATTGATGTTGCAAAAAAAAAGCTCCATATGGGTCTGTGGATGGAAAAATATGAGTTATGGCAAAAATCTAAATGAGCTGTGTCCTCAGGGGGTTAAAATCTTAAATTACCCCCGACAATATCTGTTAGTGGATCCACACTGGGTAGACAGCGATGTATGTGCTGTAATTGAATATTTATTCCCCCCCCCTTCTCCATACTTTCCCCTATTACCTTTTCTTTTCTTCATTAATTGTACAGAGCAGACTTACTATGCATCTTCCAAGACCTGCGATGACATCATCAGGAGTCCTAGCCTATAGGAGTCATTGCAGATCCTATAAGATCAATAGTAAGTCTTTTAGTGTTGTCTATGGTCTCTCTGCAGCCTGGACAGCTTAAGGGCTATAATCACACTACTGTATTTTGCCGCGATTTGCTCAACATCGCGGCAAAAACGCCACAATTTTACAGGGATTTTGCGCAAATTGCAGCAAGATTCAGTAATGTGTCCTAAAGCTTTTCTGGGGCCCCCTTTTAGATGGGGGCCCTGAGCAACTGCCCAGGTTGCCCCCCCTAACGCCGGCCTTGTTTACATAGCTCCCCCTGAGCTCCCATTGGCTAATAGCATGAACTATATGCTAATAGCACAGAAAATGTTAATACATAAAAACAAAATCTGAACAGGGCCTAAAATGCAAAAATGGACATTAAAATAACAGGTTGTGTGGCCTACTATAAAGAGCCCTAGGTGATGACACTGGATAGGATGACAAAATAAAAGGTTTAACACCTTTATTGTGGCGATTTGTATTAATGGAAATCATAATATAAAGGGGGCAATGTTGTCTAATAACACCAACAGTATGCACAGAAATGTCTCAATTATTCTGTGTCTCGGTGCTGTGTACATAATTTAGTGAGGTGGTAAGATTATTTTGAGGGTGCTGTCCCTTTAATAAGACACTGCGGTATCTTAGTTTCTGAATTCTGTCCTCACTAATTAATACAATCAATAAAAACGCAGCACTGAAAGAAAAATATTGATATATTACACTTGGGCTTCTCTCTAGGCCTGAGCTCATTAGCATAGTTAATTATCAATATTTAATATAATATGCAGGTTGCACATCTTTTCCAAGTCATTATCCTGTGACATTTAAAGAAAATCAATAATATTATCATGCCAACCTTCCAAAACTCCACTCTCCCTTTGGGCAATGAGGAGAGATCAGCAGAACATAAACCTTACAGTCCAAATAATCTAACGTTTGCTTTTAATTATCCTCTGAACATCTCCAGACACAAAGAAGAGCCGACAAATGAAAATTCGTTCTGTCTCAAAAACAAAGTTGTAGATGAAAGACTGTACAAACAATGGCTGCATGGAGGAAGGGGACATTGTCAATACTAAAAGTCTTATTAAAGGGGACATTCATGAAGACTAATTAGAAATAAATGTATCCAGTCCGTATTATCTTATTGATGGGGCTCCTACAGTCAAAGTCCAGTTGATTGGACCGAAATATTTAAAATAGTCTTGAGACACAAGAATATAAAGTGCTTGGTTAAAATAGGTTTAGTGATGTAAAAAAGTAACATTATAGTAACTGCATCTACAAAGATACATCGTGCCTAGGAAAAGCTCATATGATGGTCTGGGCTGGATGGAGAATAGAGATGAGCGAACTTTTCAAAAATTCAATTCAGCCGATTCACTGAATTTTCCGAAAAAGTTTGTTTCGATCCAAATTTTTTCGCGGTGAATCTATATTAAAAAAGGCTATTTCTAGCCTACATACAGCCTCTATAGGGGTATAGAACACTTTGCTGTGTTCTAAAACGCATATGGAGTGTGCTGGGTTAGTGAAATAATACTGTTATTCAGAATAACATGCAGATTACCGGCATCGCTTTTAGAATCACTGCCACACAGCAGCACAATGACAGAGCCTGGTGGTGGCATCAGTGTCAGGAGACCATATAGTGACTGAATGACATAGCATGGAGGTGTTGGCAGCATGAGGAGACCATTTAGTGGCTGAATGGCACAGTGTGGAGGTGTTGGCAGCATGAGGACACCATATAGTGGCTGAATGACACAGCCTGGACATGTTGACAATCCCTAAGATTAAAAGATGAATTAAGAAATTTAAACCGAAGATTTTGGATAGCGGGTGCTACCTATGAGAAAATGTGAAATTCCCAGACCCAGGCCCAACAGCGGCATCAGTAAACCATATATTGCCTGAATGACACAGCCTGGAGTTGACTGAAGCACGAGTACACAGCAGGGCTTCACAATCCCCCCCCCCAAAAAAAAAACCACAACAATTTTATTCATTTTTGAAAAAGATTTTGGATAGCGGGTGCTACCTATGAGAAAATTTGAAATACCCAGGCCCCACAGCGGCATCAGTAAACCATATATTGTCTGAATGACACAGCCTGGAGTTGGCTGATGCACGAGTACACACCAGGACTTCACAATCCCCCCCAAAAAAACACAACAATTTTATACATTTTTGAAAAAGATTTTGGATAGCGGGTGCTACCTATGAGAAATTTGAAATTCCCAGACCCAGGCCCAACAGCGGCATCAATAAACCATATATTGCCTGAATGACACAGCCTGGAGTTGGCTGAAGCACGAGTACACACCAGGGCTTCACAATCCCCCCCAAAAAACACAACAATTTTATAAATTTTTTAAAAAGATTTTGGATAGCGGGTTCTACCTATGAGAAAATTTAAAATTCCCAGACCCAGGCCCCACAGCGGCATCGGTAACCCATATATTGCCTGAATGACACAGCCTGGAGTTGGCTGATGCACGAGTACACACCAGGGCTTCACAATCCCCCCCAAAAAAACAACACAATTTTAGAATTTTTGAAAAAGATTTTGGATAGCGGGGGCTACCTATAAGAAAATTTGAAGACCCAGGCCCAGCAGCGCCATCATTTTTTTATTTGAAATTTAAAACAACCTTTGCGTGTCCCGGACCCCAGTGTGTGGGTACGAAGGACCAAATCCAACAAGCCCCCACAGGGCTCATGTGGCCGTGAGATTTAGGTGCAACGTCTCCATTGCCCTTACCGGCCATTGTTTCCAAGACTTCTCGCCAAAGCAAACCATGTGAAGAACAGCGTGACACCGCCGTGACCTGCACACATGGTATGCTGAAGGGCCACTGAGACTTGTCCGGGAAGTGGAGGCTTAAGACACAGTGGAGGATGTGGAGGTGGAGTAGCACACTGTCACAGGACCAACGGCTGACAGAGTGTAGCAGGAAGCAGCATTGAGTACACACCAGGGCTTCAGAATCCCAAAGAAAAAACAACCATTTTTAAAAAAATTTTTAGAATATTTAGAACAGCGGGTGCTACCTATATATTGGCTGAATGAAACAGCCTGTAGTTGGCTGATGCATGAGTACACACTAGGGCTTCACAATCCCTCCAAAAAAACACAACAATTGTAGAAATTTATGAAGAAGACTTTTGGATAGTGGGTGCTACCTATGAGAAAATTTGAAATTCCCAGACCCAGGCCCAGCAGCGCCATCAGTAAACCATATTTTGCCTGAATGACACAGGCTGAAGTTGGCTGATGCATGAGTACGCACCAAAGCTTCACAATCCCTAATAAAAAAGACAAACATTTTTTACGAAAATTTTTTATGAAAATTTAGGACAGCGAGTGCTCTCTATATATTATCAGAATGATGCAGCCTGGAGATGGCTGCAGCATGAGGAGACCATTGAAATGTGTGATTTTTTTTTTTTTAATTTAAATCAAAATTTGTGTCCCGGACCCCGCTGTGTGGGTACAAAGGACCTAATCTCACAAGTACCCACAGGGCTCATGTGGCCGTAAGATGTAGGCGCAACGTCTCCATAGCCCTGAGCGGACATTTGTTTTTTGTACTGTTGTTTAAGAACAAGCGCATATCCAATAGTCCAGAAGACTCTATAATGCAGGATGGTGGACCACCAAAAGACATTCTTCTATAAAATAATTTTTTATGAAATAAAGAAGCAGAGTTCATCCCTCTGCGTATTTTTTTGTGAAAATTTTACTTATAACATCACACGCAACCAGCGTTCAATGGTGTAATGGTTATTATTGTGGAAAATCCAAGTTATTACTGAGATAATTATCAGAAAATTTGAAAAAAAAACTCTACCCAAGAGTGTTTAATAACCCCATACATTGCACAATAAATGTTGAAATTTAAATTAAGCATGTATGTAGGTATTTCAAAAATCCTAAAATTAAAGGCCCAAGCCCAGAAGCATCATGAAGTCAAGTAGTTCCTGAAAGACACAGGAGCAGTCAGGAGTAGGCATCAGCAGTACCCAAGAGGCTTTAATAACCCCTTACATTGCACGATCACTCGTGAGATCGAGCAATAACAGGTGTGTTATGCCCTCAGATGTCCGAGGCTGCACGCACAATACTCTGAACGGACCAGCGTGTGTCTATCTTTCACCGACAGGTGCGGGTAACCCGCTGAACCCCGTTGGCGATAGGGATCAGGGATTACACTTATTTGCCAGAAAAGAAGAATCACAACTAAGTGCGGGTCATAAGCTAGGGTTCATTAAGTCCCTGCCCTTTGTACACACCACATGTCTCTACTACCGATTGGATGGTTTAGTGAGGTCCTCGGATCAGCCCCGGTGGGGTAGGAGAAGGCCCTGGCAGAGCGCCGAGAATTTAAAGATCATTGTTGAAATTTGCATTAAGCATGTATTTAGCTACTGCTAAACATCCAAAAATTGAAGGTCCAAGGCCTGAGGCATCAGGGAGGCAAGTAGTTCCTGAAAGACACAGAATGAGTCAGGAGCAGTCATTCGCAGTACCCAAGAGGGTTTCATAACCAACCCCTTACATTTAAAGATCAATGTTGAAATTTGCATTAAGCATGTATTTAGCTACTGCTAAACATCCAAAAATTGAAGGCCCAAGGCCTGAGGCATCAGGGAGGCAAGTAGTTCCTGAAAGACACAGAATGAGTCAGGAGCAGTCATTCGCAGTACCCAAGAGGGTTTCATAACCAACCCCTTACATTTAAAGATCAATGTGGAAATTTGCATTAAGCATGTTGTCACGATGCCGGCTGGCAGGAGGTGGATCCTCTGTGCCAGAGAGGGATTGGCGAGGACCGCGCTAGTGGACCGGTTCTAAGCCACTACAGGTTTTCACCAGAGCCCGCCGCAAAGCGGGATGGTCTTGCTGCGGCGGTAGTGACCAGGTCGTATCCACTAGCAACGGCTCACCTCTCTGACTGCTGAAGATACTGAAGATAGGCGAGGTACAAGGGAGTAGGCAGAAGCAAGGTCGGACGTAGCAGAAGGTCGAGGCAGGCAGCAAGGATCGTAGTCAGGGGCAACGGCAGGAGGTCAGGAACACGGGCTAGGAACAGACAAGGGAACGCTTTCACTAGGCACTAAGGCAACAAGATCCGGCAAGGGAGTGCAGGGGAAGTGAGGTAATATAGGGAAGTACACAGGTGATCACACTAATTGGTAATTGGGAAGATTGGGCCAGGCACCAACATTGGTGCACTGGCCCTTTAAATTGCAGAGACCCGGCGCGCGCGCGCCCTAGGGAGCGGGGCCGCGCGCGCCAGACAGGACCGACGGAGAGCGAGTCAGGTACGGGGACCGGGGTGCGCATCGCGAGCGGGCGCCACCCGCATCGCGAATCGCATCCCGGCTGGAGGCGGTACCGCAGCGCACCCGGTCAGTGGATCCGACCGGGGCGCTGCAGCAACGAGGATGAGGCGAGCGCTCCGGGGAGGAACGGGGACCCGGAGCGCTCGGCGTAACAGTACCCCCCCCCTTGGGTCTCCCCCTCTTCTTGGGGCCAAAGAACCTGAGGAAAAAAAAGTCAATTTTTCCGTGATGAGGTCCGATGCACATTAGGAGGGGTTCTGTGCGGAAACGCATGAGACAGTCCAATCTTTTATTGTTAATACAATAGATGTAGAGGGGTCTGGCGAGACTGGTCACAGGGACGTAGAACCTGTTGATAAGAGAGGCCAAAAAAAATTTTCCTGCAGATCCGGAATCCAAGGAGACCATAGTAGAGAAGGAGAAGGTAGAGGCAGATATCCGCACAGGCACAGTAAGGCGTGGAGAAGCAGAGTTGACATCAAGAACTGTGTCACCTTTGTGCGGAGTCAGCGTACGTCTTTCCAGGCGGGGAGGACGGATAGGACAATCCTTCAGGAAGTGTTCGGTACCGGCATAGTACAGGCAAAGATTCTCCATGCGGCGTCGTGTCCTCTCTTGAGGTGTCAAGCGAGACCGGTCAACTTGCATAGCCTCCGCGGCGGGAAGCACAGGAACGGATTGCAGAGGACCAGAGGAGAGAGGAGCCGGGGAGAAAAAACGCTTCGTGCGAACAAAGTCCATATCCAGGCGGAGCTCCAGACGCCATCCGGAAGAACGCATGTCAATGCGAGTGGCAAGATGAATGAGTTCATGTAGGTCAGCAGGAGTCTCTCGTGCGGCCAGAACATCTTTAATGTTGCTGGATAGGCCTTTTTTAAAGGTCGCGCAGAGAACCTCACTATTCCAGGACAACTCGTAAGCAAGAGCACGGAACTGAATGGCGTACTCGCCAATGGAAGAAACACCCTGTTCCAGGTTCAGCAGGGCAATCTCGGCAGAAGAAGCTCGGGCAGGCTCCTCGAAGACACCACGGACCTCAGCGAAGAAGGACTGGACTGTGGCTGTGGCAGAATCATTGCGGTCCCCATCAAACTTGTCCGGCAGGGACAAGCAGGGGTTAAGAACGGCCGGTTGCTGCGGAGGAGTTGCAGGAGCCGGCGGAGGAGATGGTTGTTGCAGCTGTAGCTGTGACTGAAGTTGCTGTATCTGCGGCAGCAGCTGCTGTGACTGAAGTTGCTGTATCTGCGGCAGCAGCTGCTGTAACTGTGACTGAAGACGCTGTGTCTCGGAGATCAAGTATGCCAGCTGTTGATCTCGTTGGGCGATCTTTACGCCAAATTTGTCCGGCAGGGACAAGCAGGGGTTAGGAACGGCCGGTTGCTGCGGAGGAGTTGCAGGAGCCGGCGGAGGAGATGGTAGTTGCAGCTGTAGCTGTTGCTGTATCTGCAGCTGCTGTATCTGTGACTGAATACGCAGTGCCTCGGAGGTCAAGTATGCCAGCTGTTGATCTCGTTGGGCGATCTTTAGGGCTAGCTGGGCGACCAGTGTAGGATCTTCAGCGGGATCCATGGCCGGATCTACTGTCACGATGCCGGCTGGCAGGAGGTGGATCCTCTGTGCCAGAGAGGGATTGGCGAGGACCGCGCTAGTGGACCGGTTCTAAGCCACTACAGGTTTTCACCAGAGCCCGCCGCAAAGCGGGATGGTCTTGCTGCGGCGGTAGTGACCAGGTCGTATCCACTAGCAACGGCTCACCTCTCTGACTGCTGAAGATACTGAAGATAGGCGAGGTACAAGGGAGTAGGCAGAAGCAAGGTCGGACGTAGCAGAAGGTCGAGGCAGGCAGCAAGGATCGTAGTCAGGGGCAACGGCAGGAGGTCAGGAACACGGGCTAGGAACAGACAAGGGAACGCTTTCACTAGGCACTAAGGCAACAAGATCCGGCAAGGGAGTGCAGGGGAAGTGAGGTAATATAGGGAAGTACACAGGTGATCACACTAATTGGTAATTGGGAAGATTGGGCCAGGCACCAACATTGGTGCACTGGCCCTTTAAATTGCAGAGACCCGGCGCGCGCGCGCCCTAGGGAGCGGGGCCGCGCGCGCCAGACAGGACCGACGGAGAGCGAGTCAGGTACGGGGACCGGGGTGCGCATCGCGAGCGGGCGCCACCCGCATCGCGAATCGCATCCCGGCTGGAGGCGGTACCGCAGCGCACCCGGTCAGTGGATCCGACCGGGGCGCTGCAGCAACGAGGATGAGGCGAGCGCTCCGGGGAGGAACGGGGACCCGGAGCGCTCGGCGTAACACATGTATTTAGCTACTGCTAAACATCCAAAAATTGAAGGCCCAAGGCCTGAGGCATCAGGGAGGCAAGTAGTTCCTGAAAGACACAGGATGAGTCAGGAGCAGGCATTCGCAGTACCCAAGAGGGTTTCGTAACCCCTTACATTTAAAGATCAATGTTGACATTTGCATTAAAGGGGTATTCCAGGCAAAACCTTTTTTTATACTTATCAACTGGCTCCGGAAAGGTAAACAGATTTGTAAATTACTTCTATTAAAAAATCTTAATCCTTCCAATAGTTATTAGCTTCTGAAGTTTTCTGTCTAACTGCTCAATGATGATGTCACGTCCCGGGAGCTGTGCATGATGGGAGAATATCCCCATAGGAACTGCAAAGCTCACGGGACGTGAGTCATCAGAGAGCAGTTAGACAGAAAACAACAACTCAACTTCAGAAGCTAATAACTATTGGAAGGATTAAGATTTTTTAATAGAAGTAATTTACAAATCTAAAAAGGATATGGATACCGCTCTCACCAGCGCTGGACACCTCTCACATCTGTGCAGCGGACTGCCGGCACCACCTCCGGCAACTCCTTATGCTAGAAAAGAACTCCGTCCGGCACCAAAGTATGGGGTAAAAGGCTTGTCTTTATTTATTCCACAGCAGGATACATACAGATCAAGATGTCTGACGCGTTTCGCCCTTTACAGGGCTTAATCGTAGACTAATACATCTTGTAACAAACATGATTAAAATACTGAGCGATCCGGTCACATGACCTACCGCATCATCACATTAAAATTACATGGAAGAACTGGATACCTGGATAACACATGGATCGCACTCTATTTGGATAGCCTGAGGTGATTAACTACACGCTAGTTCACACATTCCTACTTAGCCGTTATTTTTGTGTGTGAATCTTATTCTAGAGTTATACGGATTTAACCGCAAACCTCATTCATTTAACATTCCCTGATATTATCAACATACTAATGTGTAACGATGGGACCATGTATATATCTATATCAATTGGGGACCAAAGGAAACAAAATAGCTAATACTAACCAACTTGAGATCTAATTTGACAGCTACAAGGTATTATGAGATAGCACCAAAATTATTATTATTTTGGATATTATAACCTATATTGATTTTTATAGTAAATTATGAATATATCCATTATACATAATAGTATGGACATGTGTATATGATGCATAGCACATGTAAATTCATATTACCGTATTTTTCGCCGTATAAGACGCACTTTTTCTTCCCCAAAACGTGGGGGGAAAAGTTGGTGCGTCCTATACGGCGAATATACGCCCGAGGCTGCTGCGGGCGAGAGCGGGAAGTCAGTGGTAAGTACAGAGGCTGCAGCAGTGCGGTACAGCGCTGACTACCCGTTCCCCACCCGCAGCAGCCTCATGACCGCAGGTGAATTTTTCACCTCACATCGGCTATGTTTATTGCCCTACGCCTGGAACATACAGTTCCGGGCGCCGGGCAGGTGAATTAATAATAACTGTATACTAAAAACCAGGGTGCCTTCAGCTGTTCAGAAACTACAACTCCCAGCATGCCCGGAACGGTAAAGGCTGTCTGGGCATGCTGGTAGTTGTAGTTTCACAACAGCTGGAGGCACCCTGGTTTTTAATATACAGTATTAGTTTTTACCTGCTCTGGCCGGCCCCCGCCTGCAGCCGCACACAGGAGCCGGCCCGGGCAGATAAAATCATAGGTTTTCCTATGCCGGACATCCCTATGTCCCGAAAAATCTTTTCGGGACATAAGGATGTCCGCGGGTCACTAACCATTCCCCGGCAGATGCACGCCCTCCTCCGGTCCTCCTGCAGTCTTCCTGCGATCCTCCGCCTCTCTATGGTTGTACGCACGGGGCGTCAGTGACGTCCCGTGCGTACAACCATAGAGGCGCCGGAGGACAGGAGGACCGTAGGAAGACGCGTGCCGACCGGGGCCTGGTGAGTGACCGGCGGTGTGTAATCTTCAGCGTTCCGGTCACCGCTCCTCCAGTCCCGGCACCTACTGCTATGGTCCATAGGCCATAGCAGTAAATGGTGACCCGGGCCAGAGGAGCGGTGACCGGAACACTGTGGGGGCAGCAGTACAGACATACAGCCTTCAGCTGTACACTACATATGGCTGGAAGCTGTATGTCTGTGGGGGGGAGCTGCCTACCATTGTGGGGAACTATACTGCCAACTATTGTGGGGGAACTATACTGCCAACTATTGTGGGGGACCTATACTGCCAACCATTGTGGGGGAACTATACTGCCAACCATTGTGGGGGAACTATACTGCCAACTATTGTGGGGGAACTATACTGCCAACCATTGTGGAGGGGGGGGGGGAGCTGCCTACCATTGTGGGGGAACTATACTGCCAAGTATTGTGGGGGGGAGCTGCCAGTGCCTACCATTGTGGGGGAACTATACTGCCAACTATTGTGGGGGGGAGCTGCCAGTGCCTACCATTGTGGGGGAACTATACTGCCAACTATTGTGGGGGGGAGCTGCCAGTGCCTACCATTGTGGGGGAACTATACTGCCAACTATTGTGGGGAAACTATACTGCCAACCATTGTGGGGGAACTATACTGCCAACTATTGTGGGGAAACTATACTGCCAACCATTGTGGGGGAACTATACTGCCAACTATTGTGGGGAACTATACTGCCAACCATTGTGGGGGGGGGGGGGGGGAGGAGCTGCCTACCATTGTGGGGGAACTATACTGCCAACTATTGTGGGGGGAGGGGGGAGGAGCTGCCTACCATTGTGGGGGAACTATACTGCCAACTATTGTGGGGGGAGGGGGGAGGAGCTGCCTACCATTGTGGGGGAACTATACTGCCAACTATTGTGGGGGAACTATACTGCCCACTATTGTGAGGGAACTATACTGATATAAAATATTTTACTACAGTATTTGGTTCAGAATCTTTTTTTTCTAGATTTTCCTCCTTTAAAATTGGGTGCGTCTTATATGCCGGAGCGTCTTATATGGCGAAAAATACGGTATTTCTCATATATGAATATTTGTTGGTTAAGGGATACTAAATTTCTATTGCAATGTTTGCTGTGATAACATATATTTATTGTTATATGGTTACTAGTATATTTTGTAATTTTATTATTGCTTTTATTATTAATATTTTTGTTTACATATTACTGTTTGTTATTTATTATAATTATTATCTTTTTTTGCCGATTTACTATTTTTATTATTTATATTATTATTACTGTTTTAATATGATTTATAACATTATTTTTCCATTTATATTACTTTATAAATAGCATTATTGTTAGTAAATTTTAGTTTATTTTGTATTGTTATTTTATTCTATTTTCAACGGCAAAAACTAAACAAATGTAAACCAATTTTTTGTGTAACCAATTTTTTATGTGGAACGCAATAAGTTGAGGCGATATTTTTCAGGGACAAGTGATTATCAAATCTAGTCTCTTATGTAGACCTTGTGGATGCCTAGTTACTAATAGAAACATCCAAAATGTTTCACGATTATATAACCGCCTCCTTAAATCACCTCCTCTTACTCATAATTGGATTTTTTCCACTCCTGTAACCCTCAGAAAGCTATCATCCCCTGCATGTACTTCTCTAAAGTGTTTGGAGAGCATGGACACACTAGATACATTGTTTTTAATATTGGCCACATGTTTACGGAATCTTGTTTTTAAAGTATTCCCTGTACAACCTGTGTATTGAATCTTGCAGGCAGTACATGTGGCCATGTATACAACTGATTGTGAGTTTCAGTTAATGTAGTCTTTAATTTTATATTCTTTACCCGTACAACATGAGATTATTTTATTTTTTTGTTCTATGAAGTTACAGTTAATGCATCTAGTGTGCCCACACCTCCAACACCCTGTTGTTTCCAGCCAAGTCCCCCTATTTTTACTGGGGTTGGATTGGCTTGAAAACAAACTGGGTGATAATGTAGATCCCAAGGTAGGGCCTCTACGTGAAACTGACGTAATACCATCTTGTACTATATTTTTCAATATGGGATCTGTTTCTAGTACCGAGACATATATATTGATTATGCTTTTTATATGATTAAATTGTAGACTATAGGGCGTAACAAAATAAGGTTTTCTTGTACCATCATCTCTATTTTTTAATTTCTTTCCTCTACCTTCTCTATTTGAGTATATTGTTAACACCTCTCTATCTAACTTGTCAATTCTTTCCATTGAGTCTAGGAGCACTTTATCACCATATCCCCTCTTCTTGAACCTATCCACTGTTTCCTTTTTTACCTGTTCAAACCGCATCTTGTCTGAACAGTTCCTTTTGGTCCGGCAGAGTTCCCCAAAGGAATATTGTTAATCACATGCCGTGGATGGCATGATGATGCCAATAATACCAAATTCGTTGCGGTGTCCTTCCTAAAGGGGTATACTTCTATTTTGCCTTCATTGCTGGTTAGTGTTATATCTAAGAAGTTCACCGAGGATTTGCTGAAATGGGAGGTAAATTTAAGGTTTAAGTTGTTGTTACTAATGTACTGCACGAATTCGCAAAAACGTTCCTCAGTACCCTTCCAAATGATCAGCAAATCGTTGATGAATCTTCCTATCCAGTGGATCTCTCCAAAAAAGGGGCTATTAGGATTGAATATATATTTCTGTTCCCAAAAGAACATATATATGTTAGCAAATGAGGGCGAGTATTTCGCCCCCATAGAAGCTCCCCTGGTCTGAAGGAAGAAGTCACCATCAAACATGAAATAATTGTGCTTCAACAAAAATTCTGTTGCGATGGTGACAAATTCCCTCAGACCAGGGGAGTACTCACTATAGTTCTCCAAATGGAATTTCACTGCCTCTAGACCCTGGGGCCACGGTATTGATGGGTAGAGCCCTACCACATTGCACGTGGCCCATGAAAATGAATCTTCCCTGTGCACCCCGTTAAGTGTGTTGACAACATGCTTAGTGTCCCGGTCGGAGGCCCTGGATAGATTCCAGGAGTTGGTGGAGAGGGACTTAGTCAAACTCTCTGAGAATGTAGAAACAAAAAATTTGTATGATAATTTAAATAAAAAAGAAAGAGATGCATTAAAAGAGTTAAGTAGCAATAATCATATTTGTATTAGAAATGCTGACAAAGGGGGCAACATCATAGTGATGGATTCAGGATTGTATAAAAAATTTAATCAGGAAAAATTTTCGGATATGGACACATACAGACGATTAAAAACAGACCCAACTAGACCCTTCCAGGAGGTATTGAAAAAAGTCCTAAAGGAAGGAGTTTACTTGGGTGCAATTGATTGCAAATTAGAAGAATCTCTGCATGTTCCTAATCCTATAATCCCAATATTCCACTCGCTCCCCAAACTCCACAAGGGAATATTCCCGCCCCCATTAAGACCTATTGTGGCGGGTATTGGATCCCTTGTGGAGCGTTTGGGTGAGTGGGTGGACCATCACTTGCAACCACTCACAAAAATCACCCCTACATTCTTACAGGACACTAAGCATGTTATCAACACACTTAACGGGGTGCACTGGGAAGATTCATTTTCATGGGCCACGTGCAATGTGGTAGGGCTCTACCCATCAATACCATGGCCCCAGGGTCTAGAGGCAGTGAAATTCCATTTGGAGAACTATAGTGAGTACTCCCCTGGTCTGAGGGAATTTGTCACCGTCGCAACAGAATTTTTGTTGAAGCACAATTATTTCATGTTCGACGGTGACTTCTTCCTTCAGACCAGGGGAGCTTCTATGGGGGTGAAATACTCGCCCTCATTTGCTAACATATATATGTTCTTTTGGGAACAAAAATATATATTCAATCCTGATAGCCCCTTTTTTGGAGAGATCTACTGGACAGGAAGATTCATCGATGATTTGCTGATCATTTGGAAGGGTATTGAGGAACATTTTTGCGAATTCGTGCAGTACATTAGTAACAACAACTTAAACCTTAAATTTACCTCCCATTTCAGCAAATCCTCTGTGAACTTCTTAGATATAACACTAACCAGCAATGAAGGCAAAATAGAAGTATACCCCTTTAAGAAGGACACCGCAATGAATTTGGTATTATTGGCATCATCATGCCATCCAAGGCATGTGATTAACAATATTCCGTTTGGGGAACTCTGCCGGACCAAAAGGAACTGTTCAGACAAGATGCGGTTTGAACAGGTAAAAAAGGAAACAGTGGATAGGTTCAAGAACAGGGGATATGGTGATAAAGTGCTCCTAGACTCAATGGAAAGAATTGACAAGTTAGATAGAGAGGTGTTAACAACATACTCAACTAGAGAAGGTAGAGGAAATATATTAAAAAATAGAGATGATGGTACAAGAAAACCTTATTTTGTTACACCCTATAGTCTACAATTTAATCAAATAAAAAGCATAACCAATATATATATGTCCCGGTACTAGAAACAGATCCCATATTGAAAAATATAGTACAAGATGGTATTACGTCAGTTTCACGTAGAGGCCCTACCTTGGGATCTACATTATCACCCAGTTTGTTTTCAAGCCAATCCAACCCCAGTAAAAATAGGGGGACTTGGCTGGAAACAACAGGGTGTTGGAGGTGTGGGCACACTAGATGCATTAACTGTAACTTCATAGAACAAACAAATAAAATAATCTCATGTTGTACGGGTAAAGAATATAAAATTAAAGACTACATTAACGGCAATTCAAAATCAGTTGTATACGTGGCCACATGTACCGCCTGCAAGATTCAATACACAGGTTGTCAGGGACTACTTTAAAAAAAACTTGAAACATTTTGGATGTTTCTATTAGCAACTAGGCATCCACAAGGTCTAAATAAGAGACTAGATTTGATAATCACTTGTCCCTGAAAAATATCGCCTCAACTTATTGCCTTCCACATAAAAAATTGGTTACACAAAAAATTGGTTTACATTTGTTTAGTTTTTGCCGTTGAAAATAGAATAAAATAACAATACAAAATAAACTAAAATTTACTAACAACAATAATGCTATTTATAAAGTAATATAAATGGGAAAATAATGTTATAAATTATATTAAAACAGTAATAATAATAAAAATAGTAAATCGGCAAAAAAAAGATAATAATTATAATAAATAACAAACAGTAATATGTAAACAAAAATATTAATAATTATAAAAGCAATAATAAAATTACAAAATATACTAGTAACCATATAACAATAAATATATGTTATCACAGCAAACATTGCAATAGAAATTTAGTATCCCTTAACCAACAAATATTCATATATGAGAAATAATATGAATTTACATGTGCTATGCATCATATACACATGTCCATACTATTATGTATAATGGATATATTCATAATTTACTATAAAAATCAATATAGGTTACAATATCTAAAATAATAATAATTTTGGTGCTATCTCATAATACCTTGTAGCCGTCAAATTAGATCTCAAGTTGGTTAGTATTAGCTGTTTTGTTTCCTTTGGTCCCCAATTGATATAGATATATACATGGTCCTATAGTTACACATTAGTATGTAGATAGTATCAGGGAATGTTAAATGAATGAGGTTTGCGGTTAAATCCGTATAACTCTAGAATAAGATTCACACACAAAAATAACGGCTAAGTAGGAATGTGTGAACTAGCGTGTAGTTAATCACCTCAGGCTATCCAAATAGAGTGCGATCCATGTGTTATCCAGGTATCCAGTTCTTCCATGTAATTTTAATGTGATGATGCGGTAGGTCATGTGACCGGATCGCTCAGTATTTTAATCATGTTTGTTACAAGATGTATTAGTCTACGATTAAGCCCTGTAAAGGGCGAAACGCGTCAGTTATCTTGATCTGTATGTATTCAGCTGTGGAATAAATAAAGACAAGCCTTTTACCCCATACTTTGGTGCCGGACGGAGTTCTTTTCTCATTTACAAATCTGTTTAACTTTCCGGAGCCAGTTGATATATAAAAAAAAGTTTTGGCCCGGAATACCCCTTTAAGCATATATTTAGCTACTGCTAAACATCCAAAAATTAAAGGCCCAAGGCCAGAAGCATTAGTGAGGCAAGTAGTTCCTGAAAGACACAGGATGAGCCAGGAGCAGGCAATCTCAATACCAAAGAGGGTTTCATAACCCTAATTGATAGCCAAAGAGGGTTTCATAACCAACCATAATTGGGAAATGTTGGTGTAGCAGAATGGTCAATCTACTCTGAGGCATTTGGCATTGGTGGCTGGAAATCCTGGCTGATCCATCCCTGATTCATCTTCACAAACGTCAGTCTCTCCGCATTTTTAGTGGACAGACGAGTTCGCCTTGGGGTGAATATGGCCCTGGCCGTACTAAACACCCGCTCTGATGGCACATTACTGGCCGGGCAGGACAGCTTTTCCAGGGCAAACTCTGCTAGTTGCGGCCATAAATCAAGTTTGGCTGCCCAGAAGTCCAGCGGATCTTCAATGGTTGTTGGCATGGCCATGTCAAGGTATGCCACCACCTGCTGGTTCAGGTTCTGCTCCATGTCTACCTGCTGCTGATGAGTTGCTTCACTATGCGGGTGAAGAAAGCTACTCATCAGCGACTGTAGACTCAGGCTGCTTCTGATTGAGCTGGTACTGCTCCTGCCACCCCTCCCCTCCCTAGCAGCCATGGCAGTGGAAGGTGAGCGCAGAGGGCCCCCCCCCCCCCCGAGTCAGACCTGCGAGTGGATGGACCATGTGGCCGATAGGCATCGGCCAACTGACTACGTAGATTCTCTCTGTAGTAGGTCAGTTTGTCCTCCCTCTCAGTGGGTGTAAAAAAGGCCCCCATTTTGGGATGGTAGCGAGGGTCTAATTAGGTGGAGATCCAGAAGTCATCCCGCTGACGAATTTTGACAATTCGGGGGTCACTACGCAAGCAACTAAGCATGCATCGTGCCATTTGCGTCAGTGACTCAGAGGGACTACCTGCCTCCATCTCCACTGCATACTGCCATGGTGTGTCTGGGTCCTCTGTCTCAACTTCCTAATAACCCTCTGGCTGCTCCTGCTCCTCCTCTCCTGTCCGATGACTAGAAACACCGGCCATCTCATCCAACCTAAACTGTGCTCCGCTCTGCCCCTCATCATCCTCCTCCGCCAGTTCAGTCCCCACAGGGCTCATGTAGCCTTGAGATGTAGACGCAATGTCTCCATTGCCGTGGCCAGCCATGGTTTCAATTATTTGTTGTAGGAAATGTAGGAGTGGAATTACGTCGTTCATGGCGTAATCCAGGCGATTTACAAATAATGTGGCTTCCTCAAAGGGCCTCATCAAACGGCAGGTGTCACGTATGAGCTGCCACTGGTTCACATTGAAGTTACACAGGGAAGTACTCCTATCTGCTTGGATCATCAAGAAATCGGTGATGGCTTTTCTTTGTTCGTATAGTCTGTCCAACATATGGAGGGTGGAATTCTAACGTGTGGCAATGTCACAAATAAGACTATGTTGTGGGATACCATTCTGACGCTGCAGCTCAAGGAAGGTGTGCTTGGCGGTGTACGAGTGGCTGAAGTGCATGCACAGTTTCCTTGCCATTTTCAGGATGTTTTGCAAATGGGGTGAAGACTTGAGGAAGTGCTTGACAACCAGATTCAACACGTGTCCCATGCAGGGCGCATGTTTCACACTTCCTTGTCACAGCGCGGACACGATGTTCTTCCCATTGTCGGTCACCATGGTTCCCATTTCCAGATTTCATGGAGTAAGCCATACTCGGATTTAAACTCGGATTTAAGCCATACTCGGAATAAACTTTAGCAGTTCCTCCCCTGTGTGACTCCGTTCGCCAAGGCAAACCATGTGAAGAACAGCTTGACACCGCCGTGCCCTACACACATGGTACGATGAAGGGCTACCGAGATTTGGACGTGCAGTGGAGGCCGAGTGGAGGATGAGGAGGCGGTGGAGGATGAGGAGGCGGCGTCGCACACTGTAACAGGACCAACTGCCTGGGAGCAAGAGCATGGAGGAGGAAGCGGTGACCTGTCCAAGTTGCTGTTGTGGCTGTGCAGGAACCACATTTACCCAGTGGGCCGTAAAAGACAAGTATTGTCCCTGCCCGTAGTTACAGCTCCACACGTCGGCGCTGCCGTGCACTTTTGAACACACCGACAGGCTCAAGGACTGACCCACCTTCTCTTGTACAAACTTATGCAGGGCTGGTACTGCGTTCTTCACAAAGAAAGGACGCCTTGGGACTCTCCACCTCGGCTCGGCACAAGCCATCAATTCTCTGAAAGGTGCAGAGTCCACCACTTGAAAAGGGAGGGACTGCAACACCAGCAACTTGGACAGGAGCACATTCAACTTCTGCGCCTTTGGATGAGTGGGCGCATACTGTTGTCTCTTGGACATGGCTTCGCCGATGGATTGTAGGCGGAATGGCTGACTAAAAGCGGGAGAAGCAGGAGCGACAGAAGGAGGGTTTGACACACAGCTCCCTTTGGCTGAGTTGGTGGAGCCTTGGCCTGAATGAAGGAGGGAGTGGATGGCCCTGGGTGATGCAGCAGGCTGGACCACTACATCGGAGCCACGGTTTTCCCAGGCCTCTTTATGGTGGCGAAGCGTGTGTTGACGCAGGGCCGTGGTGCCGACATTGGGACCCTGGCCACGCTTCACTTTCTGCCGACAGATCTTGCATGTGGCTACGTGAACCTCCTCCGGATGCCTTATAAAAAACTTCCACACCGCCGAGTAGCTGATTTTCCCACCCGCAGTCCGCTCTAATTGACTGCTACTGGCACCGTCTCCAGGAACCCCATTTCCACTACCTCCCAGAAAGGTAGGCTGCCGTGAAGCAGGTGGTCTTCCCCGGGCACGTTTGGCTCCTGAATTTCCACTACCGCCACCACGCTGACTGCCAACCGTGCTACCGCCTTGCTGCCTCAAGGGCAACCTGCAACTCTCTTCTCCTGATGATGATGAAGCCCCTTCTGCACCCGGCTCCCAATTGCGATCGGCTTCATCATCATCAACAGGTGTGTGCACGTCACTGATGTCCTCCTCAGGTTCCCCAACAGTGTCTGCTTCAGGACCCTGAACACTTGCAACACCGCCTCCCACGTCACTCTCAGCATCACTACTTGGCCGCCTAGCGGAGCAAGCGGCGCATGTCTCCTCCCCTTCTTGGCTGTCCAGTAGCTGCTGACTGTCCCCTATTAGATTGTCCTCAGTAAATAGTGGAGCTGAAACCACAGCATAAGATAATTCTTTAGGAGAGGGAACATCATAGGACAAAGGCAATGGGAGGACAGGGACTGCTCCCGGGCCATGCCAATTGAGGGTTGTGTCTGAGGAACCCACCGACTGTTGACTGGGGGTGTCAGATGTCACTTGTGATGATGTGGATGAGCGTGTTAACCAATCGACGACGGCAGATGGGTTGCTGGTGGAGACACGACCGCTGGCTGATAACGGGAGCTCAGGCCTCTCGCTGCGACTCCTGCTGCCACTCGCCCCAAGTCTGCTGCACACTCTGCCTGAAGTATTTAGGCCTCTGCCACTCCTCTGTGCACGTCCTGGCACTTCTCTGCCTGACATACTTCATGCGTTTATGAGGGTATTACAATATGCTACACTACTCTTTAAACAGTATTTGTCTAGAACAGCAGCAGGTGATTACTTACGGCTGTCCTTTCACAGTATGGAGGCCCTTGACAGATTAAAAGGTACTAAATGGTACAATACTTGGATGTACCTATGCTGTATTCACTGATGAGGGCAGTAATATGCATAAATACATGCAGAAAAAGCTCTGTATTTTTGTAAAACACCAGCCGGTAAATACTATTGTTTGGACTTTGACGGTATGGAGCACCTTGACAGCTTAACAGGTACTAAATGGTACAATACTTGGATGGACTTTGACGGTGCACTGATGAGGGCAGTAATATGCCTAACTATATGCAGAAAAAAATCTGCATTTTTGTAAAACACCAGCCGGTGGATACTATTGTTTGGACTTTGACGGTATGGAGCACCTTGACAGCTTAATAGTTACTAAATGGTACAATACTTGGATGTACCTATGCGGTATGCACTGATGAGGGCAGTAATATGCCTAACTATTCGCAGAAAAAACTCAGTATTTTTGTAAAACACCAGCCGGTGAATGCTATTGTTTGGACTATGAAGGTATGGAGCACCTTGACAGCTTAACAGGTACTAATGGTACAATACCTGGATGTACCTATGCTGTATGCACTGATGAGGGCAGTAATATGCGCAACTATACGCAGAAAAAACTCTATTTAAACATTTTTTTAAAACAGCCGGTGAATACTATTGTTTGGACTTGCACAGTATGTAGCCCCTTGACAGATTAACAGGTACAAAATGGCAGAAATGCACTACAGTCCACTGAACAATCACGTATTTCTGAACAGCAGCAGGACCCAACAGTGCAGCACCACAAAAAAAAAAAATTCCAGGGATTAAACCCTAAATTGCGCTCTGTCACACAATACTGAGCCGCAGAAGATTTGTGGAGCAAAAAAAAAAAACTCAATTGGGCTGAAAAATGAGGAGATAAGATGCTTCAGAAAGTTCAGGCAGCTTGGAGATCTGTATGAGGCAGCTGACAGCTATCTGCCCCTCTCTGCTGCAATGCTCAATAACGTGAATAGGTTGTTTAGCTATCAATGATCCTTCTCAGTGTAACAGCACAGCACTCTGCACTACTGTCTTTCCCCAATGCTGATGTGAGTAGCAGTTGCAGTGTAACGCTGTGGTATGAGCTATTCACACACACGCAGTCCCGTCCTCTCTATCTGAGGGCATAGATGAAATGAAGAGAGGCAAGATGGCCGCCGATTATATAGGGGCTGTGACATCACAGGGGTCATTGAACACTGATAGGCTGCATCTCACATGTGATTCAGGGTCAGCCCTCCTACCTTCATTCCCGCCGCTGTTTCCCGCACTCCCATAATCCCCTGCCCCATGTACTCACATGTGGATCCGCCATCTTAGGTCTCCAATAGCCTGGAACGCTGTAAAATGGAGTTTAATGAAGCAATTCAAACGATTGAATCGCGGCGATATTCGTATTCGTTGTGAATCAAATTTCTCATGAAATTCGTAACAAATTCGGGTTCGTCAACTTCGATTCGCTCATCTCTATTGGAGAAGAAAAGGGAATCAGAGAAGTCACCTGTTATGTACTAGAGGTTTATTTTGACTAAATGGGTTCTGTACTGAATATGTTGGTACAATTCATTTATTTACATTCCATATTATTATATGGTATATTTTCAATATTGTAGTCAATATATTTGATTATCAAGCTAGGTATATTTTTTGTATAATTTTCTACAGTGAACTACAGGGTGCCCCGCACATATATCTTTGTCAGTTAGATAGAGAATGTGTTATTAAAAATGTGAATCCCACCCCTGATGATCCTTTTTTGACATAATCAGTCTTAACCTTTAATGTGTACCAAGGTTCTCAGAATGAAATGACTACTCTAAAAAAATGTCCATTCCAGGATTAAAAGTTAAATAGCTAATTGATGGGGGTCCAACTACTGGGATTCACACCGATCATAAGAATGGAGGTCAGTTGTCAGCACAGGTGACTAACCAATGCTCTTTTCACTGTATCATGATAGTTTATCAAGTGAAGAGAGTAGTACAGTGACCCCCCGACCTACAATGGCCCCGACATACGATCATTTCAACAAAGGATGGTCCGTTTGGAACGGATTACCATCGTATGTTGAGGGACCACTGTATAGTATATGTCACTCTATTTTATTGCTATTGGATGTCTGAAGTTATCTGTTTTTCAAAGTTCCTTAGACAGTGAATAGAGCAGTGGCTGGGCATACTCACTACAATTACTACATTTACCAAGTTGGCAAATTACATCCGTTCTTGTGATTGGTGGGGTTCACAGTGCTCGGTCCACCACTGATCTGCTAGTTATAACTTTTAATCTCTTGATAACCCCTTTAAAGGGGTTCTCCGGTGCTTACACATCTTATCCCCTATCCAAAGGAGGGGATAAGCTATCACACCCCCTCCCGTTGGCTTGCATTGAGGGGCAGAGCGTGACTTCACACTGGGGTGGAGGCGTGACATCACACGCCGCCGGCCCTGTAGTCGCCCGTAATCAGACACGGAGCGAACACGCTCCGGGGACTGATTACAAACGGGGTGCCGCGTGCATGATCGCGGGTGTCCCCAGCTGCGGGACTCCAGATGTGTAAGCACTGGAGAACCCCTTTAAGTGTTAATTAAACCTCAACCATAAGGACCCTAGAGGAGTTGCCCATTTGAATATCCTCTATTAAGTTAACAGCTCCCACAATCATTTTCAGGATACTTGACTCCTTGGCATGTGCATTAGAGCCCATCATGTCAAATTTTGTTTCCAAGAAGCTTGTTCTGCTTTAGACTACAAATTTGCCATTTTTCATGAATTCTATTAAAAATATTTAAATTTTTATATTTATTATAACTTGATTATTATTAATATAAGCCTGAAGAGGACATGCACAGATGGCCACAAATGCATCTTACTTTCAGAAAAGAAGGCAAGCAACTATACTTCCAGGGACAGATGTTAAAACCCTGGAACAATTCCTGGAAATTAAGGACACTTGGCAACAATGTTCTTTACTGGCAAGAAGATAAGAATTTCCAATATGGTTTTTACCTGTATTAACCAATAGGGATATTCTCATGGGCAAACTACATTAAAAGAGAATATCCACCTAAAAACAGTAACAAATTAATGGTAAATTGGTCTTTAATGGCTGAAGCAGGAAAAAAAAATATGAAAAACAAAAATGGCTCAATCCAATCTGCATAGTCTTCCTCACTCCTCATAGTAACATCCCTGCCTGCACAATGCCAGACCACTTGTATTCTCCTATGCATGTACGTGCCTCCTATAAAGCCCAATAGGGATGACAAATTACATCATCATGTCATAGTGTTGGGGTGTCCGGGATCAGAAAAAGGGTTTGTATGTAGTTTATACCTAGTGAATAGGACTGAATTGTAATACCCCATACAGTTTATGGACAAATATAGTGCTGTTTCTGGAAAAGAAACCAATCCCTGTCTCTAAATATGCTAAACGTTTTTAATTGTCCATTTCTTTTCTAGAGATTGACAGTATAGTTCTTCAATTTCTGCTTCAGACTAGTGTTGAGCGGCATAGACCATATTCGAATTCGCGAATATTCACGAATATATGGACGAATATTCGTCATATATTCGCGAATATTCGCATATTCGTAATATTCGCGTTTTATTTTCGCATAAGCGAAAATTCGCGAATGCGAAAAATCAACATATGCGAAAAATTAGCATATACAAAATTAGCATAAGCAAACATTCGCATATGCGAAAATTAGCATATGCAAATTTTCGTATATGCGAAAATGCGCGCAGTAGTATTAGAGCCTTCTTTACACCACACAAGCTGGAAGCAGAGAGGGATGATCACTGTGATGTGTACTGTGAAAAAAAAAATAAAAAATAAAATAAAAAAAAACAATATTCGTAATTACCAATATATAGTGCTATATTCGCGAATATTCGTGAATTCGCGAATATGCAATATTCGCGAATAAAATTCGCATTGCGAATATTCGCGAGCAACACTACTTCAGACCCTGAGGATAGGCAATAATTGGAAAAGTCCTGGGAAACCTCTTTAACATTATACACAAAACCACTGCATACAATGTCGTAAAAGGTGGCATTTTTCTGCAAAATACTGTGTGAAACAAGCCTAAATTATTTGATTTATCTTTACACCGTAATATCCTTTCAAAAATTATAGTTTTTTTTTGTTTTTGTTTTTTACATCCAACACCACCTTACAATTCTGCAGCTGTGTAAAGCCAACCATGGACAAGACTTAAAAATTCTGTAGATGTCTAAAGACAGTAATGGTCCTAAAACTATCTCTCCTGATGTCCTTTTTTTATCCCCTATCCTGTGGATAAGTATCCCTTATCCACTGGATAGGGGATAAGTGTCTGATTGCCACTGGGACCCTCGGCGATCTCCAGAATGGGCCCAACCCACTCATAAACATCTATCCTATCTCAAGTTTCACAATGGCTTTTATCTTGCTGCTCATCCATATAGGCCAGAATAATTCATAACTTATAGCTGTCCTGTAGTCAGATTCACCTCATCTGTTGATCTCTGCAGCTCGTCCAGGGTTACCATGGGTTTCTTGGTTGCTTCTCTGATTCATTTTCTCCTTGTCCATTTTTGTTTTGTTTGGGTAGACAGCCTTATCTTGGAAGGTTTGTGGTTGTTCAATATTCTTTCAATTTTCTTAAAATTTTATGGTGCTCAGCGAGTTGTTCAAAGATTAGAATATATATATCTTTTTTTCATTACACAACCCTGCTTAGTACTTCTCCACATCTTTATTCCTGACCTATTTGGTAAGCTTATTGGTCTTTCTGCTGCTCTTTGTATAGTAATGCTCTCTAACAAACCCTGAGCAGGTGTATTTGTACAGAGATTAAATTGCAGACATTAATACATGCTATATACTGTTCATTGTATACTTTTATACATTGTGTGACTTTCCTTGTGAAATTTGTTAAAATGTTAATAAAAATGAATTGACCATGACTCAATTTACTAATTATGTGACTTGTGAAGGCACGATCTTTGTTAAGAGTTTCACAGTAAAAGCAGTGAAAACATGCAACACTATTCAGATTTTTTTGTAAAAAATTTTTTTAATCCACATAATATTTTCCCCCAAATAATAAACTTTTTGTGTTGGCCCATTACACAAAAACATAATACAATAAACTTGAATCTATGGTTATACCATAACAAAATGAAGGAAAGGTCAAGGGGGTTAATACCTATGCGGGACACTGAATATCAGCAGCACTGTACAATGTCAAATGCAAGGCTCTTGCGGATAATATGCATTAATAATGCTCAATAATTGATCCTATGACCGCTTAAAACATATACTCATCAAATGACATGAAGCTAAGGATGTAGGTATATATAGCATGTATGCAGAATACTATATTTACTCCCCTAAACGTACTCACAGTCTGTAAAAATGTCTGTATCTTTAGAGAAAGTCAATATTAGATTTTAGCCACAATGTTTCCAAATCATGAGTTATGACCCTTTAGTGCCTGTAACTTCAGAATTGTTGGTAGAGGTAATGGCACATACGTTAGGGTAGTTGATAAATGTAACGGCACATATCTCTAAATACTCTTTGTACATTGTAGCAGATTGAGCTAGAGGCCCACTCACCCACCATGATCTTGTCCCACATTGTCTTGGCAATCTGTGGTTTGGGACATTCGTGCACCCAGGTTCATAGGGGTTGTGTCCAATTACTAGAAGTTGCGTTACAAAGGCCAGAAGTTTATTGCATGTGTCTATGTATAGGTGATTGATAGATGCCAACTTTACTTGCAGTAGTTTTGCACCAAAAGGGGTTTGAGTTCTGTGAAGGTTTGGGTTGTAGTTAGTATTGGCTGAGTAGTTAGTCAGGACTGGAGAGTGGGTGGGTTAAGTGTTACAAATATGTTTGAATGCATTGGGGAGCTGTCATTGGCTCCCTCTTTAGCAACAGTGTTTGTCATAATAGATTTCATCCACAAATAATTTTGGCACATTGTTCATTGGTTATGTATATTAATCTTGTGACGTCACTTTGTATGATCTGGATTGGATTTTTGAGTAAAGGAAACATATACACCAAGTCCCAAATAAAAAATAAAGACAATATGTACAGTGTGATACAAAACAGAGAAATAATATGAACTAGAAATAAGCTAATAAAAAGAAATGAAATTAGAAGAATATAACGGAGACAAAGCAGCGGGCCCCCCGCGATCAGACATCTTATCCTCTATCCTTTGGAATACCACTTTAAGGAAACATCCAGAAGATTGACAGAAGAAAGGAGCCTAACTGGGTTCATCATAGCACTGGTTGGAAAGCTTGGCTTGTGGCCGGTCATGGAAGAGAATCCAACACAGGAGAAATTAATTAATGGTTAGAAAGCCAAAAACTTCTATTTAATTTAGACCTAACACAACTAAACTTTCGAAGTCGTAGCTCTTCCATGTTTGTGCTCCAGCAATGCTGAGATATAGTTGTTCCCCCTACAATTGTGCAGTGTTGATTCTATAGATACAAATTAATGAAATGTTGGATCCTGATTAGAATAGATCTTAACATTTAAGAATAATGGATGTTTTTAATTGCCCCTTTTAATATTATAGAAATGTTCAGCTAATCTTGCCTTGAATGCGTTTAAAGTTATGCCTATATATTGTGTCTTGCCAGGTACTTGTAAATTGTGATTTTCTGGGGCTGTCTGACAGTAGGTGCAATTTTCAGACCCAATTGGGTGCTTTTATTTACACAATTGGTAGTTGTTGTTTTTTTTGTTTGTTTTGTACAATAACTGCCAGTTTTTGTGGAATATTTTCTCAACTTGTCTATAGTGGGAGAATAATGGGAGTAATGGGAGAATAATTTTGGATGTATTTTCTGAATTTTTTTTTTTTTTTTAGAACAGTTGAGGTATGTAAATTGTGAGTATGATTATCAAAAACATGTCCAGTTTTTGTACTGGATAGTTTTTTTTTAATTTTCTAATTTTTTAGCCCTGAATTGTTATGTCAGTTCGGTTGCTTCCTTATGAAATTATATATCAACAGTACAGTTGCATTTTATACACCTCTTCTGTTCAGTTGGTATGTTCAGTAACCACCTGGGCAGGTGGCAACTTGAATAAATAGTAAGGGTAGGGTCACACATAATGGATCCACCGGTGACCCGACTCATTTTGTGCCTCCAGCTGTTGCCACCCCCCATTCCCCTGCCTCACCCCGCCCTTGGCCTGCTCGCAGTGGCAATCCGTAATACATTCAAACCTTTGTTCAATAAAGTTTTTGAAAAGGTGTTAATAGTAACAAAATAAGGTTAAAGCATTAAAAACAACTTTTGACATTTCGATTAAACATGTGTGGTTGCCCAGTACGGGAGTTGTTACCCCGTACCCTTGCTGCCCTGTCAGGCAGCCTCCATGCAGTGTCCTCTGGGGCCCCCTGCATCTGTTCTACTGTTATTGTATATTATCCCCTATGTTATTTATATAAGAATGTTGTATTTTTAAGAAAGGTTAACATGTGATCACCAGTTGTCATGTGAGTTGTCATGTGATTGTTACCCAGGAGGTATCAGTGACCAGGTAAATTAAGGGTGATCAATGGGACCCCACCAGAGGCTCCCCCATAAAAGCCCTGGGAGGAGTCTCTTCTCTCTTAGTTCCTGAGTCTTTGCTGAGGTGCAGTGGAGTCTAAGAGTGTCTGGAGTCATAGGAGGCCTCAAGTCAAGTCTGCAGCCACAAGTTACAAGTCTACAAGTAATCTAAAGTTACAGATTAGTCTGTCTCCAGTCAAGTCAGTCACAGTCATCTATTGTCAAGTCAAGGCCTGCACTAAATTGTCCAAAACCACTGCAATTCCCAGCAAGCCCTCAAGGTCTCTGAAGTCACTGGTCACCTCTGTGGGCCTGACTACACTGTATAGACTGTTCCATCTGTCACTCAGTAAAGCTACCATTGTCTGTAACTTGGCGTCGGAGTCATTATTGCCCCCGTGCCTTACCCAGGATCCAGCGGTATACCTTCGGGTGGTATTGAGGATAAACAACACCCTGGCATCACGAATATATGCAATCAGCCCCTAGGGTTATTCCATCTACCCTGCCACACATGTCAAGAGATGCCAATTGCACTGGGTTTTAATTCCTATCTCTCTGCATAAAAGTCTATGCACAACAATGTACGGATTTCTCAGCCAACCGGAGAGTGGAGCGCAATGCTGCCCGATTCCCCAGCTAATAACTCAAAAGTGGCAAATCAAAAGTTTCGATCCGTGGGGTCTGTTCTCCTGTCTCACTGCATAGGATGGACTTTATGGTGAGTCTTAGGAGCCTGTCCTGTGCAGTGACAAACAAGGCGGGAAGAGAATTGCTTTGTCAAGTAATTCTGCTGCCTTGTTCTGGTTCTAAGTATTCTCTAGGTTTTCACCATTTATCCAACTCCAAAATGTGAAAACTTCTGCAGAACTTCAGCCTTAAATAGGTAATACCAGACATGGATAAGTGGAGGACACATTAGAGGCATAAACAGTGGCCCTTTAAATTACAGCCATTGCACTGGAGTGCCCCCTATGTCTTGAAAGAAAGCAGGAGAGGCCAGAGGAGGACACCAGTGTGAAGGTGAAACAGCGATAGACGCCAAGCAGCGGTGAGTGCCAAGAAAAGCCAACCGCTGGCATTACATTATTATGACTGACTGTCCTGCTCAGACTGTAGGTCTAAAGGTCCCCATACACTTTAGCCAGTGGAATTGCCCCAGTGTCTAATGTCTATGTGGACCTTCCGACTCCCTGGTAGATGATGTCAGGTAGAAAAAGATCTGACATATTAGACATAAAGGGGAAGATTTATAAAAACCTGTCCAGAGGAAATATTGCTGAGTTGCCCATAGCAACTAATCAGATCAATTCTTTCATTTTGCAGAGGCCTTTTCAAAAATGAAAGTAGTGATCTGATTGGTTGCTATGGACAACTCAGCAACTTTTCCTCTGGACAGGTTTTGATAAATCTCCCCCAAACTCCCCAAATTCTTTTGTTTTCAGATAGATAAGCCACCAGGGCTGAATATTTATATACCGTATATACTCGAGTATAAGCTGATCCGAATATAAGCCGAGGCAACTGATTTTACCACAAAAAAATTGTAAAATCCCGCCTAGGGTGGGAAATGCAGCAGCCCCTGTCATCATCCACACTCCGCAGCCATCCCTCCCCCCGCCCCTGTCATTATCCACACTCCGCAGTCATCCCCCCCAGCCCCTGTCATAATCCACACTCCGCAGTCATCCCCCCAGGCCCTGTCATCATCCACACTCTGCAGCCATCATCCCCCCAGCCCCTGTCATCATCCACCCTATGCAGCCATCCCCCCAGCCCCTGTCATTATCCACACTCCGCAGTCATCCCCCCAGCCCCTGTCATCATCCACACTCCGCAGCCATCCCCCCAGCCCCTGTCATCATCCACCCTCCGCAGTCATCCCCCCAGCCCCTGTCATCATCCACCCTATGCAGCCATCCCCCCAGCCCCTGTCATCATCCACACTCTACAGCCATCCCCCCAGCCCCTGTCATCATCCACCCTATGCAGCCATCCCCCCAGCCCCTGTCATCATCCACACTCTGCAGCCATCCCCCCAGCCCCTGTCATCATCCACCCTATGCAGCCATCCCCCCAGCCCTTGCCATCATCCATATTCTGCAGCCATCGCCCCCAGCCCCTGTCATCATCCATATTCTGCAGCCATCCCCCCAGCCCCTGTCATCATCCACACTCCGCAGCCATCCGCCCCAGCCCCTGTCATCATCCACCCTTTGCAGCCATCCCTCCCCCAGCACCTGTCATCATCCACACTCCGCAGCCATCCCTCCCCCAGCCCCTGTCATCATCCACCCTCCGCAACATCCCCCCAGCCCCTGTCATCATCCACCCTATTCAGCCATCCCCCCAGCCCCTGTCATCATCCACACTCTGCAGCCATCCCCCCCAGCCCCTGTCATCATCCATATTCTGCAGCCATCCCCCCAGCCCCTGTCATCATCCACACTCCGCAGCCATCCCCCCCAGCCCCTGTCATCATCCACGCTTTGCAGCCATCCCCCCAGCCCCTGTCATCATCCACACTCCGCAGCCATCCCTCCCCCAGCCCCTGTCATCATCCACACTCCGCAGCCATCCCCCCCAGCCCCTGTCATCATCCACACTCCGCAGCCATCCCTCCCCCAGCCCCTGTCATTATCCACACTCCGCAGTCATCCCCCCAGCCCCTGTCATCATCCACACTCCGCAGCCATCCCCCCAGCCCCTGTCATCATCCACCCTCCGCAGCCATCCACCCAGCCCCTGTCATCATCCACCCTATGCAGCCATCCCCCAGCCCCTGACATCATCCACACTCCGCAGCCATCCTCCCCAAGCCCCCCAGTAGTCCTCCACTGCCACAAATCCATCCCCCCTCTGTCATCCTCCATAGCAACAAATCCATCCCCCCTCTGTCATCTTCCATAGCCACAAATCGCACAGATAGCACAGCCACCCCAGCCCCCCAAAATGAAGGTCCATGGCCACCTTTATGACTGGAACTAGAAATGAGCGAATTGAAGCTGACAAGCCCGAATTTGTTATGAATTTCATGAAATATTCGATTTGCAACGAATGCGAAGATTGCTGCAATTCTATCGCGCGAATAGCTTCATTAAACTCCATTTACTGCGGTCCAGGCTCCAGGGCATCTAAAATGGTGGATTCACATGTCAGTACATGGGGCAAGGAACGCTGGGAAGGCAAGGCGGGAAGGGAAGTAGGCTGGATGACCCTGAATCACACTCTGCAGCCATCCCCCCCAGCCCCTGTCATCATCCATATTCTGCAGCCATCCCCCCAGCCCCTGTCATCATCCACACTCCGCAGCCATCCCCCCAGCCCCTGTCATCATCCACCCTTTGCAGCCATCCCCCAGCCCCTGTCATCATCCACACTCCGCAGCCATCCCTCCCCAGTCCCTGTCATCATCCACACTCCGCAGCCATCCCCCCAACCATCCCCCCAGCCCCTGTCATCATCCATACTCTGCAGCCATCCCCCCAGCCCCTGTCATCATACACACTCCGCAGCCATCCCCCCCAGCCCCTGTCATCATCCACACTCCGCAGCCATCCCCCCAACCATCCCCCCAGCCCCTGTCATTATCCACACTCTGCAGCCATCCCCCCAGCCCCTGTCATCATACACACTCCGCAGCCATCCCTCCCCCAGTCCCTGTCATCATCCACACTCCGCAGCCATCCCCCCAACCATCCCCCCAGCCCCTGTCATCATCCACACTCTGCAGCCATCCCCCCAGCCCCTGTCATCATACACACTCCGCAGCCATCCCCCCCAGCCCCTGTCATCATCCACACTCCGCAGTCATCCCCCAGTCCCTGTCATCATCCACACTCCGCGGCCATCCTCCCCCCAGCCCCTGTCATCATCCCCACACTGCAGCCATCCCCCAGCCCCCGTCATCATCCACATTCCGCAGCCATCCCCCCAGCCCCTGTCATCATCCACACTCTGCAGCCATCCTCCCCCCCAGCCCCTGTCATCATCCACACTCCACAGCTATCCCCCCCAGCCCCTGTCATCATCCACACTCCGCAGCCATCCTCCCCAAGCCCCTCAGTCGTCCTCCACTGCCACAAATCCATCCCCCCTCTGTCATCCTCCATAGCAACAAATCCATCCCCCCCTCTGTCATCTTCCATAGCCACAAATCGCACAGATAGCACAGCCACCCCAGCCCCCCAAAATGAAGGTCCATGGCCACCTTTATGACTGGAACTAGAGATGAGCGAATTGAAGCTGACAAGCCCGAATTTGTTATGAATTTCATGAAATATTCGATTTGCAACGAATGCGAAGATTGCTGCGATTCTATCGCGAGAATAGCTTCATTAAACTCCATTTACTGCGGTCCAGGCTCCAGGGCATCTAAAATGGTGGATTCACATGTCAGTACATGGGGCAAGGAACGCTGGGAAGGCAAGGCGGGAAGGAAAGTAGGCTGGATGACCCTGAATCACATGCAGGATCAGCAGCCAGTCACCCCTGTGATGTCACAGCCCTATATATTCGGCAGCCATTTTGCGGCTCATCATATCATTCATTGCACTGCAGAGAGATAGGACGGACAGCCTGTGTGTGTGTTACACAGAAAAGCTTGTTGCAGCAGTGTTTCACCTCTTAGTTACCTCAGCCTTCTGTAGGACACAGAGCACAGCATATTTGCACAGAAATTAATTCTTACTGCAGCGATTAACCCCTTTGTATTACAGAGAGGGGCAGAGAGCTGTGTGTTGCCTCAGCTGCAGAAACATTTTCACAGGAAGGAGAAATAATTTTTTAGGGCAAATCTGTGTCTTTGTTCCACAACAACTGGTCTGCTGGTTATACTAGTCTGTAGACCAGTGATTGCCAACCGGGGTGCCGCGGGATTTTGGCGTGAATTAAATTTTTTTTTAAATTTCCCGCCCCAGCCTGCGCGCCTGTGACTTGCGCGCCACAGGGGGGAAGGGAAGCCTGCGTGTGTACTGCGCACACAGCATCTCTCGGCATCCCCCAGCGTCCCCCTCACCCCTGCAGTGCAGTAAGCCGAAAATGGTGCCCTACTACACTGAAGAGGGGAAGATGCCATGGAACTGCAGTCTGCGCCCCGTGCCAGCTTGTTTAAGGTACTGTACCCCTTCCATCCCTCTGTAACCCCCCCCCCGTCACCCATGTCCACCCCCCGTGTCACCCATTCCCCCGTCACCCACTCCCCCCATCATTCATGTCCACCCTCCTGTCATCCATGTCCGTCTTGTCCACCCCCCTTCCATCCGTGTCACCCATGTTCACCTTCCCTGTCACCCATGTTCACCTCCCCTGTCCACCCCCCCAGTCTACCTTGTCACCCATGTCCACCCCCCTATTCACCCCTCTGTCATCCCTCTTTTACCCCCCTTGTCATCCTTGTCCACCCCCTGTTCACCCCCTGTCTCCCATGTCCACCCCCCCCGGTCACCCATGTCCACTTTGGCCACCCCTCTGTCACCCCCCTATCCACCCCTCTGACCACCCCCCAGTCTACCCGTCTGTCACCCATGTCCGCCCCCTATTCACCGCTCTGTCCCTTTGTGGTGACCACAGGGTGTTGCAATGGATATAGCAGGGTCTGTTGGTATTAACCCCGGGGGCAAGGTGTCGTTAACCCCTTAGTGTTCGTGACTTCAGGATGTGGTTGTTTTGGTATAGGGACCGCCGACAACAAGCCCAAAAACGGCATGCAATGAATGAATGTCCACAGCAAGGGTTTCAAAGTAACTGGAACTTTTACTTGCAATATGCAGGAAACAGTCTTTACAATAATGCAGTTTCCTCAGAGGCAACCGGGACACAGGGAACCTCGCAGGCTTGCTTGGACTTATAGTTATGGTGAAAATGCAGCAGGCCACTGTGCTACTTATATATATCTTTAGCTGAGTAGTAGTCACTTGATTTGCAGGGATATTTGTAACTCACGGTTTAGAAGTGGCTGCTGGACTTTAGGCTTTGGCCTAGATGAGATGAGTTTGCAGTATACAGGACTTTGTGCTTTCTTTAGGTCCAGGTCTCAAGAGACTGAATCTGGAGACTACAGCCCCTTATATACTGGACTAAAGCCCATTGGTTGCCAGTGCCTGGGGTTCCTGTGCCCATGGAACTCTGGGTATATCACATGACAGTAGTTCACATGACCAACACTTCATACACTTTTGTACAACTTTATACATATGAATAATAGATACACATAACGAATATACATTGCATTTATATCAGGCAACAAGGGGGGAGCCCTGCAGGAGAGCCCTATGGACCTAAGGGACTCTTCCTGAGGGGACTTAAGGATGGTACAGGACAGGTCCTGTACCGGGACACCACACCTTTGTCACCCCCTGTCCCCCCCCTCTTTTACCCCCTTGTCGCCCCAGTCCACCCCTCTCTGTCACTCCTGTCCACCCCTCTTTTACCCCCTTGTCACCTTCCTGTCATCCATGTCCACCTTGGCCACCCCCTTATCCACCTTTCTGTCACCCATGTTCACTCTCCACTATCCACCCCTGACCACATCCTTGTCACCCATTTCCATCCCCTATTCACCCCTCTGTCCCTTTGTCACCCCTGTCCACCCCTTTGTTACCACTTTGTCCCACCTGTCCTCCCCTCTGTCACCCTCTACGCCCCCTGTCGCCTAGGTTCACTCTTCTACACCCATCTACACCTCTCTACACCCCTCTGTCACCCCGTACACCTCTCTGTCACCCATGTACACTCCTCTTCACCCCTCTGCCACCCATGTACACTCCTCTACACCCCTCTACCACCCATGTACACTCCTCTACACCCCTCTGTCACCAATGTACACCCCGCTGTCACCCATGTAAACCCCTCTGCCACCCCCTACACCCCTGTAACCCATGTACACTCTTCTACACCCCTCTACCACCCATGTACACTCCTCTACACCCCTCTATCACCCATGTACAGCCCTGTCAACCCCTATGCCCCCTGTCACCTATGTACACTTCTCTACACCCCTCTGCCACCCATGTACACTCCTCTACACCCCCTGTCACCCATGTACACCCCTCTACACCCCCCTGTCGCCCATGTACACTCCTCCACACCCCCTGTCAGCCATGCACACTCCTCTACACCCCTCTGTCACCCATGTACACTCCTCTACACCCCCCTGTCACCCATGTACACTCTTCTACACCCCTCTGTCACCCATGTACACTCCTCTACACCCCTCTGCCACCCATGTACACTCTTCTACACCCATCTGTCACCCATGTACACCCCTTTGTCACCCCCTACACCCCTCTGTCACCAATGTACACTCCTCTACACCTCTATGGCACCCATGTACATCCCTCTACACCGCTCTGTTACCCATGTACACTCCTCTACACCCTCTGCCACCCATGTACACTCTTCTACACCCATCTGTCACCCATGTACACTCCTCGACACCCGTCTGCCACCCATGTACACTCTTTGACACCCATCTGTCACCAATGTACACTCTTCTACACCCCTCTGTCACCCATGTACACCCCTCTGCCACCCATGTATACTCCTCTACACCCCTCTGCCACCCATGTAAACTCTTCTACACCCATCTGTCACCCATGCGAACCCTTTTGTCACCCCCTACGCCCCTCTGTCACCAATGTACACTCCTCTACACCTCTCTGGCACCCATGCACACCCCTCTACACCGCTCTGTTACCCATGTACACTCCTCTACACACCTCTGCCACCCATGTACACTCTTCTACACCCATCTGTCACCCATGTACACTCCTCGACACCCATCTGCCACCCATGTACACTCTTCGAGACCCATCTGTCACCAATGTACACTCCTCTACACCCGTCTGCCACCCATGTACACTCTTCTACACCCATCTGTCACCCATGTACACTCCTCTACACCCCTCTGCCACCCATGTACACCCCTCTACACCCCTCTGCTACCCATGTACACTCCTCTGTCACTCATGTACACTCTTCTACACCCATCTGTCACCCATGTACACCCATTTGTCACTCCCTACGCCCCTCTGCCACCCATGTAAACCCCTATAAAACCCCTCTGTTACCCATGTTCACTCCTCTACACTCCTCTGTCACCCATGTACACTCTTCTACACCCCTCTGTCACCCATGGGAAAAAAGTACGGCACCTAATAGGTTTGTTTTGCAGGTTTAATGGTGAAGAATTGTGGCTGGAAGAAATTGTCATGATGGCGCAGACCAGATGGAGAAGAAAAGGGAACGACGGTTATTAGAGAAGAAGTCATTTGTGAGTTGCTATCTAAAGCAGCACTTTAATCTACATACCCACAGATAAATAGATGTTGTGCAGTTTGTGTATTGCGGCGCTTGTCGTTTTTTAATTTAACGCTTGTACACTGCTCTACACCCCTCTACTACCAATGTACACTCCTCTACACCCCTCTGTCACCAATGTACACCCCGCTGTCACCCATGTAAACCCCTCTGCCACCCCCTACACCCCTCTGTCACCCATGTACACTCCTCTACACTCCTCTGTAACTCATGTACACTCTTCTACACCCATCTGTCACCCATGTACACCCGTTTGTCACCCCCTACGCCCCTCTGCCCCCATGTAAACCCCTCTACACCCCTCGGTTACCCATGTTCACTCCTCTACACTCCTCTGTCACCCATGTACACTCTTCTACACCTCTCTGTCACCCATGGTTGGGGTGCCCCACAAAAATTTTAAAGGCGTGTGACAAATTATACCTACCGGGGCACGTGCCTGACGCATCTGCGATGCACAAGGGAACAAGGTTTATTGGCATTATCATTATATAGGCCTCACCTTGTGACATCAGTCCATATCAATAGGACTATACCCACTAGTTCCTTGAGAAACCCTGCAAATGGGGGGAAACGCGTCGGAACAGGAACAATTGTAATGTTTATTTATTTCATTCACAATTTTTTGCACAAGAGGTGATATAAATTAAGGTGTACACCTGTAAAATCAGTGGTGAGTTACAAGCTCCTCACATATGTCATTGTTGTATGCTTAGGATCTGGTTGTATGTATAGGATCTGGTAGAGCAATTTAAGTTGTTATACTTGTCTGCTCTAACCTAATTTCGGGAGAGACTGTACATCACGGATGTGCGTCGGCCTGTCTATCCTGGGGGACCGACGTATGACTCCGTGCTCACTACATATGGTATCTATTAAGTAGCCCATTAGTCAGGACTGACTTTGGACTATTATGGTCATTTACAGGTGTTGTGGTATTTTGGTTCATTTATGCATGTCACACAATTATAGTCACAATATAATAAGTTATTGATTTTAAAGCATATCAAAAAATGTATAAGTTTTAGCTATATCTATTATTAGGGTCCAAAAGGGCTGTGAAACAATTTTTGATTGACTTTAAATGGTTATCTTGTTGGTTCTGCTGTCTTGAGGGGTGCCCTGAGCCGAAAAAGGTTGGGAAACACTGTGTTAATCTGTCAATGGCCTAGATACTGTGAAAGTTCAGGCAAAAGTACTCACTGGCTGGTGTTGTACTCAGACTCTTTTCTAAGTGTACTGTAGCGCATTTTTCTGCCCTCATAAGTGCATACTACATACCTACATCTAAGTAGTGTACTATTTTGTACCTGTTAATATGTCAAGGGCCTATATACTGGGAAAGGACAGCCAAAAGTAATCACAGGCTGGTGTTTTCTCCAATATGTTTATTAAGCCTACTGTATCTCATTTATCTGCCCTCATAAGTGCATACCACACACCTACATATCAGTAGTGTACTATTTTAAACCTGATAATCTGTCAAGGGCCTAGATACTGTGAAAGTCCAGGCAAAAGTACTCACCGACTGGTGTTGTACTCAGATACTTTTTTAAGTGTACTGTATCGCATTTTTCTGCCGTCATAAGTGCATACCACATATGTACATCTAAGTAGTGTACTATTTTGTACCTGTTAATCTGTCAAGGGCCTAGATACTGTGAAAGGATAGTCAAAAGTACACACTTGCTGCTTTTCTAGACAAATACCGTTTTAAGCGTTGCGAAGCTTATTGTATTCCCCTCATATACACATATACTAAATTCATCAGGCAGAGGTCGCGGCAGACTAGGTGCGAGTGGCAGAAGGAGTCGCAGCGAGAGGCCTTAGCTCCCGGTATCAGCTAGCGGTCGTGTCTCGACCAGCAACCCATCTGCCGTCATCGATTGGTTAACACAGTCATCCACTTCATCACAAGCTACATCTGATACCCCCAGTCAACAGTCAGTGGGTTCTTCAGACACAACCCTCAGTTGGCATGGCCTGGGAGCAGTCCCTGTCCTCTCATTGCCTCTGTCCTATGCTGTTCCCTCTCCTACAGAAGTATCTTATGCTGTGGATTTAGCTCCACTATTCACTGAGGACGATCTAATAGAGGACAGTCAGCAGTTACTGCCCAGCCAAGAAGTGAAGGAGACATCTGCCGCTACCCCCGCTAGGCGGGCAAGTAGTGATGAGGAGAGTGATGTGGGAGGCGGTGTTGCCAGGGTTCAGGGTCCTGAAGCAGACACTGTTGAAGAACGTGAGGAGAACATCAGTGATGTGCAGACACTTGTTGATGATGATGAAGCCGATCGCAATTGGGAGCCTGGTGCAGAAGGGGCTTCATCATCATCAGGAGAAGAGAGTTGCAGGTTGCCTGTGAGGCAGCAGCTCAGCCAGCAAGGTGGTAGCATGGTTGGCAGTCAGAATGGTGACAGAAGTGGAAATTCTGGAGCCAAACGTGCCCGGGGAAGACCACCTGCTTCGCGGCAGCCTACCTTCCCGGGAGGTAGTGGAATAGGGGTTCCTGGAGACGGTGGCAGTAGCAGTCAACTAGTGCGGACTGTTGGTCGGAAAATCAGCTACTCGGCGGTGTGGCAGTTTTTCATCAAGCATCTGGAGGAGGTTCACATAGCCACATGCAAGATATGTCGGCAGAAGGTGAAGCGTGGCCAGGTTCCCGATGTTGGCACCACAGCCCTGCGTCAACATATGCTTTGCCACCATAAAGTGGCCTGGGAGAACCGTGGCTCCGATGTAGTGGTCCAGCCTGCTTCATCACCCAGTGGCACGCCACTCCCTCTTTCAGCCTGCCAAGTCTCCACCACCTCAGCCGAAGGGAGCTGTGTGTCATACCCTCCTTCTGTTGCTCCAGATTCTCCTGCTCCTCCTACTTTTAGTCAGCCATTCCGCCAACAATCCATCGCGAAGCCATGTCCAAGAGACAACAGTATGCACCCGCTCATCCAATGACGCAGAAGCTGAATGTGCTCCTGTCCAAGTTGCTGGTGCTGCACCCTTTTCAAGTGGTGGACTCTGCACCTTTCAGAGAACTGATGGCTTGTGCTGAGCCAAGGTGGAGAGTGCCAAGCCATCATTTCTTTGTGAAGAAGGCAGTACCAGCCCTGCACAATTTTGTGGAAGAGAAGTTGGGCCAGTCCTTGAGCCTGTTAGTGTGTATCAAAGTGCACGGCAGTGCCGACGTCTGGAGCTGTAACTATGGTCAGAAAAAATACATGACCTTTACGGCTCACTGGGTGAATGTGGTTCCTGCACAGCCACAACACCAACTTAGACAGGTTACGCCCTTCCTCCTCCACGCTCTCAGGCCGTTGGTTCTGTGACAGTGTGCAACTCCGCCTCCTCATCCTCCACGTGTCCTCAGCCTCCACTGCCCGGACAAGTCATAGTGGCCCTTCAACATACGATGTGTGCAGGGCATGGCGGTGTCACGCTGTTCTTCACATGGTTTGTCTTGGTGAACGGAGTCACACAGGGGAGGAACTGCTAAAAGTCATTGGTAAAGAATTCGGAGCATGGCTTATTCCACGAAAAATGGAAATGGGAACCGTGGTGACTGACATCGGGAAGAACATCTTGCATGCTCTTCGACTGGGAAGACTAAGCCTTGCGCTCTGCATGGCACACGTGTTCAACATGATTGTGAAGCAGTTCCTCAAGTGTTCCCCCCATTTAAAAGACTTCCTAACAAAGGGAAGGAAACTTTGCATGCACTTCAGCCACTCGTACACCGCAAATCACACCCTCCTTGAGCTGCAGCGTCAGAACGGTATCCCCCAACATAGTCTGATTTGTGACATTGCCACATGTTGGAATTCCACCCTCCATATGTTAGATCGACTGTATGAACAAAGAAAAGCCATCACCGATTTCTTGATGATCCAAGCGGATAGGGGTATTCCCCTGTGTAACTTCAATGTGAACCAGTGGCAGCTCATACGTAACACCAGCCGTTTGCTCAGGCCCTTTGAGAAAGTAAGTAAGTCGCCCGGATTATGGGATGAACTACATTATTCCACTGCTTCATTTCTTACAACACGTGTTGGAAACAATGGCTGGTCAGGGCACTTGAGACGTGGTGCCTACATCTCACGGCCACATCAGCCCTGTGGGGGATGAACTGGAGGAGGAGGGGCACAGTGGAGTACAGTTTAGGTTTCGCCAAATGGGCGGTTTTTCTAGTAATCTGACAGAAGAGAAGGAGCAACCAGTGGAGATGGAGGCAGGGAGTCCCTCCGAGTCACTTGCACAAATGGCACGATGCATGCTCACTTGCTTGCGTAGTGACAGCTGAATTGTCACCGTTCGGCAGCGGGATGACTTCTGGATCTCCACCTTATTGGACTCTTGCTACCGCCACAAAATAGGGGCCTTTTTTACACCCACTGAGAGGGAGGAAAAAGTGACCTACTACAGAGGCATCCTATGTCGTCAGTTGGCCAATGCCTATCGGTGCCATTGTCCATCCTCTCGCAGGTCTGAATTGGGGGGCTCCATGCGCTCACCTTCCACTGCCATGGATGCTGGGGAGGGGTGGCAGGAGCAGTACCAGCTCCATCAGCAGCAGCCTGAGTTTACAGACGCTGATGAGTACATTTCTTCACCCGCATAGTGAAGCAACTCATCATCAGTAGGTACACCTGGAGCAGGACCTGAACCAGCAGGTGGTGGCATACCTTGACATGCCCATGCCAGCACACCTTGAAGATCCGCTGAACTTGATTTGTGGTCGCAGCTAGCAGAGTTTGCCCTGGAAAAACTGTCCTGCCCGGCAAAAAACTGTCCTGCCCGGTGAAAAATGTGGAGAGACTGACCTTTGTGAAGATGAATCAGGCAGGATTTCCAACCACCAATGCCTGATGCATCAGAGTAGATTGAACATGGTGCCACACCAACACTTCACAAATATGGATAGTGCCAAACAGATTTAAGGCGCTGCTCCCACATTCCTCCACATAAGACCTTTTTTCACCCACCTTCGTCATTGGTATTGCCACCCACCTTAGCACTGTCACCTGGACTCTTGATGCTGCTGCTGCCACCTTCAGGCTGTCTCATTCAGCCACTATATGGTCTCTTCTCATGCTTCAGCCAACTCCAGTCTGTGCCATTCAGCCACTATATGGTCTCCTCATGCTTCAGCCACCTCCAGGCTGTGCCATTCAGCCACTATATGGTCTCTTCATGCTGCCACAAACTCCAGGCTGTGCCATTCAGACACTATATGGTCTCCTCATGCTTCAGCCACCCCCAGGCTGTGCCATTCAGACACTATATGGTCTTCCTCATGCTTCAGCCACCTCCAGGCTGTGCCATTCAGACACTATATGGTCTCCTCATGCTTAAGCCAACTCCAGCCTGTGCCATTCAGCCTCTACATGGTCTCCTCATGCTTCAGCCACCTCCAGGCTGTGCCATTCAGCCACTATATGGTCTCTTCATGCTGCCACAAACTCCAGGCTGTGCCATTCAGACACTATATGGTCTCCTCATGCTTCAGCCACCTCCAGGCTGTGCCATTATGACACTATATGGTCTCCTCATGCTTTATCCATCTCCAGGCTGTGCCATTCAGCCACTATATGATCTTTTAATGCTGCCACAAACTCCAGGCTGTGCAATTCAGCCGCTGTATGGTTTCCTCATGCTTCAGCCAAATCCAGACTGTGCCATTCAGACACTATATAGTCTCCTCATACTGATGCCACCTCCAAGCTCTGTCATTGTGCTGCCATGTGACTGCTTGTTTGATTTTGTCCTTTGTCCCCACACGCTGGGGCACGGTACACTAAAACTTGGGAGTTAAAATTTCAAGTTAAAAATCCTCAATTTCAATTTCACAATCTTAAATTTTAATTTCAAAATCTTAAATTTCAATGGTCTTCTCATGCTTCAGCCACCTTCAGGCTGCACCATTCAGACACTATATGGTCTCCCCATGCTGCCACAAACTCCAGGCAGTTATTCAGCCACTATATGATCTCCTCATACTGATGCCATCACCAGGCTCTGTCATTGTGCCGCCATGTGACATGTGACTCCTTGTTAAATTTTGTCCTTTGTACCTAAATGCCGGGGCTCGGGGGAATAAAACTTGGGAGCTAAAATTTCAATTTGAAAATCCTCAATTTCAATTTAAAAATCTTAAATTTTAATGGTCTCCTGATGCTTCTGTGTTATGTTATGTGCTCCGGCCGCACACGCATGGGAGCCTCTGTCCATTACTCACCTGGTGCTTCTCCTGCCCCCGCCTCTCTGCTCCGGCAAGTGTGTCCCCGTCCCCTAGAGCGCATGCATGCCGGAGCTTTAAGATTTAAAGGGCCAGTGCGCTCATTAGTGTAATTCACCTGTGGCTCACTGATAAATTCCTCCTACCTCCTCACTTCCCTGCCAGATCTTTGTTGCCTTGTTTGTTTCCTGAGAGAAAGCATTCCTGTTATTGCCTTGCTGTTTATCTGATCCTTTGCGTCCTGACCTGACCTTGCTCCTTGCCGCCTGCCTACTGACCATTTGCTACGTTCCTGACTACGCTACTGTAGAAAGTTGCTGCACCTGTTGGGCTAACTGCTGCGACTGATGTAACATGACGGAGGGAAGATCCGCGACTTCAGACCTTCTGCTATCCTGACTACGAGCTGTCTTATCCCTCCTGTGCTTCCCATCTCCTCAGCCTCCTGTGTGGTCGACCCGTGCCAGGGGTAGAGACCTAGGTGCTGCCTGCCGCAGCAAGTCCATCCCGCTTTGCGTCAGGCTATGGTGAAAACCAGCGGCACCTTAGACTCCACTCCCCTGGTACGGTCCGAGTCATCTGCCACACAGGTCCAGCGGATTCACATCCACCGGGACTCCTGTCTTCTGAAACGTGAGTGTTACAGTAAGATCCAGCCATGGATTACACTAAGGTACCCCTGCCTGAAGTCACGGATCTTCCCTCCGTCGTGTTAAGTCAGTCGCAGCAGTTGGCCCGACAGGTGCAGCAACTTTCCAAGTATGATGGGGATTCCAAGTCATGCAGAGGCTTCGTTACACAGTGTTCCATGCACTTGGAGCTCATGTCTGAACAGTTTCCAACGGAACATGCTAAGGTGGCCTTTGTGATTAGTCTACTGTCCGGAAAAGCCCTTGCCTGGGCTACACCCCTTTGGAAACGTGGTGATCCGGTATCCTCTAATTTGTCGGCATTCTTGGCAAAATTTTGCAGTGTCTTTGAGGAACCCGCACATGCCTCTTCTGCTGAGATGGCTTTGCTGAACCTCTGTCAAGGGAATTCTTCCGTTGGTGACTACGCGGTTCAATGCCGCACTTTTGCCTCTGAACTTGCATGGAATGATGAGGCCTTGTGTGCCACATTCAAAAAAGGACTGTTTAGCAGGATTAAAGATGCCCTTGCAGTACGTGATCCTCCATCCTCTTTCACTGAACTTATCCACTTGGCCACTCGCATTGATGTGCGTTTTGCTGAGAGACAGGAGGAACTGCGCTGAGAGAGGGAACATGCCCGAACAAGGAGATATCCTCGTCTAGCACTCGTGTTTCAACATCCACCTCTTCTGTTTCCTGCTACTCTTTCCGAAGAGGCTATGCAAGTGGATTGTTCTCATCTTACGCAACAGGAGAGGTCACGACGACATAGTGAGAATTTGTGCTTGTATTGTGCTAGCCCGGAGCACTTCCTCAAAGACTGTACAGCTCCCAGGGTTTGTGGGAGAGGCATCCCTGGGTGTGAATACTACCTCTCCATGCTTAATTAATTCTGTGCAAGTCTTCGCTTCAGCCAAGTCTTCCTTCAGTGTTACAGCATTTTTGCATTCTGGATCAGCAGGTGATGCTTTATTGATGCTTCTTTGGTCCCCAAGTATCATCTTCCTCTTACTCAGCTTGCAAAGCCCTTGTTCATCTCCTCTGTTAATGGTCAAAATCTGGACTGTATGGTTCACTTCCGTACTGAATCTCTTGTCATGCAAGTGGGAGTATTGCAGAAAGAAAAGATTGAATTCTATGTTCTGCCACACTGTACTTCAGAGATTCCTCTTGGCCTTCCTTGGCTGCAACGCCATTCCCCGCAACTGGATTGGACAACTGGAGAGATTATTCGTTGGGTACAATCCTGTCAAAATCTTTGCCTCCAATCAGTTCAGTCTAAAATAGTTACTCGTCCTCCTCCTTTACCTGGCCTGCCACCACCTTACTAAGATTTCTCTGACATTTTCTGCAAGAAACAGGGTAAGTCTCTGCCTCCACATTGCCCTTACGACTGCCCTATTGATCTTCTGCCTTGCACCACTCCTCCTCATGGAAGGATATACCCTCTATCAGTTCCTGAGACCAAAGCCATGGCTGAGTATATTCGGGAGAATCTACAAAAGGGATTTATATGTAAGTCCTCTTCTCCTGCTGGAGCTGGTTTCTTCTTTGTTGGAAAGAAGGATGGTTCACTCCGTCCATGCATTGACTACAGGGGACTTAACAAAATCACGGTCAAGAACCATTACCCTCTACCTCTTATCTTAGAACTTTTTAACCGTCTACATGGTGCCAAGATCTTCTCCAAGTTGGACTTAGGTGGAGCGTATAACCTCATTTGTATTCGCAAGGGAGATAAATGGAAAACGGCCTTCAATACTCATGACGGACATATTGAGTATCTCGTAATGCCATTTGGTCTCTGCAATGCTCCAGACATTTTTCAAGAGTTTGTCAATGATATCTTCCGAGATCTTCTCTACAACTGTGTTGTTGTATACCTAGATGACATCCTGATCTTCTCTTCCAACTTAGAGGAGCATCGTACTCATGTGCGTCTGGTTCTACAGCGACTTCGGAAGAATCATCTCTACGCCAAACTGGAGAAATGCCTGTTGGAGAAATCTAGTCTTCTATTTCTTGGCTACATTGTCTCTCTAGGGCCTGCAGATGGATCCAGATAAATTGTCTGCAGTATTGGATTGTCCTTCAGGCCTACGTGCTATTCAATGCTTTCTGAGATTCTCAAACTATTATCGTCAATTTATCCCACATTTTTATCCTAGGTTGCTCCAATTGTGGCTCTCACTAAGAAGGCATCTAATCCTAAGTATTGGCCTCAAGATGCTGAAGAGGCCTTCTCCTGTTAGTCTGCATTTGCCTCTGCTACTGTTCTTACAAGACCTGATCCGGAGAGGCCCTTTGCTTTGGAGGTTGATGCCTCATCTATTGGAGCGGGTGCTGTTCTTACTCAGAAAAATGCCAAGGGCAAGACTGTTACTTGTGGGTTCTTCTACAAGACCTTTTCTACTGCTAAGAGGAATTGCTCCATTGGAGATTGTGAACTCCTTGCTATCAAGCTAGCTTTGGTGGAATGGCAACATTTATTGGAAGGTTCTTCTTATCTGGTCAGCATCTACTCCGACCATAAGAATCTTCTATACCTTCAGTCTGCTCAGTGTTTGAACCCCGGCAAGGCAAGGGGATCACTGTTCTTTTCTATGTTCAACTTCTTTATTCATTTCCATCCAGCAGACAAGAACATCAGGGCTGATGCTCTCTCCAGGTCCTCTGACGTAATTGGTTTGGACTCCATGCCTAGGCATATTATTCCTCCTGACCGATTGAATCCTGCTGCTCCTGCCGAGATTCAGCAAGTTCCTCTGGGAAAATCCTTTGTGCCTGCCAGATTGTGATACAAGGTCCTAAAATGGGGTCATTCTTCCTTGACAGCAAGACATCCTGGAATACGCAAGACTCAACTTCTTATCTCCCGGCACTACTGGTGGCCCCATCTTGAATGTGATGTTTCTGATTCTGTTCGTTCCTGTGAAACTTGTGCCCATGACAAAACTCCTCGACAGGGACCCGCAGCCTTTACCCATTCCAGAGACTCCCTGGTCCCATATTGCCATGGATTTCATCACCGATTTGACTCCATCTCATAATGAGAAAGAAGCAAAAATATCGAGGACAGCGCCTGGTGTAATTCTGCGGATCCAAATGGCTGTTTTTGAGGGTCTGTGATGGGACTCTCACCTGGATATAGCCTTGAGGTAAAGCATATCACCCATGTAGGTGGGGTACTCTGGGAGACTTGCAAGCCGTCTGGGATTCGACTGGTGCCAACTGCGTGGAACCGGTAAGAAGTATGCAGAGAGAAGAGGTTGAAAAACGTATCCCCACTAGGCGCTATCTCCAGAGGAGAAAATAAAAGTGAGGAGAATCCTCTTAATCCAATAAAAACTTGTTTATCAAATAAAAAAAATAACAGACTACATATAAGCAAGACGCGTTTTGGGTGTTGTACCATCCTTCCTCAGGTGCAGATGTGCAACACCCGAAACGTGTCTTGCTTTGATGTAGTCTGTTATTTTATTTTTGTATATTTAATAAACAAGTTTTTATTGGATTAAGAGGATTCTCCTCACTTTCATTTTCTCCTCTGGAGACAGCGCCTAGTGGGGAAAAGGTCATTGTCGATTGGTTTTCCAAGATGGCTCATTTCATTCCTCCACCGGGTCTTCCTTCTGCCCCGCAGCTGGCGAAGTACTTCTTGTTGCATGTCTTTCATTTACTTGGTCTTTCTTAGCATATCGTTTCGGATCGAGGTGTACAGTTTGTCTGTAAGTTCTGGCGAGCCCTTTGTAACCGTCTGGACATCAATCTGGACTTCTCCTCTGCCTACCACCCTCAGTCCAATGGTCAGGTGGAGAGGGTTAATCAAATCCTAGAGACTTATCTTCGGCATTTTGTTTCAGCTCGCCAAGACGATTGGGTCAACCTTCTCTCCTGGGCTGAATTCTCATATAATCGTAAGGATTCAGAGTCCAAGAGGTCATCCCCCTTTTTTGTTGTCTACGGACTCCATCTCTGTCCTCCTTTTCCTCTCCCAGTTTCCTCCGGTATGCCTGCTGTTGATGAGCTGGTCCGTGACTTCTCTACCATCTGGCAATAGACCCAACAGTCATTATCCCAGGCTTCTTCACGCATGAAGGCACAAGCGGATAAAAGTAGAAGACCTCCTCCGTCCTTCTCTCTTGGTGACATGGTGTGGCTTTCATCCAAGTACATCCGCTTCAAGATCCCCAGTTACAAGCTCGGTCCTCGCTACTTTGGTCCCTTCCAGATTCTACAAAAAATCAACCTTGTCTTCTACAAACTCCGTCTACCTTCTACGTTACGTATACCCAATTCCTTCCACGTCTTGTCCCCACACCTGCCGGCTCTTCCGACATCTTCACGGTTAAAGAGATTCTTGCTACAAAAACTGTGAGGTAAACAATTTTTTTTTGGTTGACTGGGAGGGTTACGGTCCTGGGGAGAAATCTTGGGAGCCTCAGGAGAATATCCTCGACAGTGACCTTCTCAGGAGTTTTCTGACTCGTAAAAGGAGGGGGAGACCAAAGGGGGGGTACTGTTACGTTATGTGCTCCAGCCGCACACGCTGGCCCTGAGCGCATGGCCCCATTACCCGCATGCAAGCCCCAGTCCGTCACTCACCTGGTGCTTCTCCTGCCCCCGTCTCTGCCTTTCTGCTAGGGGACGCGCATACCGGGGCTTTAAGATTTAAAGGGCAAGTGCGCTCATTAGTGTAATTCACCTGTGCCTCATTGATAAATTCCTCCACCCTCCTCACTTCCCTGCCGGATCTTTGTTGCCTTGAGCCTGAGAGAAAGCATTCCTGTTATTACCTTGCTGTGTATCTGATCCTGACTACGCTACTGTGGCGCCTGCCCTGACCTTCTGCTATCCTGACTACGAGCTGTCTTATTCCTCCTGTGCCTCGCATCTCCTCAGCCGCCTGTGTGATCGAGCCGTGCCAGGGGTAGCAACCTGGGTGCCACCTGCCGCAGCAAGTCCATCCCACTTTGCAGCAGCTCTGGTGAAAACCAGTGGCACCTTAGACTCCGCTCCCGGGTACAGTCCGAGTCATCTGCCACACAGGTCCAGCGGATCCACATCCACTGGGGTTCCTGTCTTCTGAAACGTGAGTATTACATTCTGCCAACTCCAGGCTGTGCCATTCAGACATTATATGGTCTCCTCATGCTTCAGCCATCTCCCGGCTGTTTCATTCAGCCAACATATGGTTTACTGATGCAGCTGTAAAAAATGTTATGGTAGTACTAGCTTAGGGATTGTGAAGCCCTAGTGTCTACTCATGCTGCTGCCAACTCCAGGCTGTGCCATTCAGACACTATATCGTCTCCTCATGCTTCAGCCAACTCCTGGCTGTGCCATTCAGACACTATATGGTCTCCCCGTGCTGCCACAAACTCCAGGCAGTCATTCAGCCACTATATGGTCTCCTCATACTGATGCCACCTCCAGGCTCTGTCATTGTGCTGCCATGTGACATGTGACTCCTTGTTATATTTGGTCCTTTGTACCCACACGCCGGGGCCTGGGACACTAAAACTTAAGAATTTTAATTTCAATTTCAAAATCTTAAATTTCTATTTCAAAATCTTAAATTTCAATGGTCTCCTCATGCTTCAGCCAACTCCAGGTTGTGTCATTCAGCCACTATATGGTCTCCTCATGCTTCAGCCACCTCCAGGCTGTGTCATTCAGCCAACATATGGTTTACTGATGCTGCTGGGCCTGGGCTAAAAAAATTTATGGTAGCACTAGCTACCATAAATCTTCAATTTAAATTTCAAAATTCATCTTTTAATCTTAGGGATTGTGAAGCCCTAGTGTCTACTCATGCTGCTGCCAACTCCAGGCTGTGTCATTCAGCCACTATATGGTCTCCTCATGCTGCCAACACCTCCCCGCTGTGTCATTCAGCCACTATATGGTCTCCTCACGCTTCAGCCACCTCCAGGCTGTGTCATTCAGCCAATATATGGTTTACTGATGCTGCTGGGCCTGGGCTAAAAAAAAATTATGGTAGCACTAGCTACCATAAATCTTCAATTTAAATTTCAAAATTCATCTTTTAATCTTAGGGATTGTGAAGCCCTAGTGTCTACTCACGCTGCTGCCAACTCCAGGCTGTGTCATTCAGCCACTATATGGTCTCCTCATGCGGCCAACACCTCCACGCTGTGTCATTCAGCCACTATATGGTCTCCTCAAGCTGCCAACACCTCCACGCTGTGTCATTTAGCCACTATATGGTCTCCTCATTCTGCCAACACCTCCACTCTGTGTCATTCAGCCACTATATGTTCTCCTCATACTGATGCCACCTCCACGCTGTGTCATTCAGCCACTATATGGTTTCCTCATGCTTCAACCAACTCCAGGCTTTTTCATTCTGCCACTATATGGCCTCCTCATGCTTCAGCCAACTCCATGCTGTGTCATTCAGCCACTATATGGTCTCCTCATACTGATGCCACCTCCAGGCTCTGTCATTGTGCTGCTCTGTGGTAATAATTCTAAAAGCGATACCTGTAATCTGCATGTCATACTGAATAACAGCATTATTTCAGTACCCAAGCACACTCCATATGTATTTTAGAACAAAGCAGTGTTCTACACCCATATTGAGGCTCTCTGTAGGCCAGAAATTCGCTGAAATATTCCGCTCGGAAATTATAAAGCTGTTCATTGTTTCTGCCATTTCCGCTCAGAAATGCATTTCTGTCTATGGATATGGCGCATTTCCTTGTGGTCCTGTGCCATTGGATCATGCAAATGTGCAGAATATCGCCCATGTTTTCCGGGTGCATGTTTTGCACATTTTACACAGTGTAAACATAGCCTTAACAGGCACCCAGGTTAGGCTTGTGTGAAACCTTGGGAATATATCTACCTTACCTTGTCTGGACCCAGTTTAGTTTTGGTTCTAAATATATGTCTTATAAGTCCTAATACAGTACTATAATAAAAGCCTAAGCAGGGGAAATAATTCATGATATACAATAAGCCAGCAGCACATTTATAATAATAAGCCACTTACTTCTATACCAGAAAATGTATAGTTTAAAAAAAAAAAAGCTCACGGGGAGCAAGGACAGCCCTACCTCAATGGCTCATCAATGCTGCATTAATCAGACTGCAGAATAAAAATGATATTTAGCACGCCACACAGATGCATCATTTGTATGTAAAAACCACAGACATTATTCCAGAATAAAACATAGTCCTGATACATTATGAGAGGATAAAAAAAAAAAAAAAAAACAAGAACATGATTTACAATTCAGACCGAGAAATAAAAAAAAATAAAAAATAAACCCTTGAGATGTGAATGGTTCTTAAATTACACTCAGCAGATATTCAGATTATGACGAACAGGGAGAGAGCAACTAACCCTGACTGCCATTTGTCTCTGTGGAAACGCATACACACCTAGCAGGCAATTATAACAGGAGAGAGGTGTTAGCACTTGATTAATTATACAACCCCCCCCCCCCCCAACCACCATGTCCTTTAAAATCTGCCGGTAATTTACACATGATCCAAAATTGGGCAATCGATGCGAATCCAGCTGAGCCATTACAGGTCTACCGCCAACCTCTGACCTTGCAGACCGTGCAGCTATAATATATGTCACAATAATACGTCAAACATGAAAAATATAAATTAATGTCAAATGATGGAATATTCCATGTTTGATTCCGGGGGATCCTATACATTCTCACCATCGAATCTGCAATAGCTTCCTCCCACCCTTTCAGTAAGAGATCAGCTGGTAATGCATTGCTCTGCAATATGCCGCCAGCCTCTGCTGTATCACCACAGGGGATCACAATCTGCATTATATAACCTATCTAATGTATTCTGCTTTTTTTTATTATCTTTTATAGGACAGTAAAGCAAGTAAATGCGCCGGGGCCTCGGTGACCTCTGTACTGATAGATTCAGATGAAGAAATTGAATTAGATTATTATCGTGCTTTATTGCGATGAATACTTAATGCCCCGCAATAATCACAGCATTTTTTTTTCTGATAATTTTTATTTAAGCTTAAGCATTTGGCGCTGCCGGATAGCACTTAATGCGATGGGACCCGACATAAAAAAGCATCGTATGTCGATGCTGACATCAACATGCGATGGTCTCTGAGAGGCCATCGTATGTCGATTTCATCATATGTCGGGGCCATCGTAGGTTGGGGGGTCACTGTATGTATATATATATATATATATATATATATATATATATATATATATATTTTACCACAAAAACATTACAAATTGCTGTTCGTAAAACCAGACCATCTCTATGGCATCTCACGAGTGCACAAGTTTTTCTTACTTTATAAAGGGAATTTCCAGCAAACCAGCTAAAAAGAAATTGTATTGTCTTGTGCCCCACAGTGTGTGTGATTCAATATGTAATTGTTTATATGTAATACATGCTGTCGTTACTAGGTGTCAGTGTTGTAACAGAAACTAGAAGTTATAAAAAGAGCTGCTATCAGTACGTGTGTGTGTCTGTGTGTGGCTGAATCCGCTGGTCGTTCAACTCAGCCTTGTGGTTGTAGGACCTGTTGAGCAGGCTCAAATATTCCAAGTCAGAGCCTATTGGCAGTGGTTTCGGGAGAGGAGGTGTAAGGTACTTTGCCCTGTGTAGCTGTAAAATATAGGCTTGTCCATTATGGAAATGTCAGTGGGCTGAAGGAAGGTGGGGCAACTTGCCCATTGCAAAAGTGTGGCTGTGGATGGGATGGAGTAAGTGATGAGGAGACACATGGCTTTGGGGTGGAAAGGCTGAACAGTTGGGCATGTGAAGAGAAGATCATGCAGTTTTTAATTCGCCCCTGTTTGCTCTCATCCTCAGTTAGGCCATGTTCACACGGCAGAATGTCCACACAGAAGTTTGCAAAAAAGTTAACCACGGACTTTCCGCTGCAGCAGAGTCAATTGATTTAAATGGGATTCTGCTGCACTGTGCACACAGCAGAATTTCTGTGCCAACTGTTTCTGCCGTAGAAATCCCCATTCTGGTGTTCGCAGAAAGAATAGTCGTGTCTATTCTTTCTGCGTATTCTGCTCAGAAATGCATTGCCGTCTATGAAACAGCGCATTTCTGAGCGTTCCTTGCGCTTGCCAGATCATTCAAATGTGCAGAATGTCCAGCTGTGTTTTGTGGGCAGGCATTCCGCACAGAATTGGCTGTGTGAACATAGCCTTAGTGTACCTAGCTTTTAACCCTGCAGCTCTCTTATTCTCCCTCTCAGTTCACATGAGGCTGCCTACACATGCCTGTGACATGGCCTGGAAGGTTCAGTCCTGTGAAAGAAAGGGTTCTCAGAAACATTGCCAGAAATAGAGCAGTTAATATTAGGCCGAAGAGGTCTTGTGAAAGTACCACTAACCTAAGGTATTTGTGGAGTCAAAGGGGTTTTCTGGTCCGACAAAATATTTGTGTGTGGGCTCAGGCTGGGGGGAAAAACTTGATTTCCTTTCAGTCCCAGGTGAGCAATGCTTTCGGCTTTTTGTTTCAACATGAAGAAAGCACCTGCTTAGTCAATCACTGTTGAAGGTGGCACACTACCTTATAAAGTACTTAAAGGGGTACTCTGAAGGAAAATTAAAAAGGTTTTTCAGTTAACTGGTGCCAGGAAGTTATACAGATTTGTAAATTACTACTATTTGAAAATTTTAATCCTTCCAGTACATATCAGCTGCTGTATAAAACAAAGGAAGTTCTTTTCTTTTTTTTAATTTATTTTCTGTCTGACCACAGTCCTGCTGACACTCTTTTTTTATTATAAAAATACAAAACAATTCCAAAAAACAAGAACACAAAACAAGCTTAACTAGCTACAACAGAAATGTAAAATAAAATAAAACCCTGCCTAACCGGCCAGCCCAGCTTTAATAAATTCCAAAATATACCAAACTACAACTATTATACACCTAAGCAAACTATGAAATTCACACTCACTCACACACATAACAAAAATAAATAAATAAATAAATAAATATTATTTGCTCAACTTGGCTAATTAAATGAAATAAATAAACCAACATAAAATTCAGCACCACCTGGCTATAACTCAAAATCATCCATACTTGGGAAAATAAATAAATAAATAAATAAAGCAACAGAAAACATAACACACGCATAATCTCCAAAACTAAGAAAGACACACACACACACACACACATATATTGAGAATGAAAATAACAACAGCACAACTTGGCTTATTAAAAAAAAAAAAAAAAAATAAAAAATAAAAAAAAAAAAAATTATTAAAAATAAAAATAAAAAATTACAAATAAAAAAAAAAAAAAAAAAAAAAAAAAAAAGAGGACACCTCTGCTTTTTAAATAAAAGTTATATATACACACAGACAAAAAACACCTATATACAATAATAATACTACATAACTACAACTGGTCCGACTGCCCTTTTCTTATGGCTAATGCAACAATATAAAACGAAATACATGACACAATATACCAACAAATAAATAAAATAAAACAATAATATAAAACAATATACATAGCACAGTATACATACAAATATAATAAATGTGCCTCACAAAAATACCTACAAAAACCCAAAAATAAATCCTACACTAAAACTGTGCCCTCTCCCACACCACCCCTCCTGTACATGGGCCAGTCCATAACCGTTCGTACAGTTCTTAAGTCCAGTCCTTAACTGACCCATGTCAGATCCCTTAAGGAAGAAAGAGAAAAAAAAATAAATAAATAAACAACACCCACAAATGCCCCCTCCCCACCTAGCACTCCAACCTACCAACTAAATACAACCTTACATACAAGACCATAACCCAATTTAGGTCCAAGTTCAGTGCCTGTAAGCCCTTCATACCATATCAGCTGAAAACAAAACAAAAAGCTATGGTGCACATGCAACAACCCACCACCAGGGAGAAGGATGGCAGATCTGATACACTGAAGAAATTTAAACTCTTTCCCTAACTCCCCCTACTATTCTCCCTAATTCTATCCCTTTATCAAACTGACCCTACTATCACCCTATCTCTATCCCTGTATGCCTTTCCTTAACCAAAATAAAGGTACTCTACCAAAAAGGTCTAGTACCTAGGGCACATCAAAAGAAAACCCTCTCCATAGGAGAGAAGCCCTACTGGTGTCAAGACTGCCATACTCCAAAGACCTGATCTTCCCGAGGTCACCAGTGATATTCCTACAGACCTCCACCTCGGAGAGGACTTTCTGCTGGGTTGACACTAAACACCGTGCATTCCACGTGTGATACTTAACCACTAAGCTAACTAAAAATAAAGTGCCCCGATCTCGGCCACCGAGGGTCCTGAATGCCCCATAAGCCCACTCCGGATAGGTAAGGCCGGCAAGCTGACTCCAGCCAATGGAAGCGCCCACCCGGTTGTAGACCCCTACGTTAAAGGGACAATGAAGCAGGAAGTGGTCCATGCTTTCCAGCGTGTCCACACACTCTTCTCGGGGACACCCCCGGTCATCAGAGTTCCTGTACTTCAGGTTGTCCCTTACACCTAGCTTCCCCTGAAAGCAGCGCCAGGCCAAGTCCCAAAACTTCTGGGGGATCCTTTTCAAGTTTAAAAGATACAACCCCACCCTCAGATCCCGACCTGGGCAGTCCCTGAGCGCCAGAGGCTTCTGGAAGTGGGTCAACAGAACCCGTTTGTCAAGGAACTGCCTTGACTGGGTCCTGATCTCCCACACTCCCAGACCCCACCGACGTAACGCCTTCAGAGTCGGGGTAGCGTAAGCCGGAAGATATCCATGGGGTGTACGGAGGTCCTTCACTTGCCCTCCTCTCTCCCATTCCTGGAAGAAAGGCCGAAACCATTCCCTGCAGGAGAGTACCCACGGAGAAGCCCTCTCTTTCCAGAGGTTCGAGATGTTAGCTTTCAAGAAGGTGTTTGTTAAGAACACCACAGGGTTTACCATAGATAAACCCCCTAGTCTCCTCGTACGGTACGTAACCTCCCTCTTGACTAGGTTCAACCTGTTCCCCCATAACAGTTGGAAAAACAGGCTGTAGACCCTAGTGTAGTAAGCCTCTGGCAAGATACATACACTGCCCAGATAGATAAACAAGGGGAGCAGGTATGATTTGATCAGGTGTACCCTTTCTCTGAGAGTCATAGACCAACCCTTCCACTGATTCACCCTCTGAGTGGCATCATGGAGCTTACCGTCCCAGTTTTTGGTGGGATAATCATCCTGGCCGAATGTGATGCCCAGAATTTTTGCTGAGTCTTGGGGCCCTGGGAGGGTGTCCGGGAGATCAAATGTGGGATCCCCCTCTCCCAGCCAGAGACTTTCACACTTTTCCCGGTTGATCTTGGACCCGGATGCCTCCGAGTAGCGCTCCACCTCTGACATCACCACATCGACCTCCTCCCTCGAGGAGACGAAAATAGTGACATCATCAGCGTACGCCACCACTCTCTGGGTGACATCCAGCTCCACCAGACTCATCCCGACTCCCGCCAACGGCCCACGATCTACTCTCCGGACGAAGGGATCAATCGAGAACACGTATAAAAGCGGGCTCAAAGGACAACCCTGACGGACTCCGGACCCCACCTCAAAAGAGCGGCCAGACCACCCGTTCACCAGTGGGAAACTCTCTGCCCCGGCATACAAGATCTTAAGCCAATTCACAAAAGTACTCGGTAAGCCATATCTCAGGAGGACGGACCAGAGGTACTCGTGGTTCACCCGATCAAATGCTTTGGCCTGATCCAAGGACAGCAAGTACCCCTTCCAGAGACCCGCACTACTCCGCTCCACTGCCTCCCTGACACTGAGGACAGCACTTAAGGTGCTTCGGCCTGGAACAGAGCAGTTCTGAGCCCCCGAAAGGAGCCGGGGTGCAAACTTCACCAGCCGATTAAACAGTATCTTGGCCAGAAGCTTCCTGTCCGTATTGAGAAGAGCTATGGGCCTCCAATTCTCAACACGGCTAGGATCTTTACCTTTTGAGAGAAGAATCAGGGCTGACCTCCTCATTGACTTTGGCAGAGTGTCCGAGGAGAGACACTCATTGAACACCTTGGTCAAGAGGGGAGCTAAAGACTCCTTAAAGGTCTTATACCACTCGGATGTTAAGCCATCTGGACCTGGCGACTTCTTGGGGGCGAGCCCCTCGATCGCCAGTCTCACTTCCTCTTCCCTGATATCTTCTGCCAAAACATCAAGAGAGGGGTCTACCCCTGGCTCAGGAATGGCTTCAGCCAGGAAAACCGACATCCTGTCTCGATCTAGATCCTTCCTCCCCAAGAGGTGTGAGTAGAAGGATCTGACGACCTCCAGGATCCCTGATCTGGACCGATTCAGAGATCCTGTACTATCAACCAGTCCTGAGACTACTTTACTACTCACTGACATCTTGCAGTTCTTGTAAGGGTCGGGAGAGCGGTACTTCCCGTAATCCCTCTCAAAAACCAAAGATGCGTGCCTATCGTACTGACACCTCATCAGCAAGGACTTCACTCTGGAGATATCATCACGACTACCTCCAGTCGAGACAAGAAACTCGAGTTTCCTCCTCAGACCCTGATACAGGCGATACCTATTCAGGGACCTGAGGCTCGAGAGCTGGCGGAAGAACCCCGCAACCCGCTTCTTGAATATCTCCCACCACTCTGACTTACTACTACAAAGGCCCAGTAAAGGTACCTGACTCTGAAGAAAATCCTCAAAGGACTGTCTTATCTCCGCTTCCTCCAGGAGGGACGAATTCAGCTTCCAATAACCTTTACCCATCCGGGGGGTCTCTGAAACATTCAGGGAAAACAAAATCATACAGTGATCAGAGAACTCCACCTCAACCACGGACACTGCGGAAGAGACGGCTTCCTCCTTTAAATAAAACCTGTCTATCCTAGACCTGCGACTACCTTGATGATAGGTGAAACCCGCGTGGCCTGAGGGGCTCCGGATGTGGGCATCCTCTAGGCGAGCTTCCCTAACTATATTATTAAGGGCCACACTATCGCAATCCAGCGGACCGTTGGAGCCTCTCCTATCTTGGGACCTTGTGACATTATTGAAGTCCCCTCCAAAGATCACCAGCCGGCTAGTAAAAAGGAAGGGCTTAATCCTCATAAAGAGATTTTTACGGCCCAGCTTTGTTTGTGGGGCATAGATGTTTATGAGCCGGAGCTCTTGTCCCTTCATGAGGACATCTAAGATCAGGCACCTCCCCATTTCTAACTCAATAACCCGTCTGCATTCAACCGGAGCGGTAAAAAGGACCGCCACCCCACTATACGGCTCAGCCGCAAGAGACCAGTGGGAGGGCCCGCGCCTCCACTCTCTTCTGGCTTTCACCAGAGAGGCTAGATCTGACAACCTGGTCTCCTGTAAAAGGAAAATGTCGGCTTCAACACGGCCGAGAAAATCGAAGGCTGCGAATCTAGCCGTATCCGACTTTATACTGGCACAGTTAATAGATGCCAGCGTCAATGGGGTGAGTGCCGCCATCATTGGTGATTGAGTTAGACGGCCACACCTTTACTTCTGTTTCCCCTTCTTTTTTGCCCCCTCATCCCCTGAAGAAGAGGAAAGGGCAGGACCACTTTTCAACCTTTTCTTAGACTCTGATTGGTCCATGGGGTCCCCGTCTCCGTCCGGCCCCAGTCTAGCCCTGCCTTCCGAGGAAGGTGCCTCCGCAGGGCAGGGCCCAGTTCCCCCCAGAGGCTCTCTCACCCTAGGCACCCCGCCCTCACCTTCCCCCTCCAAGGAGGGGGAGGAGATGGTATCGAGGACGAGGTACCGGTTTGACAGGTCAATCAGAGGGGGGGCAGTCAGGCTTCCGTTTTGGACCTGGCCCGTAGTACAAGGCTTAACAGAGGGCTCCGACCTCTTCTTTCTCCCTTTTCTTTTGCCCTTGTCTTTCTTTTTTGGCCTCTCCCCACTCTCCTCATCCACACTTTCATAGTGGGAGGAATCGGAAGGGTCGGCCATATTGCCTTCCTCTCTGCGCAGCCTCCTGATCTCCTCATTCAGCACATTCTCCCCCAGAGCTTCAGTGGTTACAGGGCCAGCTTCAGGACCAGGGGCCGGAGCTACCCCAGTCACCTGGGCACTCTCCAGCTCCCTATTCCTCCTACGAGTTTCCTCCCGCCTTAGTTTGGCGGGGCCCTTTATCCTCGTCACTAGCCCTGTTGTGCCCCCATCCCTGCTCGTACCCTCCCCAGCCGAGGCAACTTCACAGCTCTCCCCGGCCGGAGCAGTCGCAGCACGGGCGAAAGCACTCGGACAACGGCTGAAAGGGTGCCCGAGGACACCACACAGGTGGCACCGAATCTGCCTACAGGATGCGGCCAGATGACCCACCCCACCACACAAAGCACAGACCTGTACAGTACAGGCTGCGCTAAAATGGGTGGGGCTGCCGCACCTGTGACAGACCTTAGGCTGCCCCTGGTAGAAGACCTGGATCCTGTCACGTCCAAGGAAGGCGGCTGACGGAATGTGGGCAACTGTACTACCTGAACGTTTGAGTTTGACGGAAAACGTCCAGGCCCCGGACCAGATCCCGTGCTCATCCAAATTTTTCTTGGGCATGTCCGTCACATCCCCATATCGACCGAGCCAGGTCATGATGTCATAACAAGAAAGTGACTCATTACGGGTCAAAACTGTCACTTTCTTGACTGAGTTCTGACGGGAAATCGCCTTTACAGCAAAATCCCGCCAGCCGGGCTCGTTCTTCGCAACTTCGTAGTTTGACCAGAAGAGTTCGAGACCCTCCGGCCGAACGAAACTGACGTCAAACTCAGACGAACCGTAGGGGTGGATCAGGGCAAAGATGTCACTCGCCCTGAATTCCATCTGGAGGAGGAGCTCAACCACTTTAGCGCGAGGCGGGCACGCATCCTCGCCCCTCCAAATCAGACGGACCACATTCCTACGGTTATTGTCCTGCCCGGGTGTCGGGAGGGACCAGACCACCTCCCCATTCTGCTCTCGGAAAGCCCCCAAACCGTGCCTCTCTATCCAGAAAGACAGGTCGACCTCACCCCTTCCCTCTACCTGGATCGACCTGTCGCCCCTACGCAGAGCCTCCAGGAGGCGCTGTTGCAAGTAACCCCCGGGGCCGGACGGAGATGGGGACCCCACCGAATCCCCGGCAGCAACACTGGCATAGCTCCTAGGAGCAGTCACTGCCGGGGGGGCAGCCGGACCAGACCCAGACCCAGGAGCACCATTCACACCACAACTCCCATCATCCATACCAGATGTTGCATTCACACCACCACTACTCCCACCATCATTCACTCCACTGGCACTCCTCCCAATCACAACACTACCACCCCCATCATTCTCACAACCTGCACTCACTTCCTGCCTAACATATCCTGGGCTGGCTGGGACCTGTAGTACCGCCGGTTTTAATACAGGTTTTCTTGCTGGCTTAGCTGCCGCTGGGGTCAACGCTGATGGCTCCTCCTTCATAGGCGATGTTACCACCTGAGTCTGGGGCTGCCCCACCGGGCGCACCCCAGCTCCTCCCACAATGCCACCACTAGGCTTGCCCGACCGTTCAGGCTCTGCTGATGACACTGACGCCCGGACACTCTCCCCCCTTACAGAGGAGTGCCCCGCAGCGCCCGCAGAAACCACAGTACTCGGGGGACCGCCCCCCGAGCACACCGACCGACCTTTCTCTGCTTCCGACACCCGGACACTCCCCCCCCTCACAGGAGAGTACCCAGCAGCGTCGGTAGTGCCCACAGCACTCGGGGAACCGCCCCCCAAGCACACGGCAGCATAGCTCTTCTCTGGCATTTGGACATGCCCCCCGCCACCCTGGGGCGTCCCAGCAGCGCCAGAGTTGCCCAACATGAGCCCATCCTGCCCTTCCCTACCGGCAGGACGGGTGGGCTTCACATCTATTGCGTCCATAGCCATTTCAGACGCCATTCTATACCCCCCTTGCTGGCCCCGCTCCACCACAGGAACGGCGTCTTGCAGTTTGGGGGGCTCAGCAGCCTGAACCAGCTTTGCAGCTGACCCAGACTGCTGGAAAGGTACGAACATGTACTGCACAGATTGTTGGGTCTTCTGCTTCTTTGCTTTACGCCTGACTTTTCCATCCTCGCACTGATCTTCACCGAAGGTGAAATTCTGGAGGTGGACTGGGGATTCCTGCATGACAATTGCCCTCAATAAACCCCCAGCCTCACTCTCCACATCGTCCTCCTCACTGTCAGTCACAGGGAGCGCCACTTGGGCAGGCTCTATGTAGCTGTCCTGGGTGTCACAGGGCATAGGAACAGACACAGCATCCTCCACCACATGCGCTCCTTCCTCTACCTTCTCCTTAACTCCTTCACTGCCATCCTCACTATCTTCACCGCCACTACTCTCCCCATCATCCACCTCAACCTCCACCTTACCTGGGGATTTCATGGCGGCAAACCTTTCATCATTTGCCAGCTTCTCTCTTAGGAGACCGCTGCCCTCCAGGATCTCTGCCTTCCTCTCCTCCAGCTTGGCAATCTGGGCTTTCAGGGCTGTGATCCTTTTCTTCAGCTCAGGCTTGCTTCTCCTGGACCCAGAGTTTGCCAGACTCTGAGTCCCACGCAGATCTTCTCTTGCAAGCCTGAGCTCTTTACTGCAGCGGTCGTATTCCGCAAAGCGTGCGGCCATGCGGGAGCAGTAGGTCTCACTTGATTCTTTGGGGCCTCTTTCAGCCCACATCTCCAAACTCTTCCTCCTTGTTTTCCTTCCACCACCAGATCTCTGGCTGGCACCTGTTGCCTGATGAGCAGAGCTTGCATTGCTGCAGACTCTGCTGGATCTTCTGCCTCCGGCTGGAACAATGGCTGTAGCAGTTTTCTCTCCACCCCCCGCCAGCCTTGAAGAACGGGGAATGGAGGCCTGAGGCTCCATGCAGGAAAGTTCTCCCAGGGAGCCTGCCACACCCCTGGGAAAGCCTTGATGTAAAATGCTGCTTCTCTGGATGTCTGGAGCTCAAAAGAGACACACCCGACAGCTTCTCACACAGAACTCCTCTGGACTACAGGATGTGCTCTCTGCTGACACCTCTGTCCATGTCAGGAACTGTCCAGAGAAGGAGAAATTTGCCATGGGGAATTGGTCCTGCTCTGGACAGTTCCTGACATGAAATGAGGTGTCAGCAGAGAGCACTGTGGTCAGACAGAAAAGAAACAAAAAAAAAGAAAAGAACTTCCTTTGTATTATACAGCAGCTGATAAGTACTGGAAGGATAAACATTTTTTTTTTTTTTTTTTAAATAGAAGTAATTTAGAAATCTGTTTAACTTTCTGGCAACAGTTGATTAAAAAAAAAAAAAATGTCCACAGGAGTACACCTTTAAAGAACCCTGAAGTAGAGGAATTGCATGTCATACCTTAAAATGGGATGAAGTAAGAGAAATAGAAATACCAGCTAATGTAAAGCAGATATGGAGGTGAAAGAGTTATTTCCCAGTTGTGTACTCTTGGCTGGAGCCAGGGACTGAGTGGTTCAGTTCCAGGATTTAGATAGACGAGAAGCATATACACTGAACAGTGCACTGTTATGGGTTGAATCATTTGCTGAACTAGTCTGACCATAACCTGACACTGGAGCAGGATATGAGTCACTGCGCTCTGCAGCTGCCTTTTCATTTGCATAGAAAGAGCCAATAGTACGAAAAGCACATGAACCATTTCTAATTAGGCAGAACATCTATCATGCACGGATCATCATTCCCATTGCTGGTGAGAACTAATGGAAAGCACATCCCGGAAAATATCCTTGTTTTATTTTTCCCTGTACTGACAGGATGCACTTCGCCATTGCTGTAAAATCCAATTTTTTTTAACTATACTCTTATTCTGTACATAACAATTCAACTCAACTGAATTACCGTAGTGGTTAGTAGTGTTGCTCGCGAATATTTGCAATTCAAATTTTAATCGCGAATATCGCATATTCACGAATTCACGAATATTGCGAATATAGCACTATATATTCGCAATTACGAATACAGTAACCCCCCGACATGCGATGGCCCCGACATATGATAAAATCGACATCCGATGGCCTCTCAGAGGCCATCACATGTCGATGTCAGCATCAACATACGATGCTTTTATATGTCGGGGCCATCGCATTAACTGCTATCCGACAGCGCAAAATGCTTAAGCTGCTGTCGGATAGCAGTTTAAGCATCCCGGGCAGGTTCGCTTACCTATCCCCGCTGCTCCGGGTCCACTTCGCGATCCTCCGGCGTCTTCTGTATCTTCTCCAGGGTCCGGGCCTCGCTTTCTGGCGTCGTTATTACGTCACTACGCACGCCGCGCCGGCGCAGCAGCGTAATAACGTCACCAAAAAGCGAGGCCCGGACCCTGCAGAAGATGCGGAAGAAGCCAGAGGATCGCGAAGAAGACACCGGAGCAGCGGGACAGCATCGGGAGCCCCTGGGACAGCATTGGGAGCAGTGAGGACCTGGTCCGGAGCGGCGGGGACAGGTGAGTACAGCTTCCTATACTTTACATTGCACGGATACCTCAACATATGATGGATTCGACAAACGATGGGTCGTTTGGAACGAATTACCATCGTATGTTGAGGGACCACTGTCTTCGCTTTTTTTTTGTTCACAGTACACATCACAGTGATCACTGCATCCCTCTCTGCTCTTCGCATATGCGCATATTTGCAAATATTGAGCCCTCCCTTCTTTAATGGTATAGGGAACTAATGGGCTAGTGCAGTGGTCTCCAACCTGCGGACCTCCAGATGTTGCAAAACTACAACTCCCAGCATGCCCGGACAGCCAACGGCAACGGCTGTCCGGGCATGCTGGGAGTTGTAGTTTTGCAACATCTGGAGGTCCGCAGGTTGGAGACCACTGCACTAGCCCATTAGTTCCCTATACCATTAAAGAAGGGAGGGCTCAATATTCGCAAATATGCACATATATTTTTGCATATGAGCGCAAATATATGAAAAAAAGCGAATTTAACGAATATGCGCATTTTGCGACTATATGACGAATATTCATCCATATATTCGCAAAAGATTGCGAATTCGAATAAGGCCAATGCCGCTCATCACTATTAGAGAAGTGTACAATGGACTACGGGTTTGAAGGGTATTGCAGCCCTCTTCATCAGGAAACATGTAGTCTGTTGTACAGGTCTCTAATAAACCTTTTAGGCTAAATCTCTGTGCAGACATTCCACAGACTACGGGTTCCGGCACAACATGCCAGCACTAGAACCGCACGGGAATGCGCTCTCTCATAGACGGCTATTCATTCTTTCGGAATTTCCATGCCAGAGACTTCGGTGCAGCAGAATCCCGATGAATTCAATGGGACTCTGCTGCAGCGGAATCTCCGTGCAGAATTCCAATGCCGAATTCTGCGTGGAAATTTCAACGTGTGAACATGGCCTTACTGGTAGAGTCCATAAGAAGATTCGTCTTCTTCATCTGGATATAGGGGCGCATGGGGACAATAGGCATCTTTTTCTCCATGCTGAATTTAGACTGTCTACACCATTCAGTCGATGTTGATGCTGGTGGCCCCTGTAGTGTGTCACGTATGACTATTAGGAATTGTTTGGTGTTGTGCCCACAGCACAACTCCATCAGGTGAGCGCTTTATCTGCTTTTTACATTTACATATCCTTCTTAGCACTTGAGCCCAATTTCTTCCTATGTACATTTGCCTCCATAGCAGATACTGTCAAAACCACAAATCTAAATAGTATAGCATTCAGAACTATTTTATCAGGTAAAGTACACCATAATACACCAATAAAAATCTGACAAGTCCCATTGAACTAATTGAGTTCCATTGAGCGCTGTTTTGTATCCAGCATGACAGGGATCCTGCACCTTTGTTACTTTCGTTCTTATGTTCTCATAACAAAGCAGAACAACAAAATAACAATGCAGGTATGAACAGGGTCTTACAGCAACTGTTTTCATGGTTTATTTCTGAAGCACTAAACATTGAAGCAAATGAGGAAACCAATAAAGGGGTACTCCACTGGAATAAAAAAAAAAATTAAATCAACTGGTGCCAAAAAGTTAAACAGATCTGTAAATTACTTCTATTAAAAAATCTTAATCCTTCCAGTACTTATCAACTGCTGTTATGATCCACAGGAAGTTCATTTCTTTTTGAATTTCCTTTCTGCCTAACCACAGTGCTCTCTGCTGACACCTCTGTCCATTTTAGGAACTGTCCAGAGCAGGATAAGTTTTCTATGGGGATTTGCTTCTACTCTGGACAGTTCCTAAAATTGTCAGAGGTGTTAGCAGAGAGCACTGGGGTCCGACAGAAAGAAAATTCAAAAAGAAAAGAACTTCCTGTGGATCATAACAGCAGCTGATATGTACAGGAAGGATTAAGATTTATTAATAGAAGTAGTTTGCAAATCTGTTTAACTTTCTGGCACCAGTTGATTTAAAAAAACATTTTTTCCAGTGGAGTGCCCCTTTAAAGCTTTTTCATATAACTATTTTTTAAAGCTACCCTTTCCCCCATTACTCATCATGTCAGTATGGTTAATGTATCACTGAGGTGACCATCAACTGGCTACCTTGATAACAAGACCCAACACATTGCTTTATGACATACTGTATGATTGTTGTACAATGACAACATAAAGCAACATTTTCAAGTGTGTGAGGGGCTATTGAGGGTTGGAAGTTAATATTACTAAAATATAGCATATACTAAGGTGGCCATCTATGCAGAAAACCTACGCGAGTTCCATAGTACTCTGTAAAAAACGTCACTTAGCCACATAAGAAATCAGAGGCACAGTAAAGGTCCAAAGTGTACCATATGTGAAGCCTATGCAGTTACTGTACTGTATATTAGTGCCCTGTAGACATGGGGGGCCATTTTCACCTACAAAGCAGTTCCTTTTGTTTTGGTTAGGGCTACACAGCGATTTTAGCCATGCTCAACCAAAAATGTCTCACTGCAGTGATTATGCTGTATTGCAGCTAAGGCCAGCGAATGAGGTCGCTTTGTGACTCAAGAATGGCCACAACTGTGACCCAACAGTCTTAAGAAATCCATCTCATGGCCATGAACACTTGTGGGTCGCAATGCAACCCCATTCACTGGCTGTCACGGTGCCGGCTGGCAGGTAGTGGATCCTCTGAGCCAGAGAGGGATTGGCGTGGACCGTGCTAGTGGATCGGTTCTAAGTCACTACTGGTTTTCACCAGAGCCCGCCGCAAAGCGGGATGGTCTTGCTGCGGCGGTAGTGACCAGGTCGTATCCACTAGCAACGGCTCACCTCTCTGGCTGCTGAAGATAGGCGCGGTACAAGGGAGTAGACAGAAGCAAGGTCGGACGTAGCAGAAGGTCGGGGCAGGCAGCAAGGATCGTAGTCAGGGGCAACGGCAGGAGGTCTGGAACACAGGCTAGGAACACACAAGGAAACGCTTTCACTGGCACGATGGCAACAAGATCCGGCAAGGGAGTGCAGGGGAAGTGAGGTGATATAGGGAAGTGCACAGGTGAACACACTAATTGGAATCACTGCGCCAATCAGCGGCGCAGTGGCCCTTTAAATCGCAAAGACCCGGCGCGCGCGCGCCCTAGGGAGCGGGGCCGCGCGCGCCGGGACAGGACCGAGGGAGAGCGAGTCAGGTACGGGAGCCGGGGTGCGCATCGCGAGCGGGCGCTACCCGCATCGCGAATCGCATCCCGGCTGGAAGCGGAATCGCAGCGCCCCGGGTCAGTGGATCTGACCGGAGCGCTGCAGTGGGGAGAGTGTAGCGAGCGCTCCGGGGAGGAGCGGGGACCCGGAGCGCTCGGCGTAACAGTACCCCCCCCCTTGGGTCTCCCCCTCTTCTTAGAGCCTGAGAACCTGAGGAGCAGACTTTTGTCTAGGATGTTGTCCTCAGGTTCCCAGGATCTCTCTTCTGGACCACAACCCTCCCAATCCACTAAAAAAAAGGTTTTCCCTCTGACCTTTTTAGAAGCTAGGATCTCTTTGACGGAGAAGATGTCCGAGGAGCCGGAAACAGGAGTGGGAGGAACAGATTTGGGAGAGAAACGGTTGATGATGAGTGGTTTAAGAAGAGAAACGTGAAAGGCATTAGGGATACGAAGAGAAGGAGGAAGAAGAAGTTTGTAAGAGACAGGATTAATCTGACACAAAATTTTGAAAGGACCAAGATAGCGTGGTCCCAACTTGTAGCTAGGGACACGGAAGCGGACATATTTAGCGGAGAGCCATACCTTGTCTCCAGGGGAAAAAATGGGAGGAGCTCTTCTTTTCTTATCCGCGAACTTCTTCATGCGTGATGAAGCCTGTAAGAGAGAATTTTGGGTCTCTCTCCATATGATGGAAAGGTCACGAGAAATTTCATCCACAGCGGGCAGACCAGAGGGCAAGGGGGTAGGGAGGGGGGGAAGAGGGTGACGGCCGTACACCACGAAAAATGGGGATTTGGAGGAAGATTCAGAGACTCTGAAGTTATACGAGAATTCGGCCCATGGAAGGAGATCTGCCCAGTCATCCTGGCGGGAGGAAACAAAATGTCGTAAATAATCACCCAAGACCTGGTTAATTCTTTCTACTTGTCCATTGGATTGGGGATGATATGCAGAAGAAAAATTTAATTTAATCTTGAGTTGTTTACAGAGAGCCCTCCAGAATTTAGACACGAATTGGACGCCTCTATCCGAGACGATCTGCGTAGGCAACCCGTGAAGACGAAAAATGTGTACAAAAAATTGTTTAGCCAACTGAGGCGCTGAAGGAAGACCAGGAAGAGGGATGAAATGTGCCATTTTGGAGAATCGATCAACGACCACCCAAATAACAGTGTTGCCACGGGAAGGGGGTAAATCAGTAATAAAATCCATACCAATCAGAGACCAAGGCTGTTCGGGGACAGGCAGGGGATGAAGAAAACCAGCGGGCTTCTGGCGAGGAGTCTTATCCCGGGCACAGATAGTGCAGGCTCGCACAAAGTCCACAACATCCGTCTCCAGAGTCGGCCACCAATAGAAGCGGGAGATGAGTTGCACAGATTTCTTGATGCCCACATGACCTGCGAGATGGGAGGAGTGACCCCATTTGAGGATTCCGAGGCGTTGGCGTGGAGAAACAAAGGTCTTTCCTGGAGGAGTTTGCCTGATGGAGGCTGGAGAAGTGGAGATCAGGCAGTCAGGTGGAATGATGTGTTGCGGAGAGAGTTCAACTTCTGAGGCATCCGAGGAACGAGAGAGAGCATCGGCCCTAATGTTCTTCTCGGCAGGCCGAAAGTGAATTTCAAAATTAAATCGGGCAAAGAACAGAGACCACCGGGCCTGGCGAGGATTCAGCCGTTGGGCACACTGGAGGTAGGAGAGGTTCTTGTGATCGGTGTAAATAATAACTGGAAATCTTGATCCCTCCAGCAGATGCCTCCATTCCTCAAGTGCTAATTTGATGGCTAGAAGCTCTCGATCCCCGATGGAGTAGTTCCTCTCCGCCGGAGAGAAGGTCCTAGAAAAAAAACCACAAGTGACAGCATGCCCGGAAGAATTTTTTTGTAGAAGAACAGCTCCAGCTCCCACTGAGGAGGCATCAACCTCCAATAGGAAGGGTTTGGAAGGGTCAGGTCTGGAGAGCACGGGAGCCGAAGAAAAGGCAGACTTGAGTCGTTTAAAGGCGTCTTCCGCTTGAGGAGGCCAAGACTTGGGATCGGCATTTTTTTTGGTTAAAGCCACGATAGGAGCCACAACGGTAGAAAAATGTGGAATAAATTGCCTGTAATAATTGGCGAACCCCAAAAAGCGTTGGATAGCACGGAGTCCGGAGGGGCGTGGCCAATCTAAGACGGCAGAGAGTTTGTCTGGATCCATTTGTAGTCCCTGGCCAGAGACCAAGTATCCTAGAAAAGGAAGAGATTGGCATTCAAACAGACATTTCTCAATTTTGGCATAGAGTTGATTGTCACGAAGTCTCTGAAGAACCATACGGACATGCTGGCGGTGTTCTTCTAGATTGGCAGAAAAAATTAGGATATCGTCCAGATATACAACAACACAGGAGTATAACAGATCACGAAAAATTTCATTAACAAAGTCTTGGAAGACAGCAGGGGCGTTGCACAGGCCAAAGGGCATGACCAGATACTCAAAGTGTCCATCTCTGGTGTTAAATGCCGTTTTCCACTCATCCCCCTCTCTGATGCGGATGAGGTTATAAGCACCTCTTAAGTCCAGTTTAGTAAAGATGTGGGCACCTTGGAGGCGATCAAAGAGTTCAGAGATGAGGGGTAGGGGGTAGCGGTTCTTAACCGTGATTTTATTAAGACCGCGGTAGTCAATGCAAGGACGTAGGGAGCCATCTTTTTTGGACACAAAGAAAAATCCGGCTCCGGCAGGAGAGGAGGATTTACGGATAAAGCCCTTTTTTTAATTTTCCTGGACGTATTCAGACATGGCAAGAGTCTCTGGGGCAGAGAGAGGATAAATTCTGCCCCGGGGTGGAGTAGTGCCCGGGAGGAGGTCGATAGGACAATCATAAGGCCTGTGAGGAGGTAGAGTCTCAGCTTGTTTTTTGCAGAAAACATCCGCGAAGTCCATATAGGCCTTAGGGAGACCGGTTACTGGAGGAACCACAGAGTCACGGCAAGGGTTACTGGGAACCGGTTTTAGACAGTCCTTGGAACAAGAGGGCCCCCAACTCTTGATCTCCCCAGTGGACCAATCCAGGGTTGGGGAATGAAGTTGAAGCCAGGGAAGTCCAAGGAGAATTTCCGAAGTGCAATTGGGGAGGACCAAAAGTTCAATCCTCTCGTGATGAGATCCGATGCTCATTAGAAGGGGCTCCGTGCGGAAACGTATGGTACAGTCCAATCTTTCATTGTTTACACAATTGATGTAAAGGGGTCTGGCGAGACTGGTCACTGGGATGTTGAACCTGTTGACGAGAGAGGCCAAAATAAAATTTCCTGCAGATCCAGAGTCCAAGAAGGCCACAGTAGAGAAGGAGAAGGCAGAGGCAGACATCCGCACAGGCACAGTAAGACGTGGAGAAGCAGAGTAGACATCAAGGCTGTCTCACCTTTGTGCGGAGTCAGCGTACGTCTTTCCAGGCGGGGAGGACGGATAGGACAATCCCTCAGGAAGTGTTCGGTACTAGCACAGTACAGGCAGAGGTTCTCCATGCGGCATCGTGTCCTCTCTTGAGGTGTCAGACGAGACCGGTCGACCTGCATAGCCTCCACGGCGGAAGGCACAGGAACGGATTGCAGGGGACCAGAGGAGAGAGGAGCCGAGGAGAAGAAACGCCTCGTGCGAACAGAGTCCATATCTTGGCGGAGCTCCTGACGCCTTTCGGAAAAACGCATGTCAATGCGAGTGGCTAGGTGAATGAGTTCATGTAGATTAGCAGGAATTTCTCGTGCGGCCAGAACATCTTTAATGTTGCTGGATAGGCCTTTTTTAAAGGTCGCGCAGAGGGCCTCATTATTCCTGGACCAGGTTCAACAGGGCAGTCTCAGCCGAAGAGGCTCGGGCAGGTTCCTCAAAGACACTTCGGATTTCCGAGAAGAAGGAGTGTACAGAGGCAGTGACGGGGTCATTGCGGTCCCAGAGCGGTGTGGCCCAAGACAGGGCTTTTCCAGACAGAAGGCTGACTACGAAAGCCACCTTAGACCTTTCAGTGGGAAACTGGTCCGACATCATCTCCAGATGCAGGGAACATTGGGAAAGAAAGCCACGGCAAAACTTAGAGTCCCCATCAAATTTATCCGGCAAGGATAGGCGTAGACCAGGAGCGGCCACTCGCTGCGGAGGAGGTGCAGGAGCTGGCGGAGGAGATGACTGCTGAAGCTGTGGTAGTAACTGCTGTAGCATAACGGTCAGTTGAGACAGCTGTTGGCCTTGTTGCGCTATCTGTTGTGACTGCTGGGCGACCACCGTGGTGAGGTCAGCGACAACTGGCAGAGGAACTTCAGCGGGATCCATGGCCGGATCTACTGTCACGGTGCCGGCTGGCAGGTAGTGGATCCTCTGTGCCAGAGAGGGATTTGCGTGGACCGTGCTAGTGGATCGGTTCTAAGTCACTACTGGTTTTCACCAGAGCCCGCCGCAAAGCGGGATGGTCTTGCTGCGGCGGTAGTGACCAGGTCGTATCCACTAGCAACGGCTCACCTCTCTGGCTGCTGAAGATAGGCGCGGTACAAGGGAGTAGACAGAAGCAAGGTCGGACGTAGCAGAAGGTCGGGGCAGGCAGCAAGGATCGTAGTCAGGGGCAACGGCAGGAGGTCTGGAACACAGGCTAGGAACACACAAGGAAACGCTTTCACTGGCACGATGGCAACAAGATCCGGCAAGGGAGTGCAGGGGAAGTGAGGTGATATAGGGAAGTGCACAGGTGAACACACTAATTGGAATCACTGCGCCAATCAGCGGCGCAGTGGCCCTTTAAATCGCAAAGACCCGGCGCGCGCGCGCCCTAGGGAGCGGGGCCGCGCGCGCCGGGACAGGACCGAGGGAGAGCGAGTCAGGTACGGGAGCCGGGGTGCGCATCGCGAGCGGGCGCTACCCGCATCGCGAATCGCATCCTGGCTGGAAGCGGAATCGCAGCGCCCCGGGTCAGTGGATCTGACCGGAGCGCTGCAGTGGGGAGAGTGTAGCGAGCGCTCCGGGGAGGAGCGGGGACCCGGAGCGCTCGGCGTAACACTGGCCTTGGCTGCGACGCAGCATTTTCACTGGGTCATGGCATGTCAGGTAGCCAGGCCTTACTTAATAAGTCTCATGCATACAAGGGACCTTACCACTAAACTTTATTGATCTAAATTTCTGGTAGTGTATTTTTAGGCCTTGTTCACATGGCATAAAATGTGCGGAAATGTCCGCACGGAATACACATGCAGAGATTCCGCACATTTGAATAATCCAGCGGGCGCTATGATCACTCGGAAATGCGCCGTCTCATAGACAGCAATGCATTTCTGCCGCAGAAATTCCACCATGTGAACAGTGCAGCAGAATCCCATTGAAATCAATGGGACTCTGCTGCAGTGGAATGTCCATGCAGAACATTCCTGCAGCATTCCTTATGGACATTACACTATGTGAACATACCCTCAGAGAGACATAAGGGGGCTCCTTCCAAGAGATGTCTATAAACCGGTCTTGCATTGGGGCCCTCTGCTGTCTGTTTCCACCCCTGCTTCCATGAACCTGTGTGGGTGACATATCATTAGTAATATGGCCATAAGAGGTTAGAGGTCAGACATGTCATACAGCCTTCTCTGCTCTGCAGCAAATTTAGGAAATAGCAAAAGTTTGTCTACTGAAGTACTACACTGCTCAAAAAAATAAAAGGAACACTTAAACAACACAATGTAACTCCAAGTCAATCACACTTCTGTGAAATCACACTGACCACTCAGGAAGCAACACTGACTGACAATCAATTTCACATGCTGTTGTGCAAATGAAACAGACAACAAGTGGAAATTATAGGCAATTTGCGAGACACCCCCCAATAAAGGAGTGGTTCTGCCAGTGGTGACCACAGACCACTTCTCAGTACCTATGCTTCCTGGTGGATGTTTTGGTCACTTTTGAATGCTGGCAGTGCTTTCACTTTAGTGGTAGCATGAGAAGGAGTTTACAACCCACACAAGTGGCTCAGGTAGTGCAGCTTATCCAGGATGGCACTTCAATGCTAGCTGTAGCAAGAAGGTTTGCTGTGTCTGTCAACATAGTGTCCAGAGAATGGAGGCGCTACCAGGAGACAGGCCAGTACATCAGCAGACGTGGAGGAGGCCGTAGAAGGGCAACAACTCAGCAGCAGGACCGCTACCTCTGCCTTTGTGCAAGGAGAAGCAGGAGGAGCACTGCCAGAGCCCTGCAAAATGACCTCCAGCAGACCACAAATGTGCATGTGTCCACACAGAAACAGACTCCATGAGGGGGGTGGTATGCTTACAGCCCAATGCTTACAGCCCAACACTGTGCAGGGCGTTATGCATTTGCCAGAAAACACCAAGATTGGCAAATTCGCCACTAGCGCCCTGTGCTCTTCAGAGATGAAAACAGGTTCACACTGAGCACATGTGACAGACGTGACAGAGTCTGGAGATGCCGTGGAGAATGTTCTGCTGCCTGCAACATCCTCCAGCATGACCGGTTTGGCGATGGGTCAGTAATGGTGTGGGGTGGCATTTCTTTGGGGGGCCGCACAGCCCTCAATGTGCTTGCCAGAGGCAGCTAGACTGCCATTAGGTACCGAGATGAGATCCTCAGACCCCTTGTGAGACCATATGCTGGGGCGGTTGGCCCTGGGTTCCTCCTAATGCAAGACAATGCTAGACCTCATGTGGCTGGAGTGTGTCAGCAGTTCCTGCAAGAGGAAGGCATTGATGCTATGGACTGGCCCGCCCAATCCCCAGACCTGAATCCGATTGAGCACATCTGGGACATCATGGTTGGACGATAGCTGTGACTGGGCGGTCAACGTACAGGGATATAGTCTATTCAGGAAGGATCGGACAAAACGGAAAGGGGGAGAAGTTTGTCTTTATGTAAAGTGCAGTCTGAAGGCCGCACTGCGGGAGGATATACGGGAGGGAAACACTGTGGAGACATTATGGGTAGAAATATATGGAGATAAAAATAAAAAATTCTGGTAGGGGTTTGTTATAAGCCACCAAACATAATGGAAGAGGCAGAAGATCAACTACTGAGGCAAATAAACAAGGCAGCAAATCAAAATGAGGTGATAATAATGGGGACTTTATCTATCCTGATATAAACTGGGAGTCTGAGACCTGTGAATCTCATAAAGGAAACAGGTTTCTGACTATAACTAAAGACAATTATCTGTCCCAAATGGTACAGGGCCCAACCAGAGGGGGCGCCCTACTAGACTTTATATTAACCAACAGATCTGATAGAGTAACTGATGTGCAAGTAGAAGGATATCTAGGAAATAGTGATCATAATATAATACATTATAACTTGTTCTTCAATAAGGGAATCTCTCAAGGGGCCACAAAAACAATGAACTTTAGGAAGGCAAAGTTTGATCAGCTCAGAGAAGCCCTTAACAATATAAAATGGGATAATGTCCTCAAAATTATGAACACTGACACTAAATGGGAGACTTTTAGGAATATCTTAAATTCTCACTGTAAGATGTATATACCCTATGGGAATAAAAGAAAACCAATATGGATGAATAAGAATGTTAAGGGGGCAATAAATGACAAAAATAAAGCATTTAAACTACTAAAACAGGATGGCAGTGAAGAAGCATAAAAAAGCTATAGAGAAAAATGTAAAATATGTAAAATACAGATAAAAGCAGCAAAAATAGAGACAGAAAGACTCATTGCCAAAGAGAGTAAAACTAACCCCAAAATGTTCTTTAACTATATAAATAGCAAAAAGGTCAAAAATGAAAGTGTTGGCCCTTTAAAAAAATGATGAGGAAGAAATTATAAACGATCAGGAAAAAGCAAATATATTAAACAAATTCTTCTCCACTATATTCACCAAGGAAAATGAAATGCCAGGTGAAATACAGTGTGATAAGATAAACTCCACAGTACAGGTCACCTGTCTAACGCAGGAAGAAGTACAGGTCACCTGTCTAACCCAGGAAGAAGTACAGTGCCGCCTACAAAAAATCTAAATAGACAAATCACCAGGTCCAGATGACATTCACCCCCGAGTTCTAAAGGAATTAATTATCGCAATAGACAGACCTCTATTTTTAATATTCAGGGACTCTAAAGTAACAGGGACTGTTCCCCAGGACTGGCGCCTGGAGAATGTGGTGCCAATATTTAAAAAGGGGACAAAAGGTGACCCTGGAAATTACAGACCTGTTATTTTAACCTCCGTTGCATGTAAATTGTTTGAGGGTTTTCTAAGAGATGCTATTTTGGAGTATATTGATAAAAATAACCTGATCAGCTTTTATGAGGAGGTGAGCTCCATACTGGACCAGGGGCAATCGCTGGATGTCGTATATCTGGATTTTTCCAAAGCATTTGATATGGTGCCACATAAAAGATTGGTGCATAAAATGAGAAGGAATGGGCTGGGGGAGAATGTGTGTAAGTGGGTAAGTAACTGGCTCAGCGATAGGAAACAGAGGGTGGTTATTAATGGTACTTATTCTGATTGGGTGACTGTTACTAGTGAGGTACCACAGGGGTCAGTCTTGGGTCCTGTTCTATTTAATATATTTATTAATGACCTTGTAGAGGGGTTGAATAGTAAAGTAGCAATCTTTGCAGATGATACTAAACTCTGTAAAGCGGTAAACACTATGGAGGACAGTGCACTGTTACAAATGGATCTGGATAGTTTGGGGGTTTGGGCTGAGAAGTGGGAGATGAGGTTCAACACTGATAAATGTAAGGTTATGCACATGGGGAAGAAAAATCCAGGCTGGGATTATGTATTAAATGGGAGCCCACTTGGGACGACTGACGTGGAAAAGGACTTAGGGGTCTTAGTTAATAGTAAACTTAGCTGTAGTGACCAGTGTCGGGCAGCTGCTGCCAAGGCAAATACAATCATGGGGCATCAATAGGGGCATAGATGCCCACGACAAGGAAATAATTCTACCGCTGTACAAATCACTAGTCAGACCACACATAGAATACTGTGTACAGTACTGGGCACCAGTGTACAAGAAAGATATAGTGGAGCTGGAGAGGGTTCAAAGACGGGCAACCAGGGTAATACGGAGAATGGGAGGACTACAGTACCCAGAAAGATTATCAGAATTAGGGTTATTTAGTTTAGAAAAAAAAAAAGGCTTAGGGGAGACCTAATAACTATGTATAAATATATCAGGGGGCAGTACAGAGATCTCTCCCATAATCTATTTATATCCAGTACTGTATCTATAACAAGGGGGCATCCTCTACATTTAGAGGAAAGAAGGTTTCTACACCACCACAGATGGGGGTTCTTTACTGTAAGAGCAGTGAGACTGTGGAATTCTCTGCCTGAGGAGGTGGTCATGGTGAACTCTGTAAAAGAGTTCAAAAGGGGTCTGGATGCATTTTTGGAGAATAATAACATTGATGGTTATGTATACTAGATATTTAGAGACAGCATGTTGATCCAGGGATTTATTCTGATGCCATGAGTCTGGAAGGAATTTTTACCTCTAGTATGAGGGTTTTTTTGCCTTCCCCTGGATCAACTCAGTAAGGACTCATTAGGCATATAGGTTGAACTAGATGGACTCCGGTCTTTTTTCAACCTTACGAACTGTTAATATGTCTCGCTCCATCCACCAAAGCCACGTTGCACCATAGACTGTCCAGGAGTTGGCGGATGCTTTTGTCCAAGTCTGGGAGGACATCCCTCAGGAGACCATCTGCCACCTCATCAGGAGCATGCCCAGGTGTTGTAGGGAGGTCATACGGGCACGTGGAGGCCACACACACTACTGAGTCTCATTTTGACTTGTTTTAAGGACATTAAAAGTTGGATCAGCCTGTAATGTGGTTTTCCACTTTGATTTTGAGTGTGACTCCATATCCAGACCTCCATGGGTTTGATTTCCATAGCAAACATATGCTGCTCTGGACAGTTCCTAAAATGGACAGCAGAGGTCAGCAGAGAGCACTGAGGGCATGACATCAGAGGAAATGCATTTCTTTTTTGGATTTCTCTTTAGTATACAGCCCCTAAAAAGTACTGGAAGGATTAAGATTTTTTAATTGAAGTGATTTACAAATCTGTTTAACTTTCTGGCACCAGTTGATTTAAAAAAACAACATAGCATAGAAGAACATAGAAATTCTGCCGCAGTTCCTTCAGAAAGCTGTGAATTTGGCCTATAAGTGTAATTCTAGGTTTTTGGGCAATAGTAGTTATAGAGTTATAGACCTTAAAGGGGTACTGCGGTAAAAAAAAAAAAAATCATATCAACTGGCTTCAGAAAGTCACTTCTATTAAAAAATATTAATCCTTCCAGTACTTATTAGCTGCTGAATACTACAGAGGAAATTCTTTTATTTTTGGAACACAGAGCTCTCTGCTGACATAATGACCAAAGTTCTCTCTGCTGACACCTCTGTCTATTTTAAGAACTGTCCAGAATAGGAGAAAATCTCCATAGCAAACATATGCTGCTTTGGACAGCTCCTAAAATGGACAGATATGTCAGTAGAGAGCAGTGTGGTCATGATGTCAGCATAGAGCACTGTGTTCCAAAAAGAAAAGAATTTCCTTCCAGTACTTATCAGCTGCTGTATACTACAGAGGAAGCTGAGTTGTCTGACCACAGTGCTCTCTGCTGACAACTCTGTCTGTGTCAGGAACTGTCCAGAGTAGGAGCAAATCCCAATAGCAAACCTCTCCTGCACTGAGCAGTTCCTGTCATGGACAGAGGTGTCAGCAGAGAGCACTGTGGTAAGACAGAAAAGAGCAACTCAACTTCCTCTGCAGTATACAGCAGCTGATAAGTACTGGAAGGATTAAGATTTTTTTAATAGAAGTATTTTACAAAATCTGTATAACTTTCTAAAACGTGTGTAGGTATCTACAACCAGACAATAGGGACAAAAACATTGTTGCCAGACGAGAACTAATGTGAAAAGGTTGTGTATCCCATACAACCCACAAACAATGTATGTAGTGGGGGTACACTTTCCTCAAGTCTGGGCTTGATTATAACCAATGTATAGGTGTATAAAATATTTAGCACAGTCCACAGGTATATCCAGCTCACCCCTAATAGGTTGCCACTCATGCGCTACGGACTCAGCCCGGACTAGGCTGTAAGCATACAGGAAGAAGAAGAATGTCCAGCGCAGCAAAGGCTCAAATGCAGGTAATATTTATTCTGACACGGCAGTACAGGTAAAATAACAGCAGTGACGCGTTTCGACCGCCGAAGCGATCTTAGTCATACTGGCAGTATGCAGTATGGCAGCATGCCAGTATGACTAAGATCGCTTAGGCGGTCGAAAGGTGTCACTGCTGTTCTTTTACCTGTACTGCCGTGTCAGAATAAATATTACCTGCATTTGAGCCTTTGCTGCGCTGGACATTCTTCTTCCTATCTTCCTATAAAATATTTATGATTATATATATATATATATATATATATATATATATATATATATATATATATACACACACACATAGAATAATGTTGATCCAGTGAGTTAGATTAACCCCTTAAGGACTGAGCCCTTTTTCACCTTAAGGACTCGGCCATTTTTTGCAAATCTGACCACTGTCACTTTAAACATTAATAACTCTGGAATGCTTTTAGTTATCATTCTGATTCCGAGATTGTTTTTTCGTGACATATTCTACTTTAACGTAGTGGTAAAATTTTTTGGTAACTTGCATCCTTTCTTGGTGAAAAATCCCAAAATTTGATGAAAAATTTGAAAATTTAGCATTTTCTAACTTTGAAGCTCTCTGCTTGTAAGGAAAATGGATATTCCAATTATTTTTTTTTTTATTCACATATACAATATGTCTACTTTATATTTGCATCATAAAATTGATGAGTTTTTACTTTTGGAAGACACCAGAGGGCTTCAAAGTTCTGCAGCAATTTTCCAATTTTTCACAAAATTTTGAAACTCGCTTTTTTTCAGGGACCAGTTCAGGTTTGAAGTGGATTTGAAGGGTCTTCATATTAGAAATACCCCATAAATGACCCCATTATAAAAACTGCACCCCCGAAAGTATTCAAAATGACATTCAGTAAGCATTTTAACCCTTTACGGGTTTCACAGTAATAGCAGCAAAGTGAAGGAGAAAATTCACAATCTTCATTTTTTACACTCGCATGTTCTTGTAGACCCAATTTTTGAATTTTTGCAAGGGGTAAAAAGGAGAAAATTTTTACTTGTATTTGAAACCCAATTTCTCTCGAGTAAGCACATACCTCATATGTCTATGTAAAGTGTTCGGCGGGCACAGTAGAGGTCTCAGAAGGGAAGGAGCGTCAAATGGTTTTTGGGGGGCATGTCACCTTTAGGAAGCCCCTATGGTGCCAGAACAGCAAAAACCCCCACATGGCATACCATTTTGGAAACTAGACCCCTCGGGGAACGTAACAAGGGGTAATGTGAACTTTAATACCCCACAGGTGATTCACGACTTTTGCATATGTAAAAAAAAATAAAATGTTTTTACCTAAAATGCTTGGTTTCCCTAAAGTTTTACATTTTTAAAAAGGGTAATAGCAGAAAATACCCCCCAAAATTTGAAGCCCAATTTCTCCCGATCCGGAAAACACCCCATATGGGGGTGAAAAGTGCTCTGCTGGCGCACTACAGGTCTCAGAAGAGAAGGAGTCACATTTGGCTTTTTTGAAGGAAATTTTGCTCTGGGGGCATGCCGCATTTAGGAAGCCCCTATGGTGCCAGGACCGCAAAAAAAAAACACATGGTATACCATTTTGGAAACTAGACCCCTCAGGGAACGTAACAAGGGGTAAAGTGAACCTTAATACCCTACAGGTGTTTCACGACTTTTGCATATGTAAAAAAAAATAAAAAAATGTACCTAAAATGCTTGGTTTCCCAAAAAATTTACATTTATACAAAGGGTTAAAGCAGAAAATACCCCCCAAAATTTGAAGCCCAATTTCTCCCGATTCAGAAAACACCCCATATGGGGGTGAAAAGTGCTCTGCTGGCGCACTACAGGTCTCAGAAGAGAAGGAGTCACATTTGGCTTTTTGAAAGCAAATTTTGCTCTGGGGGCATGCCGCATTTAGGAAGCCCCTATGGTGCCAGGACCGCAAAAAAAGCCCACATGGCATACCATTTTGGAAACTAGAGCCCTCGGGGAATGTAACAAGGGGTTAAGTGAACCTTAATACCCCACAGGCGTTTCACGACTATTGCATATGTAAAAAAAAAAAAAAATTTTTACCTAAAATGCTTCTTTTCCCAAAAACTTTACATTTTTAAAAAGGGTAAAAGCAGAAAATACCCCCCAAAATTTGAAGCCCAATTTCTCCCGAGTACGGCGATACCCCATATGTGACCCTTAACTGTTGCCTTGAAATACGACAGGGCTCCAAAGTGAGAGCGCCATGCGCATTTGAGGCCTAAATTAGGGATTGCATAGGGGTGGACATAGGGGTATTCTACGCCAGTGATTCCCAAACAGGGTGCCTCCAGCTGTTGCAAAACTCCCAGCATGCCTGGACAGTCAACGGCTGTCCGACAATACTGGGAGTTGTTGTTTTGCAACAGCTGGAGGCTCCGTTTTGGAAACCGTGGCGTACCAGACGTTTTTCATTTTTATTGGGGAGGGGAGGGGGGCTGTGTAGGGGTATGTGTATATGTAGTGTTTTTTTACTTTTTATTTTATTTTTTGTGGTAGTGTAGTGTAGTGTTTTTAGGGTACAGTCGCACAGGCGGGGTTCACAGTAGTTTCTCGCTGACAGTTTGAGCTGTTGCAGAAAATTTGCTGCAGCTCAAACTTGCAGCCCGATACTTACTGTAAGCCTCCGCCCATGTGAGTGTACCCTGTACATTCACATTGGGGGGGACATCCAGCTGTTGCAAAACTACAACTCCCAGCATGCGCTGACAGACTGTACATGCTGAGAGTTTTAGTTTTGGAACAGCTGTAGGCACACTGGTTATGTATCACGGAATTTGTGACCTTACTCAGTGTTTCAAAACCAGTGTGCCTCCAGCTGTTGCAAAACTACAACTCCCAGCATGTACGGTGCATGGTGTAAGGTGACTGCTGGGAGTTGTAGTTTGCAACAGCTGGAGGCACACCGGTCGTGAAACACTGAGTTAGGTAAAAAAAAAACTCTAAGTTTCACAACCAGTGTGCCTTGAGCTGTTGCAAAACTACAACTCTCAGCAGTCACCGACAGCCAACGGGCATGCTGGGAGTTGTAGTTGTGCAACCAGCAGATGCACCACTACAACTCCCAGCATGCACTTTAGCTGTTTGTGCAAGCTGGGAGTTGTAGTTATACAACAGCTGAAGGTACACTTTTCCATAGAAAAAATGTGCCTCCAGCTGTTGCAAAACCATAAGTCCCAGCATGCCCATAAGGGAATGCTGGGAGTTGTGGTGGTCTGCCTCCTGCTGTTGCATAACTACAGCTCCCAGCATGCCCTTTTTGCATGCTGGGAGCTGTTGCTAAGCAACAGCAGGAGGCTGTAACTCACCTCCTGCTGCTGCTTCATCACAGGACTGTCCCTCGCCGCCGCCGTCGCTCCTGGGGCCCCGATCCCAACATTGACGCCGGGGATCGGGGTCCCCAGCACCCAAGGTCGTCTTCCCGCACCCGCTCACGCCCTCCGGAAGAGGGGCGGAGCGGGTGCGGGAGTGACACCCGCAGCAGGCACCCTGATTGGTCGGCCGGTAATCCGGCCGACGAATCAGGGCGATCGTGAGGTGGCACCAGTGCCACCTCACCCCTGCAGGCTCTGGCTGTTCGGGGCCGTCAGAGACGGCCCCGAACTGCCAGTAATTCCGGGTCACCGGGTCACTGAAGACCCGATTGACCCGGAATCGCCGCAGATCGCTGGACTGAATTGTCCAGCGATCTGCGGCCATCGCCGACATGGGGGGGCATAATGACCCCCCTGGGCGATATGCCGGGATGCCTGCTGAACGATTTCAGCAGGCATCCGGCTCCGGTCCCCAACCGGCTAGCGGTGGGGACCGGAATTCCCAGGGGCGTATGGATACGCCCTGCGTCCTTAAGGACTCGGGATGCAGGGCGTATCCATACGCCCTGCGTCCTTAAGAGGTTAAATAAAAAAATTTAAACAATTTATTAATACAACAATAGTGATATTTCTTGTGGTGTCCTTTGTAGGTCCCTTACATCGGACTTATGGACCACGATGAGACTGGTAGTAGATGTACATGAATTAGAAAATAAAAATGTATAAGTAATAGGTGCTGGTATCCAGTTAGGTATGCCAGGACATTGCTGGTAAGAGACACAGTGTGCCAAACCCCTAAACCCACTAAAACTTTCCCCATGCTGCCGGGGTAGAGTGGTCCACATTTGAGGGGTCTCCAGCGCTGCAGAGCGCAGCTTCATGCACCCACAGGATTACAAATAACAGACTATCTCTATCCCACTCACTAATCTCTATCCCAGTGCCGTCAGGATAGAGTGGGACACATATAAGGAATCTCCATCGCCACAGAGCGCACTGAATTCACTCACTTACTGGCACGCTGCCACGCGCAATATCTCTATCAGATACGAACCACACAGACATCGCTGCTCAGATCATAAGACATTGTGTGGTTGTCTTGGTACATTGGTGTTAACCCTTATTTGTCGTGACGCCAGGGTGTGGTTTCCTCAATGTAATGGTTCTACCGCCAACCGTCCCACAAACGGCAGAGAGAAATAACAAAACGTCCACAGCAGATTTTCTGAAGTAAACTTGAAGTAACTTTACTGTATATTTTATGCAACGGAATGGAACAAAACAGTCTTTTACGAGTGAACTGGGAAACAGGTTCCTTACAGGTTTGCTGGGACTCCGGATCAATGAGTTTTGAATGCTAGCCACTGTGCTACTATTTTTAGGAGATTTGAGCTTCTAGTGGTCACAGCTGATTCAGTAATTTGAGCTTGAGTAACTCACGTTTAGTGGCTGCGGATTCTTAGGCTTTGGGCCTAGCTTGAATTGATGATTGTGCTGAGATGATTGTGCTTCTCTGATAATCCGGAACTAGGAGCGTGCAAAAGAGTGGGAATCTAGTGGCAGCATCCCCTTATGTATCAAGGGGGTGGGACAAAGCTCATTGGTCAGCAGAACCTGTCAGTTATGAACCCAGTGAACTCTGGGTATCACATGACCCAAAGGTCCTTGAACCATAATACAATTAAAGGGGTATTCCGGCGCTAAGACATCTTATCCCCAATCCAAAGGATAGGGGATAAGATGCCTGATCACGGGGTTCCGCCGCTGGGGAACCCCATGATCTCTCACGCAGGACCCCGTTATAATCAGTCCCCGGAGCATGTTCACTCCGGGTCTGATTAGTGGCGATCACGGGGGCCCCGTGTGATGTCACGCTCTGCCCCCTCAATGCAAGCCTATGGGATTGTCGTGACAGCGTCACAATGCTCCGGCCCCCGTGTTCGCCAGTAATCAGACCCGGAGCGAACTTGCTCCAGGGACTGATTATAATGTGGTGCTGCGTGCAAGATCACTGGAGTCCCCAGTGGCGGGACCCCCGTGATCAGGCATCTTATCCCCTATCCTTTGGATAGGGGATAAGATGTCTTAGCGCCGGAGTACCCCTTTAATTAAAGCCACATGACCTCTAAGTTCCTATACAGATGTATTCCTATTTAACATATTAAATATATATTTATTTCTGCATCAAATAACATTTACATGAGGCAACTAGGGGTTAGTCCTAATGGAGAGCCCCATTGTCATGGAGGGACTCTGGCTGTGGGCCCTGTTCCGGGACACCACAATTGTATTTCAGCCGGCATAGCACAATCCCCGTGCATTCACCTATAGTGCTACCTATTATTTGCCTAACTGGGATACCAGCACCTATTACTTTACATTTTATGCCTATTTAATTTTTATTTTCTAATTTATGTACATCTACTACCAGTCTTATCGTGGTAAGTCTGATGTAAGGGCCCTACGAAGGACTCCACAAGTATTAATAAAATGTTTTAATTGAATCTAACTTACTGTATCTACATTAATATATATATATATATATATATATATATATATATATATATAGATGCAAATCATAAAATGTTGCAGTATCTTGTAATACCTTTTTTATTGGACTAACAGCATTTTGTAGAGACAAGCTTTCGGGATTTCTCCCTTTATCAAGTCCAAAGCAAAGGAGATTTGCTTTGGACTTGATAAAGGGAGGAATCCCGAAAGCTTGTCTCTACAAAATGCTGTTAGTCCAATAAAAAAGGTATTACAAGATACTGCAACATTTTATGATTTGCATCTGCATTACTGGACTAATACGGCTACTCAAATTTACTATATTATATATATATATATATATGTAAAAAATCATATGTATTTTTTATACACCTATACATTGGTTTTAATCAAGCCCAGACTTGGGGAAAGTGTACCCCCGCTAAATACACTGTATAACTTTCTGCCTACAGTTGATTTGAAAAAAAAAAAAAAAAGCATTGTTTTCCACCAGAGTACCTCTTTAACTCCCCCCATGGTTGTGATGCACTTGAGATAGTTTGACTCATTTATCTTCTGCCTCTTTGTATGCTATCCCCTGGATCCCATAATAGGTGCTATAACTGGCCTTGGGCATTTCATCTGACTGGGGCTTGTTGCAGAATTCTGTGCACATACGGAACAAATGTTGCAGAAGCTTCTGTGCTAGATCTGCCAGGTATGAATACACCCTTACCCACACTTTACTGATAACCACTAAAATATAGTCCACTTAGCCTTCAGGCATTGAAATTCTTTATAAGCTTGCTGCATAATGTAGCACTTGAGCATTATTTCCAGACGGTGACCTGGGTCGGCAGGAAGGGCAGTACTGCATTGGTTAATTACCATATCCTGCCTATGTTCTCAGCCAACATCCCCCATCAAGCTCTGCCGGCTGCCCTGGTTACATCAGACCATGCTCCAGGTGTGCAGCCGGCAGAGGATGTTTACAAACCTTTTGTCCTCCATGCACATGCTGTCTAATCCAAGGCAGAGCTCCATTCTCCTCAGCATAGAGATGAGGCTCCGGTTACCGTACATGCATGTCTCTTCATTTAATTGTCAATTTCATCATTATTCCGGGTGTTGATATTGTCACAATATGTGTGTATGCCATTCATGCATGTATCATGCGTTTCATTTTTAGATATTTTAGAAAAAGCATGAAAGGATTTCACAACGGAGAAGGATAAGTCATGAGTTTGATAGAGTAGGCCGCTTCTACTCTTACAAGGTGTTGTTTTCTTGTGATGTGAGGTATGTGGTCTGAGGAAATAGACCCAATTGACTTGCAGCTGACTTCTAACTGTGGTATTTTTTCACACAAAAAACGCAGTGCGGACTTTGCGGCGTTTTTATGGGTGTTTTTGAAAAAAAAAAAGGGGTAACAAAGCCTCTCTCTGCACTTATTGAATACATCCAATACAATTGATTTTAACAGTGACAGCTGCAGTCCACAAGATTGTTTGAGTGTTGAATAACAATCTTGTAAGGCTACATAATTTATTGATGACCTATCCTCAGGAGAGGTCATCAATATTAGATTGGTGAGGTGCCAGCACCCAACACCCCTGCCAATGGCACCACCATACACTGTGAAACAGAGCAGGAAACAGACAGCTCCATACAAAGTGTAGTGGCCATTTTGGATAACTGCAGCTTAGCTTTCATTCACTTCACTGGGAGCTGATTTTCAGTAACCAGGTTTGACCACTTCACAATGTACATCTACCCCAGTGTTTCCCAACTAGGGTGCCTCCAGCTGTTGGAAACTTCCCAATCAGGGTGTGTCCAGCTGAAATATGGTTGTGTGCTTGTGTGCTCCCGGAGAACCAGAGAACAACAGGATTTTCATCAGCCCTTCCCCAGGTTTGTGGCATCCTTCAGGGAAGGGCCTCCCTACATGGAGCCCCGGGAGTCCCCGGGCCCCACTTCCCGTACTAGGCCGGCGGGGGGTGGAAGAGACATTGCAACGGCCAACTCCCAGGAGGGGGTGAGGAGGTCCACCAGGGTCCGCAGCAACGTGGAGCCCACTCCCCCGTCCACGTCTGGAAGCCGCGAGGCGGCAAGCATGTCTGCAAGCAAGGCTACAAACAAGGCTGCAGGAAGGCTTCACCATTAGGGACTTCCCTTGGTACCTCTGAGCCCCAGCAATGGGGGCTAAGGGGTCCTAGGGAGTCTTTGGCAACTTTCGGGTCCCGACTCCAAGCTAAAATGGCAGAGTATGAGCGTCTCAGCAAAAGTCTTCGTGGCCTAAGGGAGGATTTAAAATTTGCCCGTTACCAGGCTGATAATGCTTCAAGGAATCTGAGGTCAGTGTATGCAGCTAAAGTGCGCACTTTGAAAAAAGAGGCCAAGGAGGTAGAAAGAGTGAGGATGGAGATCGTGGAAGGGGCTGGCATTTTCAGGGAAAAACTCTCTAATGGAAAACGGTTTAGAGACATGCAGAGGCCAGAAGGAGAGAAGGAGGTCAGTCAAAGCGAAAGCAGTGCTGAAGAGGACGGTGCAGAGGAGGACGGTGTAGAGGAGGATAGTGGGGGAGAAAGAGAAGACAGTGCTGAGGAAGGTGGTAAAGAGAAGGAAGATGGTGGTGCAGAAGAGAGTGAAATGGAGGAGGACACTTCACAAAGTGCATATATAAATCCGGCTCAGGTAGCCCTTCCTGAAAGTTCGGACAACAGTGACAACAGCAGCAGCAGCAATGGGTTAAGTGGTGGTGGATTGCTGAAGGCGATTGTGCTCCAGGAATCTCCTACCCACTTTGAGAACTTCTCATTTGGAAATGACTTGGGTCCAGAAACTGAGGTGAAGGGCAAGAGGAAGAGGAGAAGTAAAAGGAAGAAAGAAGAGATGACAAGGCTTGTTTTTTCTCCTTTCCAGTAGTCTGGGCCATCTGAAAAGGTGGTTCAGGCTGCTGGGCCCCCCAGTCTGCCAGACCCCGCTTGTGCTGTGAAGCGGGGCCAGAATGGGGGGTACATGGGGGAAACCGGATATAAGATGGCTGCAGACGCCAAGGTGCCCGCCTGTCTTGCTGGTAGGGAGGAGCAGGACAGGCTTAAGGTGGGCGACTCCGGTGCTGCAGGATCGCCCCAGGTGGGTGGGGGGGCGTGTCCGAGCACCGGAGCTTGGTGATGTGGCTGTCTGCTCAGGGGGCGGTTCCCCGAGTGATCTAGGCATAGCAGGACATTCCCCTGTGAGGGGGGGAGTGTCCATGCATCTGGATTGGCAAAAAAGCCTGGGCGGTCGTGTGAGGAGGCTCCTGAAGGTTGCACTGATGTTGTGGGGCTTTCCCCTGTGAGGGAGGGGAATCCCTGCACATCAGCTGCTGTAGGAGGGGTGGGGTGCATCCGGAGGGACAGCTCCCACCCAGTGTGAAGCAGTTCCCACTGGGATCATCATCAGTGTTGCCAGAAGCAACATCGCCAGAACCTGAAGTGACATAGCCGGAACCGGAAGTGTTGTCATCAGGGGCGGGGCTAGCGGCGCTCAGCAAAGTCCAGCCAGGATAATGGTGTGAAAGGAAAGAGTGTAACATAGAGTGAAGTATCCTCGGCATATAAAAATTAAAATTTTGGTAATGGTAGGATGCAAGAGAAGGTTAGCAGAGTGCAAGAGTGGGGTACTAGAGTTGTACAAGAGAGGAGTGTTAGCAGTGTGCAAGAGATGGGTGCTAATGTTGTGCAAGAGAGGGGTGTTAGTTGTATGCAAGAGATGGGTGCTGGATTTGCTGGGAGTTCTGAGGAAGTAGGGGCTGGTTCAGCTGCCCCCCCCAGTGGTGACTGCTAGAAGCTATGCCAGCGTCGCTGCCGGGGAATCAGGGGGGTCCCCGTCTCCATCTGGTTCTGGGGGTCACTTGCAGCAACGCCTCCTGGAGGCTGCGTAAGGGTGATAGGTCAATTGAGGTAGAAGGGAGGGGTTTGGTTGACCTGTCTTTCTGGATAGAGAGACATGGTCTGGGTGCCTTCCGAGAACAGAATGAGGAGGTGGTGTGGTCCCTCCCGACACCCGGGTAGGATAGTAACCATAGGAATGTGGCTCGTCTGATTTGGAGGGGCTAAGATGCGCGCCCACTTCGGGCGAGAGTGGTTGAGCTCCTCCTGCAGATGGAGTTCAGGGCGAGTGACCTCTTTGCCCTGATTCACCCCCATGGTTCATCCGAGTTCGACATCAGCTTTGTTGGGCCAGAGGGTCTTGAACTTTTCTGGTCGAATTAGGAGATGGTAAAGGACGAGCCCGGCTGGCGGGATTTCGCTGTAAAAGCGATATCCCGACAGAACCAGACCAAGAGAGTGACCGTTTTGACCCGTAACGAGTCGCTCTTTTGCTACGACATCATGACCTGGCTGGGTCGGTATGGGGATGTGACAGACATGCCCAAGAAAAATCTAGATGAGCATGGGATCTGGTCTGGGGCCTGGACATTTTCCGTCAAACTTAGGTGTTCAGGGAGCACTGTTGCCCACATTCCATCGGCAGCCTTCCTCGGATGTGACAGAATTCAAGTCTTCTACCAGGGGCAGCCTAAGATCTGCCACAGGTGTGGTAGTCCTACCCATTTTAGCACAGCCTGCTCTGTGTGGTGGGGCAGGTCATCTGGCCACATCCTGTAGTGTCATCTGTGTGGTGTCCTAGGACACCCATTCAGCCGTTGTCCCAGCGCCTTTTCCCGTGTGGTGGCAGCTCCAGCTGGGGAGAGCTTTGGGGTTGCCCCGGCTGGGGAGGGTACAGGCGGGGGTGAAGGAGCAACAGGGTTAATGAAGAGCAAGAAGGGGCCCGCCAAACTAAGGTGAGAGGAAAACCGCAGGAGGAGTAGGGAGCTGGAGAGTTCCCAGGTGGGGGGGGGGGGGGTAGCTCCTGGCCCTGCTCCTGTCGCTAGCCCAAATATTGCTTAGACCCTGGGGGATGATGTGCTGGATGAGGAGATTACGAGGCTTCACAGAGAGGAAGGCAAAGAGGCTGATCTTTCTGATTCCTCCCACTATGAAAGTGTGGATGAGGAGGGGAGGGAGAGGCCGAAAAAAGACGAGGGCAAAAGAGTAGTAAAGGGGAGGTCTCAGCCCTCTGTTTCAAGTGCTACAGGCCAGGTCCTTAAAGGAAGCTTACCTGCCTCCCCTCTGATTGACCTATCAAACAGGTACCTTGTCCTTGATACCATCTCCTCCCCCTCATTGGAGGGGGGTGGCGAGGATGGGGTGCCTGAGGGAGGGGAGCCTCCAGGGGGAACTGGGTCCTGTCCTGTTGAGGCTTCTTCCTCGGAGGACAGGGCTAACTCAGGGTCAGATGGATCAGTCTGAATCAAAAAAGAGTAAAAATGCTCATTCTTCCTCAGGGGATGAGGCGTTGAAGAAGAAGGGCAAGAAAAAATAAGGGGGTAAGGCCATCTAACTCAATCACCCATGATGGCAGCACTCATCCCATTAACGCTGGCAACTATTAATTAAAAGTCTGATACGGCTAGATTCGCAGCCTTTGATTTTCTCGGCCGCGTTGAAGCCGACATTTTCTTTTTACAAGAGACCAGGTTGTCATATCTAGCCTCCCTGGTAAAAGCCAGGAGAGAGTGGAGGCGCGATCCCTCCCACTGGTCTCTTGCGGCTGAGCCGTATAGTGGGATGGCGGTCCTTTTTACCGCTCCTGTTGAATGCAGACGGGTTATTGAGTTAGAAATGGGGAGGTGCCTGATCTTAGATGTCTTCATGAAGGGACAAGAGCTCCGGCTTATTAACATCTATGCCCCACAAAAAAAAGTGGGGATGAAAAGATCTCTCTATGAGGATTAAGCCCTTTCTTTTTACAAGTCGGCAAGTGATCTTTGGAGGGGATTTCAATAATGTCACGAGATCCCAAGATAGGAGAGGCTCTAATGATCGGCTGGCTTACGACAGTGTGGTCCACAACTGTATAGTTAGGGAAGCTCGCCTAGAGGACGCCCACATCCGGAGCCCCTCTGGCCACGCGGGTTTCACCTTTCATCGAGTTAGCTGCAGGTCTATAATATGCAGGTTTCATTTGAAGGAGGAAACCATCTCTTCCGCAGTGTCCGTGGTTGAGGTGGAGTTCTCCGATCACTGTATGATTTTGCTTTCCCTGAATGTTTCCCCCCAGATGGGTAAAGGTTATTGGAAGCTGAATTCGTCCCTCCTGGAGGAAGTGGAGGTAAGACAGTCCTTTGAGGATTTTCTTCAGAGTCAGGTACCTTTACTGGGCCTATGTAGTACTAAGTCAGAGCGGTCAACAGAAATATATAGAAAAAGACAGAGGAGACACAATGCGCATCTAAGCGTAGTAAAAATTGATATTCTAAATGTATAAGAAAAAAATAATAAAAATGGATGTCGGCTCCAAAAAAGGAGCAGCCGTTTCAGAATGATATATTGGGTTCATATATTAGGTTTGCTCACCTTTTTGTGTTGTACCGTGGGCACAACACCAGTAGACGCTTGTTTCCCACTATTCTGGGGGACACAGATTGGAGGAGTGCAGCCGGCACTAGACCCGTTCTCACTGGCGAAGGACGGTCACTTTAATGGAAGAATATCGGTCCCATGGTCCCGAGAAAAAAGAAGTGCTTCTATGGGCGCTCACCTCCGTCACAGATGTAGTCCGTCACAGGTATGTAGATATTTCCAAGAACTTGGTGAAATAAGACCGTTTGGACACGGATGTATTTAGAAAATAAAAAGAAGGTTTATTCCTTCAGCATGCAATACAGTGACGCGTTTCGAGGGGCGGGGACCCCCTCTTCGTCAGGCTATCTCTAGCGGGGACCATGGGACCGATATTCTTCCATTAAGTCAGAGCGGTGGGAGATATTCAAGAAGCAGGTTGCAGGGTTCTTCCGCCAGCTCTCGAGCCTCAGGTCCTTGAACAGGTATCGCTTGTATCAGGGTCTGAGGAGGAAACTCGAGCTTCTTGTCTCGACTGGAGGTAGCCGAGAGGATTTCTCCAGAGTGAAATCCTTGCTGATGAGGTGTCAGTAGGATAGGCACGCATCTTTGGTTTTTGAGAGGGATTACGGGAGGTACCGCTCGCCCGACCCTTACAGAAACCGTAAGATGTCAGTGAGTAGTAAAGTCATTTCTGGACTGATTGATAGTACAGGATCTCTGAATCGGTCCAGATCAGGGATCTTGGAGGTAGTCAGATCCTTCTACTCGCACCTCTTGGGAAGGAAGGATCTGGATCGTGATAAGATGTCGGTTTTCCTGGCTGAAACCATTCCTGAGCCAGGAGTAGACCCCTCTCTTGGCGTTTTGGCAGAAGAGATCAGGGAAGAGGAAGTGAGACTGGCGATCGAGGGGCTTGCCCCCAAGAAGTCGCCAGGTCCGGATGGCTTAACATCCGAGTGGTACAGGACCTTTAAGGAGTCTTTAGCTCCCCTCTTGACTGAGGTATTCAATGAGCGTCTCTCCTCGGGCACTCTGCCGAAGTCAATGAGGAGGTCAGCCCCGATTCTTCTCTCAAAGGGTAAAGATCTGAGCCATATTGAGAATTGGAGGCCCATAGCTCTTCTCAATACGGACAGGAAGCTTCTGGCCAAGATACTGTTTAATCGGTTGGTGAAGTTTGCGCCCCGGCTCCTTTCGTGGGCCCAGCAATGTATTGTTCCAAGCTGAAGCACCTTAAGTGCTGTCTTTAGTGTCAGGAAGGCAGTGGAGCGGAGTAGTGCAGGTCTCTGGAAGGGGTATTTGCTGTCCCTGGATCAGGCCAAAGCATTTGATCGGGTGAATCACAAGTACCTCTGGTCCGTCCTCCTGAGATATGGCTTACCGAGTATTTTTGTTAATTGGCTTAAGATCTTGTGTGCAGGGGCAGAGAGTTTCCCGCTGGTGAACGGTTGGTCTGGCAACTCTTTTGAGGTGGGGTCCGGAGTCCATCAGGGTTGTCCTTTAAGCCCGCTTTTATATGTGTTCGCGATCGTTCCCTTCCTTAGGAGGGTGTTATCTTTTGAACATGGGACGGATCCCCCAGAAGTTTTGGGACTTGGCCTGGCGCTGCTTTCAGGGGAAGCTTTATGTAAGGGACAACCTGAAGTACAGGAACTCTGATGACCAGGGATGTCCCCGAGAAGAGTGCGGGGACATGTTGGAAAGCATGGACCATTTCCTGCTTCATTGTCCCTTTAATATAGGGGTTTACAACTGGGTGGGTGCTTCTATCGGCTGGAGTCAACTTACCGTCCTTACCTATCCGGAGCGGGCTTATGGGGCATTTAGGAACCTGGGGGACCGAGAACGAGGCACTTTATTCTTAGTCAGCTTAGTGGTTAGGTACTACACGTGGAACGCACAGTGTTTAGTGTCGACCCAACAGAAAGTCCTAGTATCTTAATTTTTGTTAGGGACAGTATATAGACGTTAGTGGGAGTATAGGGCCAGTTTTATGAAGGGATAGCGATAGGGTTAGAGGTAAGATTGATAGGGAAAGGTTTTTGAAACTTAGTTTTATCAAGATTGCCATCTTTCTTCCTGGTGGTGGGCTATGCATGTCACTCTAGCTTTTTGTTTTGTTTTCTGTAATTTGAATGTAAAGGGCTTGCAGGCAACCAAACTTGGGCCTAGTGGGGTTTGTGGTATAGTACTGTATTACTCTGTTTTTTTTAAATATTGTTTCTGTGGTTGTAGGGAGTTTGTATATTGTTTAGTCAGTTTATAATTTAGTGGGTGAGGGGTGTATTTTAGGTTGGGTGGGGGTTTTTGGGGGGAGGTGGGTATATTTTTTGGGTGGGGTCTAGCTTGGGTCAGTTTATGGACAATGACAACATTTCCAGGAGGTGGTGGTGTGGGTGATGGGATAGTTCATAGTGTAGGTTTATTTATATGTATTTCTTAGGTATAAATAGTTTTATGTATAAGCATTTTGGTATAGTGTTATACCTCATTGTAGGGTAAAGGCAGCTGGACCAGTTTTTAGCTGATATTATAGCGTTTAAAAAAATATATATAATTATAATTTGATTATTTCTTTATGGTAAAGTATCCATGTATGTGTGCGTTACTAAAGTTTATGTTAGAGTCCTGGCAAGGAAGAAGAGAAAAGAGAAAGGGGGAAAAAAATGGAAAAAAAAACACAAAAAACACAAACTTCTTCCAAGTTGGAATTATTTTTGGTTATGGCAGTTAGCCATATTTATTTTTGTTTAATGTGTGTTGTGTATGGCACGTGAGGTTTCCTATCGGGATGTTTTTCAGTTAAAACTTAGTTAAGAAAAACTATATTTATGTTATGGATGGTAATGAATGTGTGTGTGTGTGTGTGTGTGTGTTTGGAAGGATAATAGGGTAGAATTAGTAGTAGTAGGCATTATTTGTTAGTTGAGTTAAGCTGGGCTGGCCGGTTAGGAAGGTCTTTTTATTCTATACCAAAAAGCATATATTTATGTTACTTTTTCATTGTTTATGTTTCAGCTGCTTAAGCATTGTTTTTGTGTTTTGGAAAAGTTTTATATTTTTCTAATAAAAAGAGTTCCAGCTGTTGCAAAACAACAACTCCTACCAAGCAGACAGCTCCATACAGAGCATAGTGGCCATTTTGGATTACTGCAGCTCAGCTCTCATTTACTTCAATGGGAGCTGATTTTTAGTAACTGTGGTGAGCCACGGGATGTTAGGTGAGGTGTAAGGGGCAGGTGGTGTTGCCCAGGGGTAGATGGTATTAACCTCTTCATGTTCGTGACGCCAGGGCATGGTTTGCCTATGTAACCACCCAAAGGTAGTACCGCTAGTCCTAGGTTAGGCAGGGGCAATAAAGAGTCCAAGGCCAGGTTTAGGGTAATGAAAGCTTTTACTGAGGTTAGACAGGTGGTACAGTCTATGCAGTTCAGCCAGTATCCCAGAGAGGTGGCCAGTGACACAGAAAGACCTCGCAGGCTTGTTGGGACTTGCTGTAGGTAGACTGACTATAATGCAGGCCACGGTGACTAAACAGTAGACTTGACTTGACTCACTTTATGACTGACTATTAGAAGACTTGAGCTTACTTGCAATTGACAGGTGGTTGCAGACTTTAAGCTTGAGGCCCCCAAAGGCTGGACACAGGTGTGATGTCCCAGTACAGGACATTGTCCTGTAGTACCCTTAGGACCTGTCAATATGAGACCCTCAGTGACCTGGGGGCTCCCCTGCAGGGTCTCCCCCTGTTGTTTCCAGAATGTGTAGTCAGTATTCTTATGTATAGATAGAGCATAGGACCTGTGAGAGGTTGTCTCAAGGACCTGTAAGTCTGTCACATGTTATGTTATGCAGTCACATGATTTGTTGTCACATGTTCTCCCAGAGAGCACCAGCTTGGCCTATGACCCGCAGCTTGACCAATGGGCTTTGGTCCAGCCCCCCACTATATAAAGGAGCGGCCATTACAATTCTCTATCTTAGCTCTTTGAGATCAGTCTTTACTGAGACCAGCAACCACCAGAGATCTCAGTGCTAGTGACCAGCATCTGGAAGGCCGCAAAGCTACAGTAATTCCAGTAAATCAAAAGTCTATGTCTGCTGTCACTACAATTAGTCAAGTCCAGTCTATTGTCAAGCCTCAAGATAATTGTCTCAAGTCTATTAAAAGTATAATTGGTCCCAGCAAGCTGCGAGGTCCTTCCGGGTTCCTGGCCACCTCTCTGGGAATCTGGCCTAGCTATGAAGATAATTCCATCTTAACTCTATAAAGCCTCCATTAAACCATAACTGGTTGTGGACTCTCCTTTCCTTAACTAGCCATTGGAATAGCAGAGATACCGCTCGTGTGGTTCCGGTACCAAAAACCACTCTGGCGTCACGAACACTAGGGGTTAATAACATCTTGCCCCACCACCTACACCGCTACACCAGTGTCCCGCCATAGGCACTGGGACAGATGACTGGACTTGAACTCAGCAGGAAATTAAGTGTGATCAAAGAGAGAGATCACAGCTCCTTCCTTCCTTATAAAGGGGGCTGTGCAAGAAGCCCATAGGTTACTAGCGAGGTCACCTGGTCACTGGTGTTCTCTGGGTAACAATACAATCATATGACTTAAACATGTGACATAATCATGTGACTAACAATACAGGTCCTTCACTCTTTCATGTGAAAACTTTTATACACATGTGGAGACACTGCAGAGGAGCCCAGGGGACATATAGGAACTCAACCTGACGGGTAGTGTTGCTCGCGAATATTCGCAATTCGAATATTATTCGCGAATATCGCATATTCGCGAATTCGCGAATTTCGCGAATATAGCGCTATATATTCGTAATTACGAATATTCGTTTTTTTATTTTTTTTTTATTTTTTTTTTTCTTCACAGTACACATCACAGTGATCACCCCTCTCTGCTTCCAGCTTGTGTGGTGTAAAGAAGGCTGTAATACTACTGTGTGAGACTGGCGTGCGTAAATTCGCATATGCGAAAAGTAGCATATGCTAATTTTCGCATATGCGAATTTCCGCATATGCTAATTTTCGCATGCGCGTATTTTCGCATGCGCGAAAATAAAACGAGGATATAACGAATATGCGAATATTCGCGAATATATGACGAATATTCGGCCATATATTCGCGAATATTCGCGAATTCGAATATGGCCTATGCCGCTCAACACTACTGACGGGACTGTAGGAGAATATCCCGTACTGCGACATCACATAACCAAGCTTGGCCACTACACAATGTACATCTACACTAATGTTTCCCAACTAGGGTGCCTCCAGCTGTTGCGCTACACAACGGACATCTGCTTTGTTCTCTGTTTCAGTGTGTAGGGTAGCGCCATGGCTCAAGTTGGCAGGGGGAGCTTGGTGTCGGCACCCCCACTGATCTGATATTGATGACCTATCTTGAGGAGAGGTCATCAATAAATTTTTCCTGGAAGAACCCTTTCAAGATGGTGTGGTTATTTCTTATTAGAACGAGATAGGAATAGGATTTTGTTAAAGGAGTTCTGTAGTGAATAATAACTAATCCCCTATCCAAAGCATAGGGATAAGTTATAGATCGCGGGGGTCCGAGTGCTGGGACTCCCGTGATCTCCTTAACGGGGCCGCACCAGTCTGCTGGAAAGGGGCGTGCCGACCCCCACATGGAGCACCGGCCAACACACTACCTCCATGTATCCCATAGAGATACATGGAGGGGGTGTCAGCAGCGGCTTCCTTCCGGGGCCCCCAGCGCTCAGACCAAGCGATATACAACTTATCTCCTATTCTTTGGATAGGGGATAAGTTATTTTCGCCGTACTAATCTTATTATATTTTCTGAGCTGAAAACAGCGACCAGACCGCCACATGTGAACACAACCAAAAGCCTTATGCACATAGCCTAAGAGTTATACGAAGCCATTGCATTGTGCCCTACAATTCCCCTATAAACGTGGTCTCCAAACTGTGGACCTCCAGATGTTGCAAAAACCACAACTCTCGGCATGTTAGGTGTTGTAGTTTGCCTACATCTGGAAGTCTGGAGACATACAAAGGATTTTTCTGTCAGATTCCGCACTTACAACTCCCAATAGAGCCTTAGTGCTGTGCACAGAAACGGTGTGTCTCCACACTAGGCCTCGGAGCTCCACGCAAACGTCTTACGGGATTTAGTGCTGTTTTTGAGTCGCGATTATTAGCACGTCTCTGTTCTTTGCCACTTCTGCAATGTGTGAATACCCCCTAAGGGTTAAATTAGCCCCCACGTGAATAAAAGACCTAAGGTGGAATAACAATAGCATGTGCAAAGAAATACACAGACATTCCTTTCCCTTTGGTCAGATAATCATTTACACTGTTGGCAGGAAGGGCAGGACACAGCCTGGAGATACTGCCTGCACTGTCCAATAAATATACATTACTTTACAGGCCCAGCGTCAGACATCAGTACAGTGTGACACATGCAGAATGTGTGTTCAGAGCAAAGCTATAGCGAGGAAGAGCAGGGTTGTGTATGTGAGGGTGGGGGAGGAATGCTCGCTGTGTGGGAGGGTTACACATAATCAGCCAAGCAATCCCCTTGGGGGCTCCAGCTGCCTTTGTATTTTATTATCACTCCTTAAGAAATTTCGATAGAAAAGGGATTGTTCCTCTCTAAACCCCTTTATTTTTTTTCTCATTACATTCATGAAACTGCCCGTTAACAGCAGTGATTTCCCCTTAAAAGGGCCAGACCATTGTGTCAATACTGTGACCAGGCTTAGGCATTCTCGCCACAAAGGAACGTACAATGTCCTATTCATCGTCATAATCTTATATGGTGTGTTTCACACGCCATGCTTGAAGTATATTCGTTTTTCTAACCATTATTTCTTTTTAATGGTAATAAAAATATTAAATATATAGTATAGGGTTGCTATTGCACAGCAGTCTTTTGGTTGGTATTTTGCATCAGGATTTGTAAGCCAAAACCAGGAGTGCAGTACATACACAGAGAAAATTTACAGGGTGGGCCATTTATATGTATACACCTTAATAAAATGGGAATGGTTGGTGATATTAACTTCCTGTTTGTGGCACATTAGTATATGTGAGGGGGGAAACTTTTAAAGATGGGTGGTGACCATGGCGGCCATTTTGAAGTCGGACATTTTGAATCCAACTTTTGTTTTTTCCAATAGAAAGAGGGTCATGTGACACATCAAACTTATTGGGAATTTCACAAGAAAAACAATGATGTGCTTGGTTTTAATGTATCTTTATTCTTTCATGAGTTCTTTACAAGCTTCTGACCACTTATAAAATGTGTTCAATGTGCTGCCCATTGTGTTGGATTGTCAATGCAACCCTCTTCTCCCACTCTTCACACACTGATAGCAACACCGCAGGAGAAATGCTAGCACAGGCTTCCAGTATCCGTATACACTGCTATATACTACTATATACACCGCAGGAGAAATGCTAGCACAGGCTTCCAGTATCCGTCACCGCAAATAATCAAAAATGGCTGAAATAGTAAACCAAATACAACAGACCAGTGGTCCCTATAAACCGAGTACACACAAATCTTATATACCTGGCACTGCTGTGGACCATCAGGTGGGAATATCCACCTCGGAAACCACAGTGCAAAGTAACAGGCTATTTGTGTTGCTTACCACATAATAGTATCATACAGTCATTCCAGGCATAAAAATGATCAGGGCACTCACCGGTCTATAGTAAATTATTTTATTCATTTCAGTGACATAACACACAAGGCTGTGGGGTGTAGAGTCAGAGCAGGTATGTCTGTGGTGGCGGATGAGAGGATACTGTCTTGTGGGGGTATAGGGTAGTTGCTGTTCAGGATAGTTAAGGGCGCTGTTAACCCTTGTCACTCGTGACGCCAGGATGGGGGTTAAATGCTGGGTTTCTTGATAGGCCTATTGCCACCCTTCCCAAGAGCAATAGGTAATGCAGAAATAAAGGATTGTCCACAACCACTGTTAACTGAAAACTTGCTGGAACTTTTCCTGAAGAATTTCTGTAGTAATAGTAACAGTCCAGATAACAGAGTCTCTTTTCATATAGCTTGAGCAGCAATTGACAGTTGGTTGGGATTAGACAAGCCCAATTTAGCTTCTTTAGGGATTGTATAGCAGAGATCCGCTGGATTTAGGGGAGTAATTAGGTCCAGTGATCTTGCGATGAGTAGTGGGGAATTGCTTAGTCTATCCGCTACGTTAGAGGCCTAGGCCGCAAGGCTTTGGCCTAGTAAATTGTCTTGTAAGCTGCGGAGGTCCTACCTCTTCCAGAGTCAGCAACCAAAGAGAGGGGTCAAGATGGCTCAAGTCCCTTATATGGGCAGGGGCTGGACGTTTTTTATTGGTCCGTAACGACTGTCACTCACCGTTACAGTGCATTGTGGGTGAACACGTCACGGGAACCTTCAAAGGTCCTGTAGCAAAACCATAGAGTTCTAACCTATTCACAGGACCCGCAGGTCCTGCTACGCTTCGAACAGGTAGATAACTAAATATATACATATTTATACTTATACTTATATTTATATTAATAAGAACTGCTATGCAGACTGTTGAGACCCAATTAGCTCCTAGCAGGCTATAACTACCCCTCCCCCTTATTACAATAATTAATTAAATAATAACTGACACAACAACAATTTAACTTTTCCGTGGGTGGGAATCGGCCACAGCTTTATTTATAAAATTACTTATATAAATAACAATTTAACTGTAACAAAGACACCGATTGGCTTCTTACCAACCCGAGAGGTGCTGCCACACCGTCCTGTGTGGAGGTCTACCCCGGGTTGACCCCGCTTTCACCGTCTTCTTACCGCCACGGAGGAGACCAGTTAGCCCTACACTGGGCTCCGACCCCCACCCAAGAGATACTGGATAGCCAACACCTGGGGCCACCTCAGCCCCCCGGCACACCCAAAACATTTCCTCTCCAGGAAATCCGCCCAACACATTTCCTCTCCAGGAAATCCGCTCAACACATTTCCTCTCCAGGAAATCCGCTCAACACATTTCCTCTCCAGGAAATCCGAGGTACCTGCCACCAGGACCATTTTTTTATTTTTTTTATTTATTTATTTATTTTTTTATTTTAAATAACCCGTGTGAACTTCTCTCTCAGACTCGCCCATACACCGAAGAGTGCTGCAGCACTCGCACCACCTTGCGGAAAGCCGCTCTTAAAACAAAAACACACATGGGAAACATCAAACTGGGCGAAAATAGTAACACAACATGCAGATCGCCCGCGCCCCACGTGCAGCGCTACCCTCTCCGGAAACCCCATCCACCTCCGCCGGCCCCGATACAAAAAGAGAGCAAATCCCGAACTCACAAAACAGTCATTCACGGACCCTCATGGAGCACGAGCTGCGTCTCCCGGATCGCCTAAACAGTCTCGGACTGACGGGCCTTTTTTTTTTTTTAAACTTTTTCCATGAAACGCACAAAATAGGCACCCAAAATCACGGACACCCAAGTCCCATGGAAGGAGACGAGGAGAAAGAAAAAGTGCCCCATCCACATAGCCCTGAAAAAAGCTAGCGCAAAATCTCGGATCAGAAAAATTATGCAAAACGACAACCAAAAACCCGACCCGCAGCCGCCACCAAGCGACCCAAAAATGATAGGAAAAAAACGGTCGTTGACAGCAAGGCCACCCACTCGCGGGCCCAGCCCCTAGGTATAAACCACCCACTCGCAGGCCCCCTAGGTATACACCACCTGCAAAGCAGAAAGAAAATCACCCCCTGCCATGTGCCGTGCGCCAACCGTACACCCCACTGGATCGCAGCACAGCGGGAAAGCCAACCAACTTTTTTTTTTTGTAGGTGATTCACATTAACAGGTGAAGATCCCAGCACCACATACTCAGAATGTTATTTGGATACACTGCCCAAATCTCGAACCTCCTAGGAGAGGTGACACAGCAGATAACTTCCATTATCACATCCTATTAAAACGAAACAGTAAATCAAACATCAGAGCCTTGTAAGGTTACATCAAGGGGCATTCCAGGTATGGAAACCAATATTTTAATATTTTTTATTTTTTATTTTTACAAAGTTTTTATCCGCTGTCCACAGACCCTCTGGAACCTCCGGGACCCTCCTCGACTGTAGCCATCCCGGCCTCCACACCAACACTAACCACTCGCAAGCGCCGTACCGTGAGTGCGACCAAACCGCAGGAGCCACCAAAGCGGACCAAGAATTACACCACTCTCCCCAAGGACCCACGGGCCGGCCGCACAAGCAACCCTCCGGAACTACAGCCAGAGAAAACGGGACAAAACGTCAACACCCAATACCGACCCCAGGGAGCGTAGCCCTGAAAGAAATCGTAACTCTAAACAGCGAAGCACTAGATGCAACAGGCAGAGCATAGGAAGAAAACACGCCCCCTGATCACTCAAATCACACACTAGAAAAGAAGAAAAGCATCACAAAAGTAGCGCGCAACCAAGCACAGGGGCCATGCCAACCCACACAGTAACGTTACAAGTCTAAAACATGAGCTGCCTAAGCAAGCACCCAAAGTCCCACAACCAACACCAAGGGAAAAGCTCAAACAAAACCCCAAGCATGGCAGAAACCCACCGCAGCACCACTGGAAAACCAAACACCACACCAACAACCGACCCAACCAGCCACAACCGAGAACAGAGCGAGCTCCCCGTGCGCTGCAATGGGGAACTGAAAGCAGGCCAGTCCACTGCCCAACTCCCGAAAAAACCCCAACCAACCGAAATGTCAGCCCATAGCGTACCAGGGGCACAAATACCAGACACCCTCGGTGGCCAGAGACAACCTGCAGGTAAAACTCCGCCCAGAACCATATTCCATGCGGAACATACAGTAAACCAGCAAGGACCGGAACAGGGGCACCTAGCGAGCCCCGAGGAAACCAAAACAGAGAAAACGCAAACACTCCCCGTTCACAGGAAAACTGCAGACCAACGCCAACACGGCATGCTGAAGCACTGCAACAAACCACACCCCAACAAGCGTAGAGCACAGGAGAATCCCCCCCGGAAAAACCACCACAAACAGAAGAACCCACAAGGAAAGACAAACTGAGACCCAAGCGAAACCTACCCACCGCCACATCAGCTAAAGCACCCAGCACGACATACAGGAGTCCCATGCCTACCAGAGATCGGGAGCAAAACAGGAGAAAACATCAGACAATACACTAGGACAAACAGAGCAGCGGAGAGGGACTACAACTAGTGACGGAGAGAAACACCAAACCAAGGGGGGAGAAAACCAAAAGAAACAAAACCGTAACTGGGTGCCACCGATTCAGGATAAGGAACAAGCCTCAGGAGCAAAGTCCACAAAACCCGGTCATCCAGAGCGTAAGGCCAAAAGACCACTCACCTAAGTGAGCACCGCAGAAAATGATACCACACCAAAGCACCCCGTCAAGAAGAGACGTACCCAACTCACAACCAGAGACCAACATAGACATACACCTATATCCGAGACCCAAACCCAACAAACACACAGGAACAAAAGGCGGATACTACCCAGAACAGCCATAAGCACACTAACCGGGGAAGGAGAGGGCACCAACCCAGCCTAGCCAGCTGAAGACAACTGGCCTGCCAAAGCCCCAAGAGCAGGCACGAAAATAGAGCCACCCCTGCCCCCCACAACAGAACGCTCACTAAGTCCAGAAGATGGAGAAGGCACAAAAGATGGAGGAACCACTTCACCACCGCAGGCGTGGGACAAGGCACGCTGGAGACCACCTGGTTGCGGGTACTCTGCCGCCGCCTGGAATGGCGCCGGGAAACCAGCAGCAGAGGAGAGGTAATGGAGGGTTTGTGGTGTAGTGGCTGCAAGAACCATGCGCCGTGATCCGAAGTTTACAGCGGTACCATTGTCGTGTCAATCAGAGTTGTGATTATTTATTCATTTATTAAATTTTTTTTTTTTTATTTATTATTATTTTTTTTTAGGTATAAAAAGCGACCAAAATACGCTATATGGGACTGTAGAATATATATATTTAATTATTAATTTGCGCTTACACCCCAAACCGTGCGATCAAATGAGGATATATAACTTGATAGTTTGGACATTGACACACGTGGCCTTTCAATGCGTATGTGCATTGAAATCGACATAGTTTGTACTTTTTCATTTCATTGTAATCTATTATTCATTTATTATTATTTATAATTTTTTATTTATGTTTTTTTTTGTTTAAATTTTTAATTTTTTTTATTTTTATTTATGAATTTTTTATTTTTGAATTCATTTATTTATTTATGAATTTTTTTTTTTGCGTGTACGCCATTGAAGGAGTACTGCAATTGAAGAGATATTTAGATAGTACGGACATGTACGCAAGCAGCGATACCGTATAGGTGTATATGCTTGATGTAATACAGATTTTTATATTTTATTTAATTATTTTATTTTATTTATTCATTTATTTAGTAATTTTTTTTATTTATTTTTTTATTTATTTTATTTTTATTTATTTATTTATTTAAATTTATTTATTTATTTATTTATTTTTTTATGTATGGGGGAAAAAAAAGGGGGGGGGGGGGAGTAGTGATCCAAACGTTTTATGGCAAGGGTTAAATTGATCTTCACTTTTATTTTTTTATTTTTTTTTATTTTTTGTGTGCAATGCTATAGCTCCCATAGGGAGCCACAACACTGCACACACAGATCCTAACACAGATCACTTGCCATGTGTTAACAAGGCAATGATCTGGGTCATCAGTGATTGATTGCTCAAGCCTGAATTTCAGGCTTGGAGCAATCAATCCACGAGCGGACGCGCAGGAGGCAGGTAAGTGACCCTCCTGCTGCGTTCCAGGTGATCGGGACATCGCGTTTTAATCGCGATGGTCCCGATCAGCCCGACTGAGCAGCCGGGACGCCCGTACATACATTCAGATTTGATCGCCGCATCCAAAAAGGTAATGCCGGACATCTGCCCGATCGGCGATGTCCGGCATTAGCATGGGTCCTGGTTGCTCACAAGTTGAGCGCGCATCATAGCTAGGGACACGCAAATGGACGTTAATAAACAACCATTTGCGCAAGCCTACAAAAAACAGCAGCAGCCACCCAGGGGGCCGCCACCGCAGACGGAGGGGACAGTAACGGGGGAAGGAGGCAAAGCGCGCTCAAAAGGAGCACGCATGAGAAGAGGGCTCGGGCCAGGGAAGAGGATTGAAGGAACGGGCAGAGAAAAGGATGAAAGGAAGGGGTAGGAGATTAAAGGAACGGGCAGGAGATTAAAGGAACGGGACAGGGAAGGGGATTAAAGGAACGGGCAGGACAGGGGGAAGGAGAGCGGGACTGTGAGAGGGTGAGAGGTCCGCCAGCCTCCCGAACCCAACGCCAGGGTGCAACAGGAGGGGAGGCCAGCTCAGCCACAAGCGAGCATGCCAACCCTCACCCTCCTGCTCCATCAGGGCCATAAAATAAGGGGCAGATACATACCAACCGGCAGACAAAACTCCGGGTCCTGGGCAGATTGAGGGGGAAAGGGAGGCACCACAGCTATAAGTACCCAGGGGAGGGCCCCTGAAAGCCCGGGAAACTATTAAACCCCTGATTGGTGCACTCCTTCCCCCCTACCCATGGGACATACCACTGTAGCCACTGGCAAGTTTTACAGGCGGGGGAGGGGGCTAAAAAACCTTGCCTGTACATTTCTTCACCCCTTAACTGCTCACCAGTCAGGGGGTAAGCTAGTTATGCACAGCTTGCCCCTCCAGTCATCGACTAAGTGAGAGGTGACAAGGGGAAAACTACAAAAGAGGGACCCCGACGTCCTAGGGACTCTGACTATGGGGATCTCTATATAGGTAACGTATACAATACGGTACCGGGACACCACATGTTGTAAGGCAACGGTCGTTTCGTGCCCTTTATAGCACTTCCTTAGATCTATGGGAAGTCATTTCTGGAAGTTTTGGGAAGGTGTGTGTGGCTATCAGTCTTGTCTCTCTGCATAGAAAGGCCAACCAGTTTCTTGGTCCCTTGGTGGACATTAGTGGGAGCCCAGATAGAAGCCAGAGGCATATTTGGTTCTCCCTAACTTTGGGAAAGTTAGAACATAGATCTTCTGGCCCAGAAGAGAAGAACATTTTTGGGAGGAAAGCCCATTTCTTCTAACAGGATATTGTGCTATTGTCTCAAAATTATTTGTGGAATATTTCTATGGGTAACGTATTACAGCTTGATGTTTGTACTGATTCGAAGTATGGCCATATACATGTCTAATATAGCCAAAAACTAAGATCTTCATTCACATGTATGCTAATTCTGAACAATTACAATAACAAAATGAGTAAATTGTAAAAAAAAAAGGGTCATAATTTAACATTAAAAGCTTTTAAAACAACATATGTAAACCCAGTGGACAGTAATAATGCTTAATGGGGGATATGAATTAATTTATTAATTTAGTATGGCCAGCGAATATTAAAATGAAACTTGTCACCAGTATTTTTCTGTTTAAATGACAGCCACAATGCTGTAAGGCAGTGGTCTTCAACCTGCGGACCTCCAGATGTTGCAAAACTATAACTCCCAGCATGCCCGGACAGCCGTTGGCTGTCCGGGCATGCTGGGAGTTGAAGTTTTTCAACATCTCGAGGTTCGAAAGCTGAAGACCACACACCCCATCTGACCCCCCCCACCTCACCCACACCTCTCCTTAATTACACCCCGCTCCCCCCAATTACACCCCCCCTTAATTACACCACATTAGATTCCCCACATTAGGTAGCATAGTTTTCCACATTAGGTAGCATTGATTCCCCACATTAGGAAGTGCAGTTTCCCCACATTAGGTAGCATAGATTCCCCACATTAGGTAGCATAGATTCCCCACATTAGGAAGAATAGTATTCCACATTAGGTAGCATAGATTATCCACATTAGGAAACACAGTTTCCCCACATTAGGTAGAATAGATTCCCCACATTAGGTAGCATAGTTTTCCACATTAGGTAGCATAGACTCCCAACAATAGAAAGCACAGTTTCCCCACATTAGGTAGCATAGATTCCCCACATTAGGGAAGCAGCGCAGTTTCCCCACATTAGGAAGCATGCCCCCCCCCCCCCCGACAAACACACACATACATAGACAGACACACACATAGACAGACACACACATAGACAGACACACACATAGACAGATACACACACAGACAGACACACACACAGACAGACACACACACACATACATAGACACACACATAGACAGACAGACACAGACAGACACACATAGACAGACACACACATAGACAGACACACAAGCACACACATAGACAGACACACACAGACAGACACACACAGACAGACATACACATAGACAGACACACACACATAGACAGACACACACAGACAGACACACACACAGACACAGACACACACATAGACACAGACACACACATAGACAGACACACACACACATACATAGACACACACATAGACAGACAGACACACAGACACACAGACAGACACACATACAGACACATTTACCTGGCAATGTTTCTTCCCTCCGGCAGTGGCCTGGCAAATTTTACATTTTTTACAAGGGGTAATAGGAGAAAATGCCCCCCAAAATGTTTAACCCCATTTCTTCTGAGTATGGAAATATCTCATATGTAGACGTCAAGTGCTCTGTTGGTACACTACAATGCTCCAAAGGGAAGGAGGCTATTGATTTTTTGCAGAGAGAATTTGGTTGGAATAGAAGTCAGGGGCCTTGTGCGTTTACAAAGCCCCCCGTGGTGCCAAAACAGTGCACCCCTCACAGAATTGAATAAGGGGTGCAGTGAGCATTTACACCCCACTGGCGTTTGACAGGTCTTTGGAATAGTGGGCTGAGCAAATGAAAAATTAAATTTTTCATTTTTACGGACCACTGTTCCAAAAATCTGTCAGACACCTGTAGGGCGTAAATGCTCACTGCACCCCTTACAACAATCCGTGAGGGGTGTAGTTTCCAAAATGGGGTCACATGTGGGGGGGTCCATTGTTCTGGCACAATGGGGGCTTTGTAAACACAAGACAACTTGTCTTCAATTCTGGAAAAGTTTTCTCGCCAAAAGCCCAATGGCGCTCCTTCCTTCTTAGCATTGTAGTTTGCCCGCAGAGCACTTTACATCCACATATGGGGTATTTTCTTACTCAGAAGAAATGGAGTTACAAATTTTGGGGGCTTTTTGTCCTATTTTCCCTTGTGAAAATAAAAATGTTTGGGTAATACCAGCATTATAGTAAAAAAAATAAATGTTTTTTCCTTTTCCCATCCAACTATAATGAAAATTTGCCAAACACCTGTGGGGTGTTAAGGTGCACTATACCCCTTGTCATGTTTCATGAGGGGTGTAGTTTCCAAAATGGGGTCATATGTGTGTATTTATTTTTTTGCGTTTATGTCAGAACCGCTGTAAAATCAGCCACCCCTGTGCAAATCACCAATTAAGGCCTGAAATGTACATAGTGCGCTCTCACTCCTGAGCCTTGTTGTACACCTGCAGAGCATTTTACGCCCACATATGGGGTATTTCAGTACAAATTTGTGTTACAAATTTTGGGAATCTTTTTTTTTCCTTTTACCTCTTGTGGAAATAAAAAGTATGGGGCAACACCAGCATGTTAGTGTAAAATTTTTAAATTTTTTTACACTAACAAGCTGGTGTAGACCCCAACTTTTCCTTTTCATAAGGGGTAAAAGGAGAAAAAGACCCCCAATATTTGTAACACAATTTCTTCCGAGTACAGCAATACCCCATATGTGGCCCTAAACTGTTTCCTTGTAATACGACAGGGCTCCAAAGTGAGAGAGCGCCATGGACATTTGAGGACTAAATTAGGTATTTCATAGGGGTGGACATAGGGGTATTCTACGCCATTGATTCCCAAAGAGGGTGCCTCCAGCTGTTACTAATCTACCAGCATGCCTGGACAGTCAGTGGCTGGGGGTTTAATGGCGGGGGGTTACGGTAAGTTTCCCGCTAGAAGTTTGTGCTGCGGCAGAAAAATTTGCCGCAGCTCAAACTTGAACCAGGAACTCACTGTAAACCTGCTAGTGTGAATATACCCTGTACATTCAGATGGGGGACAAACCTCCAGCTGTTGAAAAACTGCAACTCCCAACATGCACTGACAGACCGTGCATGCTGGGAGTTGTACTTTTGCAACAGCTAGAAACACACTGGTTGGAAAACCTTCAGTTAAGTTCTGTTATCTAACTCAGTATTTTCCAACCAGTGTGCCTCCAGCTGTTGCAAAACTACAACTCCCAGCATGTACTGATTGCCAAAGGGCATGCTGGGAGATGTAGTTATGCAACAGTTGGAGGTACGCAACTACAACTCCCAGCATGCCGACAAAGCCGTTTGCAGTTCGTGCATGCTGAGAGTTGTAGTTTTGCAACATCTGGAGGGTTAAAGTTCAGAGACCACTGTATAGTGGTCTCCAAACTGTAGCCCTCCAAATGTTGCTAGGCAACTCACTGGCTTCCGTAGTCTGCAGCACGCCGCACCAGGGAGCCAGCCGCACGTCATCGGCGCCCGCCGATCACCACCTCTGCCGCCAATGGGAAGTGGACCTCCGGCGCCGGTCACAGGACCGAAATTTAACCCCCCTGCCCCCGATCTGCTATTACTTGGTCGCTTTTGACCAACCAATATCAGGGATAGGAGGGGTGGCACCCCTGCCACCTCACTTCTATCCCTTCAGGGGGATCGTGGGTGTCTTGGACATTCCCGTTCCCCCTTATTTTCTGGGTCACCGGAGACCCGTATGACCCGGAAACGTCGCAGGTACGCCCTGGGTCCTTAAGGGGTTAAAGGGAATCTGTCAGCTCTATATCATGCTATCAAGCTGATAGCTGTTTGCAAAGTAATAGAATTATGTTTTTACTAGAGCCATAGAGGCTGTGCTGATCTGCTGCATGCATGCCTCCTCCTTGCCCTACCCCTTCCTACTTTTCCCCTCCCTACTTGGCTTCAAGCACTGAGCCCTGGATATCAATTATAAAAGTGCGGGGAGGGGGAGGTGTGCATGCTGCAGCTCAGCACGGCCTACACAACTCTTCAGCTAAGAGACAGGTATCATTTGTTTTATCTCCTCATCAGCTATCTGCCCATGTCTACAGCTCTAAGCATGATATACAGCAGACAGATTCCCCTTAAAATTCTTATTGTGCCTTGTTGACAGTAATAAATATATGAGTGATATACAGCATATAAAAACAGACCCATATAAAACGAACACATTGACTTTAGAGATAAAACCAGGGTGTAAAGTAAGATAGAGTACAATGATTGTAAACAATAGCTCCAAACCTTTCGTGAGTTTTGCATAGTACAGCATGTTCAAAATATCATTAAATATATAGTACCTGTAAATGTAAGTAATAAAATTATAAAACAAGACCATATATATATATATATATATATATATATATATATATATATTTAAAATAGTTAAATAACATTCATATCCTACCTACCCCATATCATCTTACCCATTTAACCCTTGCATTGTGATAGCAAAACCATCTTCGCATCACAAGCCACACATTAAACCTAATAACTGATTGAATACTAGAGTTACAGAACACATAACAACCCATAAAAAGCTGTAAAGGGATATAACACAAAAAGGGTCCAGTTTATGTAAGGAAAAATGCAAACAATAACACTACTTCGACTTTAGTAAGTATTTAAATGCTAAGGCTTTTTGGCTATAAAAATGGTAATGGGAAAAAATGGCAACCTTAGCAACTTTAGCTTTCAAATATATTATTCTGCTTAGAAAATATACATAAAGCTGAGTAACAATCCCTAGGAGAAGTGTATCCATTCTAATTCATGCACCTAAGATACATCACAAATAAAATAAGTTGCAAGATAATATCAATAATGGAATATTCATAGGTTGTGGGTCACATACTATGGCTGAGGTACAGCTGTGATATGACCCAAGGTTCGGTGACATGCAGATGTAGTCTTCAAGGTTTTTAACTTAAACGCAGCTGAATAGCAGTATTTTACCCACAATACCGCACAGCCATTAACAATCAGATTGATTGTAACTGCAGGCAATTAAATAAATGGGGCCGAGCATATTGGCATGGTGTTGCCCAGAGCCCACCCCACCACCGCACCTCAGCCACAACGTGTGAGCCCAGGCCAATTATTAATCATAGTATCACATCTGTATCATTGTATCTAAAGAAGCAGAGCCATTTTTGCTCCAGTTGCTTAATGACCTCTTCCTCTCCTGCTTCCTAGCACTTAGGGACACCCCTCCCCCAGTGTCTGTATCTCTTTCCATCCAGCCTTCACTTGGAGATTATAAGATTCTCTGGGCTGATCCTCCCACCTTTCTCATAATGCACTTCTCCCAGCAGTGCAGTGTTCTCTGCAGCCTTACACTAGTAAGCACCACTAGAGCTTGCGGCCTGTGTCTATTAACTGCTGCCGTGCTGGAACCAGATCCACCACAACAATATAGTAGCCATATATACCGGCAGACAGGCCCATGTGTTTTTATGGTAAATAATGCATTTATGTAAAACATCTTCAGTCCCTCAGGCTCTATGGTCGATTGTATTTCCCATTACTGGTCTCCCTGTAAGACGATATCCCATGTACCCTGTATGCTCCAACTTCTGAAATGAACTGTGGTCGTCAAACTATATACTTTACTGGGCTAAAAAATGCATAGTTATAGGCAACCATCAATATAATTTTATATATAGCAAAGCGTGACCTATAGTATGTTATTTGTGGTGAAGCCACAAGCATTGGAATCAGCTACAAGAACAATTTCTTCTATACATTACATATTTCACCCCTAGTCAGAGAAATAGAAGAAGAGATCTTATACATTCCTGGACAAAGCAGATTTCTGTGAAACGTTTGTTGGAAGTGGTAGGTTGCTTCGGTGAATGTGCAATTCCTTTTCACTTTGTTGCATATGCATGTCTTTATCTTTTGTTATGTTTGGTCATTTGTCACATATAGGGTGTTGGTCCTGTTTATCCTGTTTGCAAGCCACCTTCTATATAAATGAATAAATAAACATATTCGGACACCAAAAGGTGACACCAATAGGCTAAATTAAGAAATAGAATTGAAATGTGTAACAAATAAAAAAAAATAGGAATAATGGGTTTGTAAATCAAAGAGCATGTGCAACATATTTACGTATGTACTGGATGCTTTTACCAAACATGGTCTTGAGTATAAAGTGGAAGAATCCAAATACACCTAAGGCTAAGTTCACGTGGTCTTTGTGCTCCATCTGTTGGAACCCGGTATTGTGAGTTATGTTCCGACCTGTTCAGGGACTGTTCAGCTCGAAAAAAAAAGGTCTGAACAGTCCCTGTACAGGATCCTGATGGATTCCATTGATTGATTGGGGTCCATCAGGTGTCTAGTATTTTAGAGGAGTTGAGTAGAGAAAAAAACATAGGACTTGCACTCTTTTTTTCTCCACTAAACTCTCATCCTTCCAATGCAATGACTAACTAAGCTCCCTTTAGCAGAGCACGCCAAGCAGTGTGAACAAGCCCTAATAAAGTAGGGCTCCTTTTCTAGCAAAATGTATTTAAGGCTAAACCCAATTATGACTGCCCTTCCTTATGGAGTAGGGATGACTGGTTATTGGCACCAAAAGGAAGAGAAATGTATGATATGTGAGACAAAGACATATCTCACTGTACTCTGAGTACTTATGAGTTTATACTTATACAATAATAATAATAATAATATTGTTAATAATACAATGTTTGGCAACTTGGGATCCAAAAATAAAAATAAATCTAAGTGCAATAAAATATACACACATTAAAAGGGTCAAAGTAGACCCAGACTGGCCCACAGGGGATCAAGTGAATCCCCTCGGTGGGCCCCTGAGCTTCTACTCCGGAGAACCAAGAATGACCATGTGTCATTACAAAGGGGAGAAAATTCCTAAATTTATTGCAGGATAATTTTATGGGCCAGTTTGTGGAGGACCCAACAAGAAGTGATGCCTTGTTGGATCTGATCATTTCCAACAACGCAGAGCTGGTTGGTAATGTAACTGTGCGGGAAAACCTTGGTAATAGCGACCACAATATAGTTACTTTTGACTTAAAATGTAGAAAACAAAGACAGACGGGGAAAGCAAAAACATATAACTTTAAAAAGGCAAATTTCCCTGGGCTGAGAGCTGCACTACAGGACATAGACTGGGGGGAGGTGTTGTCAAATACTGATACAGAAGGTAAATGGGACATCAAAATATATACCAAAGGGGAACAAATATAAACGATTAAAACTAAATCCTACATGGCTGACAAATGAGGTTAAAAGAGCAATAAACAACAAAAAAATAGCCTTCAAAAAATTCAAATCTGATGGGTCAGCTATAACATTTAAACAGTACAAGGAGCTTAATAAAATCTGTAAAAATGTAATAAAAACAGCAAAAATTCAAAATGAGAGACAGGTGGCCAAAGAAAGCAAAACTAATCCTAAATATCTTTTTAGATATATAAATACAAAAAAAACAAGGACAGAGCATGTAGGACCCCTTAATAATGATAATGGGGAGGTTGTCATGGGCGATCAAGAGAAGGCGGAGCTACTGAATGGGTTCTTTAGTTCTGTATACACTATGGAAAAAGGAGCTGACATTGGCCAGGTCAGTGCTGGTAACACATCATGTAATGTACTGAACTGGCTTAATGTAGAGATGGTACAAGGTAAGTTAAGTAAAGTAAATGTAAGCAAATCTCCAGGGCCGGATGGACTACACCCAAGAGTTCTTAGAGAGGTAAGTTCAGTAATATCTGTACCCTTTTTCATGATATTTAGAGATTCTCTGGTGTCTGGTATTGTGCCAAGGGACTGGCGCAAGGCGAATGTGGTACCAATCTTCAAGAAGGGCTCTAGGTCTTCGCCAGGCAATTATAGACCGGTAAGTCTAACGTGCATTGTGGGTAAATTGTTTGAAGGACTTATCAGGGATTACATACAGGAATACATAGGGGATAATAGTATTATAAGTGATAGCCAGCATGGGTTTACTAAGGATAGAAGTTGTCAAACCAATCTAATTTGCTTTTATGAAGAGGTAAGTAGAAGCCTTGACAGAGGAATGGCTGTGGATATAGTGTTTCTGGATTTTGCCAAAGCGTTTGATACTGTCCCTCACAGACGTCTGACAGGTAAGTTAAGGTCCTTGGGCTTGGAAACTTTAGTTTGTAACTGGATTGAACACTGGCTCATGGATCGTACCCAGAGAGTGGTGGTCAATGATTCGTCCTCTGATTGGTCCCCGGTTATTAGTGGTGTACCCCAAGGTTCAGTACTGGGCCCGCTGCTGTTTAATTTATTTATCAATGATATAGAGGATGGCATTAACAGCTCTGTTTCTATCTTTGCAGATGACACAAAGCTTTGTAGCATGGTACAGTCTATAGAGGATGTGCATAAGTTACATGATGACTTGGATAGACTAAGTGTCTGGGCATCCACTTGGCTAACGAGGTTCAATGTGGATAAATGTAAAGTTATGCATCTGGGTACTAATAATCTGCATGCGTCGTATGTCTTAGGGGGGATTAAACTGGCAGAGTCACTGCTAGAGAAGGATCTGGGTGTACTTGTAGATCACAGACTACAGAATAGCATGCAATGTCAGGCTGCTGCTTCCAAAGCCGGCAGGATATTGTCATGTATAAAAAGAGGCATGGACTCAAGGGACAGGGACATAATACTCCCCCTTTATAAAGCATTGGTACGGCCTCACCTGGAATATGCTGTTCAGTTTTGGGCACCTGTCCATAAAAGGGACACTGCAGAGTTGGAAAGGGTGCAGAGACGCGCGACTAAACGAATATGGGGCATGGAACATCTTAGCTATGAGGAGCGATTAAAGGAGTTACAATTGTTTAGTCTTGAGAAGAGACGTTTAAGGGGGGATATGATAAACGTATATAAGTATATAAATGGCCCATACAAAAAATATGGAGAAAAACTGTTCCAGGTTAAACCCCCCCAAAGGACGAGGGGGCACTCCCTCCGTCTGGAGAAGAAAAGGTTTAGTCTAAAGGGGCGACACGCCTTCTTTACCGTGAGGACTGTGAATTTATGGAACGGTCTACCTCAGGAACTGGTCACAGCAGGAACAATTAACAGCTTTAAAACAGGGTTAGATACATTCCTGGAACAAAATAACATTAATGCTTATGCAGAATTATAAAACTACATCCCTTTCCCTTATCCCCTTACACCCTTCACTTCAATTCCCTGGTTGGACTTGATGGACGTATATCTTTTTTCAACCATACTAACTATGTAACTATATATTAACCAATTCATTTCAGTGCACATGTAAATACCTCTACTGGTTCCATGTAAGGTTGTAAGATTTCAGATAACGTAGGGGAAAATTGACAAAACCATGTGAGCAACATGTGAAGAAATCTAAAAGCTTATTATCAAATGATTATATTGGAGGTAAATAAATTATAGAGGTACATTTCTATGCTAAAGTTGGTTTCTATTATGAACATTATTGGATGATCAGGGATTTTTTTTAAACGGTTCCTAAAAGAAAAGAAAAATTATTGAGTGGTGAATCTTGACAGTGAAGCTTTCTTGTAGCTATGGCCTGATCTGAAGGAGTTCGAACTGTTTCCCCTTGAGTTTACATCTCATATTGAAAAACATGATGTAGCTGAAATTGATGGCAACAATAATAATGACTAAAAACTCAATTTCTAGAAAGTGAACAATTTGCATTTCAAGACAAAGGAAGACAGAGAAGACTCACCACTGTGGATATACTCACTTCAGGCCACAAATCTTTCCTAGTTATGTAGCCAGCACTGCACAGCTGAGCCAATAGTAAGAGAACTGACAAAGCCTTTGTTTATGTTGGCAGGGAAAATCCAAATCCTAGCCTAAGGGGTCAGCCGTTTCTTCAGAATAAGAAGAAAATGACTTGTAGGTCCATTGGATAGAACTCCCCATCAAATCTATCCTCCTCTTATTTTCTAATAGGATTTTACATCTATACAGTATTTTGTGTGTATCTAGAGAATTTATATAGGTTTCTCTTATCTATTTACAGCCTAGGTGGCTTAATATGAAGAACAACCTTGCTATCTATTATTATTACTATATGTTCTTTTTTTTATATATTCCTGATGACTAATTTCTTTCACTGTCTACTGGTTTAACCCATCCTATAAGCCACATTGCAAGTTTATATAACGATAATATATTTACGTTTGAACAATCACAAAATCAAAATATTATTTTGCTATAGTATGTGAAGACTCCTCTCATAAAAAATATCCTATGCTAAGGGAAATCTATCCTATATAGTATGCTAAGAGAAATCTATGTCAAACCTGTGAATCTCTGCTACTCCACAAGCTTTATGAGACATAAAAGCCGGAGAGGGGAGTGAATACATAGTAACACTGACAGCATATTCAGCATTTCTCTCACATTAATTTCTTTGTGGAGAATAAATGAGAACGGCGTACTCCATGCAGCCAGTGATGGGAGGGTTTGAATGACACTTGAAAGTTGTGGAGTCGGCCTCTGGGGACACGTTCGGTTGCAAATGTGCTCACCAAAGAAAATGTGGATCTATCATAGTAGAACATGATTGAAGGACTTATATATATGCTGTAATGGAAAAATTCAGCTAAAACTATCACACTCTGAAAGTGATGTTCATAGCATTCTCAGATATGTGTGTACACGCCTGCACATAGGATACATATCTATACAGTCCTGAGAGGACAACAGGGCAGTCATAACCTATGGCAAATGTTTCTTATAATGTCACACGCAGAGGGAATTTTATGTTCCTTCTGAACATAACAAAAAGAACACACTGTAATGATATGTATAAACATCTCAACACACTGCGGACACCTACAAAAATAAAATGTTGATAAGACAGTATTAAAGGTAAATAGGTAAAGAGGCTTGTGAAAAATAAAAGAAGCCATCTGAATGGTTGCCATGGGTAACTGGCTAGCTTTTCCTCTACACAGTCCTTGATAAATATCCCCTTATGTGATTTCTAACATATTTGTAAAGCATTTATTTTACCATAAATTACTACTAGCCCCAGAATTAAAACTCTCAAATTTTGGCCTCCAGGTGTCTCACTTCTTTGCAAACTGCTGTCCACTGTTAGGGGAATTCTGTCTCTAGCAACTGAGAGATCAGGACATATGAGGTTTGGGTGGGGCTTAGATAGTGTTACACATATAAGAGAGTCTGAACTGTGTGCATGGAAGCTGAAGAATTATCAGCAGTTCACTGTTTAGACCAGAGCTGCTTTTGTAATGTAATCCCATGCTCATAGGTGATTCTCTCTGTTGCTGTTTAGTCATCGTCATCATTTCTTTTTGATGTAACCTCTTCCTTGCTGTGACACTGCTACTGTTTGTTTGTATCTTTGGTTGTTTTTTGTGCTCACATAGCAAATGCAAACCCAGTGCATCAATAACCCCCTTCTCCCCTCTGTATGCCATTTATAGTGCTGTACTGGAAAACATCCTCCAGCACAGTTTCAATCTCTTCAGTCTAAGCAGGAAATGTTTTTCCAGGACTAACTTTGTACACAATCTCTATTACACAGACATGATAGTCAAATTTTTTTAACAGGCGCTGCAGACTCTGAGATAGCTCAGTGTCTGCAACTCGTGTTCAAAATGTTTTTTTTCTTTGCAACGTCTCCATATCATCCAGGACAAAGGATCCTTGTTTCATGTGACCCACTGGCATAGCAGTAGTTCAAGGACATCTGTACCTCTATTTTTCTACCTACTGAAGGTGAGCGGCCACATATTAGTTCACATAGGTTTCCCCTGCGTCCATTCTGTGGAACCACTGAAGGTAATACACGAGGCGCCGCTATCGGTTTCTTTTTTCTACTTCTACACATGATAGTGAAGAGGAGGGTTTGTCAGTAGGTGCTGTCCTGTAGTCAGCCAGAGAAATAAGAAAAAGGAAGTCCAGAACATGCAAGTCAACTCATCCAGTAGTAGGAACCAACTGATGAAGAATGAGCAACAGGAAGAATGGATTTTTACTTGTATCTAGATTCAGTCCTATGAGTAATGTGATAAGGACAATGGTTAGAAAGAATTGGTATAATGTTACAAATGATCCAGTTTTTTTCAAGAAAGCACAATCTTCCCCCTTTTTAAAGATGTAAGAATTTGAGGGATTTTTGAGATTTAAACAATCGCAAGGTGAAAACTGGTTAAAGAGAGGTTTGCCGAAGGGCAGTCATTGCAATCAACAACATGTATCCAAAAATATTAGACTGGATCAACAGGAGTTTATAGTAAGTGGAACATCTTACACTGTATATACAATCATATGTGAATGTGTGTTCTTCTACACTGGCAAAACCATCAGACCTTTGTTTAAATATTTAGTGAACATGCACGCTCCTTGTCAACAGGTACAGGGTATCCTAGCTATATTAGACACACATGGAAGCTACCGGGAGGAGGTGACTATATGCATTAGGAGTTTCGATATTATATGGACTGTCATCTATGCAGACCTTGTGCTCCATCATCTCTGCCGATCTTGTAAGTGTAAATACCACACACACACTTTTGAGCTTTGCCAGCTGTATATCCTGGTGAGTTGGCAATACAGTGACCCCTTGACCTACGATGGCTCCGACATACGATAATTTCAACATGCGATGGCCTCTCAGAGGCCATCGCATGTTGAAGGCAGCATCAACATACGATGCTTTTGTATGTCGGGGGCCATCGCATAAACGGCTATCCGGCAGCGCAGACTGCTTAAGCGGCCACCGGATAGCTGTTTACGGTGCCCCGTGTGGTCCACTGATGATCACTTACCTGTCCTCGGGGCTCCGGCGCGTCCTCTTCGGGATCCCCTGCATGGTCGGCGCTCTCCATCATCGTCATCATGTCGCTGTGCACGCCGTCCCGTCATCCAATAGGAGCGGCATAAGTAGCAACGTGATGGCGGCGACGGAGAGCGAGGATGCCGGGGAAGCAGAGGCCTTGCCGGAGCATCGGGGACACCTCGGGGACGCGGTGAAAGCGAAGGACGGCGACATCCCGGGCAGCGGTGACGAGCGGTGACGGTCCGGAGCGGCGGGGACAGGTGAGTACAACTTCCTCTAACAGTGGTCTTCAACCTGCGGACCTCCAGATGTTGCAAAACTACAACTCCCAGTATGCCCGGACAGCCAACGGCTGTCCGGGCATGCTGGGTGTTGTAGTTTTGCAACATCTGGAGGTCTGCAGGTTGTAGACCACTGTCCTATACTTTACATTGCACGGATCCCTCAACATGCGATGGTTTCAACAAACGATGGTCCGTTTGGAACGGATTACCTTCTTATGTTGAGGGACCACTGTATATGAACACAGTGAGTTGCATATAAAAATATATACACACTATATGAAGCGTAGTTACAGAGATTACAGTCAGAGCCGTTTCTGTTGGGGGTGCTCAGATAGCAGTCATACCCTGTCTCTCGTGGGCCCCTCTGTCACATAAGAAGACACTAGTATTATATATGGCACATGGTAGTTGGGGGATCCTGTTGCAGATTTTGCATTGAAGCCCTGGAGCTTTGTTTTGCCTCCAAATACAGCAACATCTATAGGGAAATTCCTTGAACCGCCAGCCATCTACAAACAAGCGAATATGTCTATGGTTCAACTTTAGTCATTACTGAACCACTGAGCAAGTCACTTCCGACCTAAATGTCACTGTGTATGAATAGTTCTTTGTAAATCAGAGAAGATTGCCTGCGCCTCATCTCAGGTGACAGAACTCACCTGTGACACACCTGTGCCCCATATGTGGGCTATGGAAAGGAAGAACTGCTACTCGTTAGTGATGAGCGGCATTGCCCATATTCTAATTTGTGATATTTTGCGAATATATAGACGAATATTCGTCCTATATTTGCGAATTTCGCGTATTCGTTATATTCCCATATATGAATATTCGCATATGTGAATATTCGCATATTCGAGGAAGAAAACAGTGAGGGGGTGAGCAACTTTACTATTGGTTGCTAGGGATGTTGTTGATAACCTCTGACAAGTGTATTTGCATCATTCTAATTGGCCCACAAGTGAAAAGAAGGAATATGCGGAAAAAAAGTGAATATTCGTAATTTTGAATATATAGCGAATACATTTGCGATATTTGCCCAACACTACTACTCATCCCTGAGCTGAGAATTGGGATTGTAGTTAGTGGATTAACACTACCTAACCTAACCCTTCCCACTCCAACTAACTTCCCATAAAACTTCCCTAAAATGTGCACTGAATTTTTATAAAGGCTTTAAAGGGGTTATCCAGGGAAAAACTTTTTTATATATTTATCAACTGGCTCCAGAAAGTTAAACAGATTTGTAAATTACTTCTATTAACAAATCTTAATCCTTTCAGTACTTATGAGCTTCTGAAGTTAAGGTTGTTCTTTTCTGACTAAGTGCTCTCTGATGTCACGTGTCTCGGAAACCGCCCAGTTTAGAAGCAAATCCCCATAGCAAACCTCTTCTAAACTGGGCGGTTCCCGAGACTCGTGTTAGAGATTACTTAGACAGAAAAGAACATCTCAACTTCAGAAGCTCATAAGTACTGAAAGGATTAAAGATTTTTTAATAGAAGTAATTTACAAATCTGTTTAACTTCCTGGAGCCAGTTGATATATATATATATATATATATATATATATATATATATATATAAAAGTTTTTTCCTGGATAACCCCTTTAAAGTTTTTCTTCTCAGTTCAGCCAGTTTCACCGGCTTTGGCTATTGTTGATTATTAACAAATGACGGATGAAGGCTCCATGCATGAAGATATTTCAGTCACTTGATAGCAGACGGCTTTTGTTATTTTAACTCTACAGCTCAGAAACTGGTAGAACAGGCTGTAATGCTGGCAGGGGAATAGTGAGGTGCTGCATCTGTGTAACGTACTGAGAGATGGGGAGCTGTCATTGTAACTCAACTTTACATTCTAGGTCAACGCACAGTTCTTGTTTCAAAAGCTGTAGACTTTTTGTGTAGTTGTTACTGCATTTAGGAAATATATACAGTGGTCCCTCAAGTTACAATATTAATTGGTTCCGGGACGACCATTGTATGTTGAAATCATTGTATGTTGAGACCATAACTCTATGGAAACCTGGTAATTGGTTCTGAAGCCCAAAAATGTCATCCAAAAAATAGGAAAAAGTGAAGATTAAAGATAAATATTAGATAACTAATATAGATAAAGCAAGTCCTTACATAAATCACTGTCTATTTCAGTGTTTCCCAAAGAGAGTGCCTCTAGTTGTTGCAAAACTACAACTCCCAGCATGCCCGGACAGCCTTCGGCTGTCCGGGCATGCTGGGTGTTGTAGTTTTGCAACAGCTGGAGGCCCCCTCTTTGGGAAACACTGGTCTATGTAGAGGACAGGAGTAGAGATGAGCGAACTTACAGTAAATTCGATTCGTCACAAACTTCTCAGTTCGGCAGTTGATGACTTATCCTGCATAAATTAATTCAGCTTTCAGATGCTCCGGTGGGCTGGAAAAGGTGGATACAGTCCTAGGAGACTCTTTCCTAGGACTGTATCCACCTTTTCCAGCCCACCGGAGCACCTGAAGGCTGAACTAATTTATGCAGGATAAGTCATCAACTGCCGAGCCGAGAAGTTCGTGACGAATCGAATTATCTGTAAGTTCACTCATCTCTAGACAGGAGCTTCTTCAGGGTCCTGTACAGAACACGCAATGTACTAAAAATAGTAAAATGGACCCTCACCTGGTGTCCAAAGAAGCAGCTAACCCTGGCACAGGTAAAGAGTACAGAACATGTAATACCTCCCTGTACTGTAGGGGGTGCTACCAGACACCAGTCAGTGCATACACTTCAATAATACAGGGGTTTTACCAGTGAATGTCCATTCTGATTGGTCAGTTCTTCCGGCCATTGACACGTTTCGCAGATTCCATAGCATTGTATGTTGAGTCTGGTTTCAAGTTACAATCGTCCAGAAAAGACCATTGTATGTTGAAACTATTGTATGTTGAGGCCATTGTAAGTTGAGGGATCACTGTATATAGGACGGGGGAAATGTTATACTTTCTATAGCCTGATCATTACAAAAGTACCACAAAAGCACATGGAGGTTGTGTCTGCACAAAATCATTTAGGGGTAGATTTATCAAGAACTGTGCAGAGGAAGAGTGGTGCAGTTGCCCATAGCAACCAATCAGAGCGCTTCTTTCATTTTTAAAGAGACCTGTGAAAAATGAAATAAGTGATCTGATTGGTTGCCATGAGCAACTGCACCACTCTCCCTCTACACAGGTTTTGATAAATCTCCCCCTTAGTGCATAGTATGCAGTCCTAAAGAAGAATATGTTTGCATGGGTATACAGGATGGACCTACAGAATTCTAGGGGTGCTGGATTCAGGAAAAGTAGTAAAGTATATTACTATACACTGTCCTTTATTCTTAACCCAATGAGAATCTTCTACTCAGCCACATAACACCATCAAATACATTATATGAGCCAGGTAACCTCTAGAAGTATGATCCTGTTAAGGTGCATTAACATAACGTTTGCTATATGTCTGCTTCATGTCAGGAAGCTGTCAAAACAGGAAGCTGACGTACAGCCCGATGTACCCATTGACTTTCAAAGGATGAACATATATGTGTGGGACTAGTACTAGTGTGGTGGCGGGGTGTGTGGTGCGGGACAGATGTTACCCTAGGGGCAGATGGCATTAACCCCTTGTATTCGTGACTCCAGGGCATGGTTTAACCTTTAACCACCCAAAGGCATACCGCTGGATCCTGGGCTAGGCACGGGGGTAATAAAGACTCCGGCGCCAAGTTACAGACAACGGTAGCTTTACTGAGGGTAGACAGTTGGTAAAGTCTATACAGTTCAGCCAGGGCCCAATGAGGTGACCAGTGACACAGAGACCTTAAAGCGTACCCGACAGATCACTCAAAAAAACAAAACTGTTATATGTTGCTCAGTATCTCATCCTGATCATGTACATGTACTTTGTATGTGTCTGTGACCTACATTTCTCTCAGAATTAGTTTTATTTATGAAATACCTTAATTTTATCCCCCAGAAGCAGGGGGGCGGGTACTCACTGTGATAACCACTCCCCCTCCCTCTCCTCAGTCCAGTGCTTCCCAACCAGGGTGCCTCCAGCTGTTGCAAAACTAAAACTCCCAGCATGCCTGCACAGCCAAATGATGTGTGGGCATGCTGGGAGCTGTAGTTTTCCAACAGCTGGAGGTAGTCCCCCTTTATCTCACACACACACACACACACAGGCTTCATATATTCGTACACATATACATTAGATAGACACACACACACACATGCTTGGACACTTACTTTTTCGTCTGCAATGCATGTTTCTGCCTCTCTCATTGATGTCTACTGTGTTAGAGACGGCAGCAGTCTTCCTGCCCCTCCCCCTCCCCTTCTCTTCACATGAGTCTCTGCAGTGTGTACAGCCCCTCCCCCCTCCAAAACGTCCCGAAGTCCAGGACGAAGCAGTGTTCACAGAAGCACTGAATGCATTCCAGAGGGCAGGAGGAGCAGTTCTTTGAATGGCTTTTTCACTATGAAATACTGAAAAATTTCTAATGAAAGCAATTGCAAAACCTATTGGTTATACATGCTTTAAGACATATCAAAAGCTTTTATATCTGACAGTGCCTATTTAACCCCTTAAGGACCGGGGGTTTTTCCGTTTTTGCATTTTCGTTTTTTGCTCCTTGCCTTTAAAAAATCATAACTCTTTCAATTTTGCACCTAAAAATCCATATGATGGCTTATTTTTTTGCGCCACCAATTCTAATTTGTAATGACGTCAGTCATTTTGCCCAAAAATCTACGGTGAAACGGAAAAAAAAATCATTGTGCGACAAAATTGAAAAAAAAACGCAGTTTTGTAACTTTTGGGGGCTTCCGTTTCTACGTAGTACATTTTTCGGTAAAAATGACACCTTATCTTTATTCTGTAGGTCCATACGATTAAAATGATACCCTACTTATATAGATTTGATTTTTTCGGACTTCTGGAAAAAATCATAACTACATGCAGGAAAATTAATACGTTTAAAATTGTCATCTTCTGACCCCTATAACTTTTTTATTTTTCCGTGTATGGGGCGGTATGAGGGCTCATTTTTTGCGCCGTGATCTGAAGTTTTTAACGGTACAATTTTTGCATTGATAGGACTTATTGATCACTTTTTATTCATTTTTAAATGATATAAAAAGTGACCAAAAATGCACTATTTTGGAATTTTTTTGCGCGCACTCCATTGACCGAACGGTTTAATTAATGATATATTTTTATAATTCGGACATTTCCGCACGCGGTGATACCATATATGTTCATTTTTCTTTTTATTTACACTGTGTTTTTTTTTTTTATTGGAAAAGGGGGGTGATTCAAACTTTTAATAGGGGAGGAGTTAAATGATCTTTATTCACTTTTTTTTCCACTTTTTTTTTGCAGTGTTATAGCTCCCATAGGGACCTATAACACTGCACACACTGATCTTCTATGTTGATCACTGGTTTCTCATAAGAAACCAGTGATCAACGATTCTGCCGCATGACTGCTCATGCCTGGATCTCAGGCACTGAGCAGTCATTCGGCGATCGGACAGCGAGGAGGCAGGTAGGGGCCCTCCCGCTGTCCTGTCAGCTGTTCGGGATGCCCCGATTAGCCGCGGCTATCCCGAACAGCCCGACTGAGCTAGCCGTCCACTTTCGGTTTCACTTTTAGCCGCGCGGCTCAGCTCTGAGCGCGCGGCTAAAGGGTTAATAGCGCGCGGTGCCGCGATCGGCACTGCGCGCTATTAGAGACGGGTCCCGGCTTCACTATGACGCCGGGCCCGCCGTGATATGACAGGAGAGCAGGTCCAAGGGCGTACCTGTACGCCCTTGGTCCTTAAGGGGTTAAGGGCTTGCTGGGACTTGTAGTAGGACTGGACAACTGAATACAGGCAACACTGACTTGACAGATGACAGGGACTGACTTGACTTGACTCATAAAGCTGTGACTTTATCTTACTTGAATTGATGGTGGCTGCAGGACTTGACTTTGAGGTCTCCAACACTCTGGACACACACACTAGACACGACTGCACTGGACCTCAGCAGGAAGCAAGAGAGAGAAGCTCCAAGAGAGAGAGGTTCCACCAAGGGCTTATATGGGGGAGACTACCAGGGAGCCCATAGGTCACATAGGTCATGTATAATACAGTACACTGCAGAACATGTATACAGGGGGAAAAAGGTGCAAGGGGCCGTGGGCACACTGAAGGAGCCTGCCTGACAAAGCAGCAAAGGGTACAGGGTAACATCTCCCATACTGGGCCACCAAACTAGTATAAAAAAGCACAAACGGATGCGCTCCGTAGTGTAACACCAAAGGTGAGTTGGTAACGCTAAGTGTGAATTGCGCTTACCACATGAAGTTGTACTCCAACCAAGTACAACAATGGAACAGGGCGTATCATCAAAGGGTCTCTACAGCTTCGTCCAGCTGAAATAGAATCACGATAAAAACAAGCAATCTCCAGGTAGCAGAGCGGGATCAATGGAAGCGCTGAGACCAGATAAGGAGTTAAAAGGATTTATTTCCCATAATGCAACGCGTTTCACGGTCATCCGCTTCCTCAGGCATGAGGAAGCGGGTGACCGTGAAACGCGTTGCTTTATGGGAAATAAATCCTTTTAACTTCTTATCTGGTTTCAGCGCTTCCATTGATCCCGCTCTGCTACCTGGAGATTGCTTGTTTTTATCACCGCACTAGTATGGCCTAGTACTCTAATAGCAATGTTATAGAAGTGATGATAACATGAAGGACAGTAATGTAGCAGGCATTTGGCAACTTTGTTCTATAATTCTAGTTTTAGTAGTGTACAGCATGTAATAGTACTGGTAGTAGTAGTATTGGTCTGGTGCTGGCAATGCCATTATTCATTCTTCTACAAATAGCCTATTTCTGCCTGTCTAGTGTTTGTGTTGTTCTTTCTGATCATATGTCATGAGATTTGCTTGTAAAGCTTTCCGTATACACAGCATAATGATCTTGTGGCTGACAGTTCACAGGTCCATTTCAGTCATTAATATGCGTGTTTGGCTTGGCCAAATGCAGGCCATTACGTTAGAGCGGGGTGAGATAAGCAGCAGCCAGACACCAGAAACAAAAGGACTGGCCAGAAAAATTCAGACGTTGGCTGAGCATATGGTAACACTGTTAAAGATCAGATTGGCCATAGGGCTACCCAAGCTCTGTGGCAATCACCAGAAAAAGTCTACTGCCTGTGGCCAGCAGGATCTAATATTTAATGGTCCTAACTGTACCCATGCCCTGCAAAAAATAGTGAGTTACAATCTACAAACTAGTTGTCTAATTCAGTATTCTAGTATACCTCACCCTCCTGCTTGGTTATAATGGGTTGCCTAAGCTTTCCTCTACATAGTAGTTTGTACCCATGTAACAAGGTACTTTACAACTACTTGACAGTATACATGGTTGACTGATCAGATGCACTTATAATTGTTCCTCAAAAGGTCGTGACCTCCTAGGCAACCTAAGACAATCATGAAGCTTCAACATATGGTATGACAAAGCAGTATAGACAGGGTCAAATCTCCAGCTGGCACTACCCCAGACAGCAACTCTGCCCTAAATTAGCAATAGAGAAGTAGTAATATCCCAGGCCCCTATCTCCTTCCTCCCACACTCACATACATGCTATTTCCTGCTGCAAATAAGTGGTAGGTAAATAGCAGCTGGGAACAGAAGAGATAACAAACTGAGAACTACTTCTGTGATGCTTCAGAAGCAGGAACTATGGAGGTTTCTTGCTGCCTATATCTTGAATAAAGAGCTATATACAATAATACAAGTTTTATTTTGGGGGTCGACACGCTCCGTTTCTGGGGAGAGCCTGGATAGGGGTAACATTTTTGGGAAAGATAGTTCTCCTTTAAAGGTGTACTTCGGATGTATAAAAAAAAATGTCAAATCAGCTGGTGTCAGAAAGTTAAACAGATTTGTAAATTAAACCATAAAACGTGGAGAAACAGGAAAAGAGAGAGCACCCTAAAGGGTTAACACACAAAATTCACCTGGAACCGGAACACTGCATAGCATCGGTAGCCTAGAATAGCGTCTCCTGCGGGGTGCACATACAAAACGTGTGAAGTATCAATACATGTAATAAGAAAAGCACGTACGTGCACTCACCACTCAGCGGAGACAGCTCGGTGTGGAAGTCCGGTTGACGGGACGCTGGGTCACAGCATCGGCGCTGGTATGTGGGCGCTCGGAGGCTACGCAGGCTGTTTCACATGTGAATGCGTGCTTCTTCCGGCCGTGAACCGGACTTCCACACCGAGCTGTCTCCACTGAGCGGTGAGTGCACGTACGTGCTTGTCACGATGCCGGCTGGCAGGTAGTGGATCCTCTGTGCCAGAGAGGGATTGGCGTGGACCGTGCTAGTGGACCGGTTCTAAGCCACTACTGGTTTTCACCAGAGCCCGCCGCAAAGCGGGATGGTCTTGCTGCGGCGGTAGTGACCAGGTCGTATCCACTAGCAACGGCTCACCTCTCTGGCTGCTGAAGATAGGCGCGGTACAAGGGAGTAGGCAGAAGCAAGGTCGGACGTAGCAGAAGGTCGGGGCAGGCAGCAAGGATCGTAGTCAGGGGCAACGGCAGAAGGTCTGGAAACACAGGCAAGGAACACACAAGGAACGCTTTCACTGGCACTAAGGCAACAAGATCCGGCAAGGGAGTGCAAGGGAAGTGAGGTAATATAGGGAAGTGCACAGGTGATTACCCTAATTGGAACCACTGCGCCAATCAGCGGCGCAGTGGCCCTTTAAATCGCAGAGACCCGGCGCGCGCGCGCCCTAGGGAGCGGGGCCGCGAGCGCCGGGACAGAACAGACGGGGAGCGAGTCAGGTAGGGGAGCCGGGGTGCGCATCGCGAGCGGGCGCTACCCGCATCGCGAATCGCATCCCGGCTGGCAGCGGGATCGCAGCGCCCCGGGTCAGAGGACGTGACCGGAGCGCTGCAGCGGAGAGAGAGAAGCGAGCGCTCCGGGGAGGAGCGGGGACCCGGAGCGCTCGGCGTAACAGTACCCCCCCCCTTGGGTCTCCCCCTCTTCTTAGAGCCTGAGAACCTGAGGAGCAGACTTTTGTCTAGGATGTTGTCCTCAGGTTCCCAGGATCTCTCTTCAGGACCACAACCCTCCCAGTCCACTAAAAAAAAATTTTTTCCTCTGACCTTTTTGGCAGCTAAGATTTCCTTGACCGAGAAGATGTCCGAGGAGCCGGAAACAGGAGTGGGAGGAACAGATTTGGGAGAAAAACGGTTGAGGATGAGTGGTTTGAGAAGAGAGACGTGAAAGGCATTAGGGATACGAAGAGAAGGAGGAAGAAGAAGTTTATAAGAGACAGGATTAATTTGACACAAAATTTTGAAAGGACCAAGATAGCGTGGTCCCAACTTGTAGCTAGGGACACGGAAGCGGACATATTTAGCGGAGAGCCATACCTTGTCTCCAGGGGAAAAAACGGGGGGAGCTCTTCTTTTCTTATCCGCGAACCTCTTCATGCGTGAAGAAGCCTGTAAGAGAGAATTTTGGGTCTCTCTCCATATAATGGAAAGGTCACGAGAAATTTCATCCACAGCGGGCAGACCAGAGGGCAAGGGGATAGGGAGGGGGGGAAGAGGGTGACGGCCGTACACCACGAAAAATGGGGATTTGGAGGAAGATTCAGAGACCCTGAAGTTATACGAGAATTCGGCCCATGGAAGGAGATCTGCCCAGTCATCCTGGCGGGAGGAAACAAAATGTCGCAAATAATCACCCAAGATCTGGTTAATTCTTTCTACTTGTCCATTGGACTGGGGATGATATGCAGAGGAAAAATTTAATTTAATCTTGAGTTGTTTACAGAGAGCCCTCCAGAATTTAGACACGAATTGGACACCTCTATCCGAGACAATCTGCGTAGGCAACCCGTGAAGACGAAAAATGTGTACAAAAAATTGTTTAGCCAACTGAGGCGCAGAAGGAAGACCAGGAAGAGGGATGAAATGTGCCATTTTGGAGAATCGATCAACGACCACCCAAATAACAGTGTTGCCACGGGAAGGGGGTAAATCAGTAATAAAATCCATACCAATCAGAGACCAAGGCTGTTCGGGGACAGGCAGAGGATGAAGAAAACCAGCGGGCTTCTGGCGAGGAGTCTTATCCCGGGCACAGATAGTGCAGGCTCGCACAAAGTCCCCAACATCCGTCTCCAGAGTCGGCCACCAATAGAAGCGGGAGATGAGTTGCACAGATTTCTTGATGCCCGCATGACCTGCGAGATGGGAGGAGTGACCCCATTTGAGGATTCCGAGGCGTTGGCGTGGAGAAACAAAGGTCTTTCCTGGAGGAGTTTGCCTGATGGAGGCAGGAGAAGTGGAGATCAGGCAGTCAAGTGGAATGATGTGTTGCGGAGGGAGATCAACTTCTGAGGCATCCGAGGAACGAGAGAGAGCATCGGCCCTAATGTTCTTATCGGCAGGACGAAAGTGAATCTCAAAATTAAATCGGGCAAAGAACAGAGACCACCGGGCCTGGCGAGGATTCAGCCGTTGGGCAGACTGGAGGTAGGAGAGGTTCTTGTGGTCGGTGTAGATAATAACAGGAAATCTTGATCCCTCCAGCAGATGCCTCCATTCCTCAAGTGCTAATTTAATGGCTAGAAGCTCTCGATCCCCGATGGAGTAGTTCCTCTCCGCTGGAGAGAAGGTCCTAGAGAAAAAACCACAAGTGACAGCATGCCCGGAAGAATTTTTTTGTAGAAGAACAGCTCCAGCTCCCACTGAGGAGGCATCAACCTCCAATAGGAAGGGTTTGGAAGGGTCAGGTCTGGAGAGCACGGGAGCCGAAGAAAAGGCAGACTTGAGTCGTTTAAAGGCGTCTTCTGCTTGAGGAGGCCAGGACTTGGGATCAGCATTTTTTTTGGTTAAAGCCACGATAGGAGCCACAATGGTAGAAAAATGTGGAATAAATTGCCTGTAATAATTGGCGAACCCCAAAAAGCGTTGGATAGCACGGAGTCCGGAGGGGCGTGGCCAATCTAAGACGGCAGAGAGTTTGTCTGGATCCATCTGTAGTCCCTGGCCAGAGACCAAATATCCTAGAAAAGGAAGAGATTGGCATTCAAACAGACATTTCTCAATTTTGGCATAGAGTTGGTTGTCACGAAGTCTCTGAAGAACCATACGGACATGCTGGCGGTGTTCTTCTAGATTGGCAGAAAAAATTAGGATATCGTCCAGATATACAACAACACAGGAGTATAACAGATCACGAAAAATTTCATTGACAAAGTCTTGGAAGACGGCAGGGGCATTGCACAGTCCAAAGGGCATGACCAGATACTCAAAGTGTCCATCTCTGGTGTTAAATGCCGTTTTCCACTCGTCCCCCTCTCTGATGCGGATGAGGTTATAGGCGCCTCTTAAGTCCAATTTAGTGAAGATGTGGGCACCTTGGAGGCGATCAAAGAGTTCAGAGATGAGGGGTAAGGGGTAGCGGTTCTTAACCGTGATTTTATTAAGACCGCGGTAGTCAATGCAAGGACGTAGGGAGCCATCTTTTTTGGACACAAAGAAAAATCCGGCTCCGGCAGGAGAGGAGGATTTACGGATAAAGCCCTTTTTTAGATTCTCCTGGACGTATTCGGACATGGCAAGAGTCTCTGGGGCAGAGAGAGGATAAATTCTGCCCCGGGGTGGAGTAGTGCCCGGGAGGAGGTCGATAGGGCAATCATAAGGCCTGTGAGGAGGTAGAGTCTCAGCTTGTCTTTTGCAGAAAACATCCGCGAAGTCCATATAGGCCTTAGGGAGACCGGTTACTGGAGGAACCACAGAGTTACGGCAAGGGTTACTGGGAACCGGTTTTAGACAGTTCTTGGAACAAGAGGACCCCCAACTCTTGATCTCCCCAGTGGACCAATCCAGGGTTGGGGAATGAAGTTGAAGCCAGGGAAGTCCAAGGAGAATTTCCGAGGTGCAATTGGGGAGGACCAAAAGTTCAATCCTCTCATGATGAGATCCGATGCTCATAAGAAGGGGCTCCGTGCGGAAACGTATGGTACAGTCCAATCTTTCATTATTTACACAATTGATGTAGAGGGGTCTGGCGAGACTGGTCACCGGGATGTTGAACCTGTTGACGAGAGAGGCCAAAATAAAATTTCCTGCAGATCCAGAGTCCAAGAAGGCCACTGTAGAGAAGGAGAAGGCAGAGGCAGACATCCGCACCGGCACAGTAAGACGTGGAGAAGCAGAGTAGACATCAAGGACTGTCTCGCCTTTGTGCGGAGTCAGCGTACGTCTTTCCAGGCGGGGAGGACGGATAGGACAATCCCTCAGGAAGTGTTCGGTACTAGCACAGTACAGGCAGAGGTTCTCCATACGGCGTCGTGTCCTCTCTTGAGGTGTCAGGCGAGACCGGTCGACCTGCATAGCCTCCACGGCGGGAGGCACAGGAACAGATTGCAGGGGACCAGAGGAGAGAGGAGCCGAGGAGACGAAACGCCTCGTGCGAACAGAGTCCATATCTTGGCGGAGTTCCTGACGCCTTTCAGAAAAACGCATGTCAATGCGAGTGGCTAGGTGAATAAGTTCATGTAGATTAGCAGGAATTTCTCGTGCGGCCAGAACATCTTTAATGTTGCTGGATAGGCCTTTTTTGAAGGTCGCGCAGAGGGCCTCATTATTCCAGGACAATTCTGAAGCAAGTGTACGGAATTGTACGGCATACTCGCCAACGGAAGAATTACCCTGGACCAGGTTCAACAGGGCAGTCTCAGCAGAAGAGGCTCGGGCAGGTTCCTCAAAGACACTTCGGATTTCCGAGAAGAAGGAGTGTACAGAGGCAGTGACGGGGTCATTGCGGTCCCAGAGCGGTGTGGCCCATGACAGGGCTTTTCCGGACAGAAGACTGACTACGAAAGCCACCTTAGACCTTTCAGTGGGAAACAGGTCCGACATCATCTCCAGATGCAGGGAACATTGGGAAAGAAAGCCACGGCAAAACTTAGAGTCCCCATCAAATTTATCCGGCAAGGATAAGCGTATCCCAGGAGCGGCCACTCGCTGCGGAGGAGGTGCAGGAGCTGGCGGAGGAGATGATTGCTGAAGCTGTGGTAGTAACTGTTGTAGCATAACGGTCAGTTGAGACAGCTGTTGGCCTTGTTGCGCTATCTGTTGTGACTGCTGGGCGACCACCGTGGTGAGGTCAGCGACAACTGGCAGAGGAACTTCAGCGGGATCCATGGCCGGATCTACTGTCACGATGCCGGCTGGCAGGTAGTGGATCCTCTGTGCCAGAGAGGGATTGGCGTGGACCGTGCTAGTGGACCGGTTCTAAGCCACTACTGGTTTTCACCAGAGCCCGCCGCAAAGCGGGATGGTCTTGCTGCGGCGGTAGTGACCAGGTCGTATCCACTAGCAACGGCTCACCTCTCTGGCTGCTGAAGATAGGCGCGGTACAAGGGAGTAGGCAGAAGCAAGGTCGGACGTAGCAGAAGGTCGGGGCAGGCAGCAAGGATCGTAGTCAGGGGCAACGGCAGAAGGTCTGGAAACACAGGCAAGGAACACACAAGGAACGCTTTCACTGGCACTAAGGCAACAAGATCCGGCAAGGGAGTGCAAGGGAAGTGAGGTAATATAGGGAAGTGCACAGGTGATTACCCTAATTGGAACCACTGCGCCAATCAGCGGCGCAGTGGCCCTTTAAATCGCAGAGACCCGGCGCGCGCGCGCCCTAGGGAGCGGGGCCGCGCGCGCCGGGACAGAACAGACGGGGAGCGAGTCAGGTAGGGGAGCCGGGGTGCGCATCGCGAGCGGGCGCTACCCGCATCGCGAATCGCATCCCGGCTGGCAGCGGGATCGCAGCGCCCCGGGTCAGAGGACGTGACCGGAGCGCTGCAGCGGAGAGAGAGAAGCGAGCGCTCCGGGGAGGAGCGGGGACCCGGAGCGCTCGGCGTAACAGTGCTTTTCTTATTACAAGATTTGTAAATTACTTTTATTTATAAACCTTAACCCTTCCAGTACTTCTCAGCTGCTGTATACACCAGAAAGAGTTGTGTCGTTTTTTTTAGTCTGACCTCAGTTCTCTCTGCTGCCACTTCTGTCAGTGTCAGGAACTGTCCAGAGCAGGATAGGTTTGCTATGGGAATTTGCAGTTCCTGACACAGACAGTGGAAGCAGCAGAGAGCACTGTGGTCAGACTGGAAAGAACACGACAGCTTCTCCTTGCTCTGTCAGCCTTGATTGATTCATTTCTTTCTATACCCCAAAAGGAAGAGATCTATCAATCCAGTCCAGCGGGGGCAGGGAGACCACTTATTCCGCTACCCTGCAACTCATCTATAATATTTACTCCCATTAAATTTACCCTATTTCTCAATGCAACCATTTCATAGACTTGTTAATGTGGTTGCCATTGGGCTCTACTTGCAAAACGACAACATTTGGGGGCACCCTGGTTGGGAAACACTAGTCTACTGTGTAGCAGTGTGCTAGATTTTTTTTTCTTGTTGTTCTCTGCATCCTCCCGCTATCTAGGTTACATCAAAGTCACAAAGGTTAATGGTCTCCAGCTATAATAAAGGTCACTGATCATAAAAGGGAAGGCAATTAAATAGCGTACCTCAATATAATATGGTGGCCCAGTATGGTATGGTGTTTCCCGTACTTCTCCTGCCCTGTCAGGCAGAGTCTCTCCATGTCCCCAGGGCCCCCTTTATGTATTATCCCTTGTGTATATAAGTTGTGATATTAATACTGTATTGTTTCTTTAATTGTTATACCATGTGATTGTGACCCAGGAGGCACCAGTGACCAGGAGACCCCCCAAGTGACCTATGGGCTCCTTGCACAGCCCTCTATATAACCAGGGAAGGGGCTGCAATCTCTCTCTTAGTTCCTGAGGTCCAGTGCAGTCGTCTCAGTGTGTGTGTCCGGAGCATTGGAGGCCTCAAGCCTAAAATTTGCAGCCACCTGTCAATTGCAAGTAAGTCAAAGTCATCTTATTGTCAGTCGTCAAGTCAAGTCTACTGTTTAGTCACTTTGGCCTGCACCAAAGTCTGTCTAACTACTGCAAGTCCCAGCAAGCCTGCGAGGTCCCCCTGTGTCACTGGTCACCTCCTTGGGATATTGGCTGTACTGCATAGACTGTGTCATCTGTCTACCCTCAGTAAAGCTACCATTTGTCCGTAACTTGGCGTTGGTGTCTACATTGCCCCTGTGCCTTGCCCAGGACCAGTGGTATTACCTTAAGGTGGTTAAGGCTAAACCACACCCTGGTGTCACAACAAGAAGGGGTTAATAACATATGCCCCTTGGGTTATAACATCTACCCTGCACCTCACACTCCAACGCCACAATAACAATTTATTCAGTATGGCCTGCTATCCTGGTCTGTTGCTTATATTTCGACAACATATGCTGCAGGACAGAGAACCTACAGCAAAGGCACATAAACCCATAGCGGACATAAGAACTCCATGTAGATTTTGCCCTTTAGTCTCACACTCTAGTTCTGCAAGGCAACAGTGCCAATCCCTGTGCCACCATGCTGCCCAATCAGCTGCATCTGCATTATTGCTACATACTAATGTGTGGTGGCCCAGTACAGGAGTTGTACCCCTGTACCCTCGCTGCCCTGTCAGGCAGCCTCCCTGCAGTGTCCCCTGGACCCCATCACCTGTTCCCTCTGTACAATTGGTTTTATGCTATGTATTGTACATAAGAGTGTTATTATGTGGTTAACCTTTTGTCATGTGAGTGTAATCCAGTGAGGTGTCAGTGACCATGTGACCTGAGGGTGACCTATGGGATCCCACCAGAGTCTCCCCTATATAAGCCCTAGGATGAGTCTCTTCGCTCTCTTTTTCTCTTGCAGCTCAGCTTTGAGTCTTTGCTGAGGTCCAGCCAAGTCAAGTCCTAAGAGTGTGTCTGGAGTCCATAGGAGACCTCAAGTCCGTCCAGAAGCCATAAGTCTTCAAGTAAGCTACAATTGGGGTACAATCAGTCCTATTCAAGTCAGTCAAGTCAAAGTCATCTGTCTTTAGTCAGCGTGGCCTGCCGCAATATTGTCCCAGTTCACTACAAGTCCCAGCAAGCCCTGGGGTCTCTGAAGTCACTGGTCACCTCTGTGGGCCTGGCTAAGCTGTATAGACTGTTCCATCTGTCACTCAGTAAAGCTACCGTTGTCTGTAACGTGGTTAATGCCATCTGCCCCTTGGGTAATTCCATCTGCCCTGCATCACACCCTCTACCACAAATGCATTCTTTATTCTTTGCAATCCAAATATCTCCAGTCTCACAATTACACTATGAATCTAGATATATGCTTGGGGAATGTGGTCTTGTAGTCTAATGAATTTACCAGTGAGTTATGTAGAATTGCAGAATATTTGAAGTGATAGTCTGGCTGCTGTCATTAGGTGCCACAGGAGACCATTTTTCCCTGTTTTTTTGTTTTTATTTTAAAAGCTAGTGAAACTGATTTAAAATTCCCTCTGTGGTCATCTGTGGTCAGATTTGCAGATTCACTGTGTTAGTGTATCATATAACAAGAACTCATACATTAAATCTATAATGAATGGAAATTGTTCTTTTTTGACCTCCATATAGAAAATAGATTTAAAATGAAGCTGCTATACAAACTTGTTTGACCAACAGCTAACTCACTCAATCTTACGCACAGGCATGCACCCTCAGCCCAATCGAGCATGCATGTGTTCTCAATAAGAAGAGAGGAAAAAAAGTAACATCCAGACTTGGCTGGATGGATTGGGCAGTCAAAAGAAAATGGATTGGGCAGTTTTTTTTGTTTCAAACTTTTTATTAAGGATTTTTCAAATAAGTAACCGTTATTCCTCTTGCAAGAAGCATTGGTGCCACACAGGGCAGTGGTTGCAAAGTTGCTATAAACATATACAGCAGTGTCATAGAAAACAAAAACAACAAATAACACAGTACCTGTGCATCCATATAAAACAAATTAGCATGGTGTGGCGAAGCTAGATTTGGGCCATGAGCTCCATCGACGGATTAAGAAGCGAGTTGTGCCATTTTGTAAGGCTATAGCTTTCTCAAATCTGTAAGATTGGGATAAAGGGGAGAAGACTTCTGAGGCATCAGGTGGGGCTGTCTCTTTCCAATGTCTGGCTATGATCAATTTTGCTATAACTAAGGCTTTACACAGAAGGGAACGATACTTGGGGGGGGGGGGGGGGGGGGGGCAAATTTGTGAACTCCCACAAGTCAAAATGCTAGTGGGGGTGATAACTGAATGGATGGGAGCATTAATTCCTTCAGTACATTTTAGATGCCAGACCAATATGTGTGTAAAAGAAGGCAGAACCAAAAACATGACTCATGGTTCCTTTTTCCCCACAATTCCTCCAACACAAAGGCGAAACAGAAGGATATAATATATGTAGTCTCGTAGGTGTCATATACCATCTCAGGCGCACTTTAAGCGCTGATTCCAGCTGTGCTACACATGGGAGGGACCTTTGTGTACAAATAATAGATTGTTTCCAATCATTTTCCGTGATGTTGTAAGATAGCTCCTTGGACCAGGCTGCCATGGGGGGTGCCTTGTGGTAATGGTGTATCATTTTCTAAGATACTATAGAGAAGTCTCAATCCTTTTTCTGTACCTTTAATAACAGCATATGCTGCAGAACAATATTTAAAGTCGCCAAGTGTTCCAGGAATTTATGTAATGGCGGATTTGTAAAAATCCTTCCTAGGTAGCTTATACTTATGCTGAAGGTCAGCAAATGTTTGCAATTACCCATCAGCATATAACTGTGATAACATTTCTAAGCCAGCTTCACTCCATGCGGACAGGTCCAAGTCTGCTACTGCACTACACAACACACTCAGTGGGATATATGTAGGTGGGGATGCATGGATCGTGACATTAAGTGTGTGTAATTTCTTCCAACATTGTAAACCTGTAACTCTCAGAGGTGATGCAGAAGAGGGAATGTTGATATGTAATAAGTTAAAGAAAAATAAAGGGCGAGAGTCAGTCATACCATAACAAGTAGGTTCCAAGTGGGTCCAGATGGGGAGGACCAAAGTCCCCGCTGCTGTTCCGCTACCATGGCCACATAGTAGTTGTAAAGATCTGGGAGGCCTAAGCCACAAATTACATTTGTGTCTAGTCATGAGGTTGTGGGCAACTCTATGATTGGTGCATTTCCAAACAAAGGAAGCTAAAATCTTTTGTAAGGTCCTGAATAATACAGAAGCTTAGGTAGGATTAACATCTTAAAGGAGGCTATCCTCCCCACCCAAGATATCTCATATCTACCCGGTCCATCTAGATCCTCCCGGAATGATTTTAGAAATGACTGATAGTTGCTAGGGAACAGAGAGGCATATGAGTTAGTTATATGTGGACCTAAGTAGAAAATGTGACCATCTCTCCAATCCAATAAGAAAGACTGTTTCAATTTCTCCACTAAAGCTGGGTCTAGGGTAATGTGTAGAACCTGCGATTTCAGCTGGTTCAGCTTATAGTAGGACACGCAGCTGAACTCTGTAATGAGTTTAAGGGACTCGGGCAGGGAGTGCTCAGGGTCCAGAGGGTCAAGATTACATCATCAGCGTAAAGAGAAATCAGGTGGGAGATACCCCCAATTCAAAACCCCTTGATACTAGGACAGGAGCGAAGAGACAGAGCTAGTGGCTCCATACAAAACACAAATATAAGGGGGGGGACAGTGGGCACCCCCGCCGAGTCCTGATGGATAGAGGGAATTTCTGTGATAAGGTGCCATTATTAAAGACCCTCGCGTTAGGGGCAGAGTAAAGGGCCATCACCGATTTCAATATCATACCTCCAAAACTGACACTGACAAGGCGAACGACCAATGTGTGCGGTCAAACGCCTTCTCGGCGTCCAGTGACAAGAACACCGATGGTATTCGATGCCTGTCTATGTAATGCAGGAGGTTGATGACTCTCCCAGTGTTTTCATAAGCTTGTCTCCTGCGTACAAATCCCACTTGGTCATAGTTCACTAGAGATGTCATGAAAGGGGCTATATGATCAGCGAAGGTCCTGGTGTAAAATTATTGAATCCACATTTAAAAAGGTAAATGGGACAAAAGTTACTGAGGAAGTCTGAGGGCTTACTGAGCTGGATTGGGCAGTCTTATTTGCCTGATCTGAAGGCTCGTCCAACACTTATCAAATGTGTGTGACCAGCTTAGCACCAAAGCCGTGATACATTAAGATGATTGAATTAATACAGACCTTCCTAAGTTAGATCTCATGATATATGTTGAGGTGAAAGGAACTCCTATCTGTTATCCAAAGCTAAAAGCTGAAGTGTATCCAATGAAATTCGGTGAAAACAGCTGATTCTGTCTAAGGATGCTTGCAAATGAACTTATTTTGTTTCATAGTCCCAGCGTGTTTCCTGCTGTGAGTTAGAAAGGGGCGGGCCCTCCACAAGCTGTCCGCAACAGATTTTCGGCAGTGGAATCTCCGGTGTTGAAAATTCGCCATAGACCCTATTGACATCAATGCGGTCTGCAGTGGATTTTCCGCAGCGGACATTCTGCTGGCGAAAATCTGCTGTGGGTAGCGCATGGAGGCCCCGCCCCTTTTCAAACTCGCAGCAGTAGATCCTCTGCGGGTTTGAAAAGAAATCCACTTGTGTGAATGAGCCCTAATACTTGTTTTTTTCTGCAACTCCTTAAGTCATCTGACATACCCGTATTATTCATAAAGCAACATAAAAGCATTAATCTTAATATCATATAGATAATAATCTTATTATGTTTTATTTTCTCACCAAGGACATAACCTTCATAAGTGCAGAGAGTATCACTATCGGTCCCATTTATCCTCATGGAGGTCTGGAATCTGTTGCTCAGTTCAATCTGGTGGCAGATATGATTAATATGTTGCTGAGTTCAAACAGAGCACAGAAATAACAACTCAAAAAAAAACAAAATCGAGCGTACAATAAATACCCACTCATGAAGGCAAAGTAAGACACTGGCCTGGTAGTTAAGTGCAAATTATTGCTTTCTGTCCCCAGTCTTGTAGACTTCCTGCACAAATGTTCTTCAATAAGGTTAACAGGAAACTTTCTGTCTGCTCTGATAAGTCCTTGGGACATTAACGTACATTGTTGTTTTTTCAGTGCTAAAAAGAGATATTTTACTTTAGATTTTTATTTACTTTTATCATATGACTGAGTATAAGATCTCTCCAGTCATGGACAAAACTAAACACTGTAGTTTTTCTACACAATTGCTTCTCTGTATTTTGAAGCGATGCCTCACATAGTCCATGAAGGGCATTTATTATGGTAATTAGTGCATTATTTTTTGTTTTGCACAAAAAGTTGCACACGCTCCTAAGCATTTTTTTAATCAACTTTTGAGGGTATGCATAAAGTTGCAAACAGCCCTATCTAAGCAACTTTCAGTTTTCACTTTGCAGTGGTCGGGAATTTATGAAGTGTGAATGTCTCATGTAGGCAAAAAAAAGTTGCAAACCCCCTTCAAAAAGACAAAGCCAGGCCAGACCTGGCTTACAAAAAATGCCTTTTTTTTTTAAATCACACAAAAAGTCGCAATTGCGACTTCTCTTGGCCCCCTTGTATGGTGCACCACAAGCACCGTTCTTATACACAGCAACACATGAATAAAGTTCACTTCTTAGGGGGGAGTACACTTTCCCTAGTAGCAATGGTGGGCACGCACCCGAATCCTGTTCGTGCAACTCTATATATACACTCTATATTTGCTAAGGATCGGCCGTTGCTGCGAGGCTTGGGCCTAACTCACGTTTTTTAGCAGCGCAGGTTCTATAGAGAGATGTTGCTCGCTTGGCAACCCAGGAACAAAGAGAACTAAAATGACTGCCGCGTCGCTTATATGGACAGGGGGCGGAGTCTAATTTGATAGGTCCAAGGTCAGCTGTCACTCACCGTCACACAGGCTTCTGGGTGATCATCTGACTTCCTATACAGGTCCTTTACACACAATAAACCAAAACGAGGTTAGAAATACCAAAGTGAGGCCTGGAACGCATCCAGAGTGAGGCTTGGAACGCATCACATGACCCAAAGGCCCTGCGACGCCATGGAAACAAGTAATTAACCATTTATTTACATTTACTATCCCATTTACATTAACCTATGGATAAATTAGAGATTTATACACTAGAATAGAGGCGACTAGGGGTAGACTGGCTAAGAGGGATCCCTAAGTCCTATAGACTCTGGCTATGGGGACCCATAAATATACAACTACCGTATAGAATGCGGTACTGGGACACCACACACTGCTCAAAAAAATAAAGGGAACACTAAGATAACACATCCTAGATCTGAATGAATGAACTAATCGTATGAAATACTTTCATCTTTGAATGTGCTAACAACAAAATCACACAAAAATTATCAATGGAAATCAAATTTATCAACACTCAAAATCACACTCAAAATCAAAGTGGAAAACCACACTACAGGCTGATCCAACTTTGATGTAATGTCCTAAAAACAAGTCAAAATGAGGCTCAGTAGTGTGTGTGGCCTCCACGTGCCCGTATGACCTCCCTACAACACCTGGGCATGCTCCTGATGAGGTGGCGATGGTCTCCTGAGGGATGTCCTCCCAGACCTGGACTAAAGCATCCGCCAACTCCTGGACAGTCTGTGGTGCAACGTGGCATTGGTGGATGGAACGAGACATGATGTCCCAGATGTGCTCAATCGGATTCAGGTCTGGGGAACGGGCGGGCCAGTCCATAGCATCAATGCCTTCCTCTTGCAGGAACTGCTGACACACTCCAGCCACATGAGGTCTAGCATTGTCTTGCATTAGGAAGAACCCAGGGCCAACCGCACCCGCATATGGTCTCACAAGGGGTCTGAGGATCTCATCTCGGGAACCTAATGGCAGTCAGGCTACCTCTAGCAAGAACATGGAAGGCTGTGCGGCCCCCCAAAGAAATGCCACCCCCCACCATTACTGACCCACCGCCAAACCGGTAATGCTGGAGGATGTTGCAGGAAGCAGAATGTTTTCCATGGCATCTCCAGACTCTGTCATGTCTGTCACATGTGTTCAGTGTGAACCTGCTTTCATCTGTGAAGAGCACAGGGCGCCAGTAGCGAATTTGCCAATCTTGGTGTTCTCTGGCGAATGCCAAATGTCCTGCACGGTGTTGGGCTGTAAGCACAACCCCCACCTGTGGACGTCAGGCCCTCATACCACCCTCATGGAGTCTGTTTCTTACCGTTTGAGTGGACACATGCACATTTGTGACCTGCTGGAGGTCATTTTGCAGTGCTCTGGCAGTGCTCCACCTGATCCTCCTTGCACAAAGGAGGAGGTAGCGGTCCTGCTGCTGGGTTGTTGTCCTCCTATGGCCTCCTCCACATATCTTGATGTACTCGCCTGTCTCCCTAGTATCGCCTCCATACTCTGGACGCTACACTGACAGACACAGCAAACCTTCTTGCCACAGCTCACATTGATGTGTCATTCTGGATGAGCTGCACTACCTGAGCCCCTTGTGTGGGTTGTAGACTCCGTCTTATGCTACCAGTAGAGTGAAAGCACCGCCAGCATTCAAAAGTGACCAAAACATCAGCCAGGAAGCATAGGAACTGAGAAGTGGCCTGTGGTCACCACCTGCAGAACTATTCCTTTACTGGGGGTGTCTTGCTAATTGCCTATAATTTCACCACCTGTTGTCTGTTCCATTTGCACAACAGCATGTGAAATTGATTGTCAATCAGGGTTGCCTGAGTGGACAGTGAGATTTCACAGAAGTGTGATTGACTTGCAGTTACATTGTGTTGTTTAAAGGGGTTGTGCGCTGCCCGGTCTTTCGGAGCTCCACTCATAGCGTCCGGAAGTTAATTACTCCAAACGCTGTGTGCGGGCATCAGTGTTCGCGGCCGCCGGGCGTGACATCACGCCCGGCCCCCTCGTGACATCACGCCCACCCCCTCAACGAAAGTCTATGGGAAGGTGGCGCTACCGCTTATCACGCCCCCTTCCCATAGACTTTGGTAGAGGGGGCGGGCGTGACGTCACGCCCAGCGGCCGCGAACATGGAAGCCCGCACACAGCGTTTGGAGTAATGAACTTCCGGACGCTGTTAGCGGAGCTCCGAATGGCCGGGCAGCGCACAACCCCTTTAAGTGTTCCCTTTGTATTTTTGAGCAGTGTATATAAAACTTTATTAAAAGAAGCACTGCAGGGTTTTATTGTCATTATTGCAGAAGGTAATGTGCATTTTTAACATCCTCTGCCCTGTCTGATCATTACCCCCCCTACAACTCCCCTTCATTTACTGAATATTATGAGTATTTATAGTAAAACAATGTGAAACTCTGTGTGCTGTCTGTGTAATGCAGGATTGACCACTAATGAAATATATGTTGCCAATAAAGCCGTCAAAAAGTTCTAAAAAAAAAATTATAATCTTTGTTTCCTATAGCAACCTATCACAAATGTTATTTTCCTGAGCAGTTAAAGAAATTTAGGCTGCATCGTGAATGGTTGCCATGGGCAACAACATTTTTTTTTCTTTGACAGCTTTGGAAATAAGGCCCTATAGCCATAGCAACAGTCGGTGTAAAAAGTATAGATAACTTGTTAAAGCAAATTCATTTGTATACTGCACTGAGCTATCCCTCCATTCTCCACACCCGCACTATAGATTAGTCTGTCCGTGCCCCCCCACCAGCATTTATCCAGCTTTTCTATATGGAAAACCCTAAGAGAACCCCCCACTTTGATGCTGGGTCTGAAAGTTGGCCTGTCATGTATGAATAAGAACAAGAAATCGTTCTCCAGCACATTGAGTGATACGGCCTTGGAGATTCAGCTGTGTCACCGCTGGTAGCTGGGTCTGTTGCTAAGCAACACCCTGAATATATTCGGATCGCTATTTAACAAGCAGCAAGCACATAGTAATATTCACTGGGTCTCCTTTAAGGGGCTTATTTACCGGTAGCCAAAGGCACACAGATTTTGCTGTGCATTGGATCCTTATTTTTTTTACATACGTGCACAAGCATTATATTATACATGTATGTCTGCATGATGTGCTATGTCATGAATAGTGAGCTGCCTGTGAGGGGGGAAATTGCACACAACACTGTGTATTTGTTTTTCTTGGAGTGTTTCTTTAAATTATTTATTTATTGATCTCTGCATATTAAATAAGTACCATATACATAATGGTTATCATTAAGAAAGGTCAGCTATGGTTGACGGGATAAAATCACTATGGGGGAGATTATTCAAAACCTGTACATAGTAAAAGTTGACCAGCTGCCCACAGCAACCAATCGGATCGCTTTTTTTTAAAAGGTCTCTGAAAAATAAAAGAAGCAATCTGATTGGTTGCTATGGGCAACTAGCCAACTTTTACTATGCACAGGTTTTGATAAATCTTACCTTATGTCTATGCAGGATTTACATAGCAGAGGGCCACAGGTCAAGAAGACTTTATGTGAGCTCCTTGATAGCCGAAAGCTAAATAAAAAATAGAGACTCCTAAACTAGACCTCAAAATTCATTTAGACCCCCAAATTATTTCAGTTCCTAGATCAGACTCCTGTTACTGTAGACCTTAGACTAGACCTCATAATACATTTTGGACCCATACTAAATACAATAAATATATTCAGAATCCTATATATCACACCCTAAACCAGATTCTAAATTAGTTTCAGACTCCAGACGAGACCTTCTGAATATATTTAGACACCCATTTCAATATCAGACCTCCGAACGCTATATTATTATGAGACCTCAGACTTGACCATACAAAACTATATTTATATCAGAGCTTGGATTAGACCCCACTTAACTTAATTTTGACCCCAGATCAAAGGAAAAAAATATTCATACTCCAGCACTACTGATATAGGTTCTGTACAGGAATAAGAACCTGGAGGGAGAAAGGTAAGTATAGAGGCCATCAACAAAAAGAAAGACACAGACTGCACTCACCATCCAATGGCATTTATTCCATGTGACCAGACATGACAGGCTTAGGTGGGGGTGGAGGCGGGGGTGACCGGGACAGAGTGTTTCACGCTGCTAAGGCGCTTCTTCCAGCCGGTATACACAACGCTGTGTATACCGGCTGGAAGAAGCAACTTAGCAGCATGAAACAATCTGTCCCGGTCACCCCCGCCTCCACCCCCACCTAAGCCTGTCATGTCTGGTCACATGGAATAAACGCCATTGGATGGTGAGTGCAGTCTGTGTCTTTCTTTTTGTTGATATCCTTATACACTATTGGATTGTGCACCACCGCACCTAACGCTACACGTCAGAAACTCCAGAGCTACCCATGCCACACCTGCCCCCGCATACCTTAGTTGAGCAGTGCCGGACCATTTCTTTCTTCCTTCTTAACCATTGAAGCATAAGTATAGAGGTCATTGTATATCGGATTATTCCAATAATAATGGCTGATTATTATTATTCTAATTGTGGAAGAGCCCTTCCACATTCTGCACCTGGCTGAAACAAGTACCCTGGTACAGAAGCAGGACACCAGAGGCTTTGGGGGAGCGTGGGAGGTGAGTAAAGGTTTTTTTTTTTTTTTTATATCTGGGTGTGGCAGGGTGGGCATATTTAAAAAATAAAAACAAACAAACACCCTCTCGCTGCATAACCCCGCTGCATAACCCCAATAAAGTCTACCCAATTGGCCTGTTATAAAGAAGCACTATGTATTTTGTTTTTTTATTGCCTGCCAGGAGGAAGATGGTATGCTTACTTACCCGGGCTGACCCATGTTTCCTGATACAGCGTTAGGCCTTGTTCACATTGGAATCCGGAACAGAGATTCGGCTGCAGCAGAGACCTGTTGAATTTAACGAGATTCTGCACACAGATGTTTCCAGCACGGAAATTCCATTTTCTATGTCCGCACAAAGAATGAATATGTTTATTCTTTGCGCAGAGTCCGCATGGAATGCATATCCGTCTATGAGAAGCGCAGTCCTAGCACTGGCACTGGACATTTTCCGTGCAGACATTCTGTAGTTTTAACATAGCCTTATTCCCCCCCCCCCCTCCCTTTGAGAAGCTGTTTCAGCCCAGCTAGACAACTACATGACTGCACCCACTGGAGAGTACATTTTGTTAGGCCGCAATTCACCAAAATTGACTTTTGGCCTAACCAAACTAAAGTAGGTGCGGTCAAGTGGTCATTCAGCTTGACCGGAACCGCTTTTAAAGATGCTTCTCATAGGGATACCCATGACAGTAACTTACAGTCTAATCGAACATGTTCTACAAAGAAGAGGGTCAGTCAACAGATCTGGCTGTGCCACTTCATCTAGCCAGCACCACAAGGGCACGGTCACATGGTTCTATCGACTTTTATACATTTTATTTGCGGGACACCAAACTCTAAAACATTTACCAGGATAAGACAGATCAATTATAGATGCAAGTATTGTACATTTGGTCTGGTGAACCCTGTGACCACACCCTGGTATATGTTGGAATACCTTTTGATGGTATTCTGATTTATTCTCCTGCAGACACAATGTAAATGAGGAACTGAAAACATGCAATAGATTTTGCTATCAATATGCTGCAAGTCTGCTGCAATGAAGATTAGTGTAATGTGTAAGTTCCTCAAAGAACAGGGTTCCCCAACCTGTGGCTTCCAGACTGTTGCGAAACTACGCCTTGCATCATCCTCTGACAGTCTTCATGATGGGAGTTGTAGTTTGGCAGCAGCTGGAGATACATAGGTTGGGTGTTTGCCGCTGCAAGATTAAATGTTGGACTGTTCGGACTGTTCACATCAGATTTTTTGCAGCTGGATTACCGCTGGCGCAAATCTGCCACAGACCCCATTGGCTTCAAAGAAATTCCGCTGCCAAAAAATCTGCCACAGACAATCCGCCCACATTCAAACTTGAAGTGGGAAACACGCAATGACAAAATCCACAGTATGTGAACATGCTACAAATGTAAAATAGTGTATATCTGATTCTGGAAAAGCTGGGTGACATTTATCAGCTGTCTGGGCCACTGTACACTGCTCCTATAGATCCTTGAGGGTCAACCACAGGGATTACACTAAGGCCGATTTCACATGGCAGAATTTCTGCACTGAATTCTTCATGAAAATTCTGCATGAATTTATAGCCAATTCACTTCAATCGAATTACGGTAGCGGAAATTCTGCTGTGTGAATGGGACAGCGGAATCTCATTGAAGTGTACTGCTATTAATTAATGCAGAATTTTCATGCAGAATTCCATGCGGAATTATTGCAGAAATTCTGATCTGTAAATGTTTCCTAAGGCTATGTTCACACGCCAGAATTTCTGCATGGAATTCTGCATGAAAATACAGCCAATACACTTCAATGGGATTTTGCTGTCCCATTCACTCAACAGAATTTCTGCTGCAGGAATTTAATTGAAGTAAATGATCAATAAATTTCTGCGGAAGCTACTACAGAATTATCATGCAAAATTCAGTGCAGAAATGATGCGGTATGAACATAGCCTAAATGTTGCATGAAATCCGCCCATGTGAACAGACCCTTAGGTCGCATTCACACGGCGGAAGGACAGCACGGAATGCGCCGTCTCATAGATGGTTATGCATTCCGTTTGTAATCCGCACAAAAAATTAATGCGTTCACTCTTTGAGCGGACACGGAAAAACAATTTCTGTGCCGGAAACATCTGGCACTGAAATTTTGCCATGTGCACAGAGCAGCAGAATCCCGTTAAATTCAACTGGATTCTGCTGCAGTAGAAATACCACCGTGTGAACGCGGCCTTAGGGTATGTTCACACTACGGATTATAAACGGAATCTCCACTCGCAGAATTCCGCGAGTGGAGATTCCATTCTGGCGGCCGCCGCCACAATACTTCAGAGGTAGGACTGCGCGGCACTGCGCCGTCACCATTGATGGCTATGCAGTGTTCGCGGACTTTCACACAAAGAATGAACATGTTCTTTCGTTGTGCGGAACAATTTCAGCGGCGGAATTCCGCAGTGTGAACGGGTCTCGCGGAAACCCATTCACACTGATGTTTATGTTCACATAATTCGGAGAGAATTACGTAGTGTGAACATACCCTTAAGATGAAAACAGTTCCCTGTATATAAAGATTCTCACTCCAGCACTCCAGCTAGAGCTCTGTATCCCGGCCGGAGCGCCTCCAGCTGTTGCCAAACTACAACTTCCAGCATGGAGTTGTAGTTTTGAAACCACTGGAACAGTGTTTCCCAACCAGGGGCTGCAGCTGTTGTAAAACTACAACTCTCAGCATGAAGAGCTGTGTTTCCCGGCCGGAGCGCCTCCAGCTGTTGCCAAACTACAACTTCCAACATAGGGTGCATTCACATCACGTTTTTGCAATACAGTTCCCATATCAGGTTTTTGATGAAAAACTGATTCCTCAAAACCAGACTAAACTGTATCAAAAAGTGTGTACAAATTTTAACCCGTATACAGTTACAAACCGTATACGGTTTAAAAAATTATGTCCGGTTGCATCCGTTTTTTAAGAAAAAAACGTATACATTTTTTACTTTTCACTCCATTATGAATAAAGTTTCACTTGTTTGATTGAAATTCCAAGAAAATAACCTGCAAAGTCAAAAACTGTATGGTGAAAACCGGATGGAACCTACGCACATATGGTTCTTTATGGTTCCCCTTGACTCCCATGTTAAAAAAAAAAAACGTATACGGTTTAAGGCTGGGTTCACGTCACGTTTTCTCCCATACGGGAGCGCATACGGCAGGGGGGAGCTGAAACCTTGCGCTCCCGTATGCCTTTCTATGCACTCCCGTATGTAATTCATTTCAATGAGCTGACCGCAGTGAAACGTTCGGTCCGGTCTGCTCATTTTTGCGCCGTATGCGCTTTTACAACCGGACCTAAAACCGTGGTTGATCACAGTTTTAGGTCCGGTGAAAAAGCGCATACAGCGAAAAAATGAGCCGACCGGACCGAACGTTTCACTACAGCCGGCTCATTGAAATGAATTACATACGGGACCGCATAGAAAGGCATACGGGAGCGTAAGGTTTCAGCTCCCCCCTGCCGTATGCGCTCCCGTATGGGAGAAAACGTGACGTGAACCCAGCCTAATACAGTTTTTCACCCGGACCAAAAACTGTGGTAGGCTATGGTTTTGGGTACGGGAAAAAAACTGACAAAACCGTACAGGATGCAAAACGGATGCATCTTTTGGCTTACAGTTTTCAATGGAGAGTCAATGCATACGGTTTTCAATACGGTTCCATACGGTTTTCACATAGAAAACGTATATGGGAACTGTATTGCAAAAACGTGGTGTGAATGCAGCCACAGAGTGCCAGTTTTGTAACAGCTGGAGCGTTGTTTCCCGACCAGCTGTTGCAAAACTACAACTCCCAGCATGCTGGGAGTTGTAGTTTTACAACAGCTGGAGGCACACTGGCTGGGGAATAATGCTTTTAATTATTTTCTTATTCCTAAACTTCATGGAGTTATAAGTGGGGGGGGGGGGGGAAGGTTTCTTTCTGGATTAAAGTTTACTTTTGTTTGCTGCAGGAAATTGCTGTAGACTAAATAAATGTATAAATGTAGCTGTTCCTTTAAAAAAAGAAAAAAAAAAGAAAAACTCAGCTGCTTTGGCAGAAGTGAAAGTAAAGATAGAGGGCGCTGCTGAGCCGTACAGTCAATTTCAGAGGCGAGAAAGAAAAGTGTGACGCAGGCAGAGCTGGAGTGGGCGGAGCTGACAGGGAAGGAGACTGCTGCTCTGCTCTCTCTACAGACAGGCTGAGGCGGTGACACGGGTTCGATTCCCTCCTTTGGATCTTATCTGCCCCTGGCCTGGGGGGCTCATCGAGAAATCCCTGGCATCACAGAGGGGTGTGCAGAACTGACCGATTGTTGCAAAGGGAAGCTGCGATCTTGCACTGGACCCAGAAAGAGGTGCATTCATGTACAGTACTGGCTCGGAGAAGGGGGCTCTGTCTATCCGGACTGGGGGCATTTAAATAGCAAAGGAAGCAGATGTGGATTGCCTTTCAGACTCCAACAAGGGGCTCACAATAACTGGGACTCCCGATTGTTTTACCCATCATTTGGATGCAGGAATAATACAGATACAGATGCAGCTCTGCTCTGCTCTGACATTAACCCGGACCTAAAAGACTGAGAATTAGTAAAAAAAAAAAAAAATTATAATAATATTATTATTATTTTTAATGTTGCCTATTTTATTTTCTAATTTCAGCTGACCAGGAAAGGGTTACACAGATAAAAAAAAAAAAAGAAAAAAAAAAAAAAAAAAAAGGCATCGACCCAACTCTCACACTATCGATCCTCTACACGAATCAGGAAGGGCGTTGTGCAGTTTTGTTTGTTTTTTCTAATGTTGGCATGCTCAACCTAACGTAAATATTTTCTACGAAATCTATTTTTTATTTATGACCCGACCTGTTTTTATACATATATATAGATACGCCGTCTTCTTAACAAGCTCCGTTCACTTGATCTGCTATTGAAAAGGCATAAAAGGAGGGGGGCGGGAGAGAAGGTTGTAAATTTAATATATATAGAGAGAGAGATATATTAAAAAAAAGATACTTATTTTTTTTTTTACAATTTTTTTTTTAATTATTTCGGGATAGGGGGAAATAGATCTATTTTTTATTAAAGGGACTAAAGAAACAAGATGGCTGAAGGGAAGTGTTTTTTGAATGTGGTCATAATGCAAAAAGGTCCAGCGGCTGGGAGATGGGATTGAAGTTTCCTTGATCGAGCATAATTAATCTATAAATAAAAGGGGCTGAGGAAGGGGGCGTCTGGATTCTGAGATCCGTTTAGCCACATTGTATTTTCTGTATTTTTTTTTTCTTTATCCCGGTGGGTTTCTACAAGTTTGGAAACGAGCACTTGAATATTCATGGTAAGGGTGACATTCTTTAAGAAGTAAATGTGTTAATTTTCTGTGACTGTCTCCCTCATTGGCCCCACTGTCAGTGCCCTTGCAGATTGGATGTAAAATCAGGAATAGCTTTCATGTCAGGAGGAGGGAGACTGGAGGGGGAGGGCTGTGATTAGCTGCTGAGAAATTCCTTTTCAGTTTGATCAAGGCATGCGAAGCCTAATCCACTGACCACAATCCAACTCTTTCATTTTTGCTCCGGTTTATTTTGTATTTTTTTCTTCTTCTTCATTTCTATGGTGGAATATTGTGTCCATACATAGGCTCGGGTTTATGGTCAGGGTACCTGTTAAAATTTTTTTTTGCATTCGGCATTTCACGTTAAAAAAAGGAGTTTTTCAAAGCCCTTTTTTTTTTCCTCTTATTTGCGAAACAAGGAAGAGGTGGGAGGGTTTTTCTCGCTCCGGGCTGGAATTTGAGCTGTGAGACTGAACTGTCTCTTTCAGAGCCCCATCCAGGATCACTCTCTATGGAAACAACCTCAAGAATTTGGTTCATTTCAAGGAAGGCTTTCTAGATTTCCAAGCCCCTCTTATTTTAAACAATTCCCATAGCACGGAATATGCGCTGTGAAGTTACTCGCTCGTAAATAGATTTCAGTTGTATTTTGCTTGTCCGTCTACCTATAGTTTTTTTTTTTTTTTTTTTTACATTTTATTATTATTTCAGTTTTAGTTTAAAAAAGAAAGCAGACAAAAAATTTTTGGGCTGTACCCCACTCAGTTCTGTAAACCGTGGTACACGTTACGCTGCCAAGCTGGAGATGGCGGAGAATTGGAAAAACTGTTTTGAAGAAGAGCTGATATGTCCTATATGTCTGCATGTGTTTGTTGAACCCGTTCAGCTTCCGTGTAAGCACAATTTCTGCAGAGGTTGCATAAGTGAGGCCTGGGCAAAAGAGACAGGCCTGGTGAGGTGCCCTGAGTGCAACCAGGCCTATAATCAAAAGCCCAATCTGGAAAAGAACCTTAAGCTCACAAATATTGTGGAAAAATTTAATTCTCTCAATGTGGACAAGCCGCCATCTATCCTGCATTGTGTATTCTGTAGAAGGGGCCCACCACTGCCTGCCCAGAAGATCTGTTTGAGATGTGAAGCGCCATGCTGCCAGTCCCACGTCCAGACTCACCTACAACAGCCTTCTACTGCTCGAGGGCATCTCCTAGTAGAAGCTGAAGACGTTAGGGCCTGGAGTTGTCCACAACATAACGCTTACCGACTATACCACTGTGAAGCCGAGCAGGTGGCAGTGTGCCAGTTCTGCTGCTACTATAGTGGTGCCCACCAAGGACATTCAGTGTGTGATGTGGAGATACGCAGAAATGAGATCAGAGTAAGTACTTTCTTCATTCTATACCTGTGTTATTCAATGTTTAAATTCTACATTAGGTTGATTTAGTGAAATGACTGCTATATTGTACTGTGCTTGTTTATACTTAGGCCATGGCAAGGATATTCATTGGATACTTGGCCTTAAGTGGCCATGTCCATAGCACTTGACTTGACACCAGTAACGTCACCATTTCTTAATTTGTACCACAGGCCGTGGGCTTGTGAATAGTAGGTCATGTGTTCAACATGGAAGCCATCACTTGCCATAGTTCATCTTCATTGGATAGAATTTTGCTGCTCCGTTTCTGTCAACTGTTCATGAGGAATAGCATTGGCTTAAGAAATGTTGCATAGTGCGTCATAGGGAACATTTAGGAAATGCATGTTCGCCAAGGCCTCTGACAGCACAGATAGTAAATACTAGCTTTGCTGCCAAGTAGCCTTAAACACAAGCTAGAGGTAACCTAGAAATGCCTTGAGGGGTGAGATTTATTTTCAGCCACAACACACAGATACATGGCTGTAGAGAAGTTTTTATGTTTTTTTTCCCGTCTTTTTCTGAAATATTTTCCAAAATATTGAGATCAGCCTTGTTTTTTTTTTGTAAATTTTGCATGTTTTTTAATTGTGCTTTCTCTGATAAGGAGATTTCCTTTTTGTAAGTAGATAACCTATGGATCTGCTGTCTTTTGTTGATCTACAGCTCGTTGCATTCTGGGAAGTAGGGTCTTTCGCAGGTTTCCTGCCATTGCTCTGTGGGCCTTCATTTCTGATAGAGCTGATGATGTCAGAAAATCATGAATGGAGAATTTTCCTGATTGTATTAATTTTGTCTTTACCATCACAACTTGCCTGCTGGTTCATAATATGGAACTATGGGTACTCCCTGTATTCTCCCCATGGAGATTTGCTTTAGGATTCTGGGTGCATTGGAACAGGACACAGCTGTTTCTCTCATAGATTTCATATGAAACCATATGGAAGTATGAAATGCAGGTTAAGGCCTCCTGCAGATTTATGGACATGAGGTAATATAGAGTTCATAACAGCTACGTATTACAGAGCTATAGGCCCTTAGTGTCCTGTTGCATGGTGCCTTATTGTAAAAAAAAATTTCCCCATAGAAGCAATGTTATTATTTCTGTTGGATTTTTGCAGAATCTCACAGCGAAACAAACCCCTGTGTGCCTAAAATTAGAGGGGTGCTCAGGTACAGCATGCCCACAGTAGTCTATCAATGCCATAAGAAGGCTCGAAACAACTCAGGAGTTTCATAAATTCATAATACTTTTCTATGACACGATTTCCTGTGACCAGTAGGAAATTGTTCAAGTTTTCATACAGTTTGTAGGAAAACCAGAAGAAGGCCACTTAGTGGCCAGGGCCCATTGGAAATGAATGGCCAGGAAGAATTGAATATCCAGATAAGGTTTTCTTCATTTGTTTTCTAGTATTTGAGGTTAATACTAGTGGTAAACTTGGAACGGTTTTGTCTAAATTGTATTGGAAAAATTTCTGTTGTTTTGGCCAACTTAACTTCCTAAACACGTGATCATTTTGCATGTTCAATTGCTAAATATGTAGACAAGAAGTTCTGAAAGTCTTCATATATTTTTAGGACCATTTTTCGGAAAAAAAGTGCAGTTGAAACAGTTATTTACAGATTCATCTTAACTGAAGAATAGCTATAGAGGGTGCAATGTTAGGCTAGGTTCAGACTACGGAATTTCCGCCTGCAATTCTGCTTTGAAATTGCAGGCAGAAATTCCGCTTGCTAAAATGTATAGTGTAGTGAATGGGTTTCCGTTCACAAATTCACACTTCGGAATTTGTGAAGCGGAATTTGTGAACGGAAAAACCGCTTGGAAATTTCCGCCTGAAGAATGGCGTTGCTCTTTCTTCAGGCGGAAATCCGCGCGGAACACATTGCAGTCTATTGGAGACTGCAGTGTCCGCACGGTCCTAGCGCCCGACTGATTCAGTCAGCGCTGGCCACACTCGGAATCTCCGGGCGGAAATTTTCTCCCCAGAGATTCCGTAGTCTGAACCTAGCCTTACAGTTTCACCCAGATGGTTCCAGTAATTTGGCCATAGCTATCAGGACAATAGTCATCTTGTATCTATCTCCCCCTCCTCCATGACATAAACATGCCAAGTCCTTCAACTCCATGCCATAAACATGCAATTCCTGTTGAAGCCTGACAAATGGCCACAAAAGAATAGGATAAAACAAGTTGAAATCTAATCTGTCTATTTCCGCAATGACCAAATGACATGAGATCTTGAAGAGTCCCACCAATTGTTGGTATCCACCTACAAAATTCTTGTATCTGTGCTATCTTCACATGCATACTGTATTGCCTTTTAGTTAGGGCAGTTTGACCAATGGGAAAACTTGCCAATTGAATAACCTTTTGTCTCCCATCAATGTCGCCCTGTCACATGGAGCACTTTAGTCAGACTACTTTATCTGCTCTGTTGACTAGATCTAGTAAATAGGGGAGGGTGGGGGTGGGGTGAGTAAAAATTTACTTCCTTAAATAAAGCATTAGTTTTCACCCAACCTTTCCTTTAGTAACTTTATTGCCTACATGTTATAGATCGATCCTCCTTAATGTACAATGTACCATATATACTCGAGTATAAGCCGAGTTTTTCAGCACGATTATTCGACTTATATACGAGTGAACTCTCTGCCTGTCAATCCCTTTATCAGTAGTCTTCAACCTGCGTACCTCCAGATGTTGCAAAACTAGAACTCCCAGCAAGCCCGGACAGCCATCAGCTGTCCGGGCATGCTGGGTGTTGTAGTTTTGAAACCTCTGGAGGTCCGCAGGTTGAAGACCACTGCGGCCTTCGTCATCATCCAGCGCCCCCCCCACCCCCCTTTTGTTTTGTACTCACCTCTCCTCGGCGGGAAGTTAGGGTGAGCTGGTCCGGGCCATCTATGCTGCAGGGACCGTCCGGTGGGGAGGGTTAGTCGTTGCGGGCTGTCCATTTTCACCATTTTCACCGAAGCGCAGAGAAGAGCCCCCCCCCCACCCCCGGTGAAAATGTACAGCCCGCAACGACTAACCATCCCCACCGGACGGTCCTTGCAGCATAGATGGCCTGGACCAGCTCACCCTAACTTCCCGCCCAGGAGAGGTGAGTACAAAACAAAAGGGGGGGGGGGGGCGCTGGATGATGACGAAGGCCGCAGTGGTCTTCAACCTGCGGACCTCCAGAGGTTTCAAAACTACAACTCCCAGCATGCCTGGACAGCTGATGGCTGTCCGGGCATGCTGGGAGTTGTAGTTTTGCAACATCTGAAGATCCGCAGGTTAAAGACCACTGATGAAGGGATTGACAGGTGGTGATGATAATGAAGGGGGGAGTGGGGGGATGATGACGAAGGCTGCAGTGGTCTTCAACCTGCGGACCTCCAGAGGTTTCAAAACTACAACTCCCAGCATGCCTGGACAGCTGATGGCTGTCCGGGCATGCTGGGAGTTGTAGTTTTGCAACATCTGAAGATCCGCAGGTTAAAGACCACTGATGAAGGGATGGACAGGCGGTGATGATGAAGGGGGGGGGGGGATGATGTATTTCCCACCCTAGGCTTATAGTCGAGTCAATAACTTTTCCTGGGTTTTTGGGGTAAAATTAGGGGCCTCGGCTTATATTCGGGACGGCTTATACTCGAGTATATATGGCACCATGTTCTCCTTCTGCATTGTATAAAAAAGGACAATATATCAATAACATGGAGGCCCTTAAGAATGGCTGTCTACCATGCTATTAATGTATAACACTGTTGGTTACTCAAGTCTTTCATGGTATTTAACTATGGAAATGTGGTGTTGACTCTCTTGGCTGTGATGGTGACTCTGCTCAGAACCCCAGTGACATCTCGGTAACATGAATGATGTATTCCTGTTTGCTTAGAAATTCCACAGACTTAGGAAAGAAATGCGCTTTCCCATACCTTGATTCATTCTGTAAACTCTCCCAGCGATCCTTTCCCAGAAGGGAGATTCCAGTTCCAGGAATACGCTTCTTTTCTCTTCTTAGAAATAATATACTTTCTTTTTCTTTCAATCAATGTTTTATTTCAGATCTGAATTTGGCTGTGTCCTGTATACAATACTAGATGAACAGCCTGAGATTTTAAGTGTTGGAAGACATTTCTCTTTTGGATTTCTCTCTATTCCCACACAGCTGTTATCCTTGGTGCAAAAAGGAACAATAGACTCCTCTGTTCTTTCAGATTGTAACTTTAACACTTTTTTTTTTTCATATAATGCAGATAGTTGTTGAGTTTTTACAGTGTATTCTCATGCATCATGGATACCTGACCTCATTACTTAATTTCATGTAGTTACGTTATGTCCAGTCATACCCCATAATAGTAAACTTTACTGCTCATAGTACAGTGAATGTTAAGATGGTTGTCCCTTTAAGAAAACCCCTGTCCAAGTGTCCTGTAAGGGCATATGGCCCTTTTTGAGCTAGAACTTAGACACTCTCTGTAGGAGCAGCTTGCATGCTGGTGTTTTATATTCATTACATAGACATCCATTGGTTTTAATGGCTGCCATATAATGTTACAGTCCTGGCTTCAGAGAAATCTTCTTGAGGTAACTTCTTTTGAAAAATGTTCTCCACTATTGACTTCCCTACATGTCAAAAGAAAGCCATTACAATAAGCTAGGATACAAATAAACACAAACACTCCAATGTGAAGGATCATAGTCAAAATTGGGCCTCGGGAAGTAGGGTATAACTTACCAGAGGGTGTTGGGCACTCCAGAGGCGCAACGCTCAACATTCTTAAAGTAAATCACATCCAGTCATAGTGGTGGTAGTAGTAGTTGTCCCGAGCTCTAACCTGTGCTCGCACCAATTCAAATGCAAGAGAGATGCAGTAGTTTTTGGGATAGAATAAGCACTGCCACAGACCAAAAGAAAAAGATATAAAGTTATATTACTGTTTTTTGGTTTGATTTTTTTACATATGACTCGTTTATGGACTGGCCCCTTACTCAGACAGGAATTAAATTATGTAGTTAAGCGGTATATATAGGGATATACATAAAAACGGAAGTGACATCACACTACTACCGCTTACTTATACCATTTTACTCACGTCTGATGAAGGGGCCGGTACGGCCCAGAAACGCATCACATGTTAAATATTAACATTAATATAGCTTTATATACTTCTACTTTGGTCTGTGGCAGCACCTGTTCTATCCTGAAAACTACAGAATTTTCGTGCAAATCTCTCTCTTGCATTACAATAAGCAAATCACAAAGTGTCCACTTATAGCCCCCGCCCCCCGCCCCCAGTGATCTGCAGTTATCTGCAGTTATCTGTGGAGAAACCAGAAAATTGTTAAGTTTCCCTGCAGCGTCACCACAGGGCAAATTAAGTATTACACATAGTTGACAGGTCCTCCACAAAGAGAGGTATATGGGTTTTCTAAATTGGGAAACCACTTTAACTTCAACCCCCACTCCTTGCCCCTTAGCATTGAAACCATTTGGGATTAGCAGTGTCCTTTCTACTCATAGTGACCATTATATCACATGTTTCCAGGATAGTTTTGAAAATGAGACCAGAACTCTTGGTTTCCATTGGTAAAATGGAAACTTTTCTGAGATATTTTTGCTGTGTTAGGTCCTTTGTGTCTCTTATTCTTGTTGACAAGGTGTTGACTGTTTACGAGGTGGTATTATTAGGTGTATAAAAAGTATTGACACCTACAAGGAAGGAAATCACTGTGAAAATCCCATTTCTTGCAGTTGCATATTAAATATATTTTAATGGCCGATACTGGATATATAAACTAACACGCTATACTACAGCTCATGTTATACGACCCTACTCCAAGCCTATTGTGGCAATCTGCTTCAATTGGAGAACAATACTGTATTCACATGCGGCGGTCTTGATGCAATTTTATGGATTTCCATTAACACCATGCAGTTAAACACCATACACTTCTCTTCTTTTCTTTCAAACCTCAGTGGGCTAAATTAGTCAAAGTTTCCCCATCAAAATTAGTGGTGAAAAGCATTTTACTTTCAAATATATCATCATTCTGATGTCAGGACTTGATTATTCTACCGAGATAAGTGGTGTTACATAGATGCTGCTTATCTCTGTCCCAGCAGTCTGTCGCAGATTGCTCTTGCAGGATTTTTCTCTCCCATCATTGACTGCCATGTAATGTCACCTGTCAGATATTCTGCAGCAGTCGCAGCACGTATTATACATTTCTCTGTCCCTGCTGCTGAAAAAGAACATACAGTAATAATATACTGTTCATCTCAGGTGCTGCAGAACAGTTATTCTTTTTTATATGGATAAGCATGTTTCATATCAATAATGGACAAGAATGTAGAAAGAGGTTCTACAGTAGCTCTTCGTGCATTATACTAATAATAATAATAAAAAAAATTTAAGTTCCGCGATCTGAATTAATGGATGTGGCCTAGTGCCTTGTGCTTTTACAAAGTCACATAACTCCTGAGTCATAGATAGATAATGTACTCACTACTGTGAATTCTATCTGTGTGTATGTATGTGTGTATATATATATATATATATATATATATATATATATATATATATGGAATTGAACTAGATTTTATAGTGGGCTAGAATGGTTTGGGTGTCACAGTTAGTTTTTAGCCCCAGTCAAGCCCTTCCCTGCTCCAGTTCCTACTCACCATACTTCTTCAGTGATGTAATCTGCTTATATCTAGTCACATTTGATATGGTCATTTCAGTGGTATGTATTGGTGAGCAATACATTGAGAGGTAGTTAGTATTTGTGAATAACGCCCCATGTATGCAAGCACTGGAAAGCTTGATAAATGACACTTCAACAGCTGCCAATCCTTCCCCAGCCTTGAGCGTACCATCAGCCAGTGCTCTGTATATCTCACCAATGCATTCACTCTTAAAGGGGTATTCCGGGCCAAAACATTTTATCCCCTATCTAAAGGATAGGGGATAAGATGTCTGAACCCAGGGGGCCCACCCTGCAGCACCCGCATTCTATGCAGTAGCTGCATCTCCAGTTTCAGAAACCTCCAGGTTTCTGGGACTGGGGACATGACGTCACGCCACACCCCCTCCATTCATGTCTATGGGAGGGGGCATGACGGCCATCACGCCCCCTCCCATAGACATGAATGGAGGGGGCGTGGTGGAATGTCACGTCCCCAGTCCCGGAAACTTTCCGAAACTGAAGACACAGCTCCCGCATAGAATGCGAGTGTTGCAGGGAGATCCCAGCGGCGGGCCCGCTGCGATCAGACATGTTATCCCCTATCCTTTGGATAGGGGATAAAAAAATTTGCCCGGAATACCCCTTTAATTCAAACAACTAAGAATATTAAAGAGGTTTATTGGCCTTAACATTGAAATTCTTCTTCTGTCTCCCACCAGCAGTCCCACCAGTCCGTATGATGACTAGGCAATGACTACCTTGTGTCCATAGTGTTATGTCAGATGACATCCAGTGGCTGTAGGCCATAGTCACATTTTCTGGGTAGTAATGTACTGTTCCATTGTAACTATACCTTTTACATCCATTATCCTAGTATGTCTAGTCAGTCCATTTGCCTTTTTACAACAATATACCCATTTTTGCTCAGATTTGCTAAGGAAGAATCAAGCTAAAACAACATGCCCTATTAACGTCTTCCATGGTGTAGGCCAGCAGAAAGTGACATATACAGCAATGGCTATTTAAGGTTAACCCACAAATTAAGTTTGTGTAAAACATCCCACAATCGCATTTTAATATTCTTTTCCCTGTTTCTATCCAGAAATATATATATTTTCATCTTTTTTCCTTCTCTGCTGGCTCCTCAGCATCATTGCTAATCTCCACTATTGTTGGCAGGATGCTGAACATTTTCACATGACCCATGAGGTTTGTTTTCCCAAAGAACACTAAAACACCTTGCATACACTCTATTGGGGGGGGGGGGGGGGGATGGGGGGATTTATTAAACCCTGTCCAGAGGAAAAGTTGCTGAGTTGCCCATAGCAACCAATCAGATCACTTCTTTCATTTTTGAAGAGGCCTCTGAAAAATGAAAGAAGCGATCTGATTGGTTACTATGGGCAACTCAGCAACTTTTTCTCTACAAAGGTTTTGATAAATCTCCCCCTATGAGTTTTTCACTCCCCCCCCCCCCCCCTGCTTAACATTACCATCAGTTAGTCTTCTTCCCCCTCCGGTAGCTGTAATTATATATAGCAAAATAGAAAAACGAAAAGAGCACTCACCCGATATGTCTTGAATCGTAGACAGGGGAGCGATGGTACAGGTGAAGCGGGAAACAGGAGCTACAATTGTTTCATACCTACTGTCACTTCCTTAGGCCTGAAACAATTGTAGCCAACTGCTTCATGTGAGCACCACCTTGACTGGATATATAGGAGTTCAGAAAATGTCATATCCACGCTGGGGATTGTTCGATTGATTTCAAGACACGCTGTGCCAGAATTTCTTCATGTGCTTTGATAGCTGTAAGGGTACATTCACACGCGCGGATTTTCGCAGCGTATTTAGCTGCGGATCCGCTGGTGAAGGCCCCGCTCTATGCTGTCTTTACATGTGCCTGCTGGTAGCGGCAATACGCCGCTACGAGCAAACACACTGCAGCGATGTGCGCGGCTTACTCGCACATCGCGGCCGCTCTCCCTGCTCTGAGCTAGGCAGAGAGCTCCTGCGATAAGCGAGTATACTGCGTCTCGCACATCGCAGTGTGCCTGCTGGTAGCGGCGTATTCCTGATACCAGCAGGCACATGTAAAGCCAGCATAGCGCGGGCCTTCACCAGTGGATCTGCAGCGTAAAATAGCGTGTGAACGTACCCTAATTATATTCTGTATTAAGACTCAATATGCCTCTCTTGCAACATTATATATAGTCCCCAATCAGTGCCCTTCCTCCTCTGGCAGCCATAAATAGTCCTTAGTAAGTTCCCCTGCGAAGGGTTATAGATGATTGTATATAATATCATTATTGTGAATAAAATCTTACAATCAATATCTAGTCCAAACATTAGCGAGAATTTGCTTGTTTGCTGTTGACTGAATTTTATATGATGGCCTACAAGTTATCATTTGTCAGTGTAAACCTTGTCATCAGCAGACGCCATCAAAATGACGAAAAAATCATGATTATTATTACATACACATGTAGATTAGTGGCAATTTTTACTTATTACATTTACATATATTTTTACTTATTATATTTACATATATTTTTACTTATTACATATACTGTTATACATTTATTTTTTTACTTATTTTTGAGCTAACAAATTCTTAGTATAAGCTCAATCAAGAGAGGGCATTGTGTGCTTGTCAAAACCCATGAAAAAACATCTATTTTTTTTATTTTTTTAAAGATCTACCTCTGTTTTAAACAATCACTAACCTACCTAGCATGGTGCTGAGACTTGGGTGGGGGAAAGAATAAGTTCATAATGACATTAGGCCTCATTTTTGCTTTGCACTAAGGAAATGGAAGGTGCTAGCAATGTAGCTAGATTACATCTTTGTGTATTTTCCGTCCCGCTGTGCGAACAGACATTGTCCATTGATATTCTGGCAGTGTTCAATTACGAAGGGTGCAAGGAAATCTTAAGATGGACATTTCCTGGCCACCTCCACCTTTATTGTGCTGATTAAAGCCATAGGCCGCGGCTTCTTTTGTGCTGGAGTACATGGCGGGGTTCTTTTAGTTCTAAGGAGAGACTTTTTAGCATACTGTCTGTTTCTTTATTTCCTAGAAACCAGGAGAGCTTTGTACCCTGTGGAGATATTTCATTGGAGATTGCCATTAGCATTCTCGCTACGACTGACATTGTGTGAAGAGTATCATACGTGTAATATGGAGAAAACTAAGAAAAACGTTTTTACATGTTGGTTGCAAAATATGCTTTCTTAAACCAGTGTTTCCCATCCAGGGTGCCTCCAGCTGTTGCGAAACAACAACTCCCAGCATGCCCGGACAGCCTTCAGCTGTCCGGGCATGCTGGGAGTTGTTGTTTTGCAACAGCTGGAGGCACCCTGGTTGGAAAACACTCTCTTAAACCAAGAGAAGCTCCAGAAGCCGATCTGAGTTGATACCTATTTGATACCTATTCCTCAGTACTAATTTTAACCTTTAAAGGGGTACTCCAGCACTAAGACATCTTATGCCCTATCCAAAGTATATTGGATAAGATGCCTGATCTTGATGCTATCATCAGCCTCTGGAGCGAACATCTGATGAATCACGATCATGGAGCAGGAGTATCGTGACGTCACAGCTCTGCCCCGTCTGACGTCATGCTCTACCCCCTCAATGCAAGCCTATGGGAGGAGGCGTGACAGCCGTCACTATACTCCGGCCCTGTGATTGTAATTCATCAGACCGGAGCGATGTTCGCTTCGGAGGCTGATAGCGGGGGAGGGGTGGGGGGCTCCATGAAATATTGAGGGGGTCCCCAGCGGCAGGACCCCCGCAATCAGGCATCTAATCACCTATCCATTGGATAGGGGAGAAGATGTCTTAGGGCCGGAGTACCCCTTTAAAGAGTACCCCTCATGATCTTGTTAGATTTTATAATCCTCCCAGTTCACTGCCCCCATCATGATAAACCACCCCCTGCCTTTATTTTTATTATTTTTTAGTTTTCTACCTTGATATTGCTCTGTATTGTCTGCTCAGTCTCACTCAGATTCACAGGCTGGGAAGGGATATTTCTAAGCAGGTTGTGACATTATCTGAAGCCATACGGGGAAGAACTTCCTCCCTCACTCTGCTATACACAGCCCAGAGCAGTTCAGTGTCTGAGATGAGCTATGATTGGCTAAGGCTGCACACACACCCTTTAGCACTCCAGACTGCTTTTCCTGATTTTGGACTTCTGCCAGGCCAGCAGGAGTCCAAAGTTTGTGAAAGAGATTGGGGGAAACATACTCTGGACAAGTAGGGAGACACCTAGTGGCAGCTTTTTTAAACACAAATGAACATAGAAAACTTCATTTCTTTAAACAAAGTACATTCAAACGATTATTGATTTACCATAAGGAGTGCAATAGAAACAAATTGTTTTAATGAGAGTGCCCATTTAAGCATGGCTAATACATGACAAATACCGATAAAAAGCATTTGGTTTTGATCTTGTGCTTATTAGTAATTAGTTCAGTAAAGTATATGAATATTCTTAGAAACCGTGCTTCATATTTCACATCACCTACGCACCATGGGCAGCAATTAGAAATGATAAATTTTTGATGTATCAAAACTGTCTGAAAGAAAAGGCTGTCTTTCTGTTTACCAGATCAGTTCAATGGTAGGGTCACTTGTAGCGCGTCCGCAGCGTATTTTGCACTGTGGATGCGCCGATGCCAGTCACTAGAAAAAACTGCGGTCAGGTATCTCTTTGTGTCTGCCTGAAGCAGATCTGCAGCAGGAAATCAGCTTCTACGAGGAGATAGGGAGAGCTACCTGGCCGCAGTAGGGAGTTCACTCTAGTGACTGGATTCGGCGCATCTGCAGCATATTTCATGCTGTGGATGCGCTACGCATGACCCTACCCCTAAACTGATTTGGTAAAATAAAGGATCTGGGATTAGTTACTGTGGACAACAAAGACAGCTTTTACTTTTAGACAGTTTTTGAAACGTCGGCCTTACAAGAGAGTATTTATTATTCTTTATCGTTTGCTGCTATATATTTGCTGCTTTCACGAAGCGTATGCGCTATGCGTCACTCTATTTTGAGATATTACAAGGAATGGGGGGCTCAGCTCTCATACATAATAAGGTGCTATTAGATGCAGACCATGAATTCCAAAACAAGGAGAAAAAAGAATGCACCATAAGGAATGCACAGCCAAATATTGCAAAAAATATTGTAAGGTTAGTTAGGGCCACAAACGAAAAGAAACATCACAAACGTCATCACAAAAGAAACATCTGCAAAAAAGGCTTAAAAAGCATAAAAGTAACCTACCTACAACCTGAGGGGATTAATATAGGTCACCATCTGGACAACCCATACAAAATATGCACCTCAAAAGAGGGCAACCAGAGTAAATGAGCATGATAAAGTATAGGGTCCACTAAATCCAACGCGTTTTGTTGCAGGGTCCACATAAAATAAAGTTAATACTCCACCCTCTCACATTCTGTGCTATGCAGTAGCAAATACTCAGCAAAATGTGGCAAGCGTGACCCTAACTTAAAGCAAAAATCAAATGAATGTTCACAGACAAGTCCTCCATGTTACTTTTGCACTTGTTTTGTCAGGTATAAGCTAGAGAACACTATCCATTGACTTTGTCGGGTACTGATCTTTTCTTCACGTGTCCTTATGTAACACAATACTTGCTCATTACATCTCTTGTCACTATTCATATGATGAATCTTACAGTAATATGGCAGTGAGTTGAATTCGTATCTACTCTGACTTTTTGCAGATGGTCATACTTGGAATAACTTTTTGCTCTTAGTTAATAATTCAACATATGCTGTATATGAACTGTACAACAGATGCGGTATGTGACACCGAAGAATTGGCACCAGCCATCCCAACCTTCTTATTTGAATACATATATAAAATAATTAGCATGATTATGATCAGTAGAATTTTCCTGTTTTTGTGAGACTGAATTACCTTGAATTTCAGGAATTAAAGGGAAACCTTCACCTAGAAAGTCCAATCTGTGGGCATTATGTTTTAGAGCAGTAGGAGCTGAGCAGATTTATATACATATTTCTGGGATATAGATTAGGTAAAAGTAAAAAATGTTCATTGATACCTGTACTTATTTTAGGCCTAAAGCGTACTCCCTTATCAAAGAAAAAATTCATGCTTTTATGTTACTCAATAGGCCATGTAGATGCTTTGCATGTCTTTTTTTTTGTGTCTAGCTTCTCTATTTGCCTCACAAATCCCTCTGTTCTGCTGCTCACTCATTCTGATATCCACTGATCAGGAAGGGTAGTGTCTAAAGCAAGCACTGAACCCGCCCTCACTCACCATGCATCCACTTCCTCTCGAAGTCTGCAATGCTTTGTCTCTTCATCTAATCACTGCAGGCTGCTCTGTAACCCCTTCCTCTCTGTTTTCAGACAGGAGTCTTGATAGACAGGACAGGAGTGAGCACAGAGGAGTGCTAGTCCCACCATCACTTACTGGACTTTGTCCCAGCCTGTGCTTCAGCTGGGACAAAGATGATGCTGCAGCCTGACAGCATTATGTTCTGGATGTTATGATCTTTTAATAAGCCATGATTTCTATAAAAATGTGATTAAAAAATGTTTATTAGAAAGTTCATTAGAGAGATTAATGTCTTGCCAAGATGTACAGCTTATAGTTGACAAACATGACAGTGCCCATTTAAGGGTCCACTGAGCAGTCTTGCTCTACGATTGACAACTCTCTGGTATATAGGCTGCCAGTTATGGAGTAGGACCACCCACTGGACTCTTAAACACAGAACGAGCAGTGCTTCCAATAAAGAAATGACTGTGTTTACTGAATCTTTTTTCGCAAGTACGTTTATCAGTCTCTTCTCAGCTCTTCCTGCTATGTAACATGATGCCCATAGATCAGACTTTATTTTCGACATACTAGGTTTCCTTTAAGTGGTTGGAGAAGCCATGTTTGATATTAACAAATTAACCGAGTCCAAGTTAACTTGGTCAAATGTAACAAGCTGTGATCCAGACGAATGACAAATGATGAAGTATGGGAATGTTCTTCTTTGTATAGCATAACCTGTCATGTGGCTTTATGATCTATGTTCACACCTGTATTTACAGTCGAAAGAACTAATGTTTCTGCCATTTACTTGCCTGGTTACTGCTCCCAAGCACGCACCTTTGCAGATTTGACTCCATGTAAGCTCACTTATATATAGGAATTGTAACACAGGAAATTTCATTTGTGAGATGGAAGGAAGCTGAGCTAGTGCTTAGATGAGACCTTGCAGATCAAGCAATGGAAATTCTTCTCTCTGAGCAAAACAACCTACACTGTACAGCTGTGTGTCAGTAAACCCTGTCTAAACAAAGGATATGGTCAGGGCTGTGTCCGTGTCTTATCGGTGGAAAGCACCCACCAACAATCCATTCTTTGTCTGAATGTTTTCTGCAGCCGAAGCCTTTATTAATGTTTTGTACTACGAGCTACAATTTTATGTCTTCTTAATGTAAGACGGTCCATGAATGCTTAATCCAGATGAGATGAATTTTCCAGTATTTTATGATATTTTTGTTCTTAGAACATTTTTGTTAACTAAGGTACATGTACAATGTGACGTTATCCACTACATAAATTTGAAGGCATCTTGACTATACTATCAGCAACTTGTAGGTTTTATCTCAATGCTCTATAGCAGTGGAATTTGCAGTTTTGCAACAGCTGGACATCCACAGTTTGGAGACCACTGCTCTATAGCCTTCAGCCTGTAGACAATGTTTCAAATCACCAGGATAAACCTTACAGTGAAGACTCAAGAGACCAGAAGATCCTCAGGAGCCTTAGAAAGTAGATTGATATCACGGAATGGCGATGCAGGCTGTAAAGAAAAATCCTATGACTATACCCGAAATATCAGACAAGGATAGTTGTAAAGTGACTTGATGAAGAGGGAAGAGCCCTCGAAACATGCTGTCCAACTGAATAAACTTTTATTATTTTACTATTATCCCTGTATTTCCTGGTATTTTGGGTATAGGCATAGGATTTTTCTGGAGCGCCATTCTGTGAAATCCGTCTACTTTATAGGGCTCCCAAAGATCTCCTGGTCTTCTTGTGGGTCTGTACTTGTGGGTCTATAATTGTGTGTACACCAACCTTGATGCAAGGTGTACGTTGGTGTTGTGCCCAACGCTCAACACAACAAGGTAAGTGTGCATACATCAATTTCTACAACAATATTTTTTCATCATCTGGATAACAGCACTTAGAGTGCCGTGTTGTATTCCTTTTTCTGTTTTCACATGTGAGCTGAATGTTCCAAGCCAGGTACCCACTGCTCAAAAAAATGTACATTCATGTACCCCTTTGGCTTCTTTAAGGTAGGAATGGGAGTAAGGGTTTTCTGGAGAGACACAGACCTACTAAAAACACTGCAAGATCTTCTGTCCTGATCTTTCCAAGAAGGAAGTACAAGTAGGGTTGTAACCTTTCTTGCAATAAAAATACCAGCCATGCTCATTTGCATAATTAATTATATATGTGTGACATCACAGGATACACATATGTGGGGGGAATTTTGCCCTATAACTTTTTTTATTTTATCTTATACAGGCCTGTATAAGGGCTAATTTTTTGCACCTTGATCTTTAGTTTTTAACATTATAATTTTTGTTTCAATGGAACTTTTTATTGCTTTTTTAAATTAAATTCAAGAGTGGCAGTTAGTTACTAACTACAACTCCCAGCATGCCCTGATACAGCCTGTGGCTCCCCAGTGGCCCCAAATGAAACTACAATTCCCACCATGTTGGAGTAGTATATAGTATAGGTCAGTGTTTCTTAACCAGGGGTGCCTCCAGCTTTTGTAAAACTGCAACTCCCAGCATGGTCATGTTGGGAGTTGTAGTTTTGCAACAGCTGTAGGCACCCCTGGTTGGGAAACATTGGTATAGGTTATGGTGCAACATTCCAGGAATTGGAGGATTGGTTGGATAAATACTGGCCATTGCATTGCCGGTATTTTTTAGTATAAAAATACCGCCAGGGTGGCCAAAATACCGTCTGTGCTGGTAAAATACCGGCCAGGTGGTAACCCTAGATACAAGGCGTATCCCACTGTGACATCATGTACTATTTTGAGGTGGAAATAACATTTGAACGCTTTCAGAGAACAGGATGTCACAAAAGCAGGAGATATACACCAGGGGCATGGTCATGCCTTGGCATATAAAGCTGGGGTGTTCATTGGCAGAACTAACCTTCATCTTAATGGTTGTTTCCTATTATTGGCCCGGTTAGAAGGCCCTGCGATCAGTTTCTGAACAACCAAACTCTAATTCATTGGCTAGTCCTCAACTCAGTCCTCAAGGCCCACCAACAGTCCAGGATTTGAACTTTTCCCTCTTCTTTTTTAAATGGAGTAATAGAAAAAAAACTTGAGTCTTGAGGACTGGTTTGGGGACCTCTGGTTTAAACCATTTACACTCAGAATTTGACAACCATTTTACTCCAGACACAACCATTATCTTCTAGGTTTGGATGGCTTCAGCATTCAGCAAGTATTGATGAACCCATAGCGGCACACACTCTTGTTACTAGTGGTATGAAGACATTGTTCTTCGTCTATATCAATCTGTAGAAATAGTTTGTAGGGCAGAGTGTTTTAAGTAGGTCAGGATCAGTGATCTCTTTTGATAAATCTCAACTAACATTGCAGGGTCCCTGGGAGGAACAGTGACCGAACCTCCCATATTACACAAGCATAGCCCTTATGGCTCCCTTCCCAGTGTATGTTATTTGCTGTAGTTTTGAGTTATGTTTTCAATTAGTAATGTTTCTGCCGTCCCCAGTCTCATACTAAACTGTAATAAGAATAATTTATGGCTTTAATTGAACTTTCATGTTATTTCAGAACTGCTTTAGCTTGGTGATTTCGGTTAAGAATAAAAAGGCTATAATAAGGACTTGGATATACACATAGCCTAGAACATGAGGCAGCCCATAAGTCTGTCTTCCATTTACTTTCTGTATTATTTGTTGAATTTTTGGTGTATGCATTTTATTTTCCTAGTACGTGTAAAATGAGAAATTCTCTGTTGGATATTCTCTTTAAAGCTAATCTATAGCTTATCATTAGAATCCAGAGAGAGACATCATTTATAAGCGAAGGTTTCAAAATATATATATATATATATATATATATATATATATATATATTTGAATTAAATGAAATAAGACTCTGTTCACACCACCGCAAACCTTTATATTGTTCTGTGCTGTCACAGGAGCAGAACAATGGAAATGATTGCGCTGCTGGATCTGCTGCGTGCTGGACTCCAGCAGTGCCTGATGGACTCCATTAACTTTAGTGGTGTCTGTCAGTATTCTGTCATGGTGTCCAGCACTTTACCAGACAAAATAGTGCTGAATACTGTGCTATATAGTCCATCATTTTTGACAGATAACTGAATCTGCAATGGAGGCTTCTAATTGACCAAATGTCAACTTTAAAAAGACTGCACCTCTACAGATGTTTTCGTCAAGAATGTTAATAGAACTCATCTTCCTCAGAATTGTCTCTTCCTGTTGTGCATTACAGTGAGCACGTTGCCACAGAATGTCGAAATATTGCAAATAGTGCTGCTTGTGCCTTTTTTTAAATGTTGAAATATAGTTTTCCGTTTGCACAGGTTGCACAGTGAGTGCAGATCATGTAGTAGGTACAGGTGATACATGTCTTTAGGGGATACTTGCACTGTCTTGCTGTGTATCATTAGAGCTTTGGAGGGTCATTTGATGTAGTTATTTGAGTTGGGCAGAGGCATCTCCTGGGCTCCAGTGTAAAATCAGTAATGGACCTATCATATTTCATTATGATACTGGTATATTCAAATATGGCAGAGAAGCCTTTCAACCCCCTTAGGCACCAGGACCTGAGTGTTACTTCACCCCCTATAGCTGAAGCCGTGGAGTAGAGAGTACTTGGCTTCAAAATGGGCTCCAGTGTAAAATCAGTGTCTTAAAGTGTAAAAAATACACAATAAAGAATGCAAAAACAAAGGGACACGGCGAGTGAAATAAGTGTTGACAAATGTCATCATTTTTTTCCTCAAAATACTTATTAACTCCTCAGAAATCTTGTGAGGAGCACCTGGTCAAGGCAAATTTATGTTGAAATCATTGTCTTTCCACTTCCGTATTATGGCCCCTAACAGTTCTCACTGGAACATTCAGAAGCTTAGAAATGCTCCTGTAACCAACGCCATTTTTTATCTTGAAACCGTTATCGCTGAAATTTCTGGAGCATACCAGCCACTTAAGCTAGTTCCAATCCAAGTCAACTCTCAAAAAATAGCTAAAATATAACACTTAATTACAAAATACATCTAAAAACCCTAGTACAAAAATATCTAGAAAAGCAATACAAAAGATCAGTAAAGCTACAGCGATAAGGAGCTCATATCAAGAGATCCTTTAACGGTCATTCCCACTTACTCCCGACGCATTTCCCCTTACTACGGTTCATCAGGGGATTAAACCGTGAGCAAGTGAAGATTTCAAATTGTCTACACATAAAATTATTCCATCCTATAAAAGGGACATAATACTATACATAGATCAGCTATAGACAAATAATTATTAGTAATATTGGATAGGACATCAGTTATGCTGCAGACAAAAAGCGTAAAGCAGACAATTGCTGTTGGTGCAGAATTCCATTAATACTGTGCCATTTTTTTTAGAAACTGGGATTATAGCAATTTACTTCATGATGCATTCCTTATTCCTTAAGATGTAACACAGATGCGGCTGTAATTTTCACTTGTAGTATTTAACAAATACGTAAGATGTATAATACATATATTGTAGGATAGTCTCCCTCATATCGGTTTAGCACAATATAATCTCCAACAAAGTGCACTCCCTTAAAAAGATGAAATCAAAAACCCCATGGTGTGATCATAAGGGCACTCAGAGATGTCACTTTACACCCATATCAAAAAGTTGTCACCATCATCATATAAGACAATACAGGTATCTAAATCCAGGGCCTAAAATAATTCACCACAATGGATAAGGTCATATATGTGCCGCCTCAAGTCTTCAGCCGAACCTCCACTGCTGATAGCTCCCTGTGCCTGACCACTCGGTTCTCCGATCCAGACTGGTGGCCTTGAAACAGCTCTTTGCTTTTACCCATCATGATCTGTGCCTTGTGTGACACCTTGGCAAGGAGACCATTTTGTAGCCATCAGTTGAGACTGCACCAGTTGATATTAATTTGCACTGACAAGGTGCTGGATTGCTTTTTAATTACTGATATATTTCTGCTGTTGTCTTGGTTTTCCATGCCTTTTTACACCTCCCTTTCTTCATGCTTTCAGTACTCTTTCCCTGTGTCATTTCACATTATTACAAAAAAAAAAAAAAAAAAAAAACTTAATATCTGAGCTCATTTGTTTTGGTTTCTTTGTATGTATTACTTGGGTTGTTACCGACATTTGGTGAAAAATTTCATGTCAATAGCTCCAATATAAATATATTTAGTTAGAAAAATTGTGACATGTTCAATACTTATTTCATCCGCTGTTTGACTGATTTACTGAATAAGGATCGAGTTCTCCATTTTCTTTGGTGGCTGGCTGTAGCCACTATGGAGCCTGGCGTATAAAGCACCTGTTGATCTCAATATGGGTCTAAGGGCTCTGTTACATGGGATGATTCCCCTGTGTAATAGGGTCAGCAATCTGCAAATGCTCATTTTTTGACTAATCTCATCTCTTGAAAAACAATAGTTCATTGGCCGCTCATATCCCCATGTAATAGAGAATGTGTGGCCAAAAATGATGGAAGGGCTGCATGAACAATGCACCGAAGGATCATATGGCCCTGCCCGCGTGGCACTTAAACCGTGTAATAGGCTTCTTAAACGAGCACCTATCTAGTAGATTGTTTATGGGCCTGCCTGTGTAATACCACCCTAACCTAGTACTGGCTATTAAAAAGAAGCCTTTAGGCTAGGTTTACTTTATTTTTTTAACCATTTTTTTTTTCCTACCAGAAAACGCCGTGCGGCCATTGTGCCTCTTTTTTTATTTTTTTATTATTATTTTTAATTTTTTTTTGGGGGGGGGGGTGATTTTGCTAAAAAAAAAAATAAATTAAATAAATTCAAGTGGAAACTTAGCCTAAGGGGACTCTTTTATAATCCTGTAAAAGCTGAAAAGTTCCCTTGAAGAAGACGGAAACCCATAACGTGATGCATCTAGTAGCGTGCAGTTTTGCAAATAAATGATCTTATTCACAGTGTAACACGTTTCCAGCCTAAAATATCCTTTTTTTTTTTTTGTGGTGTATAAAGAGCCCAATAAAACTGGAGGTTTGTGCACTTTATAGCCTACAAAAAAAGAAAAGCTGAAGTCGCCAATGAGCGGCGCTCGCCACGTGATCGTACACAAAAGACACAAATAGGTGTGAGCTGGGAAGGTGGGGGTTAAATATGAGAAAGACAAATTTAGCATCTGCTGTTGTCATGGGAAACCTGAATACGCAGTCTCTTTTGCACGTTCACTAGAGCAGCACGCCCCCAGCTGTTGCAAAACTACAACTCCCATCATGCCCGGACAGCCGAAGGCTGTCCGGGCATGCTGGGAGTTGTAGTTTTGAATCAGCTGATTGAAAAACACTGCCCTAGTTAGAAGACACAAACATAGGTAATACTCTGCACTTTTTTTTATTTATTTATTCCTTATTGCTCATCCCTCACCCTAAAGTGCCCTTTTGCATTAAAGCGTAGGTTCGCACGTTGCACGTCATTGTGCTGTTTCGCAGAAGAGCGTAAAAGAAAGCTTTTTTTTGCCATATAGTTCGTAATTCTCCATTTCTTACTGTCACCTTGCTGACAAAGGCAAAAATAAAATGCTTCACTGTTTCTAAGTGTGATCAAGGCCCCCCTCCCCCATTATCTGTGTGCAGTGGTCTGTTCCACAACACATAGGGCATCTCTTGCCAGCTGACTGCATAGAATGGGCCATTGCACATGAATAATGGGGGAGGGGTAGCCAGAGAAGGCTAGAAACAACAGTTTGTGAAGTCGCTTACCTGCTGCTGCTATGCAGTACAATGCAGCCTTAAGGACGTCAAATATATTACCGAAATCTATATTCTATACTCTGCATTATTAGGCCATGTCATGTCGAAACTAAAATATATTACAGAATTCTATATTTTATACTGCTCTGCCCTATGTCATGTAAAAAAAAAAATGAAGCTACTCTAAAAATAAGGTTCATTTTAGATTTTATCGATATTATGTAGATAATTTAAATCCAGAAGGACGAAAAACGTGAATACAGATCAATTACTTTATTAAGGTATAATCAGTTAAAAACTACAACAGTGAAGGCCAAAGGGCCTATACAACAACATGTACATCCAATGACACAGAACTACAACTGGACACACAACAATAAGAGACTGCACAAAAAGGGCACTACCTCAAGAAAGGAACCCAAAAAATAGGGAACAAATGAAAAGTGTAGAGATCACTCAAATGAGTGAAAGCCGACCATAAATAAGGCATGAATAAAACATGTTGACATTACCTAGTGGTATGTAGGTGCAAATGAGGAGCGCCATGGCCCAACGTTTCGCCACCAGTAGGCTTCTTCCGGTAGTGCCCTTTTTGTGCAGTCACTTATTGTTGTGTGTCCAGTTGTAATTCTGTGTCATTGGATGTACATGTTGTTGTATAGGCCCTTTTGGCCTTCACTGTTGTAGTTTTTAAAGGGTACCTCTCATCAAAAAAACTTTTGATATATTATAGATTAATGTATGCAGAATAACTTTACAATTGCATGTTATTAAAAAATATGCTTCTTTCTATTTAATTTTCCACTTTGAAGAAATGACCACTAGGGGTCTCCCTACCAGTCCTGGCAGCAAGCATTTCAGACTCATGCTGGAGTCCTAAACACTACGAGCTGCCAGTCTGCTTTGTTCACAAAGGAGAACACTCAGAGCTGCCAGCCTGCTTTGTTCACAGCCTGTTTGGCTGTGAAACCAAAAATGGGGGAGATTTTTGGCCTGAAACCCAAATTGTCTGTTTTTTTCCCCATAACAACCAATCACAGCTCAGCTTTTATTTCTTAACAAGCTCTTGTAAAGTGAAAGTTGGTTGTTATGGGAACATTTTTATATAGATATATAGAAAAAATACTGTTACTTATGCTACATAGATTGTTTAAAGGGGTACTCCGGTGGAAAACATCCTTTTTTTTTTTATCAACTGGTGCCAGAAAGTTTAACAGATTTGTAAATTACTTCTATTAAAAAAATCTTTACCCTTCCAGGACTGTTTAGCAGCTGTATGCTACAGAGGAAATTCTTTTCTTTTTGAATTTCTTTTTTGTCTTGTCCACATTGCTATCTGCTGACACCTATGTCCGTGTCAGAAACTGTCCAGAGCAGCATAGGTTTGCGATGGGGATTTTCTCCTGCTCTGGACAGTTCCTGATACGGGCATCGGGTGTCATCAGAAAGCACTGTGGACAGACAGAAAAGAATATCCTCTGTGGCATACAGCTGCTAAAAAGTAATGGAGGGGTAAAGATTTTTTAATAGAAGTCATTAACAAATCTGTTTAACTTTCTGGCACCAGTTGATTTAAAAAAAAAGAGAATTTCCACCAGAGTACCCCTTTAAGTATAATACTATGCTATAACATGAATGAATCTAATTTATGTTACAAGCTACATTATAATTTAGAGTTAATTTTATTTTGACTTTGTATTCCAATATAAAGCTATCATTCACTAACTTTATATAACAAAACTATTCCAAAGCCTATTGTTATATAATTGAAATACCAATAAAATTCTAGTTCAAACGGAAAAAACTAGACAACTAGGGTTGATAAATATGGACCAATCTCTTCCTTGTAATATCATAGAATTGACCATTACCTGAAAAAAGGCTTTGAGGAATCAGGGTATGAGAAAATCAGGACTTCTCGAAACAGGTCGGGCATGGCTCTTAAAACCTCCAAACTTTTATCTCCCTGATTTTTGTAAAGTTGGCCGTACACTTATGGCAATAGTTGTAGGTAGACGGCTATCCTCCCTGACTACCCAATAAATGTGCATAATTCTACCAGGTAATTCCAACTCAGCACTTTCCATGCCGCTTTGTGGAGAGTGCCCTAGATACTCCGGATACACCCTTGAAATAAAAAAGGTTATCTTCTTCCGTATCCCCCTGACACAAGTAAATTAAAAGTTGAATATTCCACTTTCCTGGAGAGATGTTTGTAGGAGGCCACATGATGGCAAACAGGAAGCCACAGGTGTTCCATGTGTCCGCCATATGGTGCTTTGCCAATCTTCCAGAAGAGAATACCTCCTTAAAATAGCAACCCATAAAGTATGCTAAATTTTTTCAGAGAAATCGGAGAGACATGGGGGAATAAAGGAGGCTCTTTTCAGGTCAATGGACACCATACTGCGGTTCTGTACAATTCAGGGGTTGTATAGAGACATGTGTCATCAGGAAAATGACCTACAGTATTATTACTTGTTTCTATATAAGGGTGCGTTCACACGGCCGTCTGTCCCCGTTTTTTTATCCCTGTTTCAGTTCCCTTCTTGCAGGCTGTAAACGGATTAAAAACACTTTTAACGCCTTTAATGTCATCCGTTTGCATCCGTTTTTTCAATCCGTTTTTACTTCTGAGCATGCTCAGAACAAAAAAAAATTGGGGGTGGGGGGGGGGGGGGGGTGGGGGGGTGATTAACTGAACAATAACGGATACAAAAGGAAAACATCCATTTACATCCGTTATTGTCGGTTTGTCCTTTTGCAACCTAAGACATATTTATTTTGTCTATATTATAAAAAAAATCCAAAAATCTTGCAGTTTGCATTATGGCCCCTAATCTAATAATCTAAGATGACACGTCTTTTTCTGTAGAGAAACAATGTCCTCCTTATCATCACAGACAAGATGACAGTAAGAGGCGACTCCAGTAAATACATATAATGGAATCATGCTATTCGTAATAGATAATGATCACAGCTCCCTGGTCAATGATCTCTGCGCAGGTCACTGAGCATGCCTAGAAAACTCCCTCATAGAAGTCAATAGGGTCCCCTCCAGTTTATTATTGTCTTGCCGTTAAGCCTATCTCTAAATGCTATTAAAAACAGCTCAGGCAAGATAAAAATGTCCAAAAAAAATGAAATAAAATAAAACATTTACGATCAGAAAATAGAAACAGATTAAAAAAAAACAACTTGATATTCATTATATTCCATAAAGGCACACCTAACATGAAAGTCATACATAAAAGGAATTAATCACATACACTTTTTTACTACTTAAGGGTGTGTTCACACATGCATATTTTTACTGCAGATCTGCTGCAGATTTGCTGCTGCAGATTTTGCTGCCCATTGACTTCAATGGGCAGCAAAATCTGCTGAAGCAAATCTGCAGCAGAAAATACACATGTGTGAATGCACCCTAAGAGTACTTTCACACGGGCGGTTTTTCCGAGGTGTATTTGCTGCAGAAAATCCGCAGCGGATTTTGCTACCATTGTCTTCAATGAGTCCGAAGGAAAACTGCAAATCTGTCTCCATTGCGTTTTTTTTTTTTTGCTAACCCATTGAGGTCAATGGTGGCAAAATCCGCTGCGGATTTTCTGCAGCAAATAAGCTGCAAAAAAATCTGCAGGTAATCCACCCGTGTAAACGGACCCTAAGGGTATGTTCACACGGGCGGATTTTTTTGCGGGTTTTCTGCTGTGTATTTGAAAGTGGGCGGGCTCTTCTTCTGCAGCAGATTTTGCTATCCATTGACTTCAATAGGCAGCACATGTGAACGCAGCGTAAATTCAGATACGCAAACATGTTCTATGTATTCTGTCATGTCATTCACATAAATTGCGCATTTATACAATATAATGAATATCTAGTGCGGTGTTTCCCATCCAGTGCGCCTCCAACTGTTGCAAAACTACAACTCCCAGCATGCCCGGACAGCCGAAGGCTGTCCGGGCATGCTTGGAGTTGTAGTTTTGCAACAGCTGGAGGCACCCTGGTTTGGAAACACTAATCTAGCGGTCAGCGACACATCTGTCAGTCCTCAGACATCTTAAAAAAAAATTGTAGAAGTAATTACTTGGAAATATCTCTATGCTCCCTAAATATTCAGGATTACAATAAGTTCTAAAGGATTCAGCCCGCGAACACATAATGACCTGAATCCCTCGAGTGGCGACTCTCCCTCGATGAATTTTTTTCCTGTTTTCCTGCTCTTCCAGGACCACCCATTAAAAAAATAAAAATTAAAAAAATAATAATATATATAAATTATTCCATCTCCCATACAAGACCTTTATCTACTGATTTATGCCACATCTAATGGTCTTTTTTTCCCCAATGGATATAATTTGTGTTGTGCCTTTGTGTGTTCTCTTTTTTCTTCCCTCCTCTTCCTCCATGGAGGTTAAAAGCCCATAATATGTTTGTAAGTAAGTAAGCTGAATAGCAGCTAATCCTTTTATTTCCCTGCCTTGCCCATTATTTTGCAGATGGCAGAATTCGGAATTACCCTTAATTTGGCCTCTAGAGTGATGCTTGGTTCCCGAGCAGCAACCGGGTGACCTTTGTATGTTGAAGAGGGACGCGGGCTCTCCATGACCCCTCCTCGGGCATAAAATATTAAACCCTTTCAGCCATGGTCTCTAAATGACCCCTCCACTTCATTATTCGGCTGTATATGCATTCCTGGGATCTTGCACGGTGCCGACGAATGGGTGGAAGGATAGGTGTACAATTAAAAAATGTATAAATAAATAAATGTTCTATGAGCCGCTGCAGCGGCCAAATGCTGTGAAATTCAGACAAAGGGATTCTTTCTCCGTTCCTATCCCTTTGTTCTCCAACGCCAGCGCTGTGTTTTGATAGGGAAAGTTAATTTAGCTCTGCTTTGAAACCCTCATTGCTTTTATAGAGGCCGTTTTCATTAGAACTTTTTATATTCCGCATTTTAGGGGCTTAAATACCAAACAAAAGATGGTTTGATGGATGTGCGGAACCCCCCCCCCCCCCCCCCCCCACAAAAACTTATTTTTTTTTTTCAGTTAACGATCAGAGGTTTGCAAATGATTTGTCGCTGCTTCGAATAAAACCAATTTTTTCATTCTTTAAGGCATTTGGGCTGCAGAAATTAGAAAGTAATCATTTTAGGCGTGGAGAATGTAAATGTGATTTTTAATATTTTCTTTAGTTTTTTTTTTTTTTTTTTTTTTGCATTATTGTTGTGTTCTATGTTTTATAAATCGAAATGTACCGAGTTTGGGTGCACGCACACCACGTTTTTGAAATATAGTTCCCGTATCAGGTTTTTGATGAAAAACGGATTCCCCAAATCCTGACTATACTGCATCAAAACGTGTGTGCAAATTTTAACCCTTATACGGCTTAAAACCGTATACGGTTTGAAAAATGATGTCCGGTTGCATCGGTTTTTTAAGAAAAAAACATATACGTTTTTAACTTTTCAATCCATTTGAAATAAAGTTTCACTTGTTTGATTGAAATTCCTAGAAAGAAAAACTGGATGGAACCGTATGCACATACAGTTCTGTACAGTTCCCATTGACTCCCATGTTTAAAAAAAAAACAAAAAAAAAAACTATACAGTTTAATTCAGTTTTTCGCCCGGACCAAAAAACGTGGTAGACTACAGTTTTGAGTATGGGTGAAAAAAAAAACGGACAAACCCGTATAAGACGCAAAACGGACTAAACCGGATGATGCGTTTGGCATACGGTTTACAATTAAGTCAGTGCATACAGTTTTCTGTACAGTTCCATACAGTTTTTAACTTGAAACCGTATACGGGAACTGCATAGCAAAAACTTGGTGTGCATGCACCCTTTATGTGGTGGTAACTGGTAAAGGGGAATGTGAAGGTAATCGGTTGCAACTCTTTGATAAACTTGTTGCATCTGTGCACAGAATATATTATTGATAATTCATGGCATTTAAACTATTGTCTTTCGGATGCACAAGTCTAAGGAACATATAATTTGGGGGGAGGAGGAAAACCTAACCCTAATGAAAATTTACTATAGTGTCCATTCATGACTGAACAATAATTTATCCGTATAAGGTTTTTACTCTATTTATGGCTTATTTACATCCCCCTATCCTCTGCTATATTTTATATCCTATAGTCAGCAGAGCTTATCCCGTATAATACAGGGAACAATAGAATAGCTGTTTGTCGGTCATCCATCTTTCCTTCTAAACAATATTTGAGCACAGGAAGCTTTGGTCAAAATGGTGGGCAGAGTTGGCCATACGTCCATAAATTTATGCACGGCTGCTAAAATTGTAAACTATGGAGGATAGACTGTAATTGACTTGTAAAGATTTATATATCACAGTAAATGCAGCTAATAAGCTCACGATATCATGCTCTCCTTTGAGGAGAAAAAAATGGAGATACAGCAGCGGTAGTGGCAAGGATGCCGTACTATTAAGAGTTACTCCGTGGTTAGCTGTGTTGCCGAGGGGCAGTAGATTTAGAGGTTACAATATGACCATGGGCAACATTTGATGGAGATCGGATGTTCTTCCTGTGTTTGTATTATATTCAGGTTCTTTGTTTTCCTTCCACACTTCAAAAACAACCTAGTAGGTTGCAGAAGATTGTGCGCCCCCTTCAATTACCCATTGCTCAGGATCACGGCCTAGCTCAGGGAGCACAGCAGTGTGTCTACTCGTAGCGGCAGATTGTCGATCCCAACAGGCACATCTGGAGGCATACTTTAGGGGTCCATTGTCGGTGGATCCGCAGCGTAAAGGGTACGTTCACAAGTGCGTATTTTTGCTGCAGATTTGCTGCTGCAGATTTTGCTGCCTTTTGACTTCAATGGGTATTAAAACCTTTCTACAGCAAATCTGCAGCAGATCTTCAGCAAAAAAAACGCATGTGTGAACATATCCTGAGGGGGCGTTCACACGATATTACTAGCAGCGGGTTTTGTGCTGCGGTTACACTACCATTGATTTGAATGGGTCGCTGCTAGCTACTAGTGTGTGAACGTACCCTAAGGGTACGTTCAGATGAGTGGATTTTCGTAGCGTATTTCATTGCGGATCCGCCGCTGAAGGACCTCCTGTATGCTGGCTTTACATATGCCTGCTCGGAGTGGCAATACGCCGCTACAAGCAGACACACCGCGATGTGCGAGTCGGCATGCGCAGTATACTCGCACATTGCAGCAGCTCATTGAGCAGGGGGAGCGGCCGCGATGTGTGCGAGTACACCACATATGCGCGGTGACTTGCACATCGCTTCAGTGTGTCTGCATGTAACCGCGTATTGCCACTCCCAGCAGGCACATGTAAAGCCAGCATATAGAGGTCCTTCAGCGTAAAATACACTGCAAATCCGCTCGTTAGTGCGTATCCTAAGGGTAGGTTCACATGAGCGGATTTTCGTAGCGTATTTAGCTGTGGATCCGCTGGTGAAGGCCCCACTCGATGCTGGCTTTACATGTGCCTGCTGGTAGTGGCAATACGCCGCCACGAGCAGACACACTGCAGCGATGTGCGCGGTGTACTCGCACATCGTGGCCGCTCTCCCTGCTCTGAGCTAGGCAGAGAGCTCCTGCGATGTGCGAATATACTGCGACTCGCACATCGCAGTATTTCTGCTGGTAGCAGGCCTTCACCAGTGGATCCGCGGTGTAAAATACGCTGAAAATCCGCCCGTGTGAACGTACCGTCGTATGTCTTAGGGGGGATTAAACTGGCAGAGTCACTGGTAGAGAAGGATCTGGGTGTACTTGTAGATCACAGACTACAGAATAGCATGCAATGTCAGGCTGCTGCTTCCAAAGCCGGCAGGATATTGTCATGTATCAAAAGAGGCATGGACTCAAGGGACAGGGACATAATACTCCCCCTTTATAAATCATTGGTACGGCCTCACCTGGAATATGCTGTTCAGTTTTGGGCACCTGTCCATAAAAGGGACACTGCGGAGTTGGAAAGGGTGCAGAGACGCGCGACTAAACTAATATGGGGCATGGAACATCTTAGCTATGAGGAGCGATTAAAGGAGTTACAATTGTTTAGTCTTGAGAAGAGACGTTTAAGGGGGGATATGATAAACGTATATAAGTATATTAATGGCCCATACAAAAAATATGGAGAAAAACTGTTCCAGGTTAAACCCCCCCAAAGGATGAGGGGGCACTCCCTCCGTCTGGAGAAGAAAAAGTTTAGTCTCAAGGGGCGACACGCCTTCTTTATCGTGAGGACTGTGAATTTATGGAACGGTCTACCTCAGGAACTGGTCACTGCAGGAACAATTAACAGCTTTAAAACAGGGTTAGATACATTCATGGAACAAAATAACATTAATGCTTATAAAGAAATATAAAATCCCATCCCTTCCCCAATATCGCGCCACACCCCTACCCCTTAATTCCCTGGTTGAACTTGATGGACATATGTCTTTTTTCGACCGTACTAACTATGTATCTATGTAACTATGTACCCTTAGGGTGTATTCTCACATGCGGATGTTTGCCGCAGATCTGCTGCAGATTTGCTGCTGCAGATTTTGCTGCCCATTGACTTCAATGGCCAACATAATTTGCTGAAGCAAATCTGCAGCAGAAAATACGCACATGTGAATGTATCCTGAGGGTCCCTCATCATAGCTTATCAGTCCAATATGCTTCCAAGATTTGTAAATATATGTTTAGAATTTTTCTATCCATCTATTCATATTGTCCCCCGATCCCTTACCACTCGAAAACAGACACTGAGATAAATACAGATATCGCCATTACGGCCCTTCATTACTTCATATAGTAATACTGTATAACATTTGTATGTTATTTCCTATACAGCATTCGTTTAAACCCAGATACTGGACTGGATATAGCTTTATACTTTGCTTTTTATAACTTTGTTTTCTAAAAGGGGAATCCAGTCCGGTACCATTCCCCGAAAGGTTGATTGTGTTAAATTTCTATGCAAATAAACAAGAATGACGCTATGGACTCGTGATACCCTTGAGGCATCCTCCTTGCAGATTTTCCGATTCTAATGATAGTTGGGTGGATGACTCATTGACATAGTGAAGGGAGATCGCACGTTATCTCTATTTTACATCTATGGTTTATGCACTTGTGAGCTGTATAGTTGAAATGATATCTTGGATAAGGATAATGGTAGCAATATGGTTCTTCTTCTGTGGCTGGCACGAGAGGGGGAGAATAGAGAAGTTACACTGGGCACAAAAGACTGGAAATCTTCACATTATTGGAACCAAGAAAAGGCAACGAATGGTAGCAAGCAGCCGCTAATCTTAATAATAACTGTACCACGTATGATCAGCCTAAGGCCTCAGGCGCTCTGTGTGTTGCCATATGGTGTCACAGTATGCCACCGAATTACAGATGTATTCTGTCCTAAAAGCAGTGCTCTTGGTAAAGAATGTCTAAGTGATATGGCATCCAATATAGTATGCCAGTTTTTTCCCCAAAGGATTTTCTATAAATCTGTAAAAAAAAAAAAAAAAAAAAATGTATGCCCTTTATAAAATTAGAGTTGTGTAGAGATTAAGTATGAGCCAATAAAAATATATGGGTGCCATGTCAGAGTGTTATTCAACTCACAAAGCTTTACTAAACGTGTGTGCATGAGAGAACACTGCAAAACTATTCTACTACATATCACCAATAAAAAAAGATCATGAATTATTTGCTCCTCACGCTTTTCTTTTCTGTTTCGGAAGTACACGCACTATGTCTCCTTTAAAATGGTACTCGATCCCTATGCATCTTATCCCCTATCCAAAGCACAGGGTATAAGATGTCTGATCATGGGGGTCCCGAAGCTATTTGCCTCTTAGATCATGGGCTGATCCTACTGAAATCGGCAGCTTTGGACGACTTTAGAGTACCCAGTTTTAATATGTTCCTTTGATGATACATTGACTTCATGGTGTTGGAACCGCTGTGATAAGCCGAACCTTAGTTAGAATCCAGCAGCAAGTGTGAAGTTTCCCCACAGTGCCACCACAGGACAAGTAAAGCATTACATAGTGCCTATTTCAACCTATGGGAAATATATGTAATGTCAGAACTTAATGGGGTTTATTTACTAAGAATGGAGTGTAGTTTTCTTTGTGGGTTTTAATTTACGACTGGTATTTTCCCAAGGTATTTATGAAGGTTTCCCTACATTTTGCACTTTTCCCTACGTTTTGCTTCTTTACAACTGTTCTGATCTGTCAGGTTTTTCCCAACTCAAATCCACCGCATTTTCTGTGGAAACCTTAGTAAATATGTTGGGATTTTCTCCCGTCACCACGCCCCCTTTTCGAGTTTTTCTTGTAAGATGGAGGGTTTTTGGTTTTTTTGCTACACAATTTAGGCACAAAACCCGAGAAAAATGAGTCGGGATCACTTTAGTATATAAACCCCATTGAGTCCTCCAAAGCAATAATTGAGCATTGTAGCCTCTATCAATTCTGGCTAATAGATAAGTCCCCTGTTAATTCCCTAAAAGATCCAGTGATTTTTCCTAACCTGAAACCCCCTTTTTACTTTATGTTGAGTAATTACCATATATGAGTTATAGGTTTTATTATACGTGGGGCAAGATAACCAACCTTTTTTTAGTGTTGGACTCTCTGGGGTGATTTTTTTTTATTTATTTTTTTTATTTTTTTATTATTATTGGATTTCTTGACCATGTCTATTTTTTATACTTTCTATGTCACAAGACTTAAAGGGGTATTCCAGGCAAAAACTTTTTTTTATATATCAACTGGCTCGAAAGTTAAACAGATTTGTAAATTACTTCTATTAAAAAATCTTAATCCTTTAAGTACTTATGAGCTTCTGAACTTAAGGTTGTTCTTTTCTGTCTAAGTGCTCTCTGATGACACGTGTCTCGGGAACCGCCCAGTTTAGAAGAGGTTTGCTCTGGGGATTTGCTTCTAAACTGGGAGGTTCCTGAGACACGTGTCATCAAAGAACAACCTTAACTTCAGAAGCTCATAAGGATTAAGATTTTTTAATAGAAGTAATTTACAAATCTGTTTAACTTTCTGGAGCCAGTTGATATATATAAAAAAAAGTTTTTTTCCTGGATAACCCCTTTAAAGGTCTCTTTCTATAAAAGCTTTTCAATCAAGGTTCTCACGCAAGCCTTGTGAGTCAGATTTATTATTTCCATGTCTTTTTAGCAGAACTGTGCATTTCTATTTTGTATGATGTGTAACTAAAAATCATTTTGACAACAACTCAGTCTTTCTAGGTTCACAGAAAGGAAAAGTTGAAGAAAGGTAAAGTTGGAGAAAGGCTGGCAGCTGGGAAACCAATAGAATATCCAACATCACTGTATGCAAGTCAGAATGTTTGCTTAGTGTAAAGTTAAATAACAGTATGTGGGTAGGTCACACATGCATATTTTGCTGCAGATTTTATCCAGCTGATTTTACTACTCTAGGACAGTGGTCTTCAACCTGCGGACCTCCAGATGTTGCAAAACTACAACTCCCAGCATGCATGGACAGCCGTTGGCTGTCCGTGCATGCTGGGAGTTGTAGTTTTGCAATATCTGGAGGTCCGCAGGTTGAAGACCCCTGCTCTAGGATATCAATGGATTGCAAAATATGCACTTGTAACCACACCCTTATCTACACTCACACACAGGATCCACTGCAGATTTGAAGTTGTAAAATCTGCAATGCCGAATCAGCAACTGTGGATTTTACAAGACAATCGTTGTATTTTTGACTGCTTTGTAAAATCTGCAAATACAGATTTTACAACTGCCGATCCGCCATTCATTTACAGGTAGCTTCGTGGTGAGATGTAACCAAGCTGTTGATTGGTTCTTGGTGCAGATTATCCTCCAACCTGTTCATGTGACTTTCTTAGAAAGAATGTCAATTTGTGGTAAATCCTGCAATAGGTCTGGTGTAATTAATGGATATTATAAAGAATTAGGGATATATAAAGAATTAGGACTTTTTACAGTCGCCTCAGCAGCAGTACAGCAAGATCTGCCGGCTGTGCCTTTCTTCAAACCACAAAACTACTTCTGGCAAACTTTGAGAATGCTACTAAAGTTGGCATCACCATTTACTAAAAGCCAAACCCCAGGAGAGTGACTGGTAACTAGTAATTTCACATCTTTGAGAGCTGGAACAGATGTGCTCGTAGGAATATTTTATTAGATTTTTACAATTTTTCATCTTTTCAGTTTATTGTTCTTTTTGCCTTTTTTTGCTACTTTTTATGTAGGTCCATGGGTCCAACAGCTGTACATATCTGATTCCGACCAACCTTGTTTGTGTAAGCAACTGAACGTAATAAAGTCCACTGAATCCCGTATTAATCCCCCATGCGCTGATGTTTCTACACCCTCCTTCAAAGCATGGAGCCATCAATTCTAGGTTCTGATGAATTGGAAAACTGCTAAGGGCTAAACAGTGAGAACATCAAGGGATGGGCGTATTAGTCTCTGCCAGAAACCTCTCCCTCATAGACTAGTTGGCTAACAACAAATTCTTAGCAAGACATAAAACATCCTTGTTCACTTAGATTTTGTTATCCCTTCAAGGTGTTATCAGGGATTCCTTGACTAGGAGAGGCCGCAGTCTGTGTTATTTCAGGTACGTATTTTATTTTATTTTATTTTTTTATAGTTTGTTTATATCGTGCCAACATACTCTACAGTGCTGTACACTACGTATATTTGGCATTGGGCCTTGTACCTACTTTGTAGGACAATTTACCTTCTTTATCTCGGGCATGCACACACATGCAGGTTATGGCCAATTCCTTAGGAAGCCAACTGATCTGAAGTATGATTTTGGATTGTGAAAATAATCTGGGGCACCTGGTTAAAAATCACACAAGCAAAAAGGGTGGGGTATATTAGGCAGCAAATAAAAAGTTCTTTGACAGGAGCCAAACTATGATGGCTAGGTGACTGGGGAAGATCATCTCCAAGATGGCCAGTCTTGTGGGGTGTTCCTGGTATGCAGAGGTTAATATCTACCAAAAATGGTCATGGAATCATCAACCAATAAACTGACAACACGGCTTTGGGCATCCAAGGCTCATTGTTACTCATGTTCATGGGCCGCTGCAATCATTCATTGGCTTCAGAGATCACCATCCCTTGCACGTGACATTGGAGGCCAGCGATTGGCTGTAGCGGCCCATGTATAGTTCAGTCCGATACAATGGTGACATGAGACCAGGAGTGAGGAAAGTCGGCAATACTGTGATCCCTCAACTTACAATGGCCTCAACATGCAATAGTCTTTTCTGGACCATTGTAAGTTGAAACCAGACTCAACATACAATGTTATGGTAGTCCAGATCTGTGAAACGCGTCAATGAACTGACCAATCAGAAAGGGCATTCACTAGTGAAACTCCTGTATTACTGAAGTGTATGCACTGACTGGTGTCTGGTAGTGCCCCCTACAGTACAGGGAGGTATTACATGTTCTGTACTACTCTTTGGGCCAGGGTTAGCTGCTCCTTTGGACACCAGGTGAGGGCGGCTCCATGTTACTTTTTTAGGACATTGCGTGCAGTGTACAGGACCCTGAAGAAGCTCCTGTCCTCTACATAGACCAGTGCTTCCCAAGCAGGGTGCCCCAGCTGTTGCAAAACTACCACTCCCAGCATGCCCGGACAGCCTTCGGCTGTCCGGGCATGCTGGGAGTAGTTGTTTTGCAACAGCTGGAGGCTCCCTGCTTGGGAAACACTGACATAGACAGTGATTACAGCTCCCAGCAGATCTTTCTTACTTTTATATGTAAGGACTTGCTATATCTTTATTAGTTATCTACTTATTTTTCTTTAATTCTCACTTTATCCTATTTTTGGATGACATTTTGGCGCCTTTAGAACCAATTACCAGGTTTCCATAGAGTTATGGGGGGAGATTTATCAAAACCTGTGCAGAGGAAAAGTTGCTTAGTTGCCCTTAGCAACCAATCGGATTGCTTCTTTCATTTTTAACAAGGCCTCTGCAAAATGAAAGAAGCGATCTGATTGGTTGCTATGGGCAACTCAGCAACTTTTCCTCTGCACAGGTTTTGATAAATCTCCCCCATGGTCTCAACATACAATGGTTTCAACATACAATGGTCGTCCCAGAACCAATTAATATTGTAACTTGAGGGACCACTCACTGTATGTCTATTTTTAAAGAAAAACATATTTTTTTTTGCCATATGCAATAGTATAGTTTCCTATGTTTTAGTATACAGCAAAATTAAATGTACTGTAATGGAAGTGAAGCATAAACAAAAACGCAATGTGATACCATCTTAAGTTCTGGATTTAAAGTGCTGAAAAACAAACAAAAAATTTTAATTTTTATGTATCATATGGTAAATATATTTATTTACACCCAGCCCTTCCATTATGTTTTTTCTTAAAAAATAAACCCCTTGAAACACAGACCTTCCTTATACTATTGCTCTACATTTATATTGCTATGTCTACTATTAAATATAGGCCATGCTGCCGTCGCCATGGTTACTACAGTCCGACATGTAGAAGCAGAATATCAGGAAGTGTCTGCGCCGCAGAGTAATTCCTTGTGACATCATAAAAGGTCTGCTATTTCCTGAAAGCTTAGTCACAGGGGACAGGATGTCATTGTTCATTCTGGGAGTGCAGAACTATTGCAACATGCACAACATGGACGATCATCACACTAATATATAGGAGCACGGTGATGTGGCCAGGAGACTAAAAGAAAGCGAGGGAGAAAACAGAATGGGGGAAATTAATGGGGGGGGAAAAAAGAGCGAGTTTTCTTAAATCTGACCTTTATATTTCTTTTAGAAAAACTTAAGTCAAAAGGGTTTGCTGTAATCAATTCATCTAACAAGTGTGAATGGCTAAAAAATAAATAAATAATAATAATTTACATCATTCATGAGCCTTACATCCTATAATGCACAGGGAGAGATGCGGCCACTAATGATGGAAGTAAAAGAGTCGCTCAAATGATCCAGAGAATAATCATGCGCCCTTCTGCACAATAGTGGAGCTGTGTAATAGGCTCCTTAAAGAAGCATTCCAGATTTGAATATTTTTTGCCCATATTATGCACACTTACCATTACTAGTCCTACAGTGCCATTGTTTCATTCCTGCACAGCTGCATCTATGCTTTTTATCACTGTACTGTCATGTGATCACAGGTCTGACCCACAGAATGTCACTGTCACCAATGACATAGTCACCGATCAGATCCCTCTCGGTACCTCTCAACTCCTCCCCTTCCAAATCTGTATACTGCTGCTGCAGTCTTTTTTAGTATCAGGATATATACTATGCTTAATAAAGGTTTGAAACGTACATCTATTTACATTAATGGGTAAATAAAACTTCTCATTCACTGGATCTACTTTTGGGATGTAGAACACCCAGGTGGACTACAAGTCCTGAACACTGTGCCACATTTAAGATTTTACTTATAGAAAGCCAGATAACCTATCAGGATGCTTTCGGACTGTTGGAGGACCCAAATGGTTGGTTTACACCCCCTATGCACACTGTAATGATGGTTATATCAGTTGTCACTCAGCTTTGCCCAAAACAGAAATTAGAAATGTAGCCACTTTACAGAAGAGAACTCATGAACATATGGTATAAATATATAAATACGGTATTCTTTTTTTTCTTCGCTTCTAGAAACACAATATCTCAGTAAGGGTGGGTTTGCACTGCGCTTTTGTCTCTGCTTTAATGGTTACCTTATAGTACATTATATATTTTATAACATATATATATAATGTAAGTCAATGGAAAATGGATTCTGCTGTATGGCATACAGCAGCATCCGTTACCGCAGTGTTTTTTCAACACAGGGGGCCTCCAGCTATTGAAAACCTACAACTCCCAGCATACCTGAACAGCCTTCGGCTGTCCAGGCATACTTGGTGTTGAAGTTTTGCAACAGCTGGAGGCACACTGTTTGGAAAATACTGCGTTAACGGATGCTGCTGTATGCCAATTTACAGCAGCAATATGAACCCACCCTTATCTAATAAGTGGTCGCTCTATATATGTATTCACAGGTTTTGTATATAAATGCGCTTGAGTGTGCAGACTGTCTATTCTTTAGAAAGATGTGAATTGTAGGGAGTGCTGACTCTGTAAGACGTCCCTTGTTTTGTTACACAACATTCTCAAGGTTAATAATAAAAGCCTATATCAAGGACATGACGATGTTGATGTTTTTCCACGCTGTTATTGCTGACTCGGCCACCGTCTATTTTTTCATAGGGGTAAATTAAAAGACGTATTAAAGCCTAGCCGTGACCTTATGAACTTTAAGCTTAGCTTTTTGTTCTGCTGAAACTTTAACAGAAATTTTTTTAAACAATGTCTTCACTATTTTGTAGTCCCCATAGGGCATGCGAGGAGTTGTAGTTTTCCAACAACTGGAGCCACCCTGGTTGGAAAATACTGCTATATACACTAATGGGTTGCTTTTTTCAGACCACCACTGTTTTTGGCTACATGTTTAGCTAATCTTGTGCAATTGGATTTATAAGACCCCACAACATATCACTTATATCAGACACCTAGAATCCAATATGGATCTGATATGTCCCCACATCATTGACCATCTTTCAATGAATAAAGAAATCACAGTGGATATGTGAACAGAAGACATGATTGAAAAAGTCAAACTTAGTCAATTGTGCTTGTCCGATGCATGGGGAAAAAAAGCGGTTAAAGGGAACCAATCATCAGATTTTACCATATATAATGCTTGGCAATGTGTTATATATATGGTAAAATCTGCATCCTCCCCAATCCCCTGGGACATTTTTGCCCCCAGGGATGGGGAAGATATGAAGTTATAAAGTCCCCGACCCCCCTCTCACCCCCGGCCTCCCTGCAAGTAGTCCCCTGGGCGAGGACTTATACTTACCAGCACCCGTCGCTCCTTGTCACTCCTGCTGCGGCCACGCCCTGTCAGCTTGATTGGCCGCTTGCACCATTGCTCTGCTCCCTAAGCAGATGGAGCAGAGCGGTGACACAAGCAGTCAATGAAGCCGAGGGGGCGTCACCATGGCCGGAGCGACGGGTGCCGGTAAGTATAAATCCCCGTCCAGGATGGGTGAGGGGTGCTTTATAACTTCTTATCTTCACCATCCCTGGGTGAAAAAACGTCCCCCGGAGATGGTGAGGATACAGATTTTACAATATATAACGTGTTGCTAAGTTATTAATGGTAAAATCCGATGATTGGTTCTTTTAGGCTAGGTTCACTCTGCGGAATCTCCGGGCAGAAAATTTCCGTCCGGAGATTCCAAGTGCGGCCAGGACAGACTGATTCAGTCAGCGCTAGGACCGCGCGGACACTGCAGTCTCCAATAGACTGCAATGTGTTCCGCGAGTATTTCCGCCTGCAGAATGAGCAACACCATTCTTCAGGCGGAAATTTTCAAGCGGATTTTCCGTTCACAAATTCCGCTTCACAAATTTTGTAGTGTGAATTTGTGAACAGAAAACCATTCACTACACTATACATTTTAGCAAGCGGAATTTCTGCCTGCAATTTCAAAGCGGAATTGCAGGCGGAAATTCCATAGTGTGAACCTAGCCTTAAGGTCACATGTCCAGGCATGCTGGGAGTTGTGGTTTTGCAGCACCTGGAGGCACTCTGATTGGGAAACACTACTGTACAGAATAGCTACATAAAATTCAAGTAAGTAGAATTTTGATAACAATTTTAGAAATTGAAAGTGATACTTGAGCGCGATGAGATGTGATTCTTTTGTTGCAGTTTCTTTTTTACATTTAGCCTTCTAACTGTAACGCAAAATTCCCCAGCGTGTCACTGGCTCCCACATACAACGTTCCTCCATTTTGCTTACTGTAGACAAACGCAGTTGGCAATGCTACCGAACAGCTGCTACATTGAAAACTCTCTTCAGGCTCCTTTATAGATGGGATTCATGAAGATCGCAATCTATTCCTTTGGAATTCTCAACAGCCAATCAAAATAAAACCAAATGAGAAAATAAAATGTCTTTATCCAAGCAGTTTTAGGTGCCAGCTGAAAGCACTTACAGAAAAGGGGGAAAAAGGAATCAAAACTCAGGCTTCTCTCATGGCTTACCATTGACACCACACTATTGAGTTTGTGCTTTTTCGGCTTTTTGTTCCATGCATTTACATACATTTTGTTGACTAAAGCTTAGCATACCTATTATTTGCATGGTAGGTGGCAACTCCAGTGTTTACTTCAAAGGTCGTAGTAAAATGTAAAGGTGAGAATGAGCAGTTTGCCTTGTTTTATGCAAACTAAAGCAGAAAACGAGTGAATTTGTGCTTAAAGGGGTACTCGGCCCCTAGACATCTTATCCCCTATCCAAAGGATAGGGGATAAGAAGTCTGATCACAGGGGTTGCACCACTGGGGACTCCCGCGATCTCGGCTGTGGCACGCCAGTGCTGGATGACTTACGATGTGGAGCGGAGGCTTGTGATGTCACGACCATGCCCCCTCAATGCAAGTCTATGGGAGGGGGCGTGACGCCGTCACGCCCCCTCCCATAGACTTGCATTGAGGGGGCGTGGTCATGACCTTGGATAGGGGATAAGATGTCTAGGGGCAGAATACCCCTTTAAGATATATATGAAGTAAAACTATTGTAGATCTTTTGAGGCCTAGGCCAATTTAACCTGCCATGATATAGCAGCAACATCCAGCAACATTCTTTGGTTCTGCTTAACTGAATTTTGTTCAAGGTATGGTCACACGGCGGAGTGTCCGCGCAGAATTCCTCTGGAATATTCCCCTGCAGCGGAGTTCCATTGATTTCAATGGGATCCTGCTGCACACGGTGGAATTTCTGTGGCAGATGTTTTTGCCGTGAAAATTCCGATTTCAGTGTCCAGAGAGAGACTAGCCATTGTGTTTTTTTTCCTGCAGTTTTCGCTCAGAAATGCATTGTTGGCGCATTTCCAAATGGTCTTAGCATCTGCCAGATTGTGCAAATGTGCAGAATGTCCGCCCTGTTGTTCGGACAGCTATTCCGCACATTTTACATCGTGTGAACATTGCCTTACAGTAGTATTTAAGAAGACCCCTTCTTTTATACAATAAAGTCTATTGGCCCAGTGGCCTACACATCCTGTTTGTTGTCGCTCCAGAATGAGACAAATCTGTCTTTTTTTGTAGTTCCCATATCATTTTTATTTTCTGTGTGGCATTTGTGTCTCATTTTAAGCCAAACCCATTGTATTTCATTAGCCACCAGGCATTGCCAGACTTCTTTCATATAAAAAGTCATTAGCTGTGACATTTGCTCCACCTTCACGATATAAGCCTCTTCTCTCTTGCTTCACTGATAAATAGGATTTGAAGATCTTTTTCCAGGATCGGTTTGGATTTGATCAGTCCATCGCACAAATATTAAAGTTGCCACAAACACCAGTTGTCTCCTTCAGATGCTCAGCATCCCATCGCCTCCCGTGACACTTGTACATAAGCTCGTGTTTCTTTGCTGTATGACCAAAAATTAAAGCTTTGCCTTTCTATTCCCTGCCGCTTCTACCCACGGCACGGGTGGACAGAGATTCTGATTGAGCTTGGCATTTGTGAAATGCATCTTCAGCTGGATCGGGATAGACAGAGAACTGTGAACTGCCAAGCCAACAGATGCAGCAAGATTAATAGCAAACTTGGCAGGCTCCTGCAGTGGGGAAACCTGCATTAGCAGATAGACTGTCTCTGCTACCAGTGTTTGCCTGTAGGCGCCAACAGAATGAAAGGGCAAATGGAAGGCAGAAACTAGGACTGAAAGGCCGCAACTTTACATATGACCATTCAGGCACAGACAGATTCATGAGCCGTACTCTGTGTACAGTGGGGCAAAAAAGTATTTAGTCAGTCACCAATTGTGCAAGTTCTCCCACTTAAAAAGATGAGAGGCCTGTAATTTTCATCATAGGTATACCTCAACTATGAGAGACGTAATAAGAAAAAAAATCAATGAAATCACATTGTTTGATTTCTAAAGAATTTATTTGCAAATTATGGTGGAAAATAAGTATTTGGTCAATAACAAAAGTTCATCTCAATACTTTGTTATAAACCCTTTGTTGGCATTGACAGAGGTCAAACATTTTCTATAACCCCTTAAGGACGCAGGGTTTTTAGTTTTTTGCACTTTAGTTTTTTCCTCCTCACCTTTTAAAAATCATAACCCTTTCAATTTTGCACCTAAAAGTCCATATGATGGCTTATTTTTTGCGCCACCAATTCTACTTTGCAGTGACATCAGTAATTTTACCCCAAAATCTACAGCGAAATGGGAAAAAGAATCATGCGACGAAATTGAAGAAAAAACGCCATTTTGTAACTTTTGGGGGCTTCCGTTTCTACGCAATAAATTTTTCAGTGAAAATGACACCTTATCTTTATTCTGTAGGTCCATACGATAAAATGATACCCTACTTATATCGGTTTGGTGCTTGTAGCTTGAGGAAGTGCCAGACTGGCACGACACTGCGCTGTCCTACCCGCACCCCCTGCCTCACTTTCTGCCCTTCCCTGCATAATGTGTCTTCTATGATTTCCTGATGGAATAAACATAAGTTTCTTGCAGAATGGTAAGTCGCCGAGTCTTTTCTTCTATTACGTGCATTCTATCGGTTTGATTTTGTCGTACTTCTGGAAAAAATCATAACTACATGCACGGAAATGTATACGTTTAAAATTGTCATCTTCTGTCAACTTTTTTATTTTTCTGCGTATGGGGCGGTATGAGGGCTCGTTTTTTGCGCTGTGATCTGAAGTTTTTAGTGGTACCATTTTTGTATTGATCGGACTTTTTGATCGCTTTTTATTCATTTTTTCATGATATAAAAAGCGACCAAAAATAAGTTATTTTGGATTTGGATTTTTTTGCGTGTACACCATTGACCGTGCGGTTTAATTAATTATATATTTTTATATTTCGGATATTTACGCACGCGGTGATACCACATATGTTTATTTATTTTTATTTACATGGTGTTTTTTTTTATGGGAAAAGGGGCGGTGATTTGAACTTTTATTAAGGAAAGGGTTAAATGACATAAACTTTTTTTTACACTCTTTTTTTTGCAGTGTTATAGCTCCCATAGGGGGCTATAACATTGCATACACTGATTGCCAGCACTGTTCACTGCAAAGCCATAGCTTTGCATTGATCAGTGTTATCGGCGGTCGATTGCTCAAGCCTGCATCTCAGGCTTGGAGCAAACAATCGCCAAAGAGACACGCCGGAGGAAGGTAAGAGGACCTCCGCCCGCGTCCCAGCTGATTGGGACACCGCATTTTCACTGCGGGGGTCCCGATCAGCCCCACTGAGCAGCCGGGAAGGTTTTCCTTTCATTTTAGACGCGGCGTTCAACTTTGAATGCTGCGTCTAAAGGGTTAATAGCGCGTGGCACCATGATCGCTGCCGCGCGATATTAGCCCCGGGTCCCGGCTTCAGATACATGCCGGGACGGACCCGATATGACGCGGGGTCACCTCGTAAATATACGTCCTTGGTCGTTAAGGGGTTAAGTCTTCACAAGGTTTTCAAACACTGTTGCTGGTATTTTGGCCCATTCCTCCATGCAGATCTCCTTTAGAGTAGTGATGTTTTGGGGCTGTCGCTGGGCAACACAGACTTTCAACTCCCTCCAAAGGTTTTCTATGGGGTTGAGATCTGGAGACTGGCTAGGCCACTCCAGGACCTTGAAATGCTTCTTACGAAGCCACTTCTTCGTTGTCTGGAGCGGTGTGTTTGGGATCATTGTCATGCTAAAAGACCCAGCCATATTTCATCTTCAATGTCCTTGCTGATGGAAGGAGGTTTTCACTCAAAATCTCACGATACATGGCCCCAATCATTCTTTCCTTTACACGCATCAGTGGTCCTGGTCCCTTTGCTGAAAAACAGCCCCAAAGCATGATGTTTCCACCCCCATGCTTCACAGTAGGTATGGTGTTCTTTGGATGCAACTTAGCATACTTTCTCCTCCAAACACGACGAGTTGAGTTTTTACCAAAAAGTTCTACTGGTTTCATCTCACCATATGATAGTCTTCCAATCCTCTTCTGGATCATCCAATGCTCTCTAGCAAACTTCAGAAAGGCCCGGACATGTACTGGCTTAAGCATGGGGACACGTCTGGCACTGCATGATTTGAGTCCCTGACGGCGTAGTGTGTTACTGATGGGTAGCCTTTGTTACTTTGGTCCCAGCTCTCTGCAGGTCATTCAATAGGTCCCTCCGTGTGGTTCTAGGATTTTTTCTCACCATTCTTGTGATCAATTTGACACCATGGGGTGAGATCTTGTGTGGAGCCCCAGATTGAGGGAGATTATCTGTGGTTTTATATGTCTTCCATTTTCTAATAATTTCTCCCCACAGTTGATTTCTTCACACCATGCTGCTTGCCTATTGCAGATTCAGTCTTTACAGCTTGGAACAGGTCTACAATTATGTTTCTGGGTCCTTCGACAGCTCTTTGGTCTTGGCCATAGTGGAGTTTGGAGTGTGACTGTTTGAGGTTGTAGACAGTTGTCTTTTATACTGATAGCAAGTTCAAACAGGAGCCATTAATACAGGTAACGAGTGGAGGACATAGAAGACTCTTAAAGTTACAGGTCTGTGAGAGCCAGAAATCTTGCTTGTTTGTAGGTGACCAAATACTTATTTTACCGAGGAATTTACCAATTAATTCATTAGAAATCCTACTATATGATTTCTTGTATTCTGTCTCTCATAGTTAAAGTGTACTTATGATGAAAATTACAGGCTTCTCTCATCTTTCAAAGTGGGAGAACTTGCACAATTGGTAGCTGACTAAAAACTTTTTTTCCCCACTGTATGCTTCTTCCTGCATAAAAAGTCAATTTTTTTCTAATTTATCAGGTGGTTTACATTGTAAATATTCCGTAAATGAATCTGGTATTGATAGTTAAGTCATTGAGAACTAGGTGTGGGCTACTATTAGTATTTTCCGGATCCTCTGTGACCTGTGCTAAACAGATATGAAGAATTGTGTCTATATGCAGTGACTTCCTGGCTATACCCTTCTTGTTGGTGTCTATTTCGGTAGCAGGATCCAAAGGAAGCCAAAGGGAAGAAATGGAAGTACCTGTATCCCTCCATATCTAATATCAATCCCTACACCCTTCCCATAGGCTGGAGGAGGAAGCACATGGGGTGATATGTGTCACTGTACACTTCCAGCCTTCCTACTTTGTAGATATGGTGACTTCCCGATACTGTAAAATGTTGTTCTATTTATACCTTTATTCTTTGAATTATGCTAAGCACTAATCTGCCTGGTTTGTCTGCATTTTTTGGTCTCTGAATTTAATAGATTTCCTAGTGTAAATGTTCCTCAGTTGGGCAGGAAGTCTAAAAAGTTATTCTATTCATACATAGTCATATCTAGGCCTTTCTTCACCCATGGGAAGGATCCAGTTTGTTGTCCATGTCCTATATCTAAATCTCCTGGCTACAGCTACTTTGCTTTACCTGTCATGTCTATCCAAGCAGGTTGGCTACGCCCCTGCATTACCTTTCATGTATATCCAGGCAGAGTGGCTATTCACCTGCATTACCTGTCATGTATATCCATGCAGAGTGGCTACGCCCCTGCCTTACCTTTCATGTATATCCAGGCAGAGTGGTTATGCCCCTCCATTACCTTTCATGTATATCCAGGCAGAGGGGCCTACGTCACCTGTCATGTATATCCGGGCAGAGTGGCTACACCCCTGCGTTACCTGTCATGTATATCCAGGCAGAGTGGCTACGCCCCTGCGTTACCTGTCATTTATATACAGGCAGAGTGGCTACACCCCTGCTTTAGCGGTCATGTCTATCCAGGCTGAGTGACTAAGCCCTGCTTTACCTGATTTTAATGTAGACAATGATCTTTATTTGTGTAGACCTGAACTGGGATGGTCAAACGAGGAGAGGTAATATTCACATCTAGGGACGCCACTCTTACTTGTCCAAGATGTAAGCATTCTCGCGGACGCGGAGGACGTATAGCACAATTTTTGTGAAAGTGTTTTGGACTGGCACAATATAGGCACAAATTCTCATTGGGTCAACAGGATATTTCCTGATGCGTTAGACGAAAGTGATCCACCTGCATAGCCTCTTCGGCAGGACGCAAAGAAGACAGAAGTGGTGTAGGTTGGAACACAGGAGGCAGTTGGGGTAATCACCGTGTTCGGGCAGGTTCTCTTTCCAAAGGAAGTTCTTCCTGCCTCTCAGCAAAACGCACATCAATACGGGTGGCTAAATGGATAATTTCACTCACTCAGGTTAGTCGGAGGATCTTGAGCAGAGAGAGCATCCTTGATTTTACTGGAGAGTCCATTTTAAAGGTGGCACACAAGGCTTCATCGTTCCAAGCCAGTTGAGAAGCTAGTGTGCGGAATTGAACAGTGTAGTTGCCCACAGAGGAATTACCTTGACAAAGAGTCAGAAGAGCCGTCTCGGCAGAGGAGGCTCATGCGGGTTCTTCAAATACTTTGCGGAATTCTGCAAGGAAGGCCGGCAGGTTCAAGGAGACCGGATCATTACGACCCCAGAGAGGAGTAGCCCAGGCTAAAGCTTTTCCAGACAGTAGACTGACCACAAATGCCACTTTAGCACACTCCGTCGGGAACTGATTCGCCATGAGTTCTAGATGCATAGAATACTGTGTCACAAAGCCTCTACACAGCTTGGGATCTCTGTCAAACTTTGTGGGCAAGGATAAGCGAAGCTTGGTCCCAGAAGAAACAGCTGTCACAGGAGGAGACTCCGGCACAGGTTGCTGCTGCTGTTGCTGTTGTTGCTGCTGAGCGGCAAGAAGCTGTTGCACCAAAGCAGAAAGTTGATTCAGCTGTTGCACTTGACGAGCTAACTGCTGAGACTGCTGAGCCACGACGGTGGAGACATCTGGCAGAGGGACCCCAGGGGGATCCATGGCCGGATCTTACTGTAAGGGTCACGGCAGGTGGTGGATCCCCTGGGCCTGTGTGGATGATGACGTGAGCCGTGCCAGGGAGTGGAGTCTAAGGTGCCACTGGTTTTCACCAGAGCCCGCCGCAAAGTAAAATGGTCTTGCTGCGGCAGACGGCACCCAGGACGCTACCCCTGGCACGACTCGTCCACACAGGTTGCTAGGATGAGCGTGGTACAGAAGGATAAAGACAAGACGCGGTCAGGATAGCTGAAGGTCAAGGCAGGCGGCACAGTAGCAGGGTCAGGTCACGGAACAAGGATCAGGAACACAGAGCTTTCTACTACTACTAGGGTACTAGGGCAACAAAGATCCGGCAGGGAATGAAGTGAGGTGCTGATACCTATAAGAGAAGGTGCAGGTGAATCAACTAATTAAGGGCATACTGGCTCTTTAAATGTAAGAGCTCAGGTGCGCGCGCCCTAGGAGGCGGGTGCACACGTGTCGGGACTGAGAACATGGACGACCATGCGATGCGAATCCCTGCCTTGCCAGGGACATGAGAGGAGAGCGCTCACGGCCAGCGCGTCTGGCTGGAGCACTGACGTTACAATGGGTTGCTTAATACTCAGTAAAGTAATGTTTTTACTAATCTTACTATTGAGGGCAATTTCAATAATTTCACAAGGGATTTTTAATAAACCACTGTTCTTTGGAGATCCCAAGTTTATGTATCTGACTGCAGGGGTTATGAATATATCATTATATACTCGCCTTCTATCAGAATTTATTTCCACATTAAAGTACTGATATTGTATTGCCAGTTTCTGTAGAGTTTCTGCATGTTTGTGGATATTTCATCACTATGATGTTGAATCTGTTCCTCAGCTGTTCCATGATCACATGTCATTCGAATTGCTGTTAAAAACATTGGTTAGATTAGCTTGCCCTAGATCCTGTGGACTGCTGAGCCGACTGTGTGGTGTAATCTGCCTTCTAGGCTTGTAGAGCACAGAAGCGGCATAGCTGCCATAGAGGTCTATAAGGCCTTCTTCAATATACGTAAAAAAATAGGTATTGATCCACATTTTTAAAGCATATTAATATTTTTTATTCATCGAACACCACCCACCCTCTTTCTGGATGAACATATGCTTTATTTATTTTATTTTTAACCATCCCGATTATCTAACAGTTCATGTAAAATCTACAGTTTTTGTTTTTTATATATCGGGGCTGCAGAGCTTTTATGACAAACTTCTGCCTCCGACTGCTCTACTTTTCATCATTCCCACTTATAAATAATTGTTGTTTTAAGCAGGAGTTTGTTCATTTCTACATACTTTAAGCCAAAACTATCTCTAACTCGATGACAGCAAATGAGTCTCTACTACAACTCTTTCTGTGCATGTATTTGTTGCCTATATATAACATATATTCTTATCACTGAGGTGTTTTCTATAGGACCAATACTTCTGAAGGATAATATCTTCTTTAGGGCTCATGCCTCACGCCCATAGCTTTGTTTGGTACATTTTGTACGGCGTTGTAATGGAATTTTCATAGAGGTGCATGAGACTTTGACAAATCTCTTTATGTTCTATTTAGTAGGTCGGATGCCACACACAAATCTGAGTAAGGAATAGTTGAAAGGTCCATATTGTACAGTGGTCCCTCAACATACGATGGTAATCCGTTCCAAATGGACCATCGTTTGTTGGAACCATTGTATGTTGAGAGATCCGTGCAATGTAAAGTATAGGACAGTGGTCTACAACCTGCGGACCTCCAGATGTTGCAAAACTACAACGCCCAGCATGCCCGGATAGCCAACGGCTATCCGGCATGCTGGGAGTTGTAGTTTTGCAACATCTGGAGGTCCGCAGGTTGAAGAACACTGGTATTGGAGTTTATATTCACGTGTCCCGCTGCTCCGGACCGTCACCGCTGACCTGGATGTCTCCCTCCTTCCCGGGGTGTCCCCAACGCTCCGGCAAGGCCTCTGCTTCCCCGGCATCCTCGCTATCCGTCGCCACCATCACGTCGCTACACACGCCCCTCTGCACACCGCTCCTATTGGATGACGGGACGGCGTGCGCAGCGACGTGATGACGACGATGGAGAACGCCGACGATGCAGGGGATCCCAAAGAGGACGCACCGGAGCCGCAAGGACAGGTAAGTGATCGTCAGCGGACCACACGGGGCACCGTAAACGGCTATCCGGTGGCCACTGAAGCAGTCTGCGCTGCCGGATAGCCGTTTATGCGATGGCCCCGACATACAAAAGCATCGTATGTTGATGCTGCCTTCAACATGCTATGGCCTCTGAGAGACCATCATATGTTGAAATGATCGTATGTCGGGGTCACTGTATTTACTGCTTTTTTATGGGAAAATATCTTCATAGATACCTCACCCAACCAAGCTTACACTGCAGTATTTGGAGGCTACACGGCTCTTTGCACAGGGTTCTGTCCTGTTAATGAGCCCTAATATAGCATCTGATGTAACATGTGAATTGGACCATAATACTGTGTTATTGTGATGTTCATCTTAGTAATGCTTTATTTTATTTTTTACGGGAACAATTGCATTCGAAACCTTCTAATAAACATTTTCCTACTCTGGTAATCCGTCATTCTCATGTGAGATTAGCCCTGGCGATCTGACTCATAGGTGCCTGGAGGTAAGCTATTTATGGCTCTGCTAAAACTATTATTTATCACTCACTAGGGTTTTGTTTAGCCAATAAACAATGGCAGGTATCAAACTGGGTCAAGATCCTACCAAATCTAGTAACCGGAGATGTAGAGAACCTTGACATTAAATTGCATTTGCATAGCTAGTTCAGATATGTTGCCATGCAAAAACATCTTGGCTCAGACAACAGCTGTTGTAGGATTCCAGGAATTATGATTTACCGGCAGCTGATATGTAATACAGTTCAGGATCTGCCATGGGGGGTGAGAATGTACCCGATTTACAGAAAGCCACCCCAATAACTACATCCATACCTTTTTTTATTTAAATACTTATTTTGTTTTCATCATGTTTTACAACACATGAAAAGGTAGAAAGAGGGACAAATCATTGCCTACAAAATTACATCTTTACATACAATCCCTATCCTATTATTTCATTCTATCTCCCCCCAAGCTTTTATCCCCCCTACACCCCCCCCCCTACCAGCCCAATGTTGGCCAAGTTTTAATTATTTCCACTTACTCCATCATCTCTATCATAGGACCCTTTCTCTTGTTTTTATAATAAATTAACTCATACCTCCTTATCATATCTATGCTGTCTAGCCAGTCAGGAAGCTTAGGAACTCCTGGACTGAACCAGTTACTCAAAATTAAGATTTTTGACATTCCCAAAGTTTTCAAACAGACTGATTTGTTACCAACAAACTCTATGCCTAACCCAATGATAAACGAAATGATATTCCTGGTGATTTTCACTGGCAGATCTTTTCCCAAAAGTCCTGAAGTTTATCACATTCCCCTATTAGATGACATAAATCGGCTCCATCTTTTTGACATTTAGGGCAGGAGGAGTCATTTCTCTTTCCCATTCTAAATAAGGTAAGAGGAGTATAGCATAATCTATAAACTAATTTTATTTATGATACTTTATGACTAACATTTAGAGAGGACATATTATTCCAACATGAGCTATCTATTTCCCTTACTTAGCTTGGAATAAGACAGCAAATCCCCCCCCCCCCCCCCCCCATATAATGTGACAGTGTGATTTATTATACGTATGCTGGTCTCGGTCCCTCATTTACACACCTAGATATTCTGCTTTGATAGGAACAGGAAAATAGTTCCAATCAATGAAAAATGAATCATTGCTATTCCCCATCTGGCTGAATTTTTTTGTTGATCATAGCTATAATGGTGGTCAAACCAGTAACCATTATATCCTAGGGAGATAAAGGGTGGATTCATTGTTTGCGCCAAGATATTTTCAGCTGTTTTATATTATTAACACTAGAAAGAGGCCGTAGACATCTTAGATAAGTTTACTACAACCAAACACTGTGCTCTTTTATTAGATATCGTTGTTATCCTTACTAGCCTAAACAATAGACGTAAATACGTTTACATGGTTCACTGAGGTCTTGTGATAACCGGGACACTTGGGGTCTATTCACACGGCAGAATTTCCGCTTGGGGAATTCCGCCTCAAATTAAAGCCCCTAGACTTCTATGGGATTCCGCACTCCTATTTACATTTCTGAATTTCCGCTTGCGGAAAGACATTGACCCCTTTCCATTTTCTTGGTTTTCTGAGCTGGAGTGGGGGAACCTGATCTTGCGGCTGTACCAGCTGTCAGTTCGGGTCATCACACATTTGGTCAGGCCAGGTCATGTGTTCAGAATATGGAAGCAATAATGCTCATGTAATATGCTCATGTGAAACCGGCCTAAGGCTGAATTCACATTGCGCTTGCAGAATTAATTTGCCATATCCACAAAGCAAGCTCCCAGCGCATATGTCAAAAGTGTCATACAGTATATCAGGTTGGTACACAGGGGGAAGAGTTATCAAAACCTGTGGAGAGAAAAAGTGGAACAGCTGCCCATAGTAACCAATCACATCGCTTCTTTTATTTTTCAGAGGCCTTTTTAAAAATTAAAGAAGCAATCTCATTGGTTGCTTCGGGCAACCGGTCCACTTTTCCTCTGCACAGATTTTGATAAATCTTCCCATAGGTATATGTTTTCTTTAGCTCAATGGCGTAGATCAGTGAGCTTTGCTGTTCCACACAGAGGTATCCTAATTTACATTTTTAGTATGGTTGTCTACAAGCAACGTATGGGCTCTACAGTGATGTCGGAGGTATCTGTTAAAGGAATACATCAGAAAATCCTCCAGATGTATCTCTCTGTTGTACACTGACAATACTATTAATCATTAACTAGATGCCTCCGACATACATAACTGTATAGCCCATACGTTGCTCATAGAGACCCATACGAAAAACGTAAATAGCAACGTATTGGCTATACAGTGCTATACGTCGGTGGCATCGGTTGATGGAACACATTGGAAAATCCTCCAGATGAATCTCTCTGATGTACACTGCCAATACTATTAATGATTAACTAGTTTTTGTGAAACAATAGAACATTTTGGGTATCTGTAGCCAGCCAGTGTTAGAGCACAGTGATCAGGACTGTAGCGGTCCTCAGTGTATGGATTGGTTGTCACCTGCTTTGTGAGGGCGATCGCTTTGATCTGAGCAGAAATGACTATGAATATAAGAATTCTGTGTATTAGGAGAAGCTCGGCTCATCGGGTCTGGCGCTCTCACCCTCCCCACTGAGGAATGTTTCTCTTGTGGAATAGCAGAGGAGACAGGCTTTAGATGAGAGGCCAGCTGAGGTGTCTGCAAGACAATTCTGGGGCTGATTAGAAAGTCAGATGTGTTCTTTTGGCAAGTTAAAAGGGAACACGTCAAAGCGGCGACATTAGCGGTGGCTCTGGCACTCCCAGGCCTTGCCTCTTTGTGCAAGGGGGGGGGGATGTTCATTTGGCAACCCACTGATGAGTGTGCTTAAACTGCTAACATGCATGCTGTGCTTTCTTCTCCGGCAGCCTACGCAGGGATGTACAGTAGATCTGGATTCTTTGTTCCTGCCAGTTGCATTATTGTAATATTCATTTCCCAGGCCAGCACCGAGAATGCACCTTGTGCAGTGTTTAGCCTGTGCATAGACGTAAATTCGAGAAAGATTTGTAAACCGAAAATACATTCAATTATTAATATTCTGATGCTGGACTATAGAAACAAAGCAAGGCCTGAAGAATTGAAAGGAATACATAGTGTTATTTCTGAAGAAATGTGCCCCATACATTAGATGAGATGCTTTCTGTTGCCTCTTGATATCATGTCAGGAAATGTATACATCACTCTTTCCCAAGCAGGGTGCCTCCAGCTGTTGCAAAATTGCAACTCCCAGCATGCCCGGGCAGCCTTTTTTATATTTATATTTATTTTAATAAATGTTAATAAAAGTAAATTTTTTAGAGAGAGAGAGGAGGGGTTCTAGTTACGGGTTTATCCCTTGGGGGAGTCACCTCAAAGGTAGTTGATTTATAATATTTTTGCCCTGGGACCCTTCAGAGATTTTTTGGTTTATGGACACCGTAACTCTGCCCAGTATACCCATTGACTTATAAAGTCGTCGGATTCTGTCGTGAGGCCTACCACCTTTCTTCCCCCGTCAAATCTGATGGAACTACCGATGGAGGCTCCGAACTCAGCATCTAAAACAGTGTGAATGGAGCCTTGGGCTACGTTCACACTGCGGTCATGACTTCAGTCACAATAGAAACCATGGCGGCAGAGATGGGGCCTAAAGCTCTTTTCACAAGGCTTCTGTCACAACGGAAAATCATGAAGGCAAAGCTGGACCTATTGAAGGACACACAACAACTGTTTTCAGGGGGCCTAATAATGTGTACTGTTGTGGAGTCCGTGGGGGAGACTTATCAAAACCCGTGCAAAGGAAAAGTTGCCCAGTTGCCCATAGCAACCAATCAGATCGCTTCTTCCATTTTACAGAGGCCTTGTTAAAAATGAAAGAAGCAAGCTGATTGGTTGCTATGGGCAACTGAGAAACTTTTCTTCTGGACAGGTTTTGATAAATCTCCCCCTGTAATCTTAATGGGAAGAATAGCACCGCATACTGTGCCTTTTCATGCTGTAAAACCTGACAGAACGACTGATGGAGCCCTTGATGGTAGTCTGAATGGAGCCTAAGGCTCTATTCACATGGTAGAATTTCTGCATGCGGGTTCCACCTCAAATTAAAGTCCAATAGACTTCTATGGGATTTTGCACTCCCATTGACACTTCTGAATTTCCACATGCGGATTCCAGTGGCGTCTCCAGCATTCATATTTAGGGGGGGCACATGGGGGCCAGTGACAAAAGTGGGGGGGCAATTTTAAAACGTGTGTATGTGTGTGTGTATATATATATATAGATCATAAATAAATACACACACACTGTGCAGAACATGTTTAATTTAAAAAAATAAATGTAATTTAAAATCTTCATACATTCTTGTTGCACAATGATTTTTTCTTTCCGTTTTTGCCGTAGATTTTTGGGTAAAATGACTGATGTCACTACAAAGAAGAATTGGTGGTGCAAAAAATAAGCCATCATATGGATTTTTAGGTGCAAAATTGAAAGGGTTATGATTTTTAAAAGGTGAGGAAAAAACAAAAGTGCAAAAACAGAAAAACGCTCGGTCCTTAAGGCGTTAAAACTTTTGGACACTACCATCAACTTTGATAGCGACATATAAAGTGTTAATGTCGGACATCAGCCTGATTGGTGATGTCTGGCATTAGCCGAGGGTTCTAGCTAATGATTTATACAACACAGTGGGAGCAGGCACTGTGCGTACACATACGCCTTGTGTCCTTAGGGCTCATTTACACGGATGGATCCTCAGCATATTTTACGCTGCGGATCCCCCGACAATGGACCCTACAGCGCTGCCTCCATCTGTGCCTGCTCATAATGGCAATCCTCCGCTACATGCAGACACGCTTTGATGTGTATACTCGCACACATCGCGGCTGCTCTAGGCCTAGCTCAGAGAGCAGGAGGAGCGGCCATGATGTGCGCGAGTATACACATCAAAGCGTGTCTGCTCGTAGCGGAGGATTGCCATTATGAGCAGGCACAGATGGAGGCAGCACTGTAGGGTCCATTGTCGGGGGATCCGCAGCGTAAAATACACTGTGGATCCACCCCTGAATGAGCCCTTAGGGTACTTCACACATACAGGATCTGCTGTATATTTTCTGCAGCTGATTTTGCTACCTATTGAGGCTAATGGGTTGAAAAATCAGCTGCACAAAATATGCAGCAAAAATATGCCGCAGATCCTGTACATGTGAATGTACCCTTAAGGGGTTAATGATAAACTAGCAGTGTGTTCACATGTTGTCCTTCCAGAGGGGTCACTTTCCCTCCTCCAGTGTCCACAGGACTCCAACAGGCTACATTACCAGAACAATTTCTGGAAAAATAGCGACAAAAATTGTGCGGTTTTACTGCGATTTACGAAAAATCACGGTAAAAACGCGCAATTTTGCCGCGATTTTTCCCAAAAATGTTTCTGATAATGTGACCTGTGGACACTAAAGGAGGGAAAGTGACCCCAATGGACTGCTACTATACACATGACCCAGCCCCAGGATATACTGCTGATCAGAGGGGAGAGAGGGAGGACACGGAACATCACTCACCTCACATGAAGCTGCTCTGTGTTCCGGAGGCCTGTCAGCTCTCTGCCCCATCCTCTCCAGTGCTGGGGGCGGAGCCATCATCAGGTACCTTCATCCCTGCTCTGCCTGTCTCTACTAATGATATGCAGACCAGGAGCCACGCAGGGATATCCTCAGCAGCACCCAGCCGGTCAGTCCACCCCTGGCCCCGATACTAGTATCGGGACATCCCTATTTATTTTGAGTTGGGGGGGCACAAGGGGGGGCACGGCCTGATCTAGGGGGGCCATGGCCCCCTCTAGCCCCCCCCCCCAGCGACGCCACTGGCGGATTCTGCACGGATTCCGCACCAATTCAACACAAAATCTGCACAAGCCAGAAACCACCCAAATGAATGCGGAAGCGCATGTGAATAGAACCTTATAGTGTAGGCCAAAAATGTGGCCTATATGATTACCTCATGGAGGTACCTCAGATCAGAGAGATAATTTAGGAGTCACAGATCTCTCCTAATGTTACAGTGGTTTAATCAAAAGTAGACCAAAACTGTATCAAATGTTTGTAGGTTCATACACCCCATTACACCCTTTTTCTCCAGCACTACTACAATGTAAGGTCCTTCGGCCTAAGCTTTGTCTGTTTTCCTCTGCATGAACATGAAAGGCGGGCGGGCAGCAGAGGGGTTAGACTGTGCCCGGTCTTGGCAAGGTCTTGGTTTCATATCTTACCCTCCTCAACAACACACTCTAATCTTATTGCTGGCCATGGCAGACATTCATTACTTTTCAGATTTAAAACTTTTTTTTATTTGGCATCGCATTCCTTGTGTGAGAATCTCCTAACAACAGGGTGGAGAATTATTTGGCCCATTTCCTGAACTGTTCTCTTCCTCTTCTTGGTCAGAATGCTTGTGGCAGACTATGAGCCGTATGTTCGTTCTGTTATGCAGCACAGTGTAGAAAAGTAACAAATGTTTAGAATAGCGTTGCGTTATATGAAATATGTAGGTTATTCTTTATATGACAATTTATAATACTTTGCTTATGTTATAGTCCTATACTATACATAGAATCTTCATACTTTGCATGATGTGTCACACGTGGCTACATAAGGTCGTTTTTGGTATAGATTGCATACATGCAGTATGAAGGGCTGTATCACCTCTTACGAAATCTACTATCTTTATCTTGTATAAAATATTAAGTAGATCTTCTTGCTTGATAAATATTGACTTTTTGTGTTAGATCACATATATATATATATATATATATATATATATATATATATATATATATATATTTTTTTTTTTTTTTTTATCACAATTATTTTTTAGGTGCTTTTGTTTCTGGATAATGCTTTTACATACTTGTTATGGCGCACTGTTCTTTTGATTCCCCCTTAGAAGAGTCACCTAATATGTTGTAAACTGGTTACTTTTAGTGTATTTACTGTACAGTACAGTGGTCCCTCAAGTTACAATATTAATTGGTTCTGGGACGACCGTTGTATGTTGAAACCATTGTATGTTTAGACCAGAACTCTATGGAAACCTGGTAATTGGTTCTAAAGGCACCAAAATGTCCTCCAAAAATAGGAAAAAGTGAGAATTAAAGAAAAATAAGTAGATAACTAATATAGATAAAGCAAATCCTTACATATAAAAGTAAGAAAGATCTGCTGGGAGATGTAAATCACTGTCTATGTCAGTGTTTTCCAAGCAGGGAGCCTCCAGCTGTTGCAAAACTACAACTCCCAGCATGCCCGGACAGCCAAAGGCTGTCCGGGCATGCTGGGAGTTGTAGTTTTGCAACAGCTGGGGCCACCCTGCTTGGGAAACACTGGTCTATGTAGAGGACAGGAGCTTCTTCGGGGTACACACAATGTCCTAAAAAAATAATGGAGTCGCCCTCACCTGGTGTCCAAAGGAGCAGCTAACCCTGGTACAGGTAAAGTGTACAGAACATGTAATACCTCCCTGTACTGTAGGGTGGCGCTACCAGACACCAGTCAGTGCATACGTTTCAGTAATACAGGTAAAGTGTACAGAACATGTAATACCTCCCTGTACTGTAGGGGGCGCTATAAGACACCAGTCAGTGCATACGCTTCAGTAATACAGGGGTTTTACCAGTGAATGCCCATTCTGATTGGTCAGTTCTTCCGGCCATTGACACGTTTCACAGATCTGGACTGTCTGTAGCATTGTAAGTTGAGTCTGGTTTCAACTTACGATTGTCCAGAAAAGACCATTGTATGTTGAAACTATTGTATGTTGAGGCCATTGTAAGTTGAGGGACCACTGTATTCTTATTGGCTGAACTGCACAATATAAAGACTACTTAGGGTATAAATAAGCTTCTGGGCAAACAGGACCAATGACAGTGGTCCCATTAGGTGGATGGAGTAGAAATACATACAAGTACAGTGAAACCTCTTTGAGATGACCACCAAAAATTGCACAAAAAAAGTGGTCTTCTAAGTGGTCTTATCAAAGAATGCCTAATTTAGTGGAACTGAAAATCTTGTGTTGACTGGTCTTCTTCTCAAAAAGGTAAGATGATGTTTCACTGTATGTACAGAAATATCTGGACACCCAAACTTTTTTTTAAATAAATGATTCCAATTGAAATAATGTTTGGTGTAATCTTTATTTGTGGGTTATTTTATTAAAGGGGTTGCCCAGTGTCACAAAATTGTCCGGCATTGACTCAGCCTGGTAAAATAATAAGAGAAAAGGTACACTCATCTGCTCTACTCCCCCGCCGGGATACAATGGAAAATCGGTTAAAGTATGTAAGGTGCTTTTTTTATTTTATTTTAATCTTCATGCCAGTCTGAGCTCATGCAGAATAACATTTAGTCACCATTTCCATCATTAGCTATGTAACTGTTCACATCAGTGTCAGTGTTTCTGTGAGGGTCTATTCCCACGGCAGAATTTCTGCAAATCCACACCAATTCCACTTCCACCTTCATTTGGGTGGTTTCTGGCTTGTGCGGATTTTGGGCGGAATAGGTGCAGAATCTGTGCGGAATCCGCATGCGGAAGTATGAATGGGAGTGCGGAATCCCATAGAAGTCCCATGTGACCCTTAGGAGCCTCCATCCCACATACCATAAAAAATGTCAGATAAGTTACGGTATTTTTCGCCGTATAAGACGCACTTTTTCTTCCCCAAAACTGGGGGGGAAAAGTTGGTGCGTCTTATACGGCGAATACACACACCTATTGCGGCGGTCTCTGCGGCCATCAACGGCCGGGACCCGCGGCTAATACAGGACATCACCGATCTCTGTGATCCCCCTGTATTAACCCTTCAGACTCGGCGATCAAAGCTGACCGCCGCGTCTGAAGCGAAAGTGACACTAACCCGGCTGCTCAGTTGGGCTGTTCGGGACCGCCGTCTCGTCATCCAATAGGAGCGGCGTGCGTAGCGACGTGATGACGGAGAGCGTGGATCCCGGGGAAGAAGACGTCCGGAGCGTCGGGGACACCACGGGGACGCGGCGACCGCGATGGAGCAACATCCAGGGCTGCGGTGACGGGTCCGGAACGGCGGGGACACGTGAGTATTACCTCCTATACCAGTGATCTTCAACCTACAGACCTCCAGATGTTGCCAAACTACAACTCCCAGCATGCCCGGACAGCCAACGACTGTCCGGGCATGCTGGGGGTTGTAGTTTTGCAACATCTGGAGGTCCGCAGGTTAAAGATCACTGTTGGGTTCAGAATCTTTTTTTTCTAGATTTTGCACCTTTAAATTTGGGTGCACCTTATATGCCGGTGCGTCCTATAGGGTGAAAAATACGGTAGTTCATGCAGGGTAATTCCATATAGTAAAATATTGGACACCATGATGAAAACCTGACATACCCTCTTAAAGTCAGTGAGGTCAGTCAGGTATCAGTGGAGTCAAGCACATACTGGGTCCACTGTTATTTTCGTTGTTCAACTACCACAACTGAAATCCCTATCGCAAATGTGAATAGGGCCTAAGTGAGTGCCTTACTTTATTTAGATCCGTATTCAGGTCTTATTGGTATTTTATTGGTTCAGTTCTTATTGGTATTTTATTGGTTCAGGTCTTATTGGTATTTTATTGGTTCAGGTCTTATTGATATTTTTAGTGGGCACTATTCTTAGAATTCCTTGACTGGAAAGAACCTAAAATGCAGACTGTTGTATAGCAGATAGAACCCGTTGCCATTTTAGTACATGTAGCTACATGTACTAAAATGGTAGTCACCCAGAAAGGGTGTCTCTAGTTGCTTGGTTACGTGACCTAAGGCACTTGACAGAATAAACTAATGGGAAGATGCAAGAACTAAACCCAGATTTTCTTCAAGTACAATAATTAACCTGTGTGTTTCCCATTAGTACGACGGAGATTACACCATTAAAGCGAACATCATATACAGCTCGCTGAGGTTCGTTCACGTTACATTGCTTGTTATCTGAGCTTTCTAACATTACATTACTCATCCTTCCAATACATAAATTCATTTTTTATTAGACAAAAAGTAATAAAGCGTCACTTTCTATTATGAGAATATTGCCCATTCCGTGTATATGATTGATTCTATTAAATATTCTATAGTGTCTTAAATATGCAATTGAATATTAATGCAAAGATATTCAGCTGAATTATTTATTGGCATACTGAGCTGTTACAAAGTATTTGATGAATGGTTGAGTAGATATTGCCCATTTCTGTGACGGGAAGCCCTTTAGCTTTAAGTAGTTTGGAGAAATAAGAATTTCTGTGCGAAAATCGCGCATTCCACATTCTATGGGGGAGTGTTTGTTTGTTTTCCAGCTATCAGCCGGTGTTTTGTGCCTTGAAGTAATTGTACACATACTATGAAGCATGAAATCTTAAAATGGCTTTTAGGCAAACGTAGAAGCTCCACCTTGGAGCCGTGCATAAAGAATGTACTGGAAAGCAGGAGCATTCCGATAATAGCCTGCCAGCCAAATGTAAAATTCCCCTCGGTTGCCCCGCTGACCTTTGTAGCTGAAGGCCTCATGCACAGAGCTTGTATGGAGGCACATATAGTATCTACTGCTCTGCACTACATAGTCCTAGGCACTATGGTACGGTAGATATTCTCTCCTAGTTACAAATAATTCGACCTCTAATGGAAGAATCTATGAGTTTAAAGGGGTATTCCGGGCAAAAATATTTTATCCCCTATTCTCAAAATAGCCTGTTAAATTAGTTGGGGATTAAAGGACAAGTATCACGAACAAAAACTTATCCCCTAAGTTTTAGATCATGGGGGGTATGAGCACTGAGGCCCCCCAAGATCTCTTGTTTGGAGCCCCGGGTCTTCAGGAAAGGAGCACGTCACGAACCTGCCCAAAGCGGAGGCCGCCACGCCCCCTCTATATAGCTCTATGGGAGAGCCATTTGCCAATCTTCGGCTCTCCCATAGAGCTATATGGGGGGGGCGCATCGGCCTCCTTTTCGGGCCGGGGTCGTGACCTGCTCCTTTCCTGGAGACCCGGGGCTCCAAACAAGGAGATCGTGGGGATAAGTTTTTGTTTGTGATATTCATCCTTTAAATGTGGATACCTAATATGGGTAGTTATTTTTCTGATATAATGTATAGACCGTTTAATGTCTTTTTTTCATCAGACCTTTTTCGTTTAAATCATTTTTTTTACTTTACATTTTTTGCCTCACCTCAGTAAGGGATTTCTTTTCTTTTGTTTTTACCTATAGGCCATGTACCCGCATGTTTCCGAGCAGAATGTGGCAGAAAAATTCTGCACGGAAATTTTGTTGCAGCAGAATCCCATTTCTTTTAGGGTGTGTTCACTGGCTCTTTGTTTTTGCGGGTTTTCCGCTGCGTATTTGAAAGGGTGCGGGCTCTACTCCGCTATCCGCAGCAGATTTTCAGGAAATTACGCTGTTGAAAATCCGCCACAAGCCCCATTGAAGTCAGTAGGGACTGCGGCGGATTTTCCGCAGCGTAAATTCCACTGCGGACAATCTGCTATGGACAGCTGAGAAGAGCCCGCCCCTTTCAAATACGTAGCGGAAAACCCGCAAATACAAAGAGCGTGTGAACGAACCCTAAATTCTGCTGCACCGTGTACATGGCCAAATTTCCACGGCAAATAGGTCTGCTGCTGAAATCCCTATTCCGGCCTCCTCCTAAAGAATTGACGTGTCAATTCTTTCAGCGAAATCCATTCGAAAATGCATTGCTGTCTAAGGAAATGGCCCTAGCTCCGCTATTTGCGGAATGTCTGCCCATGTTTTCTGCAAAGTTTACGCTGTGTGAATGTGGCCATAATGCATTAGCACACTCATGTGCGTCCCTGAAGCAAAACTTGTGCAGAGGAACAGTGGCGCAGTTGCCCATAGCAACCAGACTCAAGTTTTGTTTTTGTTTTTTTATTATAATGGGTCCTGGAATTGGAATTCCTTACATGTACTTTGTTTATACTGCGTTTTTAATAAGAGAGATTCTTTCCAGTCTTTTAAAGGGGTATTCCAGGATTTTTTTTATTTGACTATACTACAGGTGCTGTAAAGTTAGTGTAGTTCATAATATAGTGTCTGTACCTGTGTGTGACGGTTTTCTCACAATTCTTCTGTGATTTTCACTCCAATATTTATTTTTATTAGCATACAAAATGACTGTTGTCTCAGGATTCTTCCAGCTTGCAATGCGGCCGAGTCCTGACTCACTAGTCAGCTGATGACAGGGAGCCTGTCTGCTTCAATGGGTGGAGCGATCGCTTGGTGGGAGAGAGATCAATCTGCAACTAATGCAACAGCTGTAGGCACCCTGATTGAAAACCACAGGTCTTTTGAATGGATGCAGCTCATTTATGTTTCAATGGGTGGGGTGGCTGATGTGTGTGAGGGAGGAAAATGGAATTGTGGGATTTGTAGTCAAAAAAAGAAAAGTCAAACAGGAAATACCAGTTCAAAAAAAGCTTGCCACAGTGTTATGGTAATCTCACAACATAGCCATTTAGCCCCAAGATAAGCGCAGATCCTTCCTAAGCATGTCCATTACTGTCTGCCAGGTACGTAATAAAATCACCTTATGGTGGATAACCCCTTTAATTTCATAAAATAATGTTGGGGTTCCTTATGAAAGATCCCCCATTTGCACTAAAATGAGGATGTCACAAAATATGTGGGATTAATAGTTATAATATGTATTAACTATATAGTGTAATAGTATAGTAAACGCTCATTTATCGGGTTAGTATATCACAAAACAGTTTTAAAAAAAAGCAATAGAGAACATACTGATATTTTTTTTAGTCCAACATATCAATCAGGAATAGTAGCAAGAAATGACTTGTCACGACTTTCATTTTTGCTACATGTTAAATATTGAAAACCATGGTGGAAATTCGAGGCATGCTTGTATTTTAACGTAGAAATGTGGATGAGGTTTGTACAACTCGAATTTTCAAATCTGCTGTTAAAATCTGCCGCAAATACAAATTTTAGGGCAATGTTCTCCAAACAGTGTGTCTCCAGCTGTTGCAAAACTACAACTCCCAGCATGGCCTGACAGCCAACGGCTGTCCGGACATGCAGGGAGTTGTAGTGTTGCAACAGCTGAAGACCTACTGTGTGGAAAACACTGTTTTAGGGTATGGTGGCACGTGTCCTTTTTTTTTATTTGTTTATTTATTATTTACTTTCCTTTAACGAACCAACATATTAGTTTTTTGGCACTGATCCCTATAGGACTTTCATGGGCCATGTTGTTACCAATCAAAGTCCTGTGTATGGTCAGCTTTAGCCGAAAAAACTAGGAAATACTAAGAAAAATTGAAAGTCTTAATAGCAGATTGTACAATTATTTTTTTTTTATTGGGGGGGAGGGGTTACTTTGTTTTTACATTTTACAAGTGAGTTTTATTAAAGGGGTATTCCAGGCAAAACCTTTTTTTTAAATATATCAACTGGCTCCGGAAGGTTAAACAGATTTGTAAATTACTTCTAATAAAAAATCTTAATCCTTCCAATAGTTATTAGCTTCTGAAGTTTTCTGTCTAACTGCTCAATGATGATGTCACGTCCCGGGAGCTGTGCATGATGGGAGAATATCCCCATAGGAACTGCACAGCTCCTGGGACGTGAGTCATCAGAGACCAGTTAGACAGAAAACAAAAACCCAACTTCAGAAGCTAATAACTATTGGAAGGATTAAGATTTTTTAATAGAAGTAATTTACAAATCTGTTTATCTTTCCGGAGCCAGTTGATATATAAAAAAAAGTTTTGGCCTGGAATACCCCTTTAACTTCTATCTAAACTATATCTGGCAACTATTAAAGATCCCTAGGAATATAGATGCTTATAGATATTATTGCAGTATATACAGTGCTCAGTATTCCTCTCTCACTGGTTTTGTTTCGGGGTACTAACATCTTGACTGTTATTTTAGGCACATTTGAATACCACAAGGCACACACCTACTCAGCGTATGACTTATTTAATGCTGGGTATATCATCGGATTTCTGGTGATCCCCCTCCCACGTTCAAAACTAGAATTGCATGATGCTGGGCATTTTGTGGGCGGATGTGCTCACTGTTTTATTATTAGTCAGTTATGTGCAGAATAATTGAGTTACTCTTATGCCTTCAGGTTACTTTTATGTTATTTTTTTAATAAGCCTATCAGTACCTATTCTAGAAAATAGTATTTCTCATTACTTATTCTGCGCTCTTTTCTAATACACTGAAGAATAATTAAGTTTAAGGAAATATTAAGTTACTCAGAAGCCAGGTGGCCTTAGCCCCCGAAACCTTGCTGCTGGCCCCTAATTATTCCAGAAAATGTAATCGAAAAATATTCTGTTGTTCCTAGGATCACATCTTACTTGGGTTTATATGAGGTCCTGCAAGGCTTCTATACTGGACTGAATGGCTTCGCATTGTCTTATTCTGTGGTTCTTAAAGGGGTATTCCAGGTTTTTTTTTTCATGTGACTATGCTACATGGGCTGTAAAGTTAGTGTAGTTCCTAATATAGTGTCTGTATGTGTGTGTGATGATGGTCTCGCAATTATTCAGTGATTTTTGCCCCCAAATTAATTTTTAACAGCATACAAAATTAGTTTCATCTCAGGTTTTCCCAGGTTGAAGTGCGGCCCGAGACATTACATCACTTGTCAGGTGATAACAGGGAGCCTGTCCTGTTTCTATGGGTGGATCAACCAACTGCTGTAATTGTATTTTTTGCAACAACTGGAGGCACCCTGGTTAGAAAACACTGGAAACACTTTTGCATGGAATGCAGCTCATTTGTGCTTCAATGGGTGGGGTGGCTGATGTGTGGGAGGGAGAAAAGTGACCTCACACTTACAAACAAGGAATCATAGGACTTGTAGTTGGAAAAGGGAACTCCAATAGGAAATAGCCATTTCACAAAAAGCTAGCCACAGTGTTATGGTAATCTCACAACATAGCCATTTAGCCCCAAGACAAGCGCAGATCCTTCTTAAGCATGTCCATTACTTGCTGGCAGGTACGTACTAAAATCACTTGATGGTGGATAACCCCTTAAGTTATTTCGGTGTCTCGGGGAAGAAATAGAGAATGTGTGGTGTTAATATTTTTCACATTTCAACTAATTACATTATAATAATGATTTCATTGCATACTAAAGTGATAGAATCAGAAATGGTTTATTATAATAAAGTTTATAGATTTTGTATCTTTTACACATATTAGATACTGTATACCATCTTTGGGCTACAAAAAGAAAAGCCCAGCACGCTGGTAAGGTTTACCAGCTGAGATCGCTGGGGACCCCCGCGATCAGATATCCTTTGGATAGGGGAAAAGATGTCTAGGAGCGGAGTGCCCCTTTAAGTGTACAGACAACATTTTTGGGTTCTACAGCAGACCAAAATAACATGAGGTTAGGAGTCATGCTTTCTAATGTAAAACCTGTTAAAATTTTGTCCCCAGGGAATATGGGTACAGGGTAGGGCAATGCTTTTTACTTCTCAACTATGAAGCTTCTCTGCATATTGGGAATTTCCATAGAGTCCAGTGTACCTAAGGCATCCATAGAGGAACCCCACTGATCACTAAAACACATAACTGTTTCTTTCAGCTACATTAGCATTGACTGGAACAGCATGGGGCATGCCTGACTGGCACTGTTTTCAAACTCACGAGAGCAGTGAGGAGGAACTGGGGGAGGAGGGGGGGGGGTTGGGTGTCTCTTTCTCTTGATTAATGGAGGTCCCAGATGTGGCCCAACAACAATCAGACATTTATCACCTATCCTTTGAAGGAGTTAAACCAAGAATAAAGTTATAACCTATCCAGCCTTCTCCTTTGACTTCCTAACCTAGTCAAGTACAAAGCTGAAGTCCCATAGAGAGTCAATTGAGTGATGAGTGAGCATGTGTGCTGCCACTCTATTCCCTCTAGACCACCTCCCTTGGGGGTCCCAGCAGTCAGGCCCCCAATGATCAGCTAGTTATCTCCTATCCTGTGAAAAGGCAATAACTTTTTATTTTGGAAAAATCCGTTTATGCTTTCGGAGATCATATTTAGGAGGCCACTTTTAAGATGCTCTCTTTCCAGATTTCAGACTGTATTGTGGAAGTGCACTTTATAATTCATAACATAAATTAATTTGACAAGAATTAACATTTCGCAACAACCTATAATTCAGTTCCAATTGCTTCAGCTTTACTTGAAGCTAGATCATTTTTATTCTTTAGTAAAGTTCTCAAAACTGGTGTTTGGTGGCTTGTTTTTTCATCTTCCTCCCCGTCCTGTCCTCCCCCCATTCTTCCTATTGATGTTAGGCCTTGCGCTGCCTTCAAGAGAGTAACATCCGGAGTAGTTTGGATCAGCCTGAAAGGTTAACCCTAACAATGTTTTTGCAGATCTCCTCAAAATCTGTTGTGGTTGCTATGCTATAACAGACTTTTGCTGGAGCTGATCCTGAACTATAACCGAGGCCTACACGTTATGGTGACCAGTCATGCCTTAAGCCAAATTAAATGGGAACCAAAACAAATAAAGGTGATGAGTTGTGTCTGGAGCTTATTTGAAATCCTTGCCCTCCTCCAAAGCAAAGTATGTATGTGAGTGTTGGTGTACATACCTTTATCTATACAGAAGGATTAAGATTTACAGGAACAAGGAAGTGATATCAGCAGTGCCAGATGGATTGTCAGTCTTGGTTGTATGAAACTGCTGTGCTTCAAAAGTTTTTTTTAGTTTTTTTATTATTGTTTTGTATAGTTCTCTTCTCTGGGGGTACCAATTTTGAATAAAGAGTCCCGGTTGTGTATGAAGGCTTCTTTTCAGCCATGTGAAAAGTATGCACATTCATGGTCATGTTAGTACAATTGATACAATAAGGAGGTTAGTTTTTTCCATAGAAAACTTTCTTCAAAAACCATGCAAATCAGCTCTCCTTTAGAAGGAAGAATACCATCCCCTCCAAATGGTAGAAGCAATCTATAGACATCTGTTTTGGGGTTATTTTCCTATGGTAGTTGGCTAGAGAGTTGCCTTAGATGCAGATCAGGAAGGGCACTGATTCCCATTAAAGCAACCTACCTCTCTGCAACCCCAGCTCTCCGAAAAGAGAGGCCAACTAGTATTTTGAACCCCTTCATGGACACTGGGGTGGAAGCCAGGAGCTGTTTGGGTTGTCCCTAAGCTTTGTCAAAGGGTGGAAAATAATCTTGGACCCTTGCAGGAGCCTTCTTGGTTGGAGGGGAAGGTAATGGTGTATGTACTCAGGTTCTTGGATTTGCTTTGATATCTTTTATATTAAAATAATCCCTTGTATTAAAGACACAATTACAAAATAACGCTCCCTTTATAGTTGTCTATCATCGCTTTAGCTGTATGATAGGTGACTGCCACAGCAATGCAATGCCTTCAAGAGCCTTGGAGGAGGAAAAGGTTGAAGGGTCTCTGCTTTCTTGTAAAGCCTTGGTGACCATGTAACAAAATTATGGCTCCGCAGTTTCTGCTTTAAAGGGGTACTCCCGTGGAAAACTTTTTTTTTTTAAATCAACTGGTGCCAGAAAGTTAAACAGATTTGTAAATCACTTCTATTAAAAAATCTTAATCCTTCCAGTACTTTTTAGGGGCTGTATACTAAAGAGAAATCCCAAAAAGAAATGCATTTCCTCTGATGTCATGACCACAGTGCTCTCTGCTGACCTCTGCTGTCCATTTTAGGAACTGTCCAGAGCAGGATAAAATCATCATAGCAAACATATGCTGCTCTGGACAGTTCCTAAAATGGACAGAGAGGTCAGCAGAGAGCACTGTGGACATGACATCAGAGGAAATGCATTTCTTTTTTGGATTTCTCTTTAGTATACAGCCCCTAAAAGGTATTGGAAGGATTAAGATTTTTTTTAAATAGAAGTGATTTACAAATCTTTTTAACTTTCTGGCACCAGTTTATTTAAAAAAAAAAAAAGTTTTCCACGGGAGCACCCCTTTAACCAATGTTAATGCTAGTTTAAGGATAAAAAAAGTTTCCTGTTTTAGGTCTATGTGTCAGTTTTGCTATGAGTTGTTATCAGTTATAGGACTATTTTCTGGTAATAGCGAATGAAGTATCCACTTTAGAAGTCCACACCCTTTTCTTATATAACCTTTCCATAGGACCATGTTTTAGCTAGTCAGTTTGTGGCTTAACGGCTTCTCGAGTCTGCCCCCATATTTAACCTGTCATTGTGACTCACATGGTTGGGCATTAGTTTCACGTAAGCCACAGCTATAGAAATCTATCTCTATATGTTTTGAGGTAAAACTGTGGTATGGTTTGTACGTTAATTCTTTGCTTAGCGCCTGAGTAAGTGATGAACTCCTTTTCTATTACTTTATTAATATTTGTTATTTTTGCTTTGCAGAAAATGCTCATGAAACAGCAAGATCGCCTGGAGGAGCGGGAGCAGGATATAGAGGATCAGCTGTACAAACTGGAATCTGACAAGAGATTAGTGGAGGTGAGTAGTAAATGATAAAAATGGCCAATTGTTGCCCATTTTTGAGTCATAAAATGTCTAAGGGCATTTACGGTCCCCAAAAAAGAAGTAAAAAAAATGTGCGTGTAAACATAGACTTAGGGCAGTGTTTCCCAACAAGTTTACCTCCAGCTGTTGCAAAACTACAACTCCAAGCATACCTGGACAGCCGGCGGCTGTCCAGGCATGCTGGGAGTTGAAGTTCTGCAACACCTGGAGGCACACTGGTTGGCAAACACTGCCTTAAAGGGGTATTCCAGGATTTTTTTTTTATTTGACTTTGCTACAGGGGCTGTAAAGTTAGTGTAGTTCATAATATAGTGTCTGTACCTGTGTGTGACGGTTTTCTCACAATTCTTCTGTGATTTTCACCCTAATATTTATTTTTAACAGCTTACAAAATGACTGTTGTCTCAGATTTTTCCCAGGTTGCAATGCGGCTGAGACCTGACTCACTAGTCAGCTGATGACAGGGAGCCTGTCTGCTTCAATGGGTGGAGGGATCACTTGGTGGGAGAGAGATCAATCTACAACTAATGCAACAGCTGTAGGCACCCTGATTGAAAACCACAGGTCTTTTGAATGGATGCAGCTCATTTATGTTTCAATGGGTGGGGTGGCTGATGTGTGGGAGGGAGGAAAATGGAATTATGGGATTTGTAGGCAAAAAAATAAAAGTCAAACAGGAAATACCAGTTCACAAAAAGCTAGCCACAGTGTTATGGTAATCTCACAACATAGCCATTTATCCCCAAGATAAGTGCAGATCCTTCCTAAGCATGTCCATTACTGTCTGCCAGGTATGTACTAAAATCACCACGTGGTGGATAACCCCTTTAAAGTGACAAGAAATGTAAACTAGTCAGTAAGAATGTCTGACACTAATACTTTAATATAAGACGAATCAGGTAATATAATAGTTATAGGGAACTGAAGAACTTTTAGTTCTTAAAGGAGTATTCCAAGTTAAATTTCCTTATCCCCTATCCAGAGAATAGTTAATTTGGGCTCCAACCACTGAGACCATATTTAAGTCCAAAACTGGGCATCGGGTCATTGATATGAATATGAAAAGGTAAGTTGCGCATGTGTACCGTCATTTCATTCATTCTCTCTGGGATTTGTTGAAGGTAACGAACATTGTACTTGCCTATCCTCGACAGACAGTAAATGGAATGGTGGCTCGCATGCGCAACTCGCCTCTCCATTCATAACAAAGAGAACGGACTCTATGGGATCGGGCACTCATTCCCAAATCCTGTGGCAATGTTCACACAAAGTTTATGGTCCTGTCTTTTTATCCCCAAAAAATATGGCTTTTTATTTATTTATATTTTGCAGCCATTTTTGCTTACAATAAAGTTGTCTTTAATTATATAATGTGTGCATTACCAGCTTAATTCCATTGAACTCAGTAACTGGAAAAAGACAACCATTTTTTGCCCATCTTTTGTACCGTAAATCTGGCAACAAACAATTATTTTTTGTACAAAAGATGTCTGAAAAAATTCTTCTTAATACTTACCCCACAGTTTGTTCATTAGGAGGAGAAGCAGAAATGGCCTTCCTTTTGACAAATCTCATTGTATATGGTGCTGTGCCTTCCTTTTTTATGTACATCTGATTTACCCCATAAATCCATATTCCAGAACTTTGCCCGCAATGACCAGACTTACATGTCCTGCCTCCTAAGCCACCCCTATATTCACATAAAAGCCCAAATCTTGAAGCTGAATCCTCCATTTATTATCCTTTTATTTGAGCAATACCCTTATTATTTCTATTGTTTAGATCATCATCCTTCATTATCATTTGTGATTTGACAGCAGTTTAGTGCGGCAGACTATTATCTCTAGGAACAGAAATGGGGCATCAGCAAATTTGCTATTTAAATGAATGCGAATTGGGGAAAGGCAATTAATTTAAGCTGTCACTGGCTCAATGAGGTGATTGCAATGGCTGGCACTAATACCGCAAAGTGTTTGCAGTGTCTGTTCAGAAGCTGAAGTTATAGCCCAGGAAAATGTAACTTGTAGGTTACCCTGCCAATCCATCAGTGGACATGAGGGTCCATTCACAGACCACAATCTAGCTTAAGGGTCTATTCAGATGTACAGTATTCTGCGCAGATTTGATGCGCATGACTATGCTACAGGGGCTGTAAAGATAGTGTTGTTCATAATATAGTGTCTGTACCAGTATTTCATGTTGGTCTCCCAAGTCTTCTCAAATTTTGCCCCAAAGTTTATTTTTAACAGTATACAAAATGAGTGTCGTCTCAGGTTTTCCCAGGTTGCTGTGTGGTCCAGGACATTACATCACTAGTCAGGTGTTCAAAGGAGCCTGTCTGCTTTAATAGGTGGAGCGACCGCTGGGTGGGAGGTAGATAATTCTGCAGGGAATTGTATTTTTACAAAAGCTGGAGGCAGCCTGGTTAGAAAACAATGGTCTTTTGCAGCTCATTTGTTCTTCAATGGGTGGGGTGGCTGATTTGTGGGAGGGAGAAAAGTGAACTCACACTTACAAACAAAGAATCATGGGACTTGTAGTTTAAGGGTAGAAACTAGGAAACTCCAACAGGAAATAGCCAGTTCATAAAAATATAGCCTCAGCGTTATGGTAATCTCACAACATAGCTATTTAGCTCCAAGACAAGCGCAGATCCTTCCTAAGCATGTCCATTACTGTCTGTCAGGTAAGAACTAAAATCACCTTATGGTGGATAACCCCTTTAAAAGGGGCTCTAATGGGGTTATATGGTGTGAGCTTATGGGGAGCTCCCGTTTTGTGATGTACATCCCATTACAATTTTAGCATTCAGAGTGGTGATTGAAGCATGAGGGTGTAGAACACTGTAAGATAACGCGATTACCCAAAAAATCCCACTACAGTAACATAACTATTCATTCATCCGTGGTTTTATAGCTTTGTACAGTATTGACTAAAATCATGTTATACTAATGATAGTTATTCTATCATTTCTTTTCATGGGGGCATTTGAGTTTTAGAATGTGTATCCTATAATTTGGGTAATCTCATGATTATTTTATAAGTGGCCAAATTAAGTATACAAACCCCACCCATACAGACAGACAGAGATATCCTAGCTATATTCCCATTTATTTTTCTGGAATATAACCCACACTTTATTACAGTACATACTTCCTAGGATACTATCATATCAGATATAAGATATAGAAAATGATCCATGTATTAATAAAGTATGGGCTGCACTCTTGAGAAGAAAGACAGGTTCATGAGACTATATATATAGATATATATATATTGCACAGCTTGCACCTGTAAACCAGGTCCATATAATAGTTTGGAATCAATAGTGCTGGCTGACTTATACTTTTGTCTATATATATATATATATATATATATATATATATATATATATATATATATAAATATACACAGTACAGACCAACAGTTTGGACAGACCTTCTCATTCAGAGTTTTCTTTATTTTCATGACTATGAAAATTGTAGATTCACACTGTAGGCATCAAAACTATGAATTAACACATGTGGAATTATAGACATAACAAAAAAGTGTGAAACAACTAAAAATATGTCATATTCCAGGTTCTTCAAAGTAGCCACCTTTTGCTTTGATTACTGCTTTGCACACTCTTGGCATTCTCTTGTTGAGATTCAAGAGGTAGTTACCTGAAATGGTTTTCACTTCACAGGTGTGCTGGTGTGGAGGAGGAGGTGTGATGTTGTGGGGGTGCTTTGCTGGTGACACTGTTGGGCATTTATTCAAAATTGAAGGCATACTGAACCAGCATGGCTTCCACAGCATCTTGCAGCGGCATGCTATTCCATCCGGTTTCCGTTTAGTTGGACCATCATTTATTTTTCAACAGGACAATTACCCCAAACACACCTCCAGGCTGTGTAAGGGCTATTTGACCAAGAAGGAGAGTGATGGGGTGCTGCGCCAGATGATCTGGCCTCCTCAGTCACCGGACCTGAACCCAATCGAGATGGTTTGGGGTGAGCTGGACCGCAGAGTGAAGGCGAAAGGGCCAACAAGTGCTAAGCATCTCTGGGAACTCTTGGAAGACCATTTCAGGTGACTACCTCTTGAAGCTCATCAAAAGAATGCCAAGAGTGTGCAAAGCAGTAATCAAAGCAAAAGGTGGCTAGAGCCTAGAATATGACGTATTTTCACACTTTTTTGTTATGTATATAATTCCACATGTGTTAATTCATAGTTTTGATGCCTTCAGTGTGAATCTACAATTTTCATAGTCATGAAAATAAAGAAAACTCTGAATGAGAAGGTGTGTCCAAACTTTTGGTCTGTACTATATATATATATATATATATATATATATATATATATATATATATATATATATATATAAAATCCTGCAGATGGTGCGAGCTGCCTAAAGTAATAAAACACACATTATAGAGTCGTGCAGGGCAGCAGTGTCATTGTTATCTAATAATATAAAAGATAGAAGAAGTCCTCAGAAGGGCTCAGATAAAACTGCAGCCCCTCCTGTCGGTATAGGAGAAACAAGAGGGGGGGGCAGCATATACACCAGTGTTTCCCAACTAGGGCGCCTCCAGCTGTTGCAAAACTAAAACTCCCAGCATGCTCGGACAGCCAAAGGCTGTCCGAGCATGCTGGGAGTTGTAGTTTTGCAACATCTGGAGGCACCATGGTTGGGAAACACTGATAAACACTGAAGACAGGACCTTCTGATCTGAGCGTGCTCGTCCCCCATACAACTGTACAGCTGGTGGACGGAACCTCTGACAGCTAATTCAGACAGAGGGTGGCTGTGCTTTGGCGGATAACTTGTTAGCCATGAATTTAATAATACATATATTTGAAAACATTAATATTCTCAGGTTTGGAGGCTAATTCTTAGGAATGTCTGTGATGAGATTACCCCTTGTCAGAAATGTTTTCAACAGGTCTGCAAACTCATGATTTGACTCAAATCGATAGCATTGGCTCAGTGGGAGCTTAAAGGAGTACTCTGGACAGATTTGTAATTTATTCTGTGCTGCTGCCATTAAAATATAACTTTAAAGGGGTTATCCAGGAAAAAAAACTTTTTTTTATATATCAACTGGCTCCAGAAAGTTAAACAGATTTGTAAATTACTTCTATTAAAAAAAAATCTTAATCCTTTCAGTACTTATGAGCTGCTGAAGTTGAGTTGTTCTTTTCCGTCTAAGTGCTCTCTGATGACACGTGTCTCGGGAACTGCCCAGTTTAGAAGCAAATCCCCATAGCAAACCTCTTCTACTCTGTACAGTTCCCGAGACAAGCAGAGATGTCAGCAGAGAGCACTGTTGCCAGACAGAAAACAACAACTCAACTTCAGCAGCTGATAATTATTGAAAGGATTAAGATTTTTTAATAGAAGTAATTTACACATCTGTTTAACTTTCTGAAGCCAGTTGATATAAAAAAAAGTTTTTTTTCTCGAATACCCCTTTAACCTTCCGTCACTCCCCCAGTGCCCTCCTAATTGGTCTCCCATTTTTTGGCCCAGGTCTTCTTCCTGAAGAAGATCGGGGCATAAGGACTAGAGCCCCATATCGGTGACACCATAGGAGCACAGGGAGGTTAAAGGTGCACTCCACTGGAAAACATTTTCTTTTAAATCAACTGGTGCCAGAAAGTCAAACAGATTTGTAAATTACTAAAAATCTTAAGTACTGGAAGGATTATCAGCTACTGTATACTGCAGAGGAAGTTCTTTTCTTTTTGAATTTCTTTTCTGTCTGACCACAAGTGCTCTCTGCTGACAACTCTGTCCATGTCAGGAACTGTCCGGAGCAGGAGAGGTTTGCTATGGGGATTTGCTTCTAATCTGGACAGTTCCTGACATGGACAGAGGTGTCAGCAGAGAGCACTGTGGTCAGACAGAAAAGAACAACTCAACTTCCTCTGTAGTATACAGCAGCTGATAAGTACTGGATTTTTTAATAGAAGTAATTTACCAATCTGTTTAACTTTCTGGAGCCAGTTGATATAAAAAAAATTGTTTTCCACCGGACTACCCCTTTAATGGTGACATCTTGTGGGATAGCTGCCAGAATAAATCAATTGTGTCCTCTACAGTATCAGATGCATATGGCCTGCATATTTTATTTTTTTTTTCATTTTTTTTTTTTTTTTTTATTTATTGCACACAGGTTCAAGTAGACAACAGGTGTCACTCTGGTGTATCGGTGTTTATCACCATTTTCACCGGTGGTGTGACTTCTGACTGTATTCACAAACTAGGGCATTTATCTTCTCTTGATGCCAATGACCATAAACTTTATTCCCAGTAAATTGCCCTGTCTGGAGTCCTGTGCAAATGAGGTTATTACACGTGAGCTAGATAAAGCAAGGTAACGCACGCAAACATTGAGAGAGTAGCATATCGATGAGTCACTGAGTCAGTGTTTCCCAACCAGGGTGCCTCCAGCTGTTGCAAAACTACAACTCCCAGCATGCCCGGACAGCCTTTGGCTGTCCGGGCATGCTAGGAGTTGTAGTTTTACAACAGCTGGAGGCCCCCTGGTTGGGAAACACTGTACTAAGTATTACCCTATGCAGAGGTTACATAACCTGGAAGGGGAACAACTACTGGTTAGATTATGGCCTAGGAATCAGGTTTCTATCCTTATTATACCTTTGACTACATACGAGCAGTGTCGCAGTTCTGCATTGGGGCCAGTAGAACCCACATGTGGTTTTAAGTTGGCCTGTCAGTAATATTGCGGATAAGTTGAACTAAGGGCATGTTCCTACAGGACCGAAATGCTGCATATCTTCCAAAGCAGAAAATCTGCAGCATTTCCACAACAAAATCCATAGCAGTAGATAACGTGTGGATTTAGGAATGGATTTGCTGTTGATTGTAAGTAAGTATATATGTATTAAAAAAGTAAGTATATATGTATTATAAAACCGCAGCCATTGCGGGCTTATTGCAGAATGTGACTTCCCCGTTGAAGTCAATGGGGAAATTCCTCAAAAAATCTGCAGGATGTCCACAACATAAATTGGCATGCTGCAGATTTAAAATCCACACCTCAGGCCAGGTCATGCACAGATGGTCTAAGGCAGTGTTTATCAGCCAATGTGCCTCCAGCTGTTGCAAAACTACCACTCCCAGCATGTCCGGACAGCCGTTTGCTGTTGGCTTAGTTTTGCAACAGCTGGAGGCACCCTGGTTGGGAAACACTAGTCTAAGGATTTTACAGATTCCTACAAAGCAGAACAGATTTCCCATGGGGATTTGCTCCTGCTCTGTACAGTTCCTGACATGGACAGAGGGGTCAACTTCCTCTGTAGTATACAGCAGCTGATAAGTACTGGAAGGATTAACATTTTTAAAAGTAATTTACAAATCTTTATAATTATCCGGCACCAGTTAAGCAACAAAGGATGAATCCAGCGCGGACCTCATGCGATTCACTTCTTTATTAAAGCACCAACAGATACAGGATAAAAGTAACTAGTTTCAGCCAGGTAACCTAGCCTTACTCAGTAAGGCTAGGTTACCTGGCTGAAACGCGTTACTTTTATCCTGTATCTGTTGGTGCTTTAATAAAGAAGTGAATTGCATGAGGTCTGCGCTGGATTCATCCTTTGTCCCTTATCTATTTCCATTGATGTCGTGTTAGGCTGTATTCACACCTCGTTTTTAGCCTACGGTTGCCAGAATCCGACTGGGGGGGGAAACCGGGCGCTCCCGTACCCCAGCCGGACCAGCGCTGAAATCCATTTACTTTAATGAGCCGACCGGAGTCAAACGGTGACTCTGGCCGGCTCATTTTTGACCCGTATCCGGTTTCCTGACCGGGCCTAAAACCGTAGTATACTACAGATTTAGGTCCGGTCTCAAAACCGGATACGGGTCAAAAATGAGCCGACCGGGGTCACCGTTTGACTCCGGTCGGCTCATTAAAGTAAATGGATTTCAGCACTGGTCCGGCTGGGGTACGGGAGTGCCCAGTTTTCCCCTCCCCCAGCCGGATCCGGCACCCGTACAGTAAAAACGAGGTGTGAATGCAGCCTTACACCGATCCGAGCACGGACTTATGGCATATTGGGGTGAGCGGATGAACTCTGTTACTTTACATTATCCGCCACCAGTTGATTTGAGAAAATGCATACCGCTGAGTGCTTGGTCAGTGTACTCAAAGGTAAATGACTGTTGCTTTTGGTCTTTTTTCTCCTTCAGGAGAAGGTAAACCAGCTTAAAGATGAGGTTCGGCAGCAGTACGAGAGATTGCACCAGATCCTGGATGAAGACATGAGGAAGACTATGGATATTTTGGATAAGGCCCAGGCCAAGTTCTGCAACGAGAATGCAGCCCAGGTTCTGCAACTGAATGAACGGATGCAAGAGGCCAAAAAGCTCCTGAGCTCTGTGCAGGTCATGTTCGACAAAACAGAGGACATTAACTTCATGAAGGTGAGGTGCACCTGGCATATTGGGGTCTGTTAAATAGCATCTGTCTTAGTGGGGTTCTTTTACAAGGGGTCCGGAGTTTCAGATTTGACACTTTACCTGTGCTATGGGCAGGAGACTGGCATGTTGGTAATTTTGTTCTAAGAACTTGCACAAATTTGCATACCGGCGCAGCCTAATACTCAATTATTTAAAAAAAAAAGTTCTCCACCATTACATAAGTCTTTGAAGGGTTTGGTCCTATTAGGACATTCCTAGCATTTGGAGGGGCCCCAACCTGGACACCGTTGTATCACAAAGAGCTGCATTTTGTACCAAACTAAATTTTGGAACCCAACCCTACATATCTTGGTTTTCCCAATACAAACAGATGTTTAGAGCTGCTTTCACTTTGCGACCTACCACCCCAGGTGTGCAAATCTACCCTTTAAAGGGGCACTCCGCCCCAAGGGGACAACATGTTAGATCGCACCGGGTCCCAATGGACGGCACTGCGTTGTTATGGTCACAGAAAACCTGGGGCTTCTGTGTTGGTGACGTCACCCCACGCCTCTTACGTTCATGTCAATGGGAGGGGGAGTGAGGACTAAGTATTAGCCGTCACGCCCCCTCCCATAGACATTAATGGGGCGTCCGTGACCAAAACGTTGCAATGCCGTCTTGGAGATCGCGGGGGGTTCCAGCAGCCGGACGTCCGCGATCAGACATGTTATTCTGTATCCTTTGGCTAGGGGATAACATGTCTAGGAGCGGAGTACCCTTTTAAAGCTGTGTTTCCCAACCAGCATGCCTTAAGCTGTTGCAAAACTACAATTCCCAGCCTTTGGCTGTCCGGGCAAGCTGGGAGTTGTAGTTTTGCAACAGCTAGAGCTGTGTTGGTTGGCAAACACTGTTGGAAAGCCTTGTATTGAGTATATAAAGTGGGTTGGGTTATCTTGTCAGTTTTGTGTAAATAAAGTTTGATCAGTGGAGACATAAGAAGTTTGAACAGAAAATTTTTTGTACATTAATTTGTAAATATACCCTCGCCTCTGAGGCTTAAAGGGAATGTGTCATCAAAATTTAAACTTTTTGAGTGTGGGAGGAAACCGGAGTACCTAGAGAAAACCCACACAAACACATACAAACTGGAGAACATACAAACTTGTTGCAGATGTTGTCCTGTTGCGGGATTTGAACCTTGGACCCCAGTGCTGCAAGACAACAGCCTAAACTCTGTTTAACAGCCTTTGGAGATGTGCATTTTAGAGCAGGTACATTGACGTAGAAAGAGTCGACTAAAGCAGGCCCTGTTGACTTCTATGGGAGAGTTTTCTAGACATGCACTGTGACTTGTGCACATGTCATTTTACTAGGAGGGGAAAGGCTGAACTCTGACTTCAGGTATTGTGCATGGCCTGATCCTGTCTTATCTATATACTGGTGTCAATCCAATTTGTGATTATAAGGAGGAGGCTAAAAAGTTTTCTCTACAGAACCAGAAGTGTTTTTTTGGCTTAGCTGCCTGAGTAAAAAAAAAAAAAAAATGCAAGATTTCAAGATTCCTTCAAAATATAGAGAGTACAATATAAAAGTAGAAAAAATCAACTAAAATTCTTAAAAATATTTAGACATTAGGTAATTTATTTATGACACATTCCCTTATAGGTGTATTATGAAGTTTTCATTTTACTTGTTTTGCAACCTGATACACTGAGTTAGCTATATGAAAGTAGAACTAGGTCTGCACGGGATTTCAGCCTTCAGGGTCTGTTCACAAGTACAGTATCCTGCGCATATTTGATGTGTAGAGTTTGAAGCTGCAGATTACAGTGTAAACTAAAAGACTAAAGACAGCATCAGATCTGCAGCTTCAAATCCTGTGCATCAAATATACACAGGATACTGTACGTGTGAATACACCCTTAAAAGGTACGGTATATAACCTTTTATCATAGAACTATGAAAAATAATGTCCATAAGACGGGAGAACCCCTTTATATGTTTTGGTGGGTCTTTCTCATCTGTGAGTGCCTTTTTTTAATTTTTTTTTAGGTCTTTTCTATCCTGGCATCTGCAGTACAATATTTGTTGTTCAGAAGCGATATTACGAGAACACATTGTACACGCCAACTGGCTCTTTAATGTCCACTAATGACTTAGGAAAGCTCTTATTAATGTAAAACCATAACTGCTACTTTTTTTTCCCTGAGAATTTAATAACAATAATAATACCTTTTATTAACAGTAATTTAACAAAGTGATTTAATGTACGATTAAATTCTTTATTAATTTTGGAATTAATTCAGAAATGCAGTTTTTTTATGCAGAAAGCAAGATTTCCATTTGAAGAGCTCTTTTTAATCAGGATTTTTTCCCCCATTTCTAATGAGCGGACGAAAAGAACAGTCATTATATGTTATTATCATTGAGTATTAGTGAAATGGGTATGACAAGCAATAACCCTAACTTCACAGGCTTGAATAATACATTGTTCCTTAAGGGCCCATTTACTGTATTTCAAGTCCTTTTTTATCAAAAACTGTAATGGATCCCAGAAGGAGAAATGTTTTCTCTAACCGCCAGCCTTTAAAAATTGTTCAAGTTACCCCTCCAAGCCCGAAACAGATAGTCTGTTACTTTCCTTATTAGTATATGACAGCCCTTGTAAGACATTTTTGGTGTTTTAAAAGGGTTCTCTGCCCCTAGACATCTTATCCCCTATCCAAAAGATAGGGGATAAGACGTCTGATCATAGGGGGATCCCAGCAGCCAGCTGTGATCACTCGTTACACCCCCTCCCATAGAAATGAACAGAGGGGACGTGGCATCACCACCACGGCCGCCCGAACCCAGCTGCCAGACCCCTGCAATCAGACATCTTATCCCCTATCCTTTGGAGAGGTGGAGTATCCCTTTAAGGATGTAATAACACTGACTCCATATTGTGCCCGGTTCGGTTGCCTCAGATTTCCATGTTCTGGAAAAAAAATGGACCATTGTAAGCAGGGGTCAAGTCTTGGGGAAAAAAGTGTGGGAACTCACCAGAAATTTCCACTTAAAGGGGTACTAGACATCTTATACCCTATCCAAAGGATAGGAGATAAGATGCCTGATCCCGGGGGTCCCGCCACTTGGTACCCCCACGTTCTCCCTGCTGCACCCGGCGTTCGTTTAGAGCATTGGGTGCAGCGCTAGAGGCTCGTGACATCACGACCCCTCAATGCAAGTCTATGGGAGGGGGCATGATGGCTGCCACGCCCCCTCCGATAGACTTGTATTGAGGGGGCATTACTGTGACGTCACGAGCCTCTGCCCCGCATCACCAGTCATCCAGAACGGAGCGACGCTCGCTCTGGGCACCGGATGTCTGGGGTGCCGCAGCCGAGATCACGGGGGTCCTGCTGCTGGGGATCAGACATCTTATCCCCTATACTTTGGATAGGGCATAAGATGTCTAGGGGAGGAGTACCCCTTTAAGGGCTGGTCTTGCAGGACTCCTGCTAATGGGAACTGCGTTCCTGCTGTGGAAAATGTGCAGGAACTCCGTTCCCATGAGTTCCTACAGGACTTGAGCCCGGATTGTAAGATAAGAGATCTTTTAAGATCTTTTTAAGATCTCTTGTGTAGTGCCATATCCATCATGGTTTCTGTAAAAACAGACCTGGTGGCACCATTGTAAAGAGCAAGTAACAGAAAGGTACTTAAAGGGAACCGGTCATAAATTTCATGCTGCCAGAGCCATGAGTCATCAGGGCAGTTCCTGGCAGCTTCTTCCTGCCCTACCAACTTTGATTGATAGATCTCTCCATGTTTGGGTATACGGAGAGGTCAAAGCTGAAAGGGCAGGGTGAAGCTGCCAGGGACGTCTCAGCAACTCATGGTTTAGACACCAGGAAAGTGATTTTAAGGGGGTTTTAAAGTTCAGAATTAGAATAACATTGTTGCTTTCTTTCAAAAACAAAACCACACCTGTTCAGGGATTCTGTCTGGCACTACAGTCCAACTCAACTAAATACAAACCTATGGCGAGTTTGGGTGTTTTTCTGAAAAAAGTCAGATATATTGTTCTAAATTGGAAACTTCTATAAGGCTCACATCAGATTTCAAGGTAGTTTTAAGGCTATACATTGGCAGCCTGTCAAAAGCGGACCAAATGTAGTCTTATTTCCTGAATATGTTCAGTATCGGTGTGACTCAAAACAAAGGTATTAGGCTGGGTTCACACCACGTTTTGTACTTACGGTTCCCGTATACGGCTGGGAGGAGGAGGGGGGGGGGCTTAATCGCGGCACCCGCACTCAGCCGTATAGGGGAACCGTATTTAATGCATGTCTATGAGCCGACCGGAATGAACCGCAGCCTCCGGTCAGCTGAGTTTTCGGCCGTATGCAGTTTCCCGACCGCAGGCAAAAATGTGGTCGACCGCGTTTTTGCCTACGGTCGGGAAACCGCATACGGCCGAAAACTCAGCCGACCGGAGGCTGCGGTTCACTCCGGTCGGCTCATAGACATGCATTACATATGGTTCCCCTATACGGCTGAGTGCGGGCGCTGCGATTAAGCCCCGCCCCCTCCCCCCAGCTGTATACGGGAACCGTAAGTACAAAACGTGGTGTGAACCCAGCCTTTGAGGGGTACTCCACTGGCCAGCGTGGAACTAAATGTTCCGAATGCTGTTTTTGCGCTGCGGGGGTTGGTCACGCCCCCTCGTGACATCACGGCCACACCCCCTCAATGCAAGTCTATGGGAGGGGGCGTCACGCCCCCTCCCATAGACTTGCATTGAGGGGTGTGGGTGTGACGTCACGAGGGGGCATTGCCAACCCTCGCAGGTCCCTTACTGAGAAGAATACATTTCCCTTTTTTCCCTTCTATTTTTTTATTCTATTTTCCTTCTTTTTATTATAAATACACCCTTGAGGACTGTTCATAATTATATAATTTATTATATGATAGTTTTTTTTTGTTCATTTGAGAAGAGCCAGCTCTGAACATTAGAGAAGATAGTCTCTGCTACACATTGAGATCAGGAGAAGACTAACTAATGGTGTTGGTAAGACCTCTTGCTATACATAGCTGGTCTCTAGGACCGTACACATACTACAGATTTGCAATAATTTCGGTCTGTAATAAGTCTTTGACCTTAACCTGATCCAAATGAGCACATGGCCTCCTAAAGTAGGATCCAATCAAAACGGTCAACATTTAGAAGGATACCTTTCAGCTCTTGATACTACATGTGACCCAAATATTGTCAGCAGTAGACTGAATTCATTGAAACGTTTGCTTCTATTGCTGATGTGGATGAAATAATATGACTGTTCTTTGGTGATCTATGACCGATACAGCTGGCGAGACAGTTGTCTCAGGAATTAGGCCACACAATACCTGTACGACAACCTCACTTACCTGATTTTCTTTTTCCTAGAATACAAAGTCTGTGAAAATCCTGATGGACAGGTAAGATTAAAATTTCAGGCAGTGCCGTTTTATGCTACATATGTTGTTTACTGGTAGTCTCCTAGGTAAAGTGGTTTGTTTAGTCTGGGAGATTAAGGGCATAAAGGGAGGGTTGGAGGATTGGAGAGTGGCTTTCACTGGCAATGTCTGTGTTTGTGTAATCATGGATAAAGACATGTGCTAGGCATAGTTTTTGTAGGCATACATATTTTCTTTGTATGGTTTGTAAAATTTGAATGGTAATAGGAAAACCTATCTATTTCTATTTCCTATTAATGGGTTCTACCAGGTATTCACAGAAAATTCACTGAAATTTAGCCGTTTACTTTTTGCAACATTTTCACAAGAATCATGGCCATATTTATGGGAATTCCTTTTTTTTTTTTTTTTTTTTTTTTTTATATAAGTGAACTACAGCTAGTGTGGGTAACTGGCCATAACTGCTCCAAAGAGTTATGGCCTTAAAGGGGTACTCTGCCCCTAGACATCTTATCCCCTATGCAAAGGATAGAGGATGAGATGTCAGATCGCCGGGGTCCGGCTGCTGGGGACCCCTGGGATCGCCACTGTGGCTCCCCGCTATCATTACTGCACAGAGCGAGTTTGCTCTGTGCATAATGACGGGCGATACAGGGGACAGAGCAGCGTGACGTCATGGCTCCGCCCCTTGTGACATCATGACCCGCCCTCTTAATGCAAGTCTATGGCAGGGGACGTAATGACCGCCACGCCCCCTCCCATATCCTTTGGATAGGGGATAAGATGTCTAGGGGCGGAGTACCCCTTTAAGGAGCAACCACCAACACTAGTCTCTGCAGGCCAACCCACCACACCTGAATACAGTCTGAGAAAAACAAGAAAGCTTCTCCATAGGAAAGGTCTCCATAAGTTCTTCTAAAGTGATCTCACATAAGCCAAAGGAAACCAGCGGAAGCATATTTTTAAACAATTTGTTTAAAGAATACCTGTCACCAAATAAAAGTTCCTTGTGTAATTATCAGACACTTCCCCATTCACTTGCTTTTAAAATTATCAACATAAATATGTTTAAAATGTAATAGAAAAAAATTGCCACTTGGTGGTTCTGTTCTGTTCCCTGCCACAATTAAAACAGTGAGTTTGGTCTCCTCCTGGCCTGGCAGAAGACCAAACTCAAAAAAAGTGTTTCTCTGCACTGAGCTTGATTGACAGCTCAACAGAGCCTCACTGAAAGCTGCAAAGAGCCTCACTAAAACATGCACAGAGCTTTACTGAAAGCTGCACAGAGCTTGAGGTCTTTTTCCATCACAGCACTGCAACTATGTTAGGGCAGAAGTGGTCTCCCAGCAGGCTTCAGTGATGTTATGCCTCCTGGGAAACACCCACTTTCTCCTGCTGGGAAACACCCACTTTCTCCTGCTGGGAGATTGCACTATGTGAGCAAGAAGAATGGTAAGATACAGAGTTAAAGCTTTGTAAAGGCTGGGAGGGGTGTTAGGAGTGGTTAGGGAACATAGCCTGAGTTAGTTTAGAAAAGTTTATTTGAGGACAATTACTTTTTAACCTGGTGCTTTGACAAAGACAGCATTTTCCACAGTACCATATACAAGTTCTTACAAGGGACTAAAGGAGCTTGGATTGTTACTGAGAGGGACCTTATAAATGAGGTGATTGTAGGCTGATATTGCCCTATGTAATAGGCCCAGTTTGTTTGCTGATAACATTATTTTAGCAGGGTAAAGAATCTTTGTTTGCCGGATGCACATCTCCCTATGTAATAGGAGATGTGGGGCCAACATATAATGGAAGTAATAGGATGCACAAACAATAATTTGTGCCGCCCTACCTGCACGATCATTTTGCTGTGAAATAACCTCTTTAAACAAGTGCCAATCAACACTATTGGTGCTCGTAATGGGGTATCAGTCAGCATGTCTAAAAGGGCCCTAAGTAAGGAATGCTTATCTGTTGCAACCTCTGAGGGGCCTGTTACATGAGGCTATTGTTGGCCAAACAGGCTGGCATCACCTTGTGTAATAGAGTCAAAGATCAGCCCACAAACAAACAAAAGTTCTGAAGTGCTAAAAAAAATCGCTAGCTGCTGTATAATTGGGGATGAGTGGCTGACGGCTTATTGCTGCAAAGGGCCACATGAATGATCCATCGATCTTATATATATGATCCCGCACAGTGCTCAAGCCATGTGATAGACCCTGCCGTGGGCAGCTCAGACTGTCCAATATAATCTTAAGATACCCATGAACTTGTATTGCTGTAATGAGATAAGTCTGGTTCCAGGTTTGAAAGTTGGGAACAGTAATGCATTAATGTTAGCCATAATGAGCTGCAGTATTATTATGGTTCTCCATGAGTGATCCCTGATACAGTGGATACCCTGTTTTCTGTGATAACAGGAGTCAGACCTGCACTGGAGGAAGCCTTCCACCACCCAAAATTGGACATCTGAACTCCAAGCTCTTCCTGACTGAGATTTCGAAGAAGGAGAAACAGCTGAGGAAAATGCTGGAAGGTAAATGCTTATTCCTACTCTCACAGTCTATCACATCGCTACTTTCACACTCTACCACAGCGCTACTGTCACATTATACCACAATGCTACTCTCACACTCTACCACATCGCTACTCTCACACTCTACCACAGCGCTACTCTCACACTCTACCACATCGCTACTCTCACACTCTACCACATCGCTACTCTCACACTCTACCACATCGCTACTCTCACACTCTACCACATCGCTACTCTCACACTCTACCACATCGCTACTCTCACACTCTACCACAGCGCTACTCTCACACTCTACCACATCGCTACTCTCACACTCTACCACATCGCTACTCTCACACTCTACCACAGCGCTACTCTCACACTCTACCACATCGCTACTCTCACACTCTACCACAGCGCTACTCTCACACTCTACCACATCGCTACTCTCACACTCTACCACAGCGCTACTCTCACACTCTACCACAGCGCTACTCTCACACTCTACCACATCGCTACTCTCACACTCTACCACAGCGCTACTCTCACACTCTACCACATCGCTACTCTCACACTCTACCACATCGCTACTCTCACACTCTACCACAGCGCTACTCTCACACTCTACCACAGCGCTACTCTCACACTCTACCACATCGCTACTCTCACACTCTACCACATCGCTACTCTCACACTCTACCACAGCGCTACTCTCACACTCTACCACATCGCTACTCTCACACTCTACCACAGCGCTACTCTCACACTCTACCACAGCGCTACTCTCACACTCTACCACATCGCTACTCTCACACTCTACCACATCGCTACTCTCACACTCTACCACAGCGCTACTCTCACACTCTACCACAGCGCTACTCTCACACTCTACCACATCGCTACTCTCACACTCTACCACAGCGCTACTCTCACACTCTACCACATCGCTACTCTCACACTCTACCACATCGCTACTCTCACACTCTACCACATCGCTACTCTCACACTCTACCACATCGCTACTCTCACACTCTACCACATCGCTACTCTCACACTCTACCACAGCGCTACTCTCACACTCTACCACATCGCTACTCTCACACTCTACCACATCGCTACTCTCACACTCTACCACAGCGCTACTCTCACACTCTACCACATCGCTACTCTCACACTCTACCACAGCGCTACTCTCACACTCTACCACATCGCTACTCTCACACTCTACCACAGCGCTACTCTCACACTCTACCACAGCGCTACTCTCACACTCTACCACATCGCTACTCTCACACTCTACCACAGCGCTACTCTCACACTCTACCACATCGCTACTCTCACACTCTACCACATCGCTACTCTCACACTCTACCACAGCGCTACTCTCACACTCTACCACAGCGCTACTCTCACACTCTACCACATCGCTACTCTCACACTCTACCACATCGCTACTCTCACACTCTACCACAGCGCTACTCTCACACTCTACCACATCGCTACTCTCACACTCTACCACAGCGCTACTCTCACACTCTACCACAGCGCTACTCTCACACTCTACCACATCGCTACTCTCACACTCTACCACATCGCTACTCTCACACTCTACCACAGCGCTACTCTCACACTCTACCACAGCGCTACTCTCACACTCTACCACATCGCTACTCTCACACTCTACCACAGCGCTACTCTCACACTCTACCACATCGCTACTCTCACACTCTACCACATCGCTACTCTCACACTCTACCACAGCGCTACTCTCACACTCTACCACATCGCTACTCTCACACTCTACCACATCGCTACTCTCACATTCTAACACATCGCTACTCTCACACTCTATCATAGTGATACTGACACACTCTACCACAGTGCTAATGTCACACTCTACCACAGCACTACTCTCACGCTCTATCACATCGCTACTCTCACACTCTACCACAGCGCTACTCTCACACTATACCACAATGCTACTCTCACACTCTACCACATCGCTACTCTCACACTCTACCACATCGCTACTTTCACACTCTACCACAGCGCTACTCCCACATTCTAACACATCGCTACTCTCACACTCTACCACAGCGCTACTCTCACACTCTACCACATCGCTACTTTCACACTCTACCACAGCGCTACTCTCACACTCTACCACATCGCTACTCTCACACTCTACCACATCGCTACTCTCACACTCTACCACAGCACTACTCTCACACTCTACCACATCGCTACTCTCACACTCTACCACATCGCTACTCTCACACTCTAACACATGGCTACTTTCACACTCCATCATAGTGATACTGTCACACTCTACCACAGTGCTACTGTCACACTATACCAAAATGCTACTCTCACACCCTACCACAGCTCTACTCTCACACTCTACCACAGCGCTACTGTCACACTATACCACATGGCTACTGTCACACTCTACCACAGTGCTACTGTCACACTATACCACAATGCTACTATCACACTCTACCACAGCGCTACTGTCACACTATACCACATGGCTACTCTCACACTCTATCATAGTGCTACTGTCACACTCTACCACAGTGCTACTGTCACACTATACCAAAATGCTACTCTCACACTCTACCACAGCGCTACTGTCACACTCTGACACATTGCTACCCTCACACTATACCACATCGCTACTCTCACACTCTACCACATCGCTACTCTCACACTCTACCACATCGCTACTCTCACACTCTACCACATCGCTACTCTCACACTCTACCACATCGCTACTCTCACACTCTACCACATCGCTACTCTCACACTCTACCACATCGCTACTCTCACACTCTACCACATCGCTACTCTCACACTCTACCACATCGCTACTCTCACACTCTACCACATCGCTACTCTCACACTCTACCACATCGCTACTCTCACACTCTACCACATCGCTACTCTCACACTCTACCACATCGCTACTCTCACACTCTACCACATCGCTACTCTCACACTCTACCACATCGCTACTCTCACACTCTACCACATCGCTACTCTCACACTCTACCGCATCGCTACTCTCACACTCTACCGCATCGCTACTCTCACACTCTACCACATCGCTACTCTCACACTCTACCACATCGCTACTCTCACACTCTACCACATCGCTACTCTCACACTCTACCACATCGCTACTCTCACACTCTACCACATCGCTACTCTCACACTCTACCTCATCGCTACTCTCACACTCTACCACATCGCTACTCTCACACTCTACCACATCGCTACTCTCACACTCTACCACATCGCTACTCTCACACTCTATCACATCGCTACTCTGAAGCTCTGACATCACTATTCTTGCACTCTACCACATCACCACTCTGACCATCACAAATCTCAATAATTTTTCTAGAACAGTTATCTTTAGACATTGTATAGCATGGTTCCTAGAATATTTTATGTAAAGAGCTGTTATTTGGTTACTAAATGTTGCCTTTACTCGCAGTGTATGATATGATTATTTGTACAGTGTTCCATCACCAGTTGGAGGAAGGACAGAAGACATAGGGAATGATCCAATGTAAGGGCCACCCTGCCAGCAGAACAACCCTTACAGTAAAGTCCATTAAAGGAATGGGGCATGGAGATGGGTCCCCTCCATTAACTGGTCATCTAAAGCTTTTAAAAGTTATAGTATAGTGTAATATGAAAAAAGGGATTGTCCAGACAGACAACCCCTTTAAGTTCTCATTTATTGAGAATTGTTATGGGATTTCCAGATGAATACCAAATACAAATAAATGTACTGAAAGTGTTATGTTGTATTCTATAATGCCTCATTGCCTGTGGTCTATATTAGAGATGAGCAAACTTACAGTAAATTTGATTCATCACGAACTTCTCGGCTCACCAGTTGATGACTTATCCTGCATAAATTAGTTCAGCTTTCAGGTGCTCCGGTGGGCTGGAAAAGATGGATACAGTCCTAAGAAAGAGTCTCCTGGGACTGTATCCACCTTTTCCAGCCAACGGGAGCACCTAAAAGCTGAACTAATTTATGCAGGATAAGTCATCAACTGCCGAGCCGAGAAGTTCGTGACGAATCAAATTTACTGTAAGTTCGCTCATTTCTAGTCTATATATCCCCTGTTTATATGCCCTCAATCCAAAGGTATAAACATGATGGCTGCTTGTTGTATCATCATTTAAACATATCATGGAAATATGTATAATACTAAAAGAGAAATAAGACAATAGCTGGCTAAGAGTAAATGTTCACAAGGATTTGCTATAGGCTGTAGTGAAACCAGAAAGTGACACCAGTCATTTCATGATGACATTTCAGTATTATAAACAGACAGGCTGCACCTTACTTAAATCAGAATACTCTCTCAACATGCATATAGATTTCTCATTTAGGTGTGTGTTTACACATGGCAGATGCAATACAGGTTTTTTAAGGATTTCCTCAATTAACGTCAATATTTAAGTCAAAACCTGCAGCAAATCTGCAGCGCATCGGCAAAGTGTGAACATGCCCTAAAGCCAGTTTTTAACAGCTGTAACATAGAAGCATAATTGCAGTTCGGGTCATTAGAAATACGTTGGAGCTGAGACCTGTGGTGGAAAAACGCAAGCAAAACTGCTACCGTATTGCACCCACATGATACTGGCCTGAGGCAGATCAGATGGTCAGGAATAGCTAAGTATAATGAGCTCTTGAATCACAATAATTACAATAAAATGCTGTGAATGTTACCATTCAGTGGTAGAGGAATATGGTGTTTACAGTATTCATGCTTGTTTTATCTAGAAACAGTACCACTCTTGTCCAGAGGTTGTGTCTGGTAGTGCAGCTTAACCCTCATCGATAGTATTATGGTATTAGAATGACCTAGCATATGTTCTAAATGTTTTCGCACAATGCTTACTTTTCTGTGTGCCCCTACTTAATGTATTTCTTGTCTCATTTGCTGTAGGCCCGTTCAGCACCCCTGTGCCATTCTTGCAGAGCATTCCTATGTATTCCTGCAATGTTAGCAGTTCCGGGGCAGAGAAACGCAAACATTCAACTGCATTTCCGGAAAGCAGTTTCCTTGATTCAGCCCCTGGAACAGTTAGTGGCCAGTACATAAGCCAGGGATCTTCCACTGGGGAGGGTCAGTCGGCACAACCTATGGTGCCTTGCAGCTCTACCCAGCATATTGTAGGACTTCCTAGCGGCCCACAGCCGGTCCACTCCAATTCTGTCTTCAATCCCTCCCATTACCCCAACAGTTCATCATCTCAGCAATCTGTCCTCTCCCAGTATGGAGGACGCAAGATCCTGGTGTGCTCTGTGGACAACTGTTATTGCTCCTCAGTGTCTAACCACAGTGGGCACCAACCATATCCTAGGTCTGGCCACTTTCCATGGACAGTCTCTTCCCAAGAATACTCTCATCCTCTTCCACCCACACCTTCAGTAACACAGTCTCTTCCAGGACTCGCTGTCAGAGAATGGATTGATGCTACCCAGCAACATGGCCGTCAAGATTTCTATAGGGTCTATGGGCAGCCCGCAACAAAGCACTACGTCACCAGTTAACTTTCACAGCAAGCTAGCCTTGTTTAATATGCATACAAAAAAAGGAAACCCCAACACTCGAAACAGAACAACCTTAACCCTGTTTAGTGGTGGACAACCGTTTCACTTCTGAATATGGTTAATACAGGATTGTTTTTATACTTTTGCTTTAACTCAGATAACTCTGGACAATGGTGTATGCCTCCCCCCACCCCCCACCTAGAATAACAACCAATTAGTTATTTCCGTTTTATTTTAATTTTATTTTTTTGTTTGTTTTTTAATAGATATATTTTGGTTTCTCAGTGCTTCGAAGCTTCCGCTGATGTTTCATCATTTGATACAAACCATTGTTAAGGTTTTCTTTGTGTGTGTTTTTTTTTCTTTGTTAGTATCAGTTTAGTTGACTATGTTGCTTTAGAAATAACCATTTCTCGTGATAGGAGTTTTAAGTTAAAAGGCCACTTATCATAGAGACACTGTTTTTTATTTTATGTTTTAGAAACGTGTAAATACACAATTATCTGACAAGTGCAAAGTAAACGAAAAAGGGAACGATAAAGTTATGTTTGCAGGGAGGGAATCTTCATCTCCTACAAAGAGGTCATGCGGTAAAGAGACAGACATTCTACTAGAGTGGAGTTACAAATGGCGCTTTCTAATCTAGAACACCAATGCATAAACGGAACATGACATTTCTCTCTTCTGCACCTTTACTTGAAGTCTAACCTATCAGATAAGACTATTGCTATATTTTTATTATGTTAGAAATAAAAAAAAAATGCAGGGACTGGGAAATGTTAAATGTTGTATATATAGTAAGATGAAATACAGGGTAATTTTTGTCAAAACTTTGATCCTATGTAATTCAGCAAAATCATTAAAAATCTGCAAAATAATCTTTCCTCTGTATACAGTCTCCATGGACCAAGGTTATAGTTGTAGATTATATAGAATTGCATACATGCATACGTAAGGCCCAACATGGTAAATGGTCTTTTAGCTTAAAAAGTTGTCTCTTAATTATTTTTTTTGTTAACATTCCAAATACACATTAAAAGTGCAATTCAACATTTTTCACTTAAAAATTAGAAGGTTTTGCTTTACAGACAAAATAATTTCTGGAGTGCCACAAACATAATTATAAAAAGAACAAAAAAATAATAAAATAAAATAAAAATGTATGTATGTACAGTATAAGGTCCAAGCACTTTTTTCTTCTCTTTTTATCTGCAGCATTAATTACTGAATCATTTAATGCCATATTGTAATATTACAGCAATAAGACTTTGTACTGTATGTTGCTAAGGGACTCTAACGGTGAAAGGTTTGTTTTAAGGCACTTGAAAAATGGGCACCAATTGGACATCAGAGCAATGGATCTAACAAGTACTGCATGATAACCAACTGATGTGCGGTATTATGCTCCTGTGTTTTTTGCCTTTTTTTCTATGTCAGTGTTGGTTCTGGAGGTATACTCATACCACGCTCCTCTTAAAGCAGCAGTCCCGCTTACTTGGTCAAAACAAAAATGAAATAAAAAAATCTTTTTATAAACTATATGTTGGATTTTTGTTGTCTTTTTGTCAAATCTACATGTATGGGAAATATTGACCGGACCAAACAAACGTCATCTTTGTCGGCTGCATATCATCCTTTTATAATGGTTTAAATGGCTGCACAAAAGAGACGATCAGCCAGCAAACAAGCGTTTTCTTGCCTGATCATTGGCTTTCTACAAGGACCGATTATTGGGAATGAGTGTTCCTTTGAATGCTCATTCTCCTGATGATCAGCCAGTGCAAAAGAACCTTTACATAGATACATAGTTAAAGGAAAAATACAGAAAAAATTTACTTCCGACCACTGGTACCCCCATGAACGGGCCCCGGTGCTCAGTGAGGAGCGTGTGCTGCAGACAGCGGGGGTAGTTTAGAACTCACGGTACCCAAGTACAGCACTCGGGCATTATCGGCGCTCCTATAGAAATGAATGGAGCGTGTATTGTCTACCAGTAGACGACACATGCGCCTCACTGACAAAGCAGTGGTCTTGCTGCTGGGACCCCTCTGCAATCAGCTACTTATCCTGTGGATAGGGGATAAGTAAATTTTCATTGGAGTTCTCCTTTAATACTGTTAAAAAGACACATGTCCATGAAGTTCAACCAAGGAGGAGAGGAGATGGATGATGGGAAGGGTGTGGGTGGATGAAGGTTAGGGATTTGGTTTAGCCTTCAAAATGTCTAACATAACTGTGCATTTAAAGAGGTTGTACAGGATTAGAAAACACAGCAGTTTTTTTTCCCCTATAGCATCGCACCTGTCCATTTGTTATATCTGGCTTTGTAGTTCAGCTTCAAATAAGTCAATGGAGTCATAATACCACAAATAACCTATGGGCAGGTGTGCCACTACTTTTGAATAGACAGATATATTTTTCGTACTCTCTATAACATCTTTATACATTAAAGCGCAACTCCCATATTTGTCTGGCGACTTGATGTGTTTACATCTGCTGGCAGTTTTGTAGCCTGTGGATATGGACTTGCTGGAAGTCCTATAGACTTGCAAAGAACATCTGGCACATCCATATTCTGCTTGCTTTAGCAGCAGGCAAGTCTCAATGTAGTTGCCAACCGATTTATACAGGTATCCTGCTGCCGGACCAACATCTTAGTTGTGTTTCTAAGGGATTGTCCAGTGGAATAAAATAAAAGGGGGGCAGTCTGGGTAAGGGTAAATAAAAAATTTGAAAAAGCAATTCTCACCTCACAGATTCCATGCCCCTTCTATACTGATAGTGCCCGGGTCCCCATTAATCTCAATTTCCTAATCATTGTCATGACACACAGAAAGTGCTTGTTTAAGTAATCATTTGCCACAGTGGTGGACCACCTCAGCCAGTGACTGGCAGGACAGGCATTTTCTTGTGTCGAGACTGGAGAAACAATTTTTTTACAATGACTGAATGTTGGTACCTGACCCACTAGATTTATACAAACGTGAGACCAGTCTTGTAGCCTGCTACCAAGGGAAACTGACAGAAAGTGGATGTAATGAGACAGGAACATGCACATTAAAGGGGTACTCCAGTTATATATATATTTAGTATTACAAAAGGCTGGAAAAAATGTGGTGAATGCAGTCTTTTATGCACTAATGCAAGCTTTTCTATACTTGCCAATATGACATATGTAGTAGGGAACTCACATATTTTGCAAACAGTGGTTGCAATGTTCGTAACACATTTGAAGCCTGATACATTATTAAGGACAGACTTTAGGATCAGGGGACTGTTTTTTACTGTGTGTTTGATTAGGGTTTAAGCACCTTTATGTTCTCCTTCTCTCCTTCCGCCATGTGTATGCTGCTTTGAAGTGGGTTCATCCACCCAGTTGTTTCTTATTAAAACCAAGTGGTTTTTGGAATATAGTTTAGAAATTAAATTTCTTAGAAAATCCAGCTTGTGTCTCCAATATCTGTATCTGGAGAAGAATTGTGAGTGTCTATTGTCTTGTACTTAATCCGCACATTTGGTGGGTGTGCTGTACGTCACTGCTATTTAGGAAGCGAGACTCGGTGGTGGTTTTACACGTGTTATGTGAAGCAGCAATAGGTGGGAGCCTGTCATCACCTGTAAATTTCATATGGTGCTTTAGTGCCAGCTTGAATTAAACCTTGTTTACTTCACTGGTGCCAGCCCGGGGCATTTTTTTGTATTATTGTGAATATAGGCTGGTTACAGGTTCAGGAAGACAGGTTGTTTTTCTTGCACAGCTAGTTAAAGCTCCTTGTTATAGCCTATAGCACTAATAGCTACCTGTGCAAGTATAATTAGTAAATGGATTCTGTTGAGTAAGTGATGAAGATATATATCTTGTTTAATTATGTGCTGTTATTTATGTAATGGCAACATATTCCATAGTGAGGTACATAGATTGTTAGAGTAGTAGATGGGCAGACTGCTGCCTGATGCAAGCACTGATTAAATAAATCATAATTTAAGAAGCCTACTACCTTGCCTGGTGGCTGGGCTAAGGGGGCGATTGCTGAATCCTTTGTGCAACCTTTTACATCTACCATTCATTGGCCTCACATCCCCTATTACACAGGGCTATGTGCGGCACACGAACAAAAACCTTTTAAGAAATCAAAACCGCACGATCAGCCAATGATCAAGAGTTTGCAAATTTGTTGGCTTTGTGCTGGGCCTGTTACGAAGGCCCTTTACTCATTTCAGTCAAGTCCCTACTGGACAGACATATACAAACACTAGAGACAATTTCAATAGGGAGGTGAAGTCATCCATCAGTATGTTTTTAAAGTCTGGGAAGATTATGGAAAAGCATGAAGAGTGTATAAACGTCAAGCATATGTTGCCCTGGCTGGAATCTTTACAAAAGCATACAAGTTTTCACAAGTGGTGGAACATTAACAGATTTTTTTATTGGTTGTTTTACACACAGTGATCTAGAGTTAGTGGCAGGTGCATATTAGGTAGCTAGGTATGTAACATCGGCAAAAGAACAGTAATTAGTGGTTTTATGGTTTGGATTTTCTTGGCCAAGTGACCACACGCAAACCTAACATTCCCATATTCAATGCCAAGTGTCAAATGGTGTAAATTGGACTCTGGAGCAGTTAACACATGTTCTCAGAAGTGATGAATTATTCTTTATCGCCTTGAAGTCTGATGGACAAATCTACTGTAGCAGATGTTGGGAAAAGAAAAACTTCCTGACCAAATGTGTTGTAGGGTAGGAATAATGGCCTGAAGGGATTTGTGTGGTTTGATTTAGGCCTTAGTTTCAGTAAAGGAAAATCATACTGCTATGGTATACAATGATGTTGAAAGAAGTGCAGTAAAGACCTCTTTCTCTGCTACCATGAGGTGCCCTTCTTGACAAGGCTCAGATTTGCTTAGGTTTGGAGTGCAACAGCTAGACTGGAATGCACTGAACTAAATACCATTGGACACCAATGGGATAAGTTGGAATGCCTACTGTGAATCATATAGCCCAATATTCTTGCCTGGCTTTATTTATGCTCCTTGTAATGTCCGTTTATTTGTTTTTGAATTTTTACGTTTTAGGTCCTGTTCACACCTTGTTTTTGCATTCTGTTTTTTCCGCTCTTTCCAGGCGTGGAAGAGTTAAGCCTTTCACCCATGTGCAAGGCGGGTGTGTCTATATAACTCCAGCTCAGTCTGCATTCTAGTTGCTGGTTATTTAGTGCAAAACTCTTTGTCTGTTTGTACTATAATGCTACTATGTCTGCTTGAGCATTTATCTTGTATTTATCTTGTGATATGATCTTAGTTTTTTTTGCTATGGTTAAATAGTCTTATTGTAGATTTTAGTAATTTTTAGGATTGTATTTCTGTTCTGCTATGTCGCTGTTCACACTGTGAGTTTTCTTGTATCCATTTTCTAAGTTTTTGTAACAAGACATCCCTGTGACCTTTTTATGGGACTCTGGGGAATTGAGATTTAGTACAAGATATCTCCGTGCTCCATGGTGGACTCTGGGAGATTGAGTTCTAGTATCAAGATATTCCCGTGTTTTCTGGAGATTTTCTGGGGGATTAAGTTTTTATTCCTGTTTGCTCTTGGAGTCTATGCTGACTCATCTGTTTCCTAGTCTTGTGTTCTGGACCTAATCTGTTTGTTAGTTATCTGTGTCCAGTGTCAGTGTTCTATATTTATATCCTGTTTGGTTGATCTGATCTTTGTCCTTTGTACTTGTATCTTTGAACAGTGTCCTATGTTCCTGATCAGTTTGCCTGTTTATATTTTGCCCTGTTAGTATTTGTATCCTGTCTGGTTTATCTGGTTGTCTAGTAGTTTTCCGTTTCTGTTTCTGGCCTGTGACCTACTATATATATATATATATATATATATATATATATATATAAGTTTTTACGCCACTGCACTGTAGCGCAGGGAGGGACTGGATCTGTGAGTGTTTTTAGGGCTCACTCTCCCTGTATCCCCCAGTCGGTCATGACACTCCTGTGGATAAATAAATGTACAGTAGATTATCACAAATGGAACAATGAGGACTGCTGGTTTGTTCTACAAACAAATATTTAAGGATATAATGCTTAGGTCTCGACATAACATGACCATGAACTTACCTGTAGTCTAAACTACTGTAAGGTTCAAATGATAATAAAATGTTAACTCTTCCAATGCATTCTTTAATGTTACATGTAGTAACAAGTAGAAGAGTTATTATCATGAGCATTATTCCGTCTTAACGTTTGTTTAATGGTCAAAATGGACCCATCCTTATAGCGCTGGGTAATTTCAGTCAGGACAAAATGGCCTGGTGAATGTTTGTCTTCCCCATGCCTTGTTCATGACCTTTGTACTGATTCCCCTTTCTTTGCTTGCTTATTGAATTGCCAATGGAGAAAGGAATCTCAACACCCAGTAACAAAGGGGATGTGACCAATTTTTGAGTTGAACCTTTCTATCCGGGATCTCCAAGGCCGCCACACAATAATATTTCTATAGTGCCAACATATTTTACAGCACTTTACAATTCCTATCAGCTGCTCCTATAGTATAAACACCATGGCCAAAGACTAGAACTGGAGCCTTAGACTATGTTTACGCGTTGCAGTTTAAAGGAAATAGAATCATATCACTTAGCATGTGGCCACATCATTCCATTCCTTTTCAGAGAATTTATCAGATATTGGAAAGCAGTGTAACTCCAGTACGTAACAAAGGGTTAACTGTTTATAGTGAATTAAAATCTGAAATATTAGCCTCTGGTGTTGTAAGCGTGATTACATAAAATGAGCATGCCAGCATTTGCAATAAAAATTCCAGTAATTATAAACGTCTAGACGGGTTACTTAGCTGTTTGTTGCAATGAGACTTGCTCACTTCCTGAAATCATAAACCCCTCATCCTAAAGGTGTAATCATGCTCGCAAGTCAATGATATTCACAAAGTGCATTTGCATAGCACGCATCCAGAAAACATGGGGAATTAATGCACCTTTGGTCTACCGGGTAGTGTTCAGAGTCACATTAACCCTTGTGTTCAAAACTGTTTAAAAAAAAAAAAAAAAAAAAAAAAGGGCAGATAGAGAACAGAATCAATGTCCATCTTATGTGAATTTGTTTTGAAATTGAATTAATTAACAGTTTAGAATGACAAGAGAACAGGGGTTTGATATGTAACCCTGGGGCACTATAGAAAGAACTGAAGTGGGGCCCCACTTGACAAATGCACAGTGATGTCACAATAGTGAAATAATGTGCACAGTACTATCACAATAATGGATTATGCTCACTGTGAGGCCACTGCATAGAAATAGTAAACACGGTGATATCACAGTATAAGCATAATATCTTACAGTTATGTCAGAGTTCAAGGATAATGCTCACAGTAACATCAAAAAACTAAAATACATTATGTTAGAGTACAGAAATAATGCACCCAAAAAAAATTATGGGGTTCCACAGCAAATCTGAAATGAGGCCCATTCAGTGTTTTTTTTTACAGCTTTTTCCATCTTTAAAAGGTATCACTAACCTTACACTTGAGTGTTGAGCTCCTTTAGTGGCTGGGCCCCAAAGCAGATACTATGTCTGCTACCCTGGTAGTTATTGGCATGCAAGACAATTATTATAGTATTGCTACTTTCTCACCTGGTCGGTTGGCACGCTCGGTATGTGAAAGTCATTGTTACCTCTGTTGTCATTAAACCACACAAATGCTGTTGGTCAATAATGTTTGCAGCATATGAAGACCTTTGTGGCTGCTGTGTTATAATCTTAGAACAGCCTAATATTTGGAGATCATGAGAATGGCCATACACTGCAATACATTAGTATGGATGGCACTGGGCCTATTAGGGATAGGGGCCACGGACTGTGGGTACGAGGAGCAGGTAGATAGGGAAGGAAAGGGTTACAGCGAGGGTCCCCCCCCCCCCGACTTGGTGGCCAGTAGGAAAAGTGAAGAGGAGGTCACATGCTTCAGGGGGGCAGGATGGCCCTTCTCTGTTATAAGAAAAGATCCTCCCTCCCAGGTCCTTTTCAGCTTACCTGCAGCAGCTGCCAGAGGAGACAGCTCCATCTGAGGTATGGCTGAGGAGTTGATGCAGTTTCTCCGGGAGTGGGTTCAGGCGGATGGTGGCTTCCTGGCTCGCGTTGCTGCTGAGCTGGGGGCTCCGCTCCCGTCCCCCTCGCTGGGTATCCCGTCAGTGCTGCAGGAGGTAACTTACCGGTGGGCCACGCGCTGCAATACCCGACCTCCTGCTTATCTTAGTCCAAGCCCCCCTCATTCTTCTCAGCGGCAAGGCCGCTCTGCTGCTGGGGATACTTCCTGTGCTCCTCGTGTGTGTAGCTCCCCATCCCCTCAACAAGCCACCTGCATACCTGAAGTGTCTCTCCCTCTCTCCTCTGCAATTGTAATGGGTAACTCAGCAGTGTGAGGAGGCTGTGCCTGTGGAAGGGGCTCTCTCTCCCCCTGGGAGAGGGCAGCCTGTCTCTAACCCCCCTGACCCCATTGTTTCTGGGGAGCCCCCTAGTGTCGCCTTCCAGGATGCATTATATGCGTTTAGCCCCATGCCCCCATGGCTCAGCCTCGTAGGTCTCCCTCTCGCGACAGCGGTCGCAGGTGTGACTAGTCCCGTAGACTGGGTGGTCGGTCTTTTTACCGGTCCTCATCCCACAGTTTGGGCAGGTATTGCCGCAGTAGGACTGCTGGTTCCGGCGGCAGCAGGAGCTGTCGGCATAGGTCCTCTAGACATCGCAGTAAGTCCAGGAGGTCCAGGTCCTCCAATTGGCAGTCCCCATCTTCCTCCGGCAGCCGTTCCAGGAGCCCATGGGTTTGTGAGAGACATGCAGGATCCCTCGGGGAGTCCTCTCGGTCTTCCAGAAGACCTTCCCTTGCAGAAGGTCGGTCCGGCATGGCCACGACTTCCGGCGCAGGGGTTGCTTCATCAGTTCCTGTGTTGCCTCCTCCTGTTCAGGTGATGCATTCTATTTCTGTCG